>NC_064646.1:489914829-490523996 GCF_023864345.2 Schistocerca serialis cubense | reverse complement strand
GTTGGATCTTCTCTATCTCTTCTAACGACCCTATCTGGTATGGATCCCACACTGCTGAGCAGTACTCAAGCAGTGGGCGAACAAGCGTACTGTAACCTACTTCCTTTGTTTTCGGATTGCATTTCCTTAGGATTCTTCCAACGAATCTCAGTCTGGCATCTGCTTTACCAACGATCAACTTTATATGATCATTCCATTTTAAATCACTCCTAATGCGTACTCCCGGATAATTTATCGAATTAACTGCTTCCAGTTGCTGACCTGCTATATTGTAGCCAAATGATAAGGGATCTTTCTTTCTATGTATTCGCAGCACATCACACTTTTCTACACTGAGATTCAATTGCCATTCCCTGCACCATGCGCCAATTCGCTGCAGATCCTCCTGCATTTCAGTACAATTTTCCATTGTTCCAACCTCTCGATATACTACAGCATCATCCGCAAAAAGCCTCAGTGAACTTCCGATGTCATCCACAAGGTCATTTATGTATATTGCGAATAGCAACGGTCCTACGACACTCCCCTGTGCCACACCTTACTTCAGAAGACTTCTGCGTTCTGCTATCTAGGAACTCTTCAATCCAACCACACAATTGGTCTGATAGTCCATACGCTCTTACTTTGTTCATTAAACGACTGTGGGGAACTGTATCAAACGCCTTGTGGAAGTCAAGAAACGCGGCATCTACCTGGGAACCCGTGTCTATGGCTCTCTTGAGTCTCGTGGACGAATAGAGCGAGCTGGGTTTCACACGATCGTCTTTTTCGAAACCCATGCTGATTCCTACAGAGTAGATTTCTAGTCTCCAGAAAAGTCATTATACTCGAACATAATACGTGTTTCAAAATTCTACAACTGATCGACGTCAGAGATATAGGTCTACAGTTCTGCACATCTGTTTGACGTCCCTTCTTGAAAACGGGGATGACCTGTGCTCTTTTCCAATCCGTTCGAACGCTACGCTCTTCTAGAGACCTACGGTACACCGCTGCAAGAAGGGGGGCAAGTTCCTTCGCGTACTCTGTGTAAAATCGACCTGGTATCCCATCAGGTCCAGCGGCTTTTCCTCTTTTGAGCGATTTTAACTGTTTCTCTATCCCTCTGCCGTCTATTTCGACATCTACCATTTTGTCATCTGTGTGACAATCTAGAGTAGGAACTACAGTGCAGTCTTCCTCTGTGAAACAGCTTTGGAAAAAGACATTTAGTATTTCGGCCTTCAGTCTGTCATCCTCTGTTTCAGTACCATTTTGGTCACAGAGTGGCTGGACATTTTGTTTTGATCCACCTACCGCTTTGACATAAGACCAAAATTTCTTAGGATTTTCTGCCATGTCAGTACATAGAACTTTACTTTCGAATTCATTGAACGCCTCTCGCATAGCCGTCCTCACACTACATTTCGCTTCGCGTAATTTTTGTTTGTCTGCAAGGCTTTGGCTATGTTTATGTTTGCTGTGAAGTTCCCTTTGCTTCCGCAGCAGTTTTCTAACTCGGTTGTTGTACCACGGTGGCTCTTTTCCACTATCTGTACCTGAGACAAAACTTTTGTGTTGAGCCATCAGGTACTCTGAAATCTGCTTTTTGTCACTTTTGCTAAACAGAAAAATCTTCCTACCTTTTTTAGTATTTATATTTACGGCTGAAATCATCGATGAAGTAACCGCTTTATGATAGCTAATTCCCTGTTCTGCTTTAACTGTTTCAAATAGTTCGGGTCTGTTTGTCACCAGAAGGTCTAATATGTTATCGCCACGAGTCGGTTCTCTGTTTAACTGCTCAAGGTAGTTTTCAGATAAAGCACTTAAAAAAATTTCACTGGATTCTTTGTCCCTGCCACCTGTTATGAACGTTTGAGTCTCCCAGTCCATATCCGGCAAATTAAAATCTCCACCCAGAACTATAACATGGTGAGGAAATCTACTCGAAATATTTTTCAAATTATCCTTCAGGCGCTCAGCCACAACAGCTGCTGAGCCAGGGGGCCTATAGAGACATCCAATTACCATGTCTGGGCCTGCTTTAACCGTGACCTTCACCCAAATTATTTCACATTTCGGATCTCCGTCAATTTCCTTCGATACTATAGCACTTCTTATCGCTATAAACACGCCTCCCCCTTCACTGTACAGCCTGTCTCTGCGGTATACATTCCAATCTGAGTTTAGAATTTCATTACTGTTTGCATCTGGTATCAACCAACATTTTGTCCCTAGTACTATGTGGGCATTGTGACCGTTTATTAATAAGAGCAGTTCTGGGACCTTTCTATAGACGCTCCTGCAGTTTACTATTAGCAGATTAATATTGTTATTCCCTGTTGCATTTTGCCTACTCCTACCCTGCCGCGTCTCAGGAGGCGTCTTGTCGGGCCTGTGGAGGGAATTCTCAAACCTAAAAAACCCAGATGAGCACTCCACACGTACTCCGCTACCATTGTAGACAATTCCTGCGTGTAGTGCACGCCTGACCTATTCAGGGGGACCCTACATTTCTCCAACCGATAGCGGAGGTCGAGAAATTTGCACCCCAGATCTCCGCAGAATCGTTTGAGCCTCTGGTTTAAGCCTTCCACTCAGCTCCAAACCAGAGGACCGCGATCGGTTCTGGGAATGATACTACAAATAGGTAGTCGGGAGTTTACTATCCAGCTGCTACACCACGATTCTGACCTCGTGACACTGACAGTTAGCCTGCTGGACGAGGCTATCGCTGTCAGAGACGCATCAATCACGAAGATGGTTCAAATGGCTCTGAGGACTAAGGGACTGAACATCCGTGGTCATCGGTCCCCTAGAACTTAGAGCTACTTAAACCAAATTAACCTAAGGATATCACACACATCCATGCCCGAGGCAGGATTCGAACTTGCGACCGTATCGGTCACGCGGTTCCAGACTGAAGCACCTAGAACCGCTCGGTCACAACGGCCGGCCAATCACGAAGAGATGCAGGTGGTCCGCATTGGTGTGTACGTAGCCCACAGTTGTCTTTATGACCTCGAACTGCCAGAATTCCAAAGGGAGCCAACGGAAAGAAATAGGTGTTCATTCTTTCCGGGCGCTATACGAGATTGGAATAATTGTGAAGGTGGTTCGATGAACTCTCTGCCAGGCACTTAAATGTGATTTGCAGAGTATCCATGTATATGTAGACGTAGACGTAGATGAATGTCCCCCTTTCTCCCTCTCTCCACAGCATAATACTGCCAAAACCGACCTGGTCTGTAGAGCGGTCCACATTTTGACGTGAACCAGCCGAGTGCGTTTCCATTGATCCACGGCCCACTTTAGATGATCCTCTGCCCAATGAAATCGTAAATGATGGTGTTGGTGGGTCAACAGCGAACATACTGGGGTCCTGTGCTGCGGAGACACTTCTTGCAAAAAGTTGCGTTGAACAGTGTGTCCCGAAACACTTGCTCCTGCGGTAGCAACGTACTCTGCCATCGTTCACCGACTAGCCTACTTTACAGAGCAGGCTAGTCTTCGATCTCGAGGTTCTGTGATGAGGTGTAGATGTCGAAAACCGTGTCGCCTACAGGTGGATTCACAGTCCTTGAACTACTTTGCACAGATGCTCACGACAGCAGTATGCCAACACCTGGCCAACATAGTTTTTGCTTTTTGTATGTTTTAAATATCTAAACTACCAGTCAAAAGTTTTCGATCACTCGTGATAAAAAGTATATTCTTTATTTCAGTTGACATACATATCGCACGAACTAAATAGACAAACAAGTGTATTTTCTCTCTCTGTCATGAAGTATAACACAGTATGATTTATATGTTAGCTTCTTCGAAGTACTTGGTTGGTTGTTGTGGAGGAGGAGACCAGACAGCACGGTCATCGGTCTCATCGGATTAGGGAAGGACGGGGAAAGAAGTCGGCCATCCCGGCATAGGACGGGGAAAGAAGTCGGCCATCCCGGCATTTGCCTGGAGCGGAAATCACGGAAAACCTAAACCAGGATGGCCGGAAGCGGAATTGAACCGTCTTCCTCCCGAATGCGAGTCCAGTGTGCTAACCACTGCGCCACCTATCTCGGTCTTCGAAGTAGTCATCCTTTGCCCTCAGAGCAACGGCACAAACTCTTGGAGTTCTGGAGATAAGATTTTGTAGTCTTCTTGCAGATGCTGCAGTCCAAGAGTTTAGTGGGATTTAAGTCAGGTGACTGACTTGGCCAAATAATATTCTTCAGTTTTCGACATTTCTTTTCCTATTGACGTACCCTTTGTGCAGCTTAGAAGCGTTTTTGGGATCACTGCTCTGCAGCTGAAGAAACTCACTACCAGGTGCTACTGCGTTGTTCAGCAGTATCAAAATGGTTCAAATGGCTCTGAGCACTATGCGACTTAACTTCTAAGGCCATCACTCGCCTAGAACGTAGAACTAATTCAACGTAACTAACCTAAGGACATCACACACATCCATGCCCGAGGCAGGATTCGAATCTGCGACCTTAGCGGTCACGCGGTTCCAGACTGAAGCGCCTAGAACCGCACGGCCACAGCGGCCGGCTCACCAGTATCCTCTGATAGTCTTACTTGTTAAATATTCCATAAATCATCGATTTTATTACCGGCAAATCATCCCCACACCATGACCAACCCTCCGCCATGCTTTACCGTTTGCGTCACACCCTGACCACCCATATGTTATCCACGAAGTCGCCGAACGAACATTTGATGATGCCTTTCAGATACTTCAGGCTTAGATTCGTCCGTGAACGACAACTTGGACCATTGCTGCGCTCTCCAGTTTTTATGTTGCTCTGCCCATTGCGATCTTTTCACCTTATTTTGTTAGCGTATCAACGTTTTTGACCTCCATGCACCCATTTCAACCAGGTTCAGGTAGACGGCATTGCAGTGTTCATTGGAACTGCTCACATACTCATACTTCGTCGCGAATTTTAGGTGCAGTACGAGTCCTCTCACGTTTATTCTGAACTGACCTTTCCTGTGTGATGTTATTCGTGGTGTTCCAGATGGTGAAACGTTTGTGTTGGCACCAGTTTGCGTGAAGTGCTGGAATGTGTACACCACTGTAGATTGTGCTGTGGTCCTACTAGAAAAGCCTTTCTGATGCAGAGCTACAATTACAGGACGTTTTTCAATTCCAATGTCCCACTTCCGGCCCAGTAAGAGGTATGAAACTGATCAGCTATACAGACTCAATGCTAGATGGACACTATGTACTGTAAACGAATGTGAACTGGCTGCTAGGCAGACAGCTGAAGAAATGAGGCCCGTTCAAAAGGAACTGTGTTATGTAAAGGGGATTCATTGCTGTTGTGGACAATCATCAGCGCCGCTCCATGTGAACAATCAGTCAAATACACAAAAGAGGCGCTTGGTCTTTACATGTTATAATCAGAACGGCAGTACGATGTAATATTCAAATCCCTAACCCTGTTGTATCCACAAATTCTTACTTGTTATAAGTCACCAAAAATATTTTGACCTGTAGTGCTCTTTTCATATACCACATTTGTTGTTGTTGTGGCCTTCAGAGATTGGTTTGATGGAGCTCTCCATGCTACTCTATCCTGTGCAAGCTCCTTCATCTCCCAGTACCTACTGCAGCCTACATCCTTCTGAATCTGCACTCTCCCTCTACGATTTTTACCCTCCACGCTGCCCTCCAATACTAAATTGGTGATCCCTTGATGCCTCAGAACATGTCCTACCAACCGATCCCTTCTTCTAGTCAAGTTGTGCCACAAATGTCTCTTCTCCCCAATTCTATTCAGTAGCTACGCATTAGTTATGTGGTCTACCCATCTAATCTTCAGCAATCTTCAGCATTATTCGGTACCACCACATTTCGAAAGCTTCTATTCTCTTTTTGTCCACACTGTTTATCGTCCATGTTCCACTTCAATACATGGCTACACTCCATACAAATACTTTCAGAAACGATTTCCTGACACTTAAATCTATACTCGATGTTAACAAATTTCTCTTCTTCAGAAACGCTTTCCTTGCCATTGCCAGTCTACATTTTATATCCTCTCTACTTCGACAAGCATCAGTTATTTTGCTCCCCAAATAACAAAACTCCTTTACTACTTTAAGTGTCTTATTTCGTAATCTAATTCCCTCCGCATCGCCCAACTTAATTCGACTACAATCCATTATCCTCGTTTTGCTTTTGTTGACGTTCATCTTATATCGTCCTTTCAAGACACTGTCCATTCCGTTCAACTGCTCTTCCAAGTCCTTTTGCTGTCTCTGACTGAATTACATTGTCATATTGATACAATCTTATTTCTTAGATTATTCTACATAAAAATCAAACTGTGTACGTGGGACGTAATAAGTGGGTCGTAGCGCTAGGTCTAGATGGGTATGATGCTTTCCTTCAAAATGGATTGCATATTTTATTACATTAAAACCTTCCCTTAAAAAAAAACAATACCCATGGAGTCCCATAGTGTCACAATAAACAACTTTAAGCAGTTAAATGGATATACCTCCCCAACTTTCTGTGCAAATACAAATTTCAGAAAAAGCACCATAATAAAACAATATACTTAAAACTCATATTCTACAAATCCTTGATCTTCCACACACAGAAAATACTTCCACGAAATGAAATGCGCTAAACCTCTATAAAACTAATTTTTACATAGACAAACAACCACCCACATTTCTCGACATAGTTAATGAATGTTATACGATATTGATCATGACTTATCCCACAACCACAGGAAACCAGAAAGACGATATGGATCTGCACTCACAAACTCATAAATGAATGAATTTGCCTTAGGCTAGTGACACCAACGTTACCTGAATCATGATCAAAATCTTCCTGGATAATAATCGAGGCCGCCCAACACATCCTCCACATGCAGCGAGGTAGATCAAGGTCCAGAACCACAACATGTTGTCAGTTCGAATATAATAGATGTTATTGAAGCCGAGAATCTTATGTCCACGAATCAGCATGGTTTTAGAAAGCATCGGCCATGCGAAACTCACTCTTTACTCACATGATATACTGCGAACTGTGGATGAAGGGCAACAGACAGATGTGTTTGACATAGTACGTCACTGCAGGCAGTTAACGAAGATACGAGCATATGAAAAAAGTTTACAGATATATGAGTAGTTCAAACATTTCTTAAACAATAGAACCCAGTATGTTGTCCCCAACGGCTAGTGTTCATCAGCGACAAAGGTATCGTCAGGAGTGCCCTAGGGAAGTGTGATAGCACCGCTGCTGTTCTCTCTATACATAAATGATTTGGCGGGCAGAGTGGGCAGCAATCTGAGGTTGTTTGCTGATGATGCTGTGGTGCGCGGTAAGGTGTCCCACCGTGTAGGACGAACAGAATATGCCACCACATGTTCTGATTGACCGACGCATCATCACGTTATAGGCTGCCACTAGCTTTTTTTCATCATCCGGCAGACTTTTAGACTATTTGATGTCATGGCATACTCCAGATCTACTTATAACCAAAGAATCAACTTGATATGTACCATATTTTTAAAAATTATGCATTTGATATAAGTCACTATAAAGTCGAAAGTCTGTCGGATAATGATGTAAATTTAATTAAAGTAGTTGCGGAATAATAGATATTCCAACAGCATTGTGGTCGTGTTCATGAAAATGTGTATTAATATATTGTGGAATAGATTATTATGTATGTACCATTTTGAACGTTTACAATCATAATTACGGATTTATTTGTTTACACATCTAGTTCCGAAGGACCAAATACAGGAGCAAATCTCCAAAATCATGGAATGTGTCAGAACATGAAATTACATCATAAAAGTAATAACAGATAAAAATAAATATTTATGAACCCGAAAAAAGTGAGTCCATAAGATTAAGTAAATGCAATCAAGAATACAATAAGAACCAGCTTGATTTTTCAAGGAACTCCTCGACAGAATAAAAGGAATGACCCATGAGGAAACTCTTCAGTTTCGATTTGAAAGCGCTTGGATTCCTCCTTAAATTTTTGAATTAGGCCAATGTCAAAATGCCCAGACTCGTAAACGGGGGTCGACAAGAGGTTCGTGAACTTGCACCACTTATTGCCCGAACCGTCCGTTTCTGAGGCAAAAATATCATTTTAGAATGGGAAGATTACCCCAAAATATAATACCATACGACATAAGCGAATGAAAATAAGTAGACTAATTTTCGTGTCGAACGGTCACTCACTTCAGATATCATTCGAACAGTAAAAATCCCGAACGTGGGCTATCCACGAAAGCTTACTATCTATCTGAACACCTAGATATTTGAACTGTGAGGTTCACTAATCATATGCTCGTTCTGTGAAATTAAATCGTCAGGTTTTGCTGAATTGTTTGTTAGAAACTGTAAAAACTGAGTCTTACTGTGATTTAGCGTTTATTTTATACAGGCCACGAACTTAGGTCGTGTACTCCACTATTTGAAGCCCAGACAATGTTGCACACAACATCCTTTGCTACCAAGCTAGTGTCGTCAGCAAACAGAAACATTTGAGAGTTACCTTTAATACTAGAGGGCAAATCGTTTATATTATGCTGATTCTTATTGAATTGTTGACTGCATTTACTTAATCTTATTGACTGACCTTTTTTGGGGTTCATAAACATTTATTTTTATCTGTTATTACTTTTATGTTGTAATTTCATGTACTGACACGTTCCATGACCTTGGAGATTTGCTCCTCAATTTGGTCCTACGGAAGTTGACGTATAAATAATTATAAATCGTAGTCCATACTATACCAGATCAAGTTGAGTCCTCCAACATGTATGAGCTTCCACGGCAGTGGTGAGCTGAGGTGTGTTTCAGCAGCTTCAGACTGAGTCCACTCTTCCCACTTTCTGACAGAGACGCTCAGGAAGTATCCTCCGCTGCCTTTCCTGAACCACGACTGCGTGGAGCCCTACAAGATCCCGGACAGCGACGTCGTCGTGGACAAAGGAATTGCAGTCGTCGTCAGCCTGTTCGGCCTTCACTACGACCCGGAGCACTTTCCTGATCCAGAGCGCTACGACCCCGAGAGGTTCTCCGAGGAGCAGAAGGCCAAGAGGCACCCCTACGTGTACCTGCCGTTCCACGACGGGCCTCACATCTGCATAGGTCTGTATTGGCTACTGTTGTTAGTGATACACATTAACATAGGTATACAACTATAGTCAGAAGCCGGAGTAGAGTAGGCAACGAAACGTGGACGAAAAAGTATACTCTACAGTTAAGTGTAGTTTGTTAGGTTGTAAGGTGTCAGGCAATTCCAACACCTTCCATGAAACCCTGACATGATAGCAAATCCGGCAGTGTGTGACATAGCTCCGAATAAATCCTGACATTAAATTAACCAAAGTAATACGATCAACGAGTGAGCAAATGGAATACCACAGACTAACATAAGAATGCCTAAATGCATGTCATACCTTCCCACCGTGAAACAGACGCAGTTCTGAGGAGAGAAACGAGAACAGAAGCTGAGAGCAGAGTCGTGTAAGCTAGGAGGCTTTACGATAAGGGACACCCACATCGCCCGCCGACCGCCAAGACCACCCACCAGCCCATGTTAAAAGATAGAGCCCTCCAGAAGAACAGCATAGATCTTACGATAACACCAAAAGGGCCACACCAGCTGCAGGTTTTAGCGTGAGAATATACGCGTCTCTGTTACGTAGCAAACTGTTGTGTACATAGTTCCGTGTAGTCAGCGTGTACACAGCTTTCCCACTAGAGTGCGGCCCGCTGAGGACAACAGCGCAGGCACAGCGCACATCCGTGTCCGCACTACGAGATGGCGCTGCCTTAGAGACGGACCAAATTCTGCTTCCGCCGATCCACGTATTAATATGTAATGCAGCCAATGAGATTGCTGCTAACGTAGAACCTTTTCTCCTTGCGGATCACACTCGCGCAGTGATACCTGAATGCGCGAGGTATAATAACGAGTGTACAGACCTCAGATTAGCCAGTCTGCATTGGTCAGTACCAGTCTATAGTCAAGTTTCAGTCTGCGCCTAATAAGATTATCATATTCCTATACATAGCCATGAGGATAAATGAATAGACACTTTGTCAAGTATCAGAGATATGTGAGAATAAGATTAACATACCAAGACCAAAGGAACTTCCGATTGTCAATTGAAAATAGCATCCAGAACCAAGTTAAGTAGTTTTTAGGCTTGTTATTATTTTAATAAATGTGTGTGAAAATTAATCAAGTTCTGTTTAAAGTTGGTCACCGTCAATCTGCTACTCTAAGCGTGCAAGTGGCATTTCTATCGTCTGACCTAACGCCAGAAGATAAACACGCCACGATAAGACCACGAGACATATTTCTGACACTCGCATAGAGCGACAAGTCAAATAATCTGATGGTGTGTGTATCGAAGGTCTTACAGTACGCACACCACACAAACATTAAAAACATTGCCCCACCATGAAAAGCATAACGTTTCTCATTGGATAGACAGAATTTTTGTAGGCGGAGCTTAAGGTTAACATTGAGACCCTGATTGGTCAGTTGAAAACACAGCCAGATAGCTTTTCTTAAACCAACTTCAGTAAATTGTAGTAAAGAGAAGTTAGAAAGAGTTGCTTCCGAGACGGCGAGGTGTGTGGAGCTGCGCCGCCCGCCGCCCTCTGACGCTGACTAACTACCGACAAGGTAATGAACACACGCGACGCCGCATAAGAGTCATAAGGCTTCAATCAGAACTGCAGAAGTCTCATCTGTTACATCCCCTTTTTGCGTAATACTAGTGTCGATCGTCAATTACAGCTCATGGTATTCACATTTGCTACTAGAAGTTAAAATCTGAAACGCGATGATTTTTCTGTTATATAATTATTGAGAAGCCACATCAGCCACCGTAATTTACGACAAGTTAAATAAGTAATTGAAGATAATTGAGGGTCACTGTAGACTGTTTTGATAGTTTTCTCTTTTATGAAACTTAAACCTAGATTATAGATGTGATATGGCACAGGTTATCCTTCGATCCATTATAGAACTTGGAAACCCATTCAGAGAATATTCGTTCACATTTTTGTTGAATGCAGTTGGTTTTTATCATCCTGTATTAAAATATTTCCTTTTATCAATAGTGCAATTTATAAACAATGTTTTGTGAGTAGAATAAAAATTCCAGTGGTGAACTTAACTACTTTCTCGACGTTATTTTACCAGCTAACTAAAAGTAGGAAAGCCTTGAACCCCTTCCACTAAATTTAGTTAGTATTAAGATTCTTTTACAGGGAGTGCAGTGGAGCTGACGCTGAAATCATTAAGTATTTGATTATATCATCGCTAGTCTCACTGAACTCTTCTGAACTCTACATATCATGTATGGTCTGGCGTCTCCTTACCAGCAACAGGTCCCAGGTTCAAACTAGTCAATTCCCTAAAAAACAGGCTCAGAGCGTCGTTGCGCGAAAGTGGTAGGGAGACACGACTTAGAACAAACAGACACCACGCAGAATGTTAGAAGGTGTTTCCCTGGATAAAATACACTTTACAATGCGTTACTTTCATTAGCCTACTTGATTGCTACTTACACGGCTGTATACAGGCCCACTTATCATTGTTTGTGATGAGAAGTAAACCACTTCCAACGTTACGACAGAGGATATAATACCGTAATTTTTAAAAGAGATCATACAGGGTGGCGCACAAATGTGTTACCATTTTGTTTCTGAATATAAACTCTGTTGTCAATACAATCTGAAAGGAATATATACTGCAATGATGAGCCGTCCATGGAGATTTGTTCTAACTCAGCACATGCTCAATATGTCCAACATTTCGTTTCCTAACTTCCTTCAAACGAACACGGAAGTTAGTGATTACCCTATGGCACATGTCTTCCGTAATTTCACTGCAAGCTTGAAGAATAAGTCTTTTGAGCTCCATTAAATCACGTGGACGTTTCGGGAAAAATTTTTCCTTCAGGTACCCGCAAAGAAAAAAGTCACAGTGATTGAGGTCTGGACTATTGGGGGGCGAATTTTGTCTGTCATTGAAGCGACCTGGAAACCTGAGTGAAATGATCCGCATCTCGAAATGTTCGTGTAAAAACTCCAACACAGTGTTTGCAGTATGTGTCCTTGCTCCATCTTGCATGAACCACTGCGTGCTGAAGGGCAAGGCAGTAGCAAGAAGCTGTGGAATGAAGCTATTGCGAAGCATGCTCAAATAACGCTCGCTGTTCACAGTTTCTTCAAAGAAAAAGGGTCCAATAAGTCCGTGACTGGAAATTGCTGCCCACGCTGTAATCCACGGAGTATAATGTTGTCGTTCATGAAGCACTTGTGGGTTTTCAGAGGCCCAAAAGCGTACATTTTGTTTGTTAACCACACCGTCTAAATGAAAATGCGCCTCATCTGAAAACCAAACGTTGAGAGTTTCGTCCCTATACTCCGCCCACTGAGCAAACAGTAGTCTCTGCTGCTTGTGTTCTTCAGTGAGCTTCTGTGCACACGTCATCTTGTATGGGTACACATGAAGGTCACTTTCAAGAATGCATTGAACGGAGCTTCTGGATATTCCCAGTTGCACTAGCTGCCTTTCTTCACGATTTCCCGGGACTTCTCTGTACAGCAACTCGTACCGCTTCAATATTCTTCGGCGGCGAACAAACAGGCTTAGGCCGAGGTCGCTTCGCTTCCAATACTGTTCCTTCCTGTACAAATTGATCGCACAACCTGTGGATGGTCTTCTTGCAAGGGACCCATCGTGTGTTAAACTGTTGTCGAAAACAGTCACAACAAGGCCTTTCGTTTCATGAGAAAGTAACACAATTGCCGATCGTTGCTGTGTCGTCAGTCTTCCATTGTCAGCCATTGCTGCTTACTAGTCTTCTAGCGGCAGTATCGTGAATTACACGTCATTTCCTAACTCATTTGTTTTTTCAAGCTCTACTGGTACTGCTCTTGAGTTCCAAGAGGGATATCTGATGTGCGTCGTAAATTGTGAAAGAAACAATTGGTAACACATTTTGTGCGCCACCCTGTAAATTTACATGACTGTGTACTCCAACGATGAGAACTGGCACAGTAATAATATCATTTGTTAGAAATATTTTATGCAACAAGGACGCTGGGAAAAAGATCAGTCACCCCCTCAGAGACGTCGCGCTGTAATACCGTGTAACACCGGACCACGCCTGATGGTGACGTGTTGTTCGTTCTTAAGCTGTTTGAGATGGAAACGTTACAGTTCTGCGACCGATTGTCATTGACAAGGCGTGACATTCACCTCCTGTCTCTATCGGTTAGGATGTTCTCACGACCACTATTCTGAAGCCGTCTTCATATTCTGTGACTGGTACATCATTCATTGTAGACAGGTTCCACCGTCCGCGCTGAGCTACCAACAAATCGTGCAACCGTATACACGGTGTGGTCGCGATCACGTCAAAACACGATAGCTCTTCTCTGTCACTGTGTATCTCTCTGCTTCGATTTACAAGGAACTTCTTGACTGTGAGGTCGTAAAAGGCCAACAATATTTGCGGCATGCGACGCCCCACATATTGTCTACTACGCAACCACAATATTGACGGCTAATGGCAAAAGGGGCGGTACTGAAGGAATCCAATGGTGAGTGCAGCACGAGACGAGTACCTCACAGTGCTAGTGGTGTTCGTACAAAGCAGAGTGATGACAACGATAAAAAAAGCAAACATTGCATTTTATCTGTAATAACAGTTGCCGAAATTGACATTTCGTCACAAAGGAACCTGAGGAAACGCAGAGTGAGAAAGAAGTAGCAGATGAAAGATTAGCGTATATGTAAAATGAATCAGTGAAATGTGTGGTATCGTATATAATCGACTGTGGGGACAATGTACATGAGGAGTACAATGATGACGGTACGTGCTTAAGTGAGAGTGGTGTTGAAACAGGTAGTTCATCAAATGGTTCAAATGGCTCTGAGCACTAAGGGACTTAACATCTGAGGTCACCAATCCCCTAGAACTTAGAACGACTTAAACCTAACTAACCTAAGGACATCACACACATCCATGCCTGAGGCAGGATTCGAACATGCGAGCGTAGCGGTCGCGCGGTTCCAGACTGTAGCGCCTAGAACCGCTCGGCCACTCCGGCCGGCATCAGTGTCCAAGCAGCGAGTACTAAATGTAATCACGTACATGGAAGATCATCCGCTGCATAGAAAAAAAAAGGAGTAGTTTTCGAGTAAGTCAGCAGCAGTATCATCGTGTAGTATGAAAGGAAAACTACCGATATTCAAGCGAGGACAAGATGCACGTCTTACGAAACCCAGTGTTTCCGCTTTTCAGGGATGCTTGATACAGCTTACAGGATGTGTGTGTTAGTAATCTACAACTTTATGGACATCAGACTGCGCGCGTCACTGAGTGTAATGATTTCAAAGGAAGCAGTGAATGGTTGCATAACTTCAAACAGAGCTACAGAATGGAAAGACGTAACATCAAGAAACTTCAAAAAAAGCGTCAATTTGACGATGCACAACAAACTGCGGAATCACCCCAAAAATTTGTTGAAGAGATAAACAAATTTATCCCATTGATCATAAGGAAAGAGTTTTCAACTCTGACGAATTGGGATTTGAAGAGGAAATGCATATGAAAGGAGCCCTGGAAATCAGAGGTACAAGAGAGTTGTATGAAGATCGTTTAACATCAATGCCACAAAGCACTCGCATACAATTATGCTGACTGTTAATCTGGGTGGTAAATTGACTGCAAAGTTATTTATTGTGTTGAGAGAGGTTGGTGGTGCTCTGCCCCTACGATTCATTCTCGTGTACGTGAGCTTGCAAGGGCATTAGGGAATATTTACGTCACAGCAAGCAAGAGTGGGAAAATGGGCGTAAGAGAACTACAACTATGGTATGACCACTGTCTCTGACCAGTAATTGGTCAAAATAACTTGCTTCTGCTTGAATCCTGGTCTGCATATAAAAATCATACTCCTTAAGAGCAAACTATCCTTCCTGAAAAGTGTGTGACATTGCAATTCATACACCTGGCACCACTTGATAAATTCAGCCTCTGGATGTCTGTTTTTTCCGCACCTATAAAGCACATTATCGCATTGTCTGCAGCTGCGCCTTAAAAGATAGCCAGTTTCATGATACACTACAAGCCGTTTCGTATTCCGTTGCATGTCATCACATTCCATCAGTTCTCGTCACCCTGTTACACCAGTACGATTCTATATGCATTCTTTAAGAGTGGACACCTGGCTGAAAGTCCTCCTCGGTTTGTAACTCCCAAGGAGATCGCCTTCGAATCTGATGGTGCGAACCTTTGTGATCACTGTAGCATGTGACTTGATTCCGCGTTCATGGTGCAAGCTAATGATTTGTTTCGAAGATTTCTTAAGTGTCAACTATGTCCATGTTGTGAAGTGTGGTACATATATCCCGTAGAAGGTTGATCTCTGCACCTCCTGGACACTCATTTTCTGTCGCCCTCACGATGCACATGGTGAGTCATTGTCAGCTAATATTTTTCCTGTCATAACTGTTAACACAACAATTTCAAATGACACTTACCGAAGATTGAGCTTGCTACTTTGCACTCAAGAGCTTCCTTGGTTGTGCTCTAATCCAGAAAAGCGGCTCTAACGTACACATCACACCACTACCATTACTTATGTCGTGGGTCGAGGGTCACATGACTGCCAGGTATCCGGCCTACAGCACTCCAAAACGGGCAGTGCGCTGTTTTGTGTGGGCGCCAAACATCTAGTCTGGTGGGATTACATTGTAAAACAGTAACGACCCTTAACACTCGCTAGATGTACTCCCAAATTTACAGTCACATTTGTACATTTTGTTCCGTTAAGAACGACATGTAGTGATCTCTTTGCAACGAATCTCCGAATCTAGCCACTAATATGGTCTGAGTGTTGGTAGGCTCGTGTTATGATCGCTAAACGACACTGCAGAACTGTGACGAATGCCTCTCGGAAGGCAAGGAAAAGGAGATGGTGTGACAAGTAGTCTAACTATATTTCACAAGAAGCATTGGACCAAAGGTATTTGGGGAGACCTTGGAAGACACAAATCTGGATGTGCACATCTGTATTTGAACTACCGTCCTCCCATATGTGAGTACAGTGTCTTACTGCTATGCCACTTGGCACAGTGGGAGGGTAGGAGGACGCCGAAACCCCATCCCACTTGCCCTCGGGGCGCTGCCCAGCAGATTGTGGAGACAATCTGTTGTGGGAAACGACAGGTGTTGTCAGTGGGATCATGACGATCCTACCCTTGCTTCTCACCGGCGAATGATCATCTCACTATAATTTTTGTCGACTACTCAATTTCTGAAGATTAAATTTAGTATTTTAACATTCTCTCCGTCGACCTTCATTTTAGTGTATCTTCACTGAGCTACTGTATTCCATCAAAAGTTTTATCCTCCAGTAACAGCGCTAGAAAGTTCCTGAACTTGCACACAAACCAGACGGCGAAAAAAATCACCGGGAATGTCATCAGAACCTCTTGACGTGCACTGTGGTTAAGAAGTACAGTACAGTGAGAGTTCTTCGTATGGTAATGAATTCCCAAAATCACGGATCATGAACAGTTGTGTAACTCTAATAACTAGTTTTTCCCTGTACCTACTTCCTGATGTCAAGTGTACTTCACTCACATTTAGTCTTCTTAGTTCCGCAATTTTCAGAAACATTAATGTTCTTAAATATTTTACACTTTTCAGAATGTTAAACAAAGGCGAAATGTGCAATCTGAAGTGCTTCACTGTGAAACCCCATGGAATCTTGATCTGCTGTAATAAAGTTTTTGATAATCAGGGTGACACCCTCTTTTCGATTTGCAGGTATGAGACTCGGCTTGCTGCAGACCAAAGTGGGTCTTGCGAACATCCTGTCCAAGTGTTGCGTGCGACCATGAAGAACACAACCAGGCATGTCACCTACAACACCAGAAATGTACTGCTGCTGCCCACAAAGGAAATCGAGCTGCAATTTGTGGAACGATGCTAGGAGATTCACTAGCGCGATAACATGACATAAAGAGGATCTTTAAAGACTGTACATGGCTTAATCGCCTGCCTATTGTGCAGTAGTAACATATGATTGTTTCATTTTGTAATAATAAAGTTATAATACTTAGGAATCTTTTTTTCACACATTTACTTCCTTCCTCGCACTATGGACAGAGTATTGCCAAAATTCACAGTGATAACTACACAGCTCTCATCACAGGAAAGCCCCTCGTTTTATGAACTCTGAACTTTCCGGCTGCTTCCATCATGTCACTCTGGAAACAAAAACCCTGCCGCTCTTACAATTTGCATACCATGTTTTCAACCCATTTATGCGTCTACTGGCAGTTATTTATGGTATGTTATCTATTGGTGTAATTATCTACATAACATTACACTTTGTGGTCATTATTCAATTTAGCATCTGAAGCCATCTGATTTTTATAAATACCTGCTATTCAGTAAAATATGTGTAACATTTACAATAATATTGGTTATAATTAAAGTAATAACCATAAAAGGCATAGTAATAATAATAATAATAATAATAATAATAATAAACCCCGTGGAGGCCCGGGAAAAGAATAGGCCTCCGGTATGTTGTGCCAGTCGTAAAAGGCGACGAAAAGAACAAACCACTAATAGGGCTAACCCCCCTTTTAGTGTGATTAGTTGGTTCAGGACAGAACTAATGAAGCCTCGGACAAGCACTGTCATGGTCGGGGACAACACTTGAACCCTATGCGCATCCACAATGGTAACAACATGGAAAATGATTTAAATCCAAACAGAGATGTTTTGTAGGATATCCTTCCTGCAACCACTCTAGAAGGAAAACAAAGACAGAGGATGAGATGGTCAGATGAAGTTAACCGACGCATCATGTTCTGTTATTACCAAGCAACAAACTTAGGAACCAACACAACTGGATACAGATCACGAGTATACACAACATTTATTACCAGATACCCAGAATTAACATTTTTAACAGAACAATGACTAGTTGATCTGACCCGTGTAATAATCAAAAATAACAGGATACCCCAGAATTAGAAAACATCAAACAACAAGTACAACAAATACTGGAACAAAATAATGTGCAATCAGAAGAAGAAGAAAATACAGTAATGGACTCAAACATCCCAGAACAAACAGACAAAGAACAACACACATCAATTAAACAATTAGAGGAAAACGAAATCTTAAGACAGCCACCAGAACAAGCACAAATACACTCCTGGAAATGGAAAAAAGAACACATTGACACCAGTGTGTCAGACCCACCATACTTGCTCCGGACACTGCGAGGGGGCTGTACAAGCAATGATCACACGCACGGCACAGCGGACACACCAGGAACCGCGGTGCTGGCCGTCGAATGGCGCTAGCTGCGCAGAATTTGTGCACCGCCGCCGTCAGTGTCAGCCAGTTTGCCGTGGCATACGGAGCTCCATCGCAGTCTTTAACACTGGTAGCATGCCGCGACAGCGTGGACGTGAACCGTATGTGCAGTTGACGGACTTTGAGCGAGGGCGTATAGTGGGCATGCGGGAGGCCGGGTGGACGTACCGCCGAATTGCTCAACACGTGGGGCGTGAGGTCTCCACAGTACATCGATGTTGTCGCCAGTGGTCGGCGGAAGGTGCACGTGCCCGTCGACCTGGGACCGGACCGCAGCGACGCACGCATGCACACCAAGACCGTAGGATCCTACGCAGTGCCGTAGGGGACCGCACCGCCACTTCCCAGCAAATTAGGGACACTGTTGCTTCTGGGGTATCGGCGAGGACCATTCGCAACCGTCTCCATGAAGCTGGGCTACGGTCCCGCACACCGTTAGGCCGTCTTCCGCTCACGCCCCAACATCGTGCAGCCCGCCTCCAGTGGTGTCGCGACAGGCGTGAATGGAGGGACGAATGGAGACGTGTCGTCTTCAGCGATGAGAGTCGCTTCTGCCTTGGTGCCAATGATGGTCGTATGCGTGTTTGGCGCCGTGCAGGTGAGCGCCACAATCAGGACTGCATACGACCGAGGCACACAGGGCCAACACCCGGCATCATGGTGTGGGCAGCGATCTCCTACACTGGCCGTACACCACTGGTGATCATCGAGGGGACACTGAATAGTGCACGGTACATCCAAACCGTCATCGAACCCATCGATCTACCATTCCTAGACCGGCAAGGGAACCTGCTGTTCCAACAGGACAATGCACGTCCGCATGTATCCCGTGCCACCCAACGTGCTCTAGAAGGTGTAAGTCAACTACCCTGGCCAGCAAGATCTCCGGATCTGTCCCCCATTGAGCATGTTTGGGACTGGATGAAGCGTCGTCTCACGCGGTCTGCACATCCAGCACGAACGCTGGTCCAACTGAGGCGCCAGGTGGAAATGGCATGGCAAGCCGTTCCACAGGACTACATCCAGCATCTCTACGATCGTCTCCATGGGAGAATAGCAGCCTGCATTGCTGCGAAAGGTGGATATACACTGTACTAGTACCGACATTGTGCATGCTCTGTTGCCTGCGTCTATGTGCCTGTGGTTCTGTCAGTGTGATCATGTGATGTATCTGACCCCAGGAATGTGTCAATAAAGTTTCCCCTTCCTGGGACAATGAATTCATGGTGTTCTTATTTCAATTTCCAGGAGTGTAGAACACAAAGTGACACGCATGTTAGATATAGAAGAAAAATTATAGCTGACATATATAGAATACAAAGACACAAATACAGACATTAGATCATTCTTGCATAGACCACCAAATAACCCACAAGTCTAAACAACAATAATAACTATCAACACAATCATACACAACAAAATAATTGAAAATACAACTATGGAAGAGTTGCAACTAGTGGTTTATATAGGAGCACTCACAACACTAAATATACACAATAGGCAGAGATCAGAACCAACCAACACACAGAAGAAACTCACAAAACTAGCATGGTAACACAGACTACAGATCAGAATAGAGAAACTGAGAAAAGACATCGGACAGCTAACACAATTTATAAGAAATGAAATATCAGACAAAAAACGAAAAAGGCTAGGTAAAATTTCACAACAAGAAGCAATAGAGTTATTAGATGAAAAGAAGCAGAAATTACAAGCATTGGCCAAACGACTTAGAAGATACAAAACAAGTGAAAATAGAAGGAAACAAAACCAAACATTCAACACAAACGAAAGATGTTTTACCAGAGAATAGATAACAAACACATTAAAATAGACAATCCACCAAACATTACACACATAGAAAACTTCTGGAGCAACATATAGTCAAACCCAGTGCAACATAACACACATGCAAGGTAGATACAAGCAGAAACAGACACATACAAGATGATACCACAAATGCCTGAAGTGATAATTTTGGAACATGAAGTCACCCGAGCAATTAATTCTACGCACAATTGGAAGGCCTCTAGAAAAGATAAAATAGCAAATTTCTGGCTAAAGAAGTTCACCTCAACACATTCACATCAAACTAAATTATTTAACAGTTACATTACAGACCCATACACATTCTCTGATACACTTACACAAGGAATAACTAATCTGAAACCTAAAGATCAAGCAGACACAGCAAACCCAGCAAAATATCTCCCCATAAAATGACTTCCAACAATATACAAAATATTAACTGCAGTCATTACACAGAAATTAATGACACATACAATACAGAACAAAATTATAAATGAAGAACAAAAAGGCTGCTGCAAAGGAGCATGAGGATGTAAAGAGCAACTGATAATAGATGCAGAGGTGACATATCAATCTAAAACTAAAGAAAGGTCGCTACACTACGCATACATTGAATACCAAAACGCTTTTGATAGTGTACCCCACTCATGGTTACTACAGATATTGGAAATATACAAAGTAGATACTAAATTGATACAGTTGATAAAAATAGTAATGAAAAATTGGAAAACCACACTTAATATCCCAACAAATTCAAATATCATCACATCACAGCCAATACAGATTAAGTGTGGAATATATCAAGGAGACTCATTAAGTCCTTTCTGGTTCTGCCTTGCCCTGAACCCACTATCCAACATGCTAAATAATACATATAATGGATGTAATATTACTGGAACATACCAACACAAAATCACATATTTTCTATGCATGGATGATCTAAAACTACTGGCAGCAACAAATCAACAACTCAACCAATTACTAAAGATAACAGAAGTATTCAGTAATGATGTAAATATGGCTTTTGGAACAGACAAATGTAAGAAAAATAGCATAGTCAAGGGAAAACACACTAAACAAGAAGGTTACATATTGGAT
Source organism: Schistocerca serialis cubense (assembly GCF_023864345.2). Taxonomy (NCBI): domain Eukaryota; kingdom Metazoa; phylum Arthropoda; class Insecta; order Orthoptera; family Acrididae; genus Schistocerca; species Schistocerca serialis. The sequence goes on along the minus strand of NC_064646.1, from coordinate 490,502,693 downwards.
AACCACAGCGACTGCATAGAAGCGATGGAAAAACAGATGCCTATAAATATCTAGGATACAAACAAAAATATTAGTAGATAATACAAATATTAAAGAAGAACTAAAAGCAAAATATAGGCAAAGACTAACAAAAAAATTGAAAACAGAATTGACAGCAAGAAACAAGACAAAAGCTATAAATACTTATGCTATACCAATATTGACCTACTCATTTGGAGTAGTGAAATGGAGTAACACAGACCTAGAAGCACTCAATACACTTAGACGATCACAATGCCACAAATATAGAATACATCACATACATTCAGCAACAGAAAGAGTCACATTAAGCAGAAAGGAAGGAGGAAGGGGATTTATCGACATAAAAACCCTACATTATGGACAGGTAGACAATTTAAGAAAATTCTTTATAGAACGAGCAGAAACTAGCAAAATACACAAAGCAATCACTTATATAAATTCATCGGCTACACCACTGCAATTTCATAACCACTTCTACAACCCTTTGGATCATATAACATCAACAGATACGAAGAAAGTAAATTGGAAAAAGAAAACACTACATGGCAAGCGCCCGTATGATCTAACACAGCCACACATCGATCAAGACGCATCCAACACAGGGCCAAGAAAAGGCAATATATACAGTGAGACGGAAGCATTCATGATTGCAATATAGGATGAAACAATAAACACCAGATATTACAGCAAGCATATTATTAAAGATCCCAATACCACGACAGATAAATGCAGACTTTACAAACAACAAATAGCAACAGTAGATTTCATCACAAGCGGATGTACAATACTGACAAAGACAGAATACACCAGAAGGCATGACAATGGAGCAAAAATAATACATCAACAACTTGCCATACAACATAAACTAATAAAACAACACGTTCCCACATACAAGTATGCACCACAAAATGTACTGGAGAATGATGAATACAAATTATACTGGAACAGAACCATTATAACAGGTAAAACAACACCACATAACAAACCTGACATCAAACTCACCAATAAAAAGAAGAAATTAACACAACTAATCGAAATATCCATACCCAATACAACAAATATACAGAAGAAAACAGGAGAAAAAATTGAAAAATGCATCCAACTGGCTGAGGAAGTCAAGGACATGTGGCATCAGGATAAAGTTGACATTATACCAATTATACTATCAACTACAGGAGTCATACCACACAATATCCACCAGTACATCAACGCAATACAGCTACATCCAAACGTATATATACAACTACAAATGTCTGTAATTATTGATACATGTTCAGTTACCCGAAAGTTCCTAAATGCAATGTAACATATACCATACAGTTAAGAGGAAGTCACGCTTGATCAAGGTCTGCATCACTTTCCATTTTTAACCAGACATAACGTCTGAGAAAGGAAAGATAATAATAATAATAATAATAATAATAATATTGAGGGTTTTGCCATGCCAGTGCAAGACAGTGTGGTAAGTATACATAACAATTGGAAACATATTATTCAAGTGTAAATGTATGAAATATGTAGTAAAAATGAGTAATCGGGCTCATAGAAGTATATGCAGTGGCAGGCTGACCTGCTTAACAACTTACCACGTTTGGATGATAAACTGCCGGCCACTGAAACTGTAAAGTCAGTTTTGACGGGAAATACCTAAATTTTTATTTTATGAATGTACACTTTAGTAGGAAGAGTATATGATTAAATTTGTAGGGTATATACAGCGCAAAACGTGGCACCGACCTTACGTAGCTGTTTATGACCAAACAATCTGCAACAAACTGTATGACGTAACACGTGCACTCCAATAGTCAGAGTAGTCAGTCCTTTAACACTGCATCATAACTGCAGCCAATATTTAATACGGCCAGTGATTGCACATCTGATTACTTTTTATCTTCCCTCATCTTTTATGACAGTGAGAGGAACCTGTTATTTTCTGCAGCCTTGGAGCTCTTTCTAGCAGGCCCATGCAACACGATATGTTACTTAAAAGGACTAGGAGATGTCATAAACGTGCTCATGGCTGAAAGCTGTCTTCCTGAGCAGGAGAAGATGCAGAATTCACTATGTCCCATCTCAGCACTGCAGGAAATGTAGGGCAGCCTATCTGTCACAAGACTCTATTGTGTGAGACACTACGAATCCTTTTGGAAAGGACAACATATGAATCTACCTGTAGGCATCAGAGCGGGGGAAACGTAAGACTGGCCATTGACCAGTGATCGTGCCATGAAAGAATGTTCGCTTAAAATGTTAGTAAAGGGCACTCTGTTTGGCTCACAATAGTTATTTCTGTAGAAGGCACGCTTTCCCGCACGTGTCTACATATAAGTTCCTCAAATGGCCATGGTTCGAAAGCTATCGTGGAGTGGTAGAGATTTTATGGCTTCCTACTCACGTCAGACCACTACTGGTTAACCATGAGAAAGGGTCCGTGAGAGTAGGAGTTCAGCTTATTTAGATAATTATTATTGTTCTGAATTCGCAAGGTCTATTCCAATTGGCCAGTGAGGTTCCTACGCTGGCAGAAGCAGCGCAGTTTCAGAGAGCTGCCAGAAGCCGCTCGCTGGCAGGATGGGTAAATCCTTGCTACCACATGGTCGAAGAGAGGGCACTATTGCTGCTTAGGGATCTCGCAGATGGATGTCTCCATGTTAGAACTGAGCACATAAGTCGACCAGGACTCATAATTTCCAGCCAATACCGCCTCCGTCTTTCACATTAATACCGTATAGGAGTGGTAAGAGAAGGTAATGAGATCACAGAATCGAGGGGCAACCAAGACTTGTCAACTGAGGCTTTTTGGTACAATTTTGCCGTGAACAGCCAACTAGTTACTTCCACTACGCTTCTTTGTAATTCTTCTGGAGTCTGTACTTAATTTTTTCGGTTCTTTCTTTAACCTCCAATCATTCCCTCAGTCATTGGCCGTATCTGCAATAGAGTTTCATGTTATATTTTCACATGTCCATCCGCCTGTGTCAAGGCTATACTCCATAATTGCATTCTTTTGTCCACCTATTAAATGGTTACGTTCTTTTAAAATGGCTCTGAGCACTATGGGACTTAACTTCTATGGTCATCAGTCCCCTAGAACTTAGAACTACTCAAACCTAACTAACCTAAGGACATCACACAACACCCAGTGTTATGTTCTTACCTCAGTGGCTGATTCATTTGTTCGTTGCTTTATGGTAATAGTTTCTTTCGTAGTTTATATGAACCTGTAGTACATATATCCATGTGTGACGCAGTACCCATATTTTCGTCCTTACTGGTCCACCCTGAGTAGTCTTTCTGCAATACGATGTTTCTGCTACGTGATACAGTTTTTCTTAAATTTTCATAATCTTATGGGGAACTCCCCTTCCCTGTAAGTCATCAGGAATCAGATTTAGGGGAGAATCGTGCAGTATCAGCCGGCTTAAATTTTTTGACTTTACTGTGCTACTGTGGTAGTTAATCGAAATACTGAAGACATGTTCTATGAATTAAACAATGTATTTATTTTTATTTTTTATTTATGTCACTTACTAAACTGAAAGAGCTAAATTACTAGGCTGGTAGAAAGGTTGTTGCAGTGTCAATATCGGTTGTTAATGACTGATTGCACTGATAATTTTTGAATAATAGTAGAACCCGTAAGCATGGGTACTTATTGTTACTATTTCAACTCAATTCACCAATGTTTAGCTCTCTTGCGCCCTGCTGAAACCTACAGCTCTTTGGAAGCTTGTAGATTCTGGCTTCCCGGGAGAGAGACTGGATGTGTCGAAATGAGATGATACTGGTTTATAGCAACCTTGTTCGGTCTGCTATCTTCTAAGATAACTCATAGGGTCAGTATTGCATCGCGTGTTCCAACATTTCTATGGAATCTAAACCGATCTTCCCCGAGGTCGGCTTCTACCGGTTTTTCCATTCGTTTGTAAGGAATTCGTGTTAGTATTTTGCAACCAGACTTGTTAAACTGATAGTTCGGTAATTTTCACACCCGTCAACACCTGCTTTCTTTGGGATTGGAATTATTATATCTAACCATACAGTAGATCTGCATGCCCTCGGGAAAAATTACGGCTGTAGTTTCCCCTTGCTTTAATCCGTTCGCAGTACCACAAAAGCAAGGTCGTTTTGGTTAGTGTTACAAGGCCAGATCAGTCAATCATCCAGACTGTTGCCCCTGCAACTACTGAAAAGGCTGCTGCCCCTCTTCAGGAACCACACGTTTGTCTGGCCTCTCAACAGATACCCCTCCGTTGTGGTTGCACCTACGGTACGGCTATCTGTATCGCTGAGGCACGAAAGCCGCCCCACCAACGGCAATGTAAATGGTTCAGAGGGTGGTATCAAGTAGATAAGATTTGAGTTTTACCGCACCTCCACGTTTTTCACAAGACCTCTGCCCAAAAACTGCAAGACAAGCAGAAAATACACACATGTCTGTGGATACAGTTTCCATCCAAGTTTGTAACTCAAGTTACAGGCGTTCAATAAGGACACCTTTTGTGACAATACAGATGTCAATGTGATAGTCAAATTTTTGACACGGTCGACATTAGAGACTGCTCCATTATCCTTCCTTGGGACTCTTTCTTATTAAGTTGCAGTGGAGGCAGAAATGCACTATCTCTGACATAAGCTCATGTGCACATACGTCAGGTGACGGTGGGGGCAACCTAGGAAGAGGAAAGTCACAATAGGAATTTCGTCCAAACCAACAGTGAGGCAGTTCAGCAATAAGATAATCACTAGCGTCTGTGAGAAACTATGGTGGAGACCCTCCTGTTGTGGAACGAAGTATCCACTACCTTGCTGTATTGCTCGCACTATCCATTGCTGCAGCATGTTCATGTGCACGAAACAGCCAGAAGTATCTCCGCAAAGAAAAAATGGTCCGTAAATGTTTGAAGAGGACAGAGAACGGAAGATGTTAACTTTAGATAAATCACGAATGTGTTATGTGTCTGAAACAAAGCTCGTCAAGGCGATTTACTCTTCCGGACGGATGAAACTTGGCGACGTTACCGCAAACCCATTTCTAAGGAAAACCGTCTTCTTCCATTAGCCTATGCAGGCCACACGCAGCACCTTCTCTGCTTGCGATCTGATTTCTTCGCACCACATAAGCGGCCGGTCTCTACCAACCATAGATTGTTTCGTCTGTAGTACCTTTTACGTGAAATTGTTTTATGTGATACTTCGTTCGCAGTAGTCTCTGAACAGTCACAACTGACTAACATGTAGCGAATTTAAGGACACAAAAGAGACGCATCGCTACATTATAAGGAATATGACTGGATTGAGGGTTTTTTGATACAGAGGACCAAGCATATTGTTTCGGGTGGAGCATTGCCAGCAGATGTAGAAATAACTTCAGGTGTGCCCCGAGGAAGTGTTTGGGGCCACTGCTGTTCATGTTGTAAATTAATGAACTTGTAGACAATATTGATAATAACCTCTGACTTTTCGCAGATGATGCAGTTATCTACAATGAAGTATTATGTGAAAGAAGCTGCATAAATGTTGAGTCTGATCTTGAGTGCAAAGATTGGCAACTTGCTTCAAATGTCCAGAAATATAAAACTGTGTACTTCGTACAACGAAAAAAAAAAAACATAGCATCCTATGAGTGTAATATCAATGAGTCACTGTTGAAATTGGGCAACTCATACAAATACCTGAGTGTAACACATTGCAGGTATATGAAATGGAATGGCAACATGGGCTTAGGCGTGGGTAAAGAGGGAGGTAGACATCGGTTTATTGGTAGAATACTGGGGAAGTGTAATCTGTCTACAGAGGAGATTCCAAATTCCATACAAATCACTAGTGCGACCGCTTCTAGAATATTGCTCAGGCGTGTGGATCTCTTACCAATAGAACTAAAAGGTTATATTGAACGTATACGGAGAAGGGTAGCACGAATGGTCACAGGTTTATTTGATCCGTGGAAGAGTGTCACAGAGAAACTGAAGAAACTGAACTGGAAGACTCTTCAAAGTAGACGTAAACTGTCCCGAGAACTCCTGTTAACAAAGTTTCAAGAACCGGCTTAAATGACGATTCTAGGAATATTCTACAAGGCTTTTAACAAAGCTTTAAGAACCGGCTTTAAATGATGACTCTAGGAATATACTACATTCTCCTAAGAATCGCTCATTTAGGGATCGTGAGGAGAAGATTACAATAATTAGTGCTCGCACAGAGGAATTCAGACCGTCATTCTTCCCGCGCTCCGTACGTGAATGGAACGGGACGAAACCCTAATAAGTGGTAAGGTGGGACGTAACCTCTGACACGTACCTATGGCTGTTTAAAAAAAAAAAAGCCCGCCACAGCTTAGAAGTTCGTGTGCATCAGATCATGTTCACTGCGTTTGACGCCACATGGTGTCTTTAGAGGAGGGGATGTTATTTATTTACTATTTATTTACTTATTTCTCAAGTAAAGACATGCTGCTTGTTTTATATAGCAGTTCGTACATCGTGTGATTTTACATGTTATGTCATACAAATTCAGCTTCATTACTAGTACATTTTTTGATGAAAATTTTACAAAAGGACAAATTTAAAAAAAACAGAAAAAATATTTGTGTATAATAAGTACAAATGCATATACACAATTCTGTTTAAACTTGTGCTAACTTAGATTATGATAATAAATAAGATACATAATAGGTTGTGGATGTAGTTTAAATTTATTAAACGTGTATTTAATGGAAGGAACAGGAGATAGCAGTTTGACTTAGATATGATCCAACAGTTTTTCCCTTTATACCTTCTGCGTGTATGGTTACATCTGTTACACACGTTGTCTTAGTAGTGGTAAAGCTGAGTCCACTATATTGATTAGTTAGGTCATAATTTATTCCCGAGCTTGCGGTAACAGTGGGGATTTGGAGTAGATTTAAAAAGTCATAGTCAGCTACATCATCTCTCTAAGTCTTCCAAAGAGCGCCGTCCACCAAAGGTTGTCGAAAGCACCACCTACACTGTGTGATCAAAGCATCCGGACACCTGGTTGAAAAGACTTACAAGTTTGTGCCGCCCTCCATCGGTAATATGGGAATTCAATATGGTGCAGGCCCACCCTTAACCTTGATGGCGGCTTTCACTCTCGCAGGCATACGTTCAATCTGGAGCTGGAGGGTTTCTTGGGGAATGGCAGCCAATTCTTCACGGAGTGCTCCACAGAACTCAGTGCAGGTCAGTCCATTAAAGGGATTTTATTGTTGTGTAACCACTCCACTACAGGCCGTGCATTATGAACAGGTGCTCGAACGTGTTGAAAGATGCAGTCGCCATCCCTGAATTGCTCTACAAAATTGGGAAGGTGTTTAAAAAATCAATATAGGCCTTGCTGTGATAGTGCCACGCAAAACAACAAGAGGAGCAAGCCCCTTCCATGAAGAACACGACAAAATTATAACAACACCGGCTCCAAATTTTACACGCTGGCAGATGACGATCACCGGGCATTCGCCGCCGGCCGCGGTGGCCGAGTGGTTCTAGGCGCTTCAGTCGGGAACCGCGCGACTGCTATGGTCGCAGGTTCGAATCCTGACTGGGGCATGGATATGTGTTATCTCCTTAGGTTAGTTAGGTTTAAGTAGTTCTAAGTTCTAGGGGATTGATGACCTCCGAAGTTAAGTCCAATAGTGCTCAGTGCCATTTGAACCATTTTTGGGTGAATGCCATACACACACCCTGCCTTCGGATCGCCACATTGTGTACCGTGATTCGTCACTCCACACTGTTCAATCGTCCAATGTTTACGCTCCTTACACAAAGCGAGGCGTCGTTTGGTATTTGCCGGCGTGATATGTGGTGTATGAGCAGCCGCTCGACCATGAAATCCAAGTTTTCTCACCTCCCGCCTACCTGTCATAGTACTTGCAGTGGATCCTGATGCAGTTTGGAATTCTGTATGACGGTCTGGATAGATGTCTGCCTATTACACATTACGACCCTTTCAACTGTCGGCGGTCTCTGTCAGTCAACAGACGAGGTCGGCCTGTACGCTTTTGTGCTGTACGTGTTCCTTCACGATTCCATTTCACCATCACACCGGAAGCACAGGACCTAGGAATGTTTAGGAGTGTGCAAATTTCGCGTACAGGCGTATGACACAAGTGACACCCAATTACCTGACCACAGTCGAAGTCCGCGAGTTGCGCGGAGCGCCCCATTTTGCTCTCTCACGATGTCTACTGAGGTCGCTGATATTTAGTACCTAGAAGTAGGTGGCAGCATTATGCACCTAATATAAAAAACGTATGTTTTTGGGGTGTCCGGATACTTTTGATCTCATAGTATGAGTCAATTAGGATTACTACTATGTATTTGTCTTGTATTGTCTGTGTCATTTCTATGACCCTATTTACTGCCTCGTCGATGGATTTATGTGCTCGAAAACCAAACTGATGTGGCCTATTGGTCTGTATGTCTTAGAGTCAGTCGGGTCTTTGTCCTCCGTTTTCTTTATTATAACTGCATTTGCCATCTTCCATATGTTCGGTATTCGTCCTTCTAGAAGAGCATCATTCAGTAAGTCTGTCAGGTATGGTACGATAAGTGGAGCAGCTTGTTTGACGGTTACGGGGTGGATGCCATCAGGGCCAGGAGACATTTAGTTTTTTATTTTGTGTGTTGTCAGTGGAACTTCTTTGCGAGCAAAGGGGATGGTGATACCTTCGTTTTCATATTGGTGAGACAGTAGTCTGCACCCATACTCTAGAGGTAGCGTCTTTGATTCTTATTGAAAAAACGTCTTTCGGTCAGGGTTCGAATCCCACCACTGCTTAAATTTTGATTAATAATCAGCATTGGCGGCCGAAGACTGCCGACAATAGAAGTCACCCTCATTCTGCCAACGGCCTTGTCAAAGGGGGCGGAGGAGCGGACAGAGGTTCAGGGCACTCTCTTGTCCTAGGCGTGGGAAACTGCCCCTAAAGGCGCAAGAATCAGCAATGATCAACGGCATGAGAATGCAGAAGGCAATGGAAATCACGGCATTAAGGACACGTAACGTGTATCCACAGGACATGTGGCCTGTAACTGAAGAAGTGTCATGACAAGGCCGGCCGCGGTGGTCTAGCGGTTCTAGGCGCTCAGTCCGGAACCGCGCGACTGCTACGGTCGCAGGTTCGAATCCTGCCTGGGGCATGGATGTGTGTGACGTCCTTAGGTTAGTTACGTTTAAGTAGTTCTAAGTTCTAGGGGACTGATGACCTCAGAAGTTAAGTCCCATAGTGCTCAGAGCCATTTGTAGATGGCAAAAACTGTAGAGTTCTAGGGGACTGATGACCACAGATGTTTAGTCCCATAGTGCTCAGAGCCATTTGAACCATTTTTTTGTCATGACGATTTCGCCGTTGGCAATGGATTCCGGAATAGTCCCCCAATAGGATCTCCGGGAGGGGAATGCCAAGGGGGAGGTTACCATGAGAAAAAGACTTAATAACCATCGAAAGGATAACGTGCTACGAGTCGGAGAGTGGAATGTCATAAGCTTGAACGTGGTAGGGAAACTAGAAAATTTTAAAAGGGAAATGCAAAGGCTCAGTCTAGTAGAAGTCAGTGAAGTGAAGTGGGAAGAAGAGAAGGGTTTCTGGCCAGATGAGTGTAGGGTAATATCAAAAACAGCAGAAAATGGTATAACGGGAGTAGGATTCGTTATTAATAGGAATGTAGGGCAGAGAATGTGTTACTGTGAACAGTTGAATGATAGGGTTGTTCTTATCAGAATCGAAAGCAAACCAACACCGACAACGATAGTTCAGGTATACATGTCGCAAGGTGAAGACGAAGAGATAGAGCAAGTGTACGAGGATATTGAAAGGAAAGTGCAGTGTGTAAAGGGAGATGAAAATCATGGGTGACTGGATTGCAGTTGTAGGGGAAGGAGTAGAAGAAAAGGTTACAGGAGAATGTGGGCTTGAGACAAGGAATGAGAGAGGAGAAATTGAGTTCTGTAACAAGTTCTAGCTAGTAACAGCGAATACTCTGTTCAAGAATCACAAGAGGAAGAGATATACCTGGAAAAGGCCGAGTGATACGGGAAAATTACAGTTAGATTACATCATGGTCAGACAGAGATTCCGAAATCAGATACCCAGGAGCAGATATATAATCAGATCTCAGTACAGTAGTGATGAAGAGTAGGCTGTAGTTTAAGACCTTAGTCAGGAAGAATCAATACGCAAGGAAGTGGGATACGGAAGTACTAAGGAATTACGAGACACGCTTGAAGTTCTCTGAGGCTATAGATAGAGCAATAAGGAATAGCTCAGTAGGCAGTACATTTGAAGAGGAATGGACGTCTCTAAAAAGGGCCATCACAGAAGTTGCGACGGAAAACGTAGGTACAAAGAAAGTAAATGCGAAGAAACCATGTGTAACAGAAGAAATACTTCAATTGATCGATGAAAGGAGGAAGTATAAAATTTTTCCGGGAAACACGGGAATACATAAATACAAGTCGCTGAGGAATGAAATAAATAGGAAGTAAGGGGAACCTAAGAGTAAATGCGTGCAGAGAAAATATGAAGAAATTCAAAACGAAATGATTGTCGGCAGGACAAATTCAGCTCACAGGAAAGTCAAAACAACCTTCGGTGACACTAAATGCAAGGGCGATAACATTAAGAGTGCAACGGGAATTACACTGTTAAATGCAGAGGAGGGAGATGATAGATGGAAAGAATACATTGAAAGCCTCTATGACGGGAAAGATTTGTTTGATGTTATAGAAGAAGAAACAGGAGTCGATTTAGAAGAGATAGGGGATCCAGTATTAGAATCAGAATTTAAGAGAGTTTTGGGGGACTCAAGATCAAATGAGGCCGAGCCGATGAATAACATTCAATCAGAATTTCTAAAATCATTGGAGGAAGTTTCAAAAAAACGACTATTCACGGTATTGTGTAGAATATATGAGTCTGGCGATATACCATGTGACTTTCGGAAATGCATCATGCACACAATTCCGAAGACGGCAAGAGCTGACACGTGTGAGAATTATCGCACAATCAGCTTAACAGCTCATGCATCCAAGTTTCTTACAGGAATAATATACAGAAGGATGGAAAAGGAATTTGAGGATGCGCTAGATGTCGATCAGATTGGCTTTACGAAAGGTAAAAGCACGGGAAAGGCAATTCTGACGTTGCTGTTAAAAATGGAAGCAAGACTAAAGAAAGATCAAGATACCTTCATAGGATTTGTCGACCCGGAAAAAGCGTTCGAAAATGTAAAATGGTGCAAGATGTTCGAGATTCTGAAAAAAGTAGGGGTAAGTTATAGGGAGAGACGGGTCATATACAATATGTACAACAACCAAGAGGGAATAATAAGAGTGGACGATCAAGAACAAAGTGCTCGTATTAAGAAGGGTGTAAGACAATGCTGTAGCCTTTTGCCCCTACTCTTCAATCTGTACATCGAGGAAGCAATGATGGAAATAAAACAAAAGGTTCAGGAGTGGACTTAAAATACAAGGTGAAAGGATATCAATGATACGATTAGCTGATGACATTGCTATCTTGAGTGAAAGTGAAGAAGAATTACATGATCTGTTGGACGGAATGTACACTCTGATGAGTGCAGAGTATGGATTGAGAGTAAATCGACGAAAAACGAAGGTATGAGAAGTAGCAGAAATGAGAGCAGCGAGAAATTTAACATCAGGTTTGATGGTCACGAACTAGGTGAAGTTAAGGAATTCTCCTACCTAGGCAGTAAAATAACCAATGACGGACGGAGCAAGGAGGACATCAAAAGCAGACTAGAACTGGCAAAAAGGGCATTCCTGGCCAAGAGAAGTCCACTAATCTCAAATAGCGGCCATAATTTGAGGAAGAAATTTCTGAGAATGTACGTCTGGAGTAGTGAAACACGGACAGTGGAAAAACCGGAACACAAGAGAATCGACGCATTTGAGACGTAGTGCTAGAGGCGAATGTTGAAAATTAAGTGGACTGATAAGGTAAGGAATGACGAGGTTCTGCGCAGAATCGGAGAGGAAAGGAATATGTGGAGAACACTGACAAAGAGAAGGGACAGGATGATAGGACCTGTTAAGACATGAGGGAATGACTTCCATAGTACTAGAGGGAGCTGTAGATGGCAGGCCGGCCGGGGTGGCCGAGCGGTTCTAAGCGCTACAGTCTGGAACCACGCGACCGCTACGGCCGCAGGTTCGAATCCTGCCTCGGGTATGGATGTGCGTGATGTCCTTAGGTTAGTTAGGTTTAAGTAGTTCTAAGTTCTAGGGGACTGATGACCTCAGAAGTTAAGTCCCATAGTGCTCAGAGCCATTTGTAGATGGCAAAAACTGTAGAGGAAGACCGAGATTGGAATACATCCAGCAAATAATTGAGGAGGTAGGTTACAAGTACTACTCTGAGACGAAGAGTTTAGCACAGGAGAGGAATTCCTGGCGGGCCGCATCAAACGAGTCAGAATACTGATGACAAAAAAAAAAAAAAAAGAAAAAGTCTACGAAGCATTACAGGCGCTCCTGTCTGTGATGCAGCGTCAAGGGTAACCGCAGTCATGGTCTCCGAGCTGATAGTCCATGCTGCTGCAAACGTCGTCGATCTGTTCGTGCAGATATTTGTTGTCTTGGAAACGTCCAGCCATGCGGATACGACGCCTGTCATCTCGTCTGCTATTGATACGAGACCGTTGGGATCCAGCACGGCGTTCCGTATTACTCTCCTGAACCCACCGATTCCATATTCTGCTAACAGTCATTGGATGTCGACCAACGCGAGCAGCAATGTCGCGATACGATAAACCGCACACGCGATAGGCGACAATCCGACTTTTATCAAAGTCGGAAACGTGATGGTACACATTTATCCTCATTACACGAGGCATCAGAACAACGTTTCACCAGGCAACGCCGGTCAACTGCTGTTTGTGTATGAGAAATCGGTTGGAAACTTTCCTCATGTCAGCACGTTGTAGGTGTCGCCACCGGCGCCAGCCTTGTGTGAATGCTCTGAAAAGCTAATCATTTGCATGTCACAGCATCTTTTTCCTGTCAGTTAAATTTCGCGTCTGTAGCACGTCATCTTCGTGGTGTAGCAATTTTAATGGCCAGTAGTGTAACTTAGTCCTTACTGCGTCACACTAAAGCTAAATGATGCATAGTTTAAGTCAATTTGCTTACTAGTGTACCAGACAAAAAATTAGTCATCAGCAGAAGACGTCACGCTTATACTGTGCAACACCGTACCTAGGATCATTAATGTCCTGAACTCGGCGAGGAAGAGAGCCCACTAGTTTCTTCAGGTATACAACACTCAGCTGAATCCTTTCAATGATGGTAAGATTCCGTAGAGTTACGAAATTGCGGGGACGCCGATTGCTGCATTTCACTTGTCGTTCCAGTCAGCCTCGAACATTTTCTTTGGGAATGAGATCAGGAGCTTCAGTGCACCAGTCCAGATGCGATCGCCTTCCTGAGTGTTTGTTAGACAGGGAGATATGCTTGCATCTTTGTAGTCTTGTTAAGTTGGCAGTGTCCACAGCATATTCTCCGTGAAAGTGCGGAAGACAGAGCAACAGCTGGTTATCGAAGATGGAATCGACAACTTGGTTCATGTTCACAGCAACCTCGACGAGTACGTCTGTCACCACAGAAAAAAACACCACCTAAGCAGATTCGTACCATTAACGTACAGTGGGTTGAACGCTTTTCTGGGCCGTCGGTGCGCTCGACACGTCATTTGAACAGAGGGAAAATAGCGACGCATCGGACCGAGGTAGACGCCTGTATTCAGCTCCATCCAATTTAAAATTGAAACAATTACAGCCCTCGCTCCCGAAAATGAAATGTTTTTGACCTAGTTTTCTGCCACTTCTAAGAAACCTAGATCAAAAAGACTTCATTTTCACGACCGAGGGCTATAATTGTTTCAATTTTACCTTTTAATGGTCGCTGACAATGCAGCCATGTTTAAAGTTTCATCCAATTTGTTGTTTCTGCTCTCACGATGACGTTCAGTTTGAAGTGCCGCTGTGAATAATGGTCTTTTGCGCGGTACCGTACTCCAAATGTCCACAGCGGGCAGTTTCCTTCACATTGTTCCCTCTTAAATTGGGAGGTAGACCTGCATTCACTGATAGCGGCAATTCGTGTACGGTCTGAAACCGATTACCGATGACAGGGCGAGAGCGCCGCTGCCCGCCTCCTTCGGTGAGTGTTTTTTTTCTTTCTTTTTTTCTTCTTTACCGCTGTTCTTACGCCGCGTTACGCGGCTGTGATTGGTACAACGGGTACAACGTTGCTTGTAGACACGTTGGACAACCAGCGATGATACATCGACAAATCGGGCTTCTTCTTTCACGGCGTGTTCCTGGACACGTCCATATACCATGTCTCTTTTCTTTCATGCCGTCAAGTCTCCACACTGATCCACCTTTACTGAACTGATTGCACTCAACCGACTGGCAGACAGCACTACACTGTCGTGACCTAGGACTACTTTGGAGAAACACGTTACCGTATAACAACCTGTGACTACAACAAATTGACTTTGTATGCTGAATCTCATAATCGAGAGCGTCAAAAGTTACGTAAAATTATTTAATAGGTTTGTTTATAGATAAATAAATCTTCTCTTGCCAGTCACGATTTTTCTTTATTTTACTATTCGCACGACGCGTTTCAAGGAATAATTCCCAATTTCAAGTGCGTTTTTTTGGTGTGTATTAAGCCATTTCTTTTGATGTTGTCAGTGTGTGTGAGTCTGCTTCATTTTGTTGACTTTTACTGTAATACATAAGAAACGCGATTTTTAATTGGGTATCAGTTCTTTTTGTGAGGTTAGTGGCTAACATTTAGAACAATTTGTACTTACAGTTTTCTAATGGTCCATTTGTGTAGAGTCTCACACACACTTAACATCACACACAACTTGTTGTACACTTTACGCATCGAAAATATCTTATATAAACAAAACTATTACAAAGATCTTCTTACAGGTAGTTCACAGAGATAACATTACAGACTCAAAAACCATTTATAATGGATCAAATAAAATTATTTACTCGAATTCTGTTCTTACCCTGTAACGCTATAAGGAAATTGGGACCAAATTATGTCTTTGGTTTAGTCTCATTTACTTTCGTAAAAGTCAAGGATGATAATAATGCTATTAACTTTCATTTACTTTAAAACTGTAAAATATGTATGGTCACAGTTATCTGAATCAATTCGTTTGATAATTTACTGGCCGTCAAATTAAGTGAAGTTTCCTTTCGGAATATCGCAATCAGAAAAGTTATCGGACTTGGAGAAAAATAAGTGATTGCAGCTTCTAATGAATGTGATGTGCAAATAGTAACTACGCAGAAACTAGCTTTTGGCATAATCGTAAACCAAAGGAAAAATTTCATTATTCAATTATCTCACTTGAATCGAATAAAATTTAACTTTTCTTTTTATCTAAAATGAAAGAGGTTCTTCAGTTTCAGCATTTTGTTGACAGGGAACTAGCAACTTTATTAAATTCTTAAAGCATTTACTAACGATTCTGTCAATTGCAGCATGTATGTTACGTGACTAGTTTCGAACCTTAGAGGTTCATTTTCAATCTAGCCTACTGACAGGGCCTAGTGGCAGTGCCTTATCTTAATAATAAACGTCAAAGTGGCAAGTCATGCATTATAAATGTTTGCAGAATGAGTACTACAAACCACACATGCCTCTTAACAACTCAAATTCAAGCTGATTGACTTGTTTGTTTTTGACTTGGTAAGAGGCACTTGTGGATTTTGGCGTTCATTCTGCAGATATTTATGAGTCATGTGTTGCCACTTTGATGTTTATTATTAGGATCAGGCGCTGTCTGGACGGCCTCAGTAGGCCAGGCTTGAAAATGAACGAAACTATTCGCCTAATGTAAATACTGCAGCTCTTGATAGAATCGGTAATAAACGCTTTAAGGAAACAGGTCCTTCATAAGACGTGATCTTAACACAACAAAATACCTTTAATGCTTTTAATGATGGTCAGTGTACACACACACACATCAGATTCGCATTTAATAATTCAGCTTAGCTACATCGATCAAGAAACACCTTATTCCAAACAAGATCTAATCGCCTACGGGACTTAGTAGCAAGACAGCTTTTTTTACACCGGTCCATTACATTTCATAGCCATTAACATCTTTGTTCTTACAACAGATAATAATAACAAGTTTCACATATCGCTGTCTTTCACAGAAGACAGATTTTCAGAAAGTTATATACTATTTTTACTGCGCGTACTTGACGCAGTTACTCATTTGGAGAAAAGGGGGGAACCTTTAATTACGGGAGTGACGTCCAGTGGTGGTTCTACGCCATCTTCCTTTTTTTTTCTTTTTTAGGTCATCAGTCTACTGACTGCTTTGATGCGGCCCGCCACGAATTCCTTTCCTGTGCTAACCTCTTCACCTCAGAGTAGCACTTGCAACCTACGTCCTCAATTATTTGCTTGATGTATTCCAATCTCTGTCTTCCTCTACAGTTTTTGCCCTCTACAGCTCCCTCCAGTACCATGGAAGTCATTCCCTCATGTCTTACCAGATGTCCTATCATCCTGTCCCTTCTCCTTATCAGTGTTTTCCACATATTCCTTTCCTCTCCGATTCTGCGTAGAACCTCCTCATTCCTTACCTTATCAGTCCAGCTGATTTTCAACATTCGTCTATAGCACCACATCTCAAATGCTTCGAATCTCTTCTGTTCCAGTTTTCCCACAGTCCATGTTTCACTACCATACAATGCTGTACTCCAAACGTACATTCTCAGAAATTTCTTCCTCAAATTAAGGCCGGTATTTCATATTAGTAGACTTCTCTTGGCCAGAAATGCCTTTTTTGCCATAGCGAGTCTGCTTTTGATGTCCTCCTTGCTCCGTCCGTCATTGGTTATTTTACTGCCTAGGTAGCAGAATTCCTTAATTTCATCGACTTCGTGACCATCAATCCTGATGTTAAGTTTCTCGCTGTTCTCATTTCTACTACTTCTCATTACCTTCGTCTTTCTCCGATTTACTCTCAAACCATACCGTGTACTCATTAGACTGTTCATTCCGTTCAGCACATCATTTAATTCTTCTTCACTTTCACTCAGGATAGCAATGTCATCAGTGAATCGTATCATTGATATCCTTTCACCTTGTATTTTAATTCCACTCCTGAACCTTTCTTTTATTTCCATCATTGCTTCCTCGATGTACAGATTGAAGAGTAGGGGCGAAAGGCTACAGCATTGTCTTACACCCTTCTTAATACGAGCACTTCGTTCTTGATCGTCCACTCTTATTATTCCCTCTTGGTTGTTGTACATATTGTATATGACCCGTCTCTCCCTATAGCTTACCCCTACTTTTTTCAGAATCTCGAACAGCTTGCACCACTTTGTATTGTCGAACGCTTTTTCCAGGTCGACAAATCCTATGAAAGTGTCTTGATTTTTCTTTAGCCTTGCTTCCATTATTAGCCGTAACGTCAGAATTGCCTCTCTCGTCCCTTTACTTTTCCTAAAACAGATCGTCACCTAGCGCATTCTCAATTTTCTTTTCCATTCTTCTGTATATTATTCTTGTAAGCAGCTTCGATGCATGAGCTGTTAAGCTGACTGTGCGATAATTCTCGCACTTGTCAGCTCTTGCCGTCTTCGGAATTGTGTGGATGATGCTTTTCCGAAAGCCAGATGGTATATCGCCAGACTCATATATGCTACACACCAACGTGAATAGTCGTTTTGTTGCCACTTCCACCAATGATTTTAGAGATACTGATGGAATGTTATCTATCCCTTCTGCCTTATTTGACCGTAAGTCCTCCAAAGCTCTTTTAAATTCCGATTCTAATACTGGAACCCCTCTCTCTTCTAAATCGACTCCTGTTTCTTCTGCTATAACATCAAACAAATCTTCCCCGTCATAGAGGCTTTCAATGTATTCTTTCCATCTATCATCTCAGTCCTCTGCATTTAACAGTGTAATTCCCGTTGCACTCTTAATGTTATCGCCCTTGCATTTAGTGTCACCGAAGGTTGTTTTGACTTTCCTGTGAGCTGAATTTGTCCTGCCGACAATCATTTCTTTTTCGATGTCTTCACATTTTTACTGCAGCCATTTCGTCTTAGCTTCCCTGCACTTCCTATTTATTTCATTCCTCAGCGACTTGTATTTCTGTATTCCTGATTTTCCCGGAACATGTTTGTACTTCCTCCTTTCATCAATCAACTGAAGTATTTCTTCTGTAACCCATGGTTTCTTCGCAGCTACCTTCTTTGTACCTATGTTTTCCTTCCCAACTTCTGTGATGGCCCTTTTTAGAGATGTCCATTCCTCTTCAACTGTTCTACCTACTGCGCTATTCCTTATTGCTGTATCTATAGCGTTAGAGAACTTCAAACGTATCTCGTCATTCCTTAGTACTTCCGTATCCCACTTCTTTGCGTATTGATTCTTCCTGATTAATGTCTTGAACTTCAGCCTACTCTTCATCAATACTATATTGTGAACTGAGTCTATATCTGCTCCTGGGTACGCCTTACAATCCAGTATCTGATTTCGGAATTTCTGTCTGACCATGATGTAATGTAATTGAAATCTTCTGTATCTCCCGGCCTTTTCCAAGTATACCTAATCCTCTTGTGATTCTTGAACAGGGTATTCGCTATTACTAGCTGAAACTTGTTACAGAAAGTTAGTCTTTCTCCTCTTTCATTCCTTGTCCCAAGCCCATATTCTCCAGTAACCTTTTCTTCTACTCCTTCCCCTGCAACTGCATTCCAGTCGCCCTTTACATACTGCATTACCCTTTCAATATCCTCATCCACTTTCTCTATTTGTTCATCTTCAGCTTGCGACGTCGGCATGTATACCTGAACTATCGTTGTCGGTGTTGGTCTGCTGTCGATTCTGATTAGAACAACCCGGTCATTGAACTGTTCACAGTAACACACCCTCTGCCCTACCTTCCTATTCATAACGAATCCTACACCTGTTATACCATTTTCTGCTGCTGTTGATATTACCCGATACTCATCTGACCAGAAATCCTGGTCTTCCTTGCACTTCACTTCGCTGACCCCTACTATATCTAGATTGAGCCTTTGCATTTCCCTTTTCAGATTTTTTAGTTTCCCTACCACGTTCAAGCTTCTGACATTCCACGCCCCGTCTCGCAGAACGTTATCCTTTCGTTGATTATTCAGTCTTTTTCTCATGGTAACCTCCCCATTGGCAGTCCCCTCCCGGAGATCCGAATGGGGGACTATTACGGAATCTTTTGCCAATGGAGAGATCATCATGAGACTTCTTCAATTACAGGCCACATGTCCTGTGGATACACGTTACCTGTCTTTAATGCAGTGGTTTCCATTGCCTTCTGCATCTTCATGTCGTTGATCATTGCTGATTCTCCCGCCTTTAGGGGCAATTTCCCACCCCTAGGACAAGACAGTGCCCTGAACCTCTATCTGCTCCTCCGCCCTCTTTGACAAGGCCGTTGGCAGAATGAGGCTGACTTCTTATGCCGGAAGTCTTCGGCTGCCAATGCTGATTATTTATCAAAATTTAGGCAGCAGCTGGGATCGAACACAGGACAGAGAACGTTTTGGTTATGAATCAAAGGCGCTACCCCTAGACCACGCCGTCTGTAGCGATCCTGAGTTCCTAGTGCGCTCTCTTAAATGCGTGAATAATATTTTGAGTGGTGCGCTTATTTGAACATTGCCTTCGTTTTCTAAGTGACACTGATATGGCAGCAAAAGCGTACTGTGAGGCTGCTGTGAGCACACCCAAATACTTAGTGGACACCACACATTATCCTACTTACACCCTTCTCTGCAACAAATAGTTTATTCGTAACTGAAGGCTTTCTTCCGAATATGGCGTCACAAGTCGTTAGTGATAGAAAATAAAAAAATCAAGTTAACTTGTGATATTTTTGTCTACATCTATATTAACATGTATGCACATACTCCGCAAGCCAGCTTATGGTGCATGACGGGAGGTACCCTGAACCGCTTATTGCGATGATTACCTTTACTGTTGCCGTCGTAAATGGAACGATGGAATAACGACTGTCTATATGCCTCCGTACTAGTCCTTTTTCCTCTTTTTCCTCACGGACGTTACCTGAAATGTACGCTGGCAGTAGTTCAATCGTCCAGCATTCAACCAAATGGCTCAAATGGCTCTGAGCACTATGGGACTTAACTGCTGAGGTCATCAGTCCCCTAGAACTTAGAACTACTTAAACCTAACTAACCTAAGGACATCACAAACATCCATGCCCGAGGCAGGATTCGAACCTGTGACCGTACGGTCGCGCGGTTCCAGACTGTAGCGCCTAGAACCTCTCGGCCACTCCAGCCGGCAGCATTCTACCCCTAGTTTCAAAAACTTTCTCAATAGCGTTTCTCGAGAAAGACGGCATCATTCCTCCAGGTATTCCTATTTTATTTCACGAAGCAAGTTCGAACCTACCTGTAATAAATCTATCGACAGACCTCTGAACTGATTCAGTGTCTTCCTTCAATCTGACCTGGTGGGGGTCACAAACACTTGAGCAGTACTGAAGAACGGGTCGCACCAGTGGTGGCGTTTTAGACGAGCTACACTTTCCTGAAAGTCTCCCAATAAACCCAAATCATACATTCGCTTTCTCTGCTACCAATATGACGTGCATCTCCCGTTTCATATCTCTTTGCAAAGTTAATCATGACATTTCAGCACAACACTAATACTGTATTCGAACGCTAAAGGATTATTTTTTCTTACTCAACTGCATTAAGACCCGAGAGCGCCTCCGGAAGCCGCGCCGGCCCCAGATTGAATCCGCACAGCGCATTAACGAAGTGGGTCGGTGTGCCGGCCATCCTAGATCTGGTTTTCAGGCGGTTTTCCACAACCCACTATGTGAATACCGGGCTGGTCCCCACATCCCGCCTCAGTTACACGACTCGCAGATGTCTGCAATGCGTTCACACTATTTCATGGTTTACAGTAGATGCAGACAGCTGGGGTACACAGATTCCGCCCTGGGGTGGTATGGGGTGACGGCAGGAAGGGCATTCGGCCACCCCATGCCAAAAACCGATTGTAACAATGCCGGCCCAGAGAAAACTGCGGGATAAAGGCACCAGTGAGAGAAAGAACTCAACTGATTTAAGTTACAGTTTTCTACAGTTAGAGCAAGATGTCATTAATCTCAACAAACATAAATTGTGTCTGACAATCAGACCCCACTGCGGTCGGATTTTTGTAATTTTTCCTGTTTATGGTACTTCAAGTTCATGCCTCAAATTTCAATTTCCCTAAGCAGTTTGATACATCTCTCAAAAATTATCGAGAAAATCGACTTTAAAGTTTTGCAAGCGTCTTTAATACCATAAATGAAGCACAGATTTTCGGCGGGTTCCGTGGCTCTGCCGAAGAACGCTCGGCCGTCTTATAAGCGATCTGGGTTCGATACCTTCCCAGTGAATATTTTTAAACAAAGGTGTTCTACGACAACTCTCGGTGAAGCGTAAAATACATAAAGGTAAAAAAAAAAAAAAAAAAAAAAATCGGTAGCACTCGAGACTGGTAAGCACTTCGTCACTGGTTCGAGCCTCGTTTTGTTCATTATTTTTCTCATCTTTTTCCTTTTCAGATTGAATTCGTATACCTACATTACTTAAAGATAAAATTCATCTATTTTATGCTAATGAAGTCATATGTAATTGTAACTTTATTGCAAAATCCACGTCGTCTTATTTACAGTTATTTATCACACACAAAAATACCGTTGTCATTGGAAACATAAATTCTTAATTACCGATCAGTTATAAAATATTGTTAATGTAGGTTTATTTAGATTAAAATCATTACAAATTACATTCTTTGATATTCGTGTGTGTTCGCTTTACGGAAATGATAGAACATGTACAATTTCAAGAATGAGATTTTCACTTTGCAGCGGAGTGTGCGCTGATATGAAACTTCCTGGCAGATTAAAACTGTCTGCCGGACTGAGACTCGAACTCGGGACCCTTGCCTTTCGCAGTCAAGTGCTTCTTCTGTGAAGTTTGGAAGGTAGGAGACGAGGTATTGGCAGAATTGAAGCTGTGAGGACGGGTCGTGAGTCGTGCTTGGGTAGCTCAGTCGGTAGACCACTTGCCCGCGAAAGGCAAAGGTCCCGAGTTAGAGTCTCGGTCCGGCACACAGTTTTAACCTGCCAGGAAGTTTCGACATGTACCATTGTTTGAAGATAAGCATCGACCGGGAAACAAACCAAGCCCGCCCACGGGGCAGGAATGCATTCTACCGCAGAGCCACCTTTCGATAAGTTGAGCTTGATTTAGGGTGTCTACGACGTTCGCAAAACCTCAAAGGCGATTTTCTCGAGAATATTTGAGAGCTGCATCGATCTGGTTTGGGTAATTGATGTCTGAGCTATGAATTTCACGTACCATAAGTACTATTACAAAAATCTAAGTGTCATGTGATTTGCTTGTACGACACCTTCCCGCGCACCACAGAGTCACCAGCAGACAGCCGCAGACTGCCATTCACTCGGCGTGTCACAGTTTCCGGTGGCTCTGCTGACGACCACTCGCCGTTCAGAACGACGTACTGGGTTCTGTTAATACAAGATCTTCAGCCACTCACATATATGGAAGCCTCTTCCTTATGCTCGGACCTTCGTTAACAATTTGCAGTCTGACACCTGTCAGTTGCTTCAAATGGTTCAGATGGCTCTGAGCACTATGGGACTTAACATCTGTGGTCATCAGTCCCCTAGAACTTAGAACTAGTTAAACCCAACTAACCTAAGGACATCACACACATCCATGCCCGAGGCAGGATTCGAACCTGCGACCGTAGTGTCAGTTGCTCTCCATCCATAGTTCGCAGTATGCCCTGTGAGAAAAGGGCAAGCTGAGTTTCGCACGAGCGACGCTTTCTAAATCCATGCTGATTTCCGGATGAAGAAAATTTCTGTGTGAAGAAAATTTGTTACATCCGAACTTAAGAATATGCTCATTAGCTTTGTTGTTGTTGTTGTGGTCTTCAGTCCAGAGATTGGTTTGATGCAGCTCTCCATGCTACTCTATCCTGGGCAACCCTCTTCATCTCCCAGTAACTACTGCAACTGACATCCTTCTGAATTTGCTTAGTGTATTCATCTCTTTGTCTCCGTCTACGATTATTACCCTTAATGCTGCCCTCCAGTACTAAATTGGTGATCCCTTGATGCCTCAGAACATGTGCTACCAACCGATCCCTTCTTCTAGTCAATTTCTGCAACAAATTTCTCTTCTCTCCAACTCTGTTCACTACTTCCTCATCAGTTACGTGATTTACCCACCTAATCCTCAACATTCTTCTGTAGCATCACATTTCGAAATCTTCTACTATCTTCTTGTCTAGACTGTTTTTGTCCATGTTTCACTTCCATACATGACCACGCTCGATACAAATACTTTCAAGAAAGGCTTAGAGAAAGCTTTCGACAATGTTGACTGGAATACTCTCTTTGAAATTCTGAAGGGGAGCAGTGGTTGAGAAGGGAGTGATACCTCCATCTATACTTGATGTTAACAAATTTTTCTTCTTCAAAAATGCTTTCCTTGGCATAGACAGTCTACATTTTGTCTCCTCTCTACTTCGACCATCAGAAGTTATTTTGCTGCCCCAATAGCAAAACATTCTCATTTCCTAATTCCCTCAGCATCACGCGACTTAATTCGACTACATTCCATTATTCTCTCGGTTAAAGGCGCTGCAGTCTGGAACTGCAAGACCGCTACGGTCGCAGGTTCGAATTCTGCCTCGGGCATGGATGTTTGTGATGTCCTTAGGTTAGTTAGGTTTAACTAGTTCTAAGTTCTAGGGGACTAATGACCTCAGCAGTTGAGTCCCATTCTGCTCAGAGCCATTTGAGCCATTATTCTCTTTTTGTTGTTGTTGACGTTCATCTTATATCCTACTTTCAAGACAGTGTCTATTCCGTTCAACTGCTCTTCCAAGTCCTTTGCTGTCTCTGACAGAATTACAATGTCATCGGCAAACCTCAATGTTTTTATTTCTTTTCCCTGGATTTTAATTCCAACTCCAAATTTTTCTTTCGTTTCCTTCACTGCTTGCTCAATATACAGATTGAATAACATCGGGGATAGGCTACAACCCTGTCTCACTCCCTTCTCAACCACTGTTCCCCTTCAGAATTCCAAAGATTCCAAAGAGAGTATTACAGTCAACATTGTCAAAAGCTTTCTCTAAACCTACAAATGCTAGAAACGTAGTTTCGTCATTCGTTAATCTGTCTTCTAAGATAACTCATAGGGTCAGTATTGCATCGCGTGTTCCAACATTTCTATGGAATCTAAACTGATCTTCCCCGACGTCGGCTTCTACCAGTCTTTCCATTCTTTTGTAAGGAATTCGTGTTCGTATTTTGCAATCAGACTTGTTAAAGTGATAGTTCGATAATTTTCACACCTGTAAACACCTATTTCTTTGCGATTGGAATTATTATATGTAACCTTACAATAAAGCTGCATGCCCTCGGGAAAAATTACGGCTTCCCCTTGCTTTCAGCCGTTCACAGTACTAGCGCAGCAAGACCGTTTTGGTTAGTGTTACAAGGCCAGATCAGTCAATCATCCAGACTGTTGCCGCTGCAAGTACTGAAAAGGCTGCTGCCCCTCTTCAGGAACCACACGTTTGTCTGGCCTCTCAACAGTTACCCCTCCGTTGTGGTTGCACCTACGGTACGGCTATCTGTATCGCTGAGGTACGCAAGCCTCCCCACCAACGGCAAGGTCCATGGTTCATGGGGAGGTCATGAACTTTATGTATTATGATCTCATATCAGTAGTCAATTTCTATCAGCTTCTTTTGAGAGAGTTCAGCACAGACCTGAATACCAAAGTAAATGACTGCTGACACATCTACATACGCCACAAGTCAGCGTACGGTGTGTGGCAGAGTGTTCCCTATACCACTACTACTCGATTCCTTTCCCGTTTTTCTACTCGGAGAGACAGTGAGGGAAGACCGGCTGTCTGTATCCTCCGTATGATGCCTAATTTCTGATATCTCATCTTCGTGTTCCCGACGCGAAATGTATGATAGCACCAGTAGGATCGCAGCGCAGTCAGCACCAAAAGCCGGTTCCCTAAATTTCTCAATAGTGTTCCTCGGAAAGGACGTCGTGTGTCCTCCAGGGATTTCCATCTGAGTTCCCGAAACATCTTCATAACACCTGAGTGTTGTTCGACCCTACAAATCTGGTAGTCCGCCTCTGAATTGCTTGCATGTCTTCTTCTAATCCGACCTGGTGCTTGTCCCAAACACTGGAGCAGTGCCCAAGAATAGGTCGCACTAGCGTCTTGTATGCGGTCTCCTTTAAAGCTGAACCACTCCTGCCTAAAATTATCCCAATAAATCGAGTTGGACCATTCGCCTTCTGCAGTGCAATCCTCACATGCGTGTTCCATTTGAAATCGCTTTGCAATTTCTGGGCAGATATTTAAACGACGTGGCTGTGTCAAGCGGAACACTACTAATGCTTTATCCGGTCATTGCCCGTTAGTTTTTTCCTGCTCATCCGCATCAACTTACAGATTTCTACATTTAGAGCTTCCTGCCATTCATCACACCAACTATACATTTTGTGTAAGTCGTCTCGTATCCTTCTCCAGTCACCGCACACTACAGCATCATCAGCAAACAAGCGCAGATCGCTGCCCACCCTCTCCGCCATGTGTGTAGAAAATGAACAGCAGTCCTGTCGCACTTCGTTTGGACACCCGTGACGACACCCTCGTCGCTGAAAGCACTGGCCATCGATGACAGCATACTGCGTTCTGTTACTTAAGAAGTCTTCCAGACACTCACATGTCTGGCAACCTGTTCTGTATCCTCGTACCTACGTTAACAGTCTGTAGTGGAGTACCGTACCAAATGCTTTTCGGAAATCTAGAAATATGGAATGTGCTTATTTCCCTTCATCCATAGTTCGCAGCATATCATGTGAGAAAAGGACAAGTTGATGTTCACGCAAGCGATGCTTTCTAAATCTTTGGTGATTCGTGAACATGAGCTTTTCCGTCTCTAGGAAATTTATCATATTCTAAATCAGAATATTTTTTCTGGTCTGTTCTTTTACGGCTGGCCTTTGTGCCCGTGCGGTTCTAGGCACTTCAGTCTGGAACCGCGCGACCACTACGGTCGCAGGTTCCACTCCTGCCTCGGGCATGGATGTGTGTGATGTACTTAGGTTAGTTCCAGGGGAGTGATGACATCAGATGTCAAGTCCCATAGTCCTCAGAGCCATTTGAACCATTGTTCTTTTACGCTTCGTATACACAGCAGAGTCACCTGCATTTTTTTTTTCATTCGCTCGGGACATCGCGCTCGGCGAGAGATTTGCGATAAGTGCAAGCTAAGTAAGCGGCCAGGGCAACAGAGTTCTCTTCGTAAAATCGAACTGGGATTCCGTCTTGACATGACGGCTTATTTGTTTTCAACTCTTTCAGTTATCAGTTGTATCTCTGCGCCAGGGATGCTTACTACTATGTTGTCCAGACGGGAGTCTTTGCCATGGTCAAACGATGATATGTACGTTTGTACGATTCTCCTGCGCGTACGATCTCTTAAATGGGGTACGTTAAACTTCGACTTTGGTTTTGCTGTCTTCAACTGCCACTCCAGACTGGTCAACGAATGACTGTAAGCACAATAGCTACTTGGTGAGAAAATAATGCAGTGCGTCTAGACCCGCCAGGGGTAAAATGTTAGTAAGTAACCTTGACGTGGCTTCTTTTGTGTGGAAAGGAGTCAGTTTTACTTCTATGTGCGCGTGCCTCGGTTACCGGCTAAACACACCGGACTTTTGCTGAAGAGGCAATACTGCGGCCTAACAGAAAGCTATAAAACCGTCCTGTGGAAGCGGTTGGAGTGATAAACTAAGAGCGGCCCCTCCTCCGCTTGTCCAGAGGTGGGTGGAGGAGGGCACTCACGGCCCGGCCAGCGCTACACGGGACCCCTCTCTGTTGACACAGCAGCGCGGCGTCTGGCACCAGGCAGGGACGGGATGTCGGCCTGCAGCGCCCAATCAGCCAGATGGACCGCGCGCGCCGCAGCCGTTTACTTTGCCGTAATAGCGCCAGCCGCTCGCGGGAGGGTATATAGGCCGCTGTGTGCGCCAGATGCCGCGTAGTCCGCCCGCAGCCATGGCACCCTCGACTGCAGCACTGGCCGTGGTCGCGCTCCTAGCTCTCTCCGCCTCTGCGAGCGACTCTCACCCGTCCCACAGGTACAATCTCTCTCGATCCTGATTACAGCGCAAGGCTTGAAACTCTAAGTCCAGCTTAGCGAAAGGTGGTGGACATCTAAACTTCTACTAAACTCCTCCCGACCGACCACCGTGTCATCCTCAGCCCACATATGATGCGGATGTGGAGGGGCATGTGTGGAGCACACCGCTCTCCCGGAGTCGCTAATTCTCCATCAGGTAGCTCCTCAGTTTGCCTCACAAGGGCTGAGTGCACCCGACTTGCAAACAGCGCTCGGCAAAAAAACATGGCTCTGAGCGCTATGGGACTTAACATCTGACGTGATCAGTCCCCTAGAACTTAGAACTAGTTAAACCTAACTAACCTAAGGACATCACACACATCCATTCCCGAGGCAGGATTCGAACCTGCGACCGTAGTGGTCTCGCGGTTCCAGACTGTAGCGCCTAGAACCGCTCGGCCATCCTGGCCGGCGCTCGGCAGACCGGACGGTCACCCACCCAACTGATAACCCAGACCGACAGCGGTTAACTTGGGCTGATCTGACTAGAACCGGTGTTACAACTATGGCAAGGTCGTTACATCTAAACTTCTACTTATTTTTAATATTTTTTGTGCCTGTCAATTACAAGACCTGTCCCCTGCGTACGTGTACCTCATCCTTTTACACTTACACCTCCTGCAGTGACACTGCATATTTCCTTATGTTGATCTATTTTGGAGTCAGAAAGTGACTGGCTCAAATGATGAAATATGATTTTAACTAAAAAAATACACTGAGATGACAAAAGCCATGTGTTGTTGTTGTTGTGGTCTTCAGTCCTGGGACTGGTGTGATGCAGCTCTCCATGCTACTCTATCCTGTGCAAGCTTCTTCATCTTCCAGTATCTACTGCAGCCTACATCCTTCTGAATCTGCTCAGTGTATTCATCTCTTGGTCTCCCTCTACGATTTTTACCCTCCACGCTGCCCTCCATTACTAAATTGGTGATCCCTTGATGCCTCAGAACATGTCCTACCAACCGATCCCTTCTTATAGTCAAGTTGGGCCACAAATATCTCTTCTCCCCAATTCTATTCAATACCTCCTCATTAGTTATGTAGTCTACCCATCTAATCTTTAGCATTCTTCTGTAGCACCACATTCCGAAAGATTCTATTCTCTTCTTGTCTAAACTATTTATCGTCCATGTTTCACTTCCATACATGGGCACACTCCATACAGATACTTTCAGAAACGACTTCCTCACATTTAATTCAATACTCGATGTTAACAAATCTCTCTTCTTCAGAAACGCTTTCCTTGCCATTGCCAGTCTACATTTTATATCCTCTCTACTTCGACCATCATAAGTTATTTTGCTCCCCAAATTGCAAAACTCCTTTACTACTTTGTCTCATTTCCTAATCTAATTCCTCAGCATCACCCGACTTAATTCGACTACATTCCATTATCCTCGTTTTGCTTTTGTTGATGTTCATCTTATACCGTCCTTTCAAGACACTGTCCATTCCGTTCAACTGCTCTTCCAAGTCCTTTGCTGCCTCTGACAGAATTACAATGTCATCGGCGAACCTCGAAGTTTTTATTTCTTCTCCATGGATTTTAATGCCTACTCCGAACTTTTCTTTTGTTTCCTTTACTGCTTGCTCAATATACAGATTGAATGGCATCGAGGAGAGGTTACAGTCTCACTCCCTTCCCAACGACTGCTTCCCTTTCATGTCCCTCGACTCTGATAACTGCCATCTGGTTTCTGTACAAATTGTAAATAGCCTTTCGCTCCCTGTATTTTACCCCTGCCACCTTCAGAATTTGAAAGAGAGTATTCCAGTCAACATTGTCAAATGATTTCTCTAAGTCTACAAATGCTAGAAACGTTGGTTTGCCTTTCCTTAATCTTTCTTCTAAGATAAGTCGTATGGTCAGTATTGCCTCACGTGTTCCAACATTTCTACGAAATCCAAATTGATCTTCCCCGAGGTTGGCTTCTACCAGTTTTTCCATTCGTCTGTAAAGAATTCAAGTTAGTGTTTTGCAGCTGTGACTTATTAATATGATAGTTCGGTAATTTTCTCATCTGTCAACACCTGCTTTCTTTGGGATTGGAATTATTATCTTCTTCTTGAAGTCTGAGGGAACTTCGCCTGTCTCATACATCTTGCTCACTGAATTTTCCTTCCTTTTCCCACCTTTTTGTAGCCATTAGATCCTCCTAATATGGTGTCCGGGCTCCTCTTGCACGACGTAGTGCAGCAACTCAGCGTGGCAGGGGCTCAACAAGTCGTTGAAAGTCCCCTGCAGAAGTACTGAACCATGTTGCCACTACAGCCGTCAATCATTACGAAAGTGTAGCAGGTGCAGGATTTTGTGCACAAACTGACCTTTCGATTATGTCTCATAAATGTTTCATGGGGTTCATGTCGAACGATCAGGGTGGCCAAGTCACTCGCTCGAATTTTCCAGAATGTTCTTCAAACCACTCGGAACCAGTTGTTGCCTGGTGACATGGCGCATTGCCAGCCATAAAAAATCCATCGTTATTTGGAGACATGAAGTCCATGAAAGGCTACTAGGGGACTCCAATTAGCCGAACATAACCATTTCCATTCAATAATCGGTTCACCCCACAGGACACAATTATCCAGCCATAAACAGCTTGCACAGTGCCTTGTTGTGTATGGCTTCGTGGGATCTCCACTACACTCGAACTCTACCATCAGCTCTTACTAAGTGAAATCGGCACTCATCTGACCAAGCCTCTATGTTCCAGTCGTCTACGGGCCCAAGAAAGGGGCTGCAAGCGATGTTAGCAAAGGAATTCGCGCCATAAGCCAATAACACCAAATTTCACCATACCTTTCATATTGATTTGTGCGGTTATTTCACGCAGTGTTGCTTGTCTGTTAGCACTGACAAGTCTACGCAAACGCCTCTGCTCTCGGTCGTTTAGTGAAGGCCAACGGCCTCTATGTCGTGAGACCTAGCGCCTGATATTTGGTTTTCTCGGCACACTCTTCGACACTGTGCATCTCGGAATATTGACTTCCCTAACGATATCAGAAATGGAATGTCCGATGCATCTAGCTCCAACTACCATTTAGCGCACATAGTCTGTTCATTCCTCTCATGCGGGCATGACTACATGAGTACAAATGGCAGGTCTGCCAATAGACAGCCGTTTTTACCTTGTGTGTGCGATGCTACTGCCATCTTTTTTGTGACGCCTCGCTAACCCGATGTCCTCGGCGGTACTTTTGGGGGAGCCACCATAAATTGTATAAAGCGTGGGTAGTGACCAGGATGTAGCTATGTCTGTTGGCTGAAAAATAATTAACGACAAGAATTGCGCCAGCTAGAATGAAGAGATAACTTATCCTTATTTCTGACGAAACGTGCACCAGCAATACAAGTGCAAGTAATATCCAGGAGTAATCCGTGTACTGAGCCTAGTCGAATACAATAGCAAATACCACACTGCAATGGCTCCGCTATAAACTCCACGGAATGTTGACAATAGACTATAAGCGATAGACTGTCCGTCTCGGGGCCAGCGCTCCTCCTTATACGCAAAAGGCAGAGGGCGCTGCGGACCCGAGCTCAGCCATGGCGCGACCTCTTCCGTCGGCGGTAACGCCCTGAGACGCCGACGGCCGCGACGGGAACTGTGGCCAGCGATGTCACGGTCTGGGCGCGCGTGCGCGAGTTGGTTGGTTGGTTGGTTGGGTCCGTGGATACAGGTCCTTTATATGTACATATCGCTATTTCATGACTTTTGTCATCTCAGTGAAGAATGCAACAAGCATTATGAAACAAAACTCAAATTTCTTCCAAATAGGCCTTGACGACCCAACGCTATTGACCGATCGCCGGTTTATCCACTGGATGCGCATGTGGTCAGTGCCTCTCTCTCCCGGAGCCGTTGTCAGCTTCTGTGAGCAGTCGCTAATTCTCAATCAGGTAGCTCCTCAATTGGCCTCGCAAGGTCTGAGTACACCCCACTTGCGGACAGCACCTGGCAGACACAGTCAGATGCTAGCCAAACCCGACAACGCTTAACTTTGATGGGAATCATTGTGACCACTGCGGCAAGGCCGTGGTCCACTTTCCACTGTCATATGTATAAAAATACATCCAGACTATTGCTGCGAGTTGCTACTACGAAATTATTACAGCAGAGAGAAGCTACATTTATCTCCTGACAGGGGTGTCGCTCACAAGGAGGTGGCGCATTTGTCCTCTATAACTGCTGTGCTTCCTGACAGGCATTGTTGGCGTCA
Source organism: Schistocerca serialis cubense (assembly GCF_023864345.2). Taxonomy (NCBI): domain Eukaryota; kingdom Metazoa; phylum Arthropoda; class Insecta; order Orthoptera; family Acrididae; genus Schistocerca; species Schistocerca serialis. The sequence continues at coordinate 490,471,088 of NC_064646.1, read as the reverse complement.
GCGATAAACTTTGTGTTCTAGGGTATAATGCATACTGTCAGAGACAGCAAAGGACCTAGAAGAGCAGCTGAACGGAATGGACAGTGTCTTGAAAGGGGGATACAGGATAGACACCAACAAAAGCAAAACAAAGATAATGGAACGTACTCGAATTAAAAGGGGTGATGCTCCGGGAATTAGATTAGGAAATGAGACGCTTAAAGTAGTAAATGATTTTTGCTATTTGGGGAGCAAAATAACTGATGATGGTCGAAGTAAGGAGGATATAAAATGTAGACTGGCAATGGGAAGGAAAGCGTTTCTGAAGAAGAGAAATTTGTTAACATCGAGTATAGATTTAAGTGTCAGGAAGTCGTTTCTGAAAGTATTTGTATGGAGTGTAGCCATGTATGGAAGTGAAACGTGGACGATAAATAGTTTGGACAAGAAGAGAATAGAAGCTTTCGAAATGTGATGCTACAGAAGAATGCTGAAGATTAGATGGGTAGATCACATAACGAATGAGGAGGTATTGAGTAGAAATGGGGAGAAGAGGAGTTTGTGGCACAACTTGACTAGAAGAAGGCATCGGCTGGTAGGGCATATTCTGAGACATCAAGAGATCACCAATTTAGTACTGGAGGGCAACGTGGATGGTACAAATCGTGGAGGGAGATCAAGAGATGAATACACTAAGCAGATTCAGAAGGATGTAGGCTACAGTAGGTACTGGGAGATGAAGAAGCTTGCACAGGATTCAGTAGCATGGAGAGCTGCATCAAAGCAGTCTCTGTACTGAAATCACAACAACTACTATGCACTCGCATCCTGTACAATCATAATGTGTAAGGGTACTGTACCCTCACGTCTAGCTGCCAACAGGTCATACATCATCACTCTTTTTGAGGATTCCTACTTGGAGTAATAAAAAATAGAGAAAAGTTAAAATGGTGGTTTTTGAGTACAGTGCAAGGAACGTTCGTTTATACATATGAACAGTCCGGTTCCAGATGTTGTTCAACTTACGCATGAATATCGACCTTGGTTCGGTCCTGGCGAACCACCAGAGACGTTTTCTGCAGTTTCTCGTTTCGTGGTAGATTCGTAGTTATACCACCAAGTCCTGCCATCGGCGATGATATTTTCCGGGAAAGATTTTCCGCATCTTTCATTTCAGGCGTCCACGTCTCGTCGTTTCTGTTGAGGAATCACCGTGTGCGGGACGCAGTTGGCGCAAACACAAACTTTTCTCTTCTTGAAAATTTTCTTAGCAATATCTTCAACGGATAATTTATAAACGTTCAGATCGTTGCTCCACTGCGATTTGTTACACAACAACGTCAACATACTTCGGCCGCCGGTTCACTACTGAACGCTGCCTGATAATATAATGGGTATCCGTTGTTTACTGTTGTCAGTTCAAGCTGCCACAGCGCGATCCTCGCGTGTTTCGCTTTGCGGGGCGCGTGAGGTTGCCAGCACGTTCAAATCTCGCCTGCTCGTGTTCCGGGGACCTGCGGTGGCAGGGTGGAGATAGTAGTGTTACGCGGTCACTGCTGCTGTTAGTCGTGTTATCGTCTACTTCTTGTATGACCTGAGTCTAGTGCGAATGCTTTCTGTTACAGAGAGAGCGGTTTCAATGGAAGACGTTTTCCGTACAGGAGGTAACTTTGCGGTGTATGTCCGGCGCCAATTTAGATTGCGTTTTCCTGCTTCGAGACGTTCACATCGTGACGCTATATGTGATTTAATTTGCAAATTCCAGACAAAAGGTTCAGTTCATGATGCACCACGAACTGGTAGGGTCACAAGTTCAACAGAACGGAGGTTTTACGATATTTCGAACGTAACGTTGCAGAGTCAATCAAAATTCGTGAGAAGATTATCGCAAAAGCCTAAAGGCTGCCGTACGGTAGCTCTGAATGCCGTAACCAAAGAGCTAGGGCTGTGTCCGTATAAAATTACTGCTGTGCAAAAGTCACGCTGTATGGACCATGCGAAGCGAATAGGGTGTCGTTCATGGTTTCAGGGACTTATAAACCGACATGGTGTTTTAGATCGAACCTTTTTGACTTATGAGGCTTGGTTTCACCTATCTGGCTACATTAATTCCCAAAATCCACAAATATTGTCATCAGAAAATCCACATGCCTTAAGATAAACGCCATTGCACGAGATGTCGCAGAGAAATGTAGCCGCGTCGGGTTGGTGGCAACCCGCCGGGCAGTGCTGCCTCGCGTGTTGCAGAGTCATCAGGCGCTCACCATACACTGTGTACGCAGGGTGGTCGGAAACTATCTAAAAAGCTGAGTGCTGAGTAATAATAAGAAAAAAATCGATAAGTTACACCGTTATCGAGTTATTTAGCATCGAAGTCAGCGAATCAGGTCGCCGTACGTGCAAGTTGCTGCAGCCTGCCGGAAACAGTGTCGTTCGCTTTCCGCAAATCGAACAAACGTATCTTTCGCTCAACTAGCTTAAATTTATCATTTTCAAAAAAAGGCATATTTTAGCTGGTAATGTGAATTGTGGTAACTCACAGACCATTAGATGTGTTACGCGCACGTGCGAGTGTATGAATTTGTGCACGCAACGACCTTATTGCCTAATTTCAATGCTAAATAAGTCGGAAACGGCGCATAAAAGAAACCTGTTTGCACGATATCACAGGTCTGGCAGCGCCTTCAGTTTTGTATTTACTGCAGGCAGTGAATCAGTCTGCGACATGTCGGTTAGAACAGGGTCTTCTACAATGGAGACCAGAGCTTTCAATGTGAATAACTACACACAGCATAATAGTAGACGCAGAAACGTATCTAGCAAAGCATATCTGAAAAAGTATGGGTACACTTCGAAGCGGGTGGTTACACATCGAAGTGGTGTTATAGCCTTTCACGCCTTTTACAGCTCAATAAAACACTGAAAGACAAGAGATGAAAGTAAAAACATCTGGCAATGCCATACGTGGATCCGTCTTAACTTACTTGAGAGTGCACAGCCAACGAAAAGTGATCACGATATCGGCACAGAAAAGAAGTATCTACATCTACATTTATACTCAGCAAGCCACCCAACGGTGTGTGGCGGAGGGCACTTTACGTGCCACTGTCATTACCTCCCTTTTCTGTTGCAGTCGCGTATGGTTCGCGGGAAGAACGACTGTCTGAAAGCCTCCGTGCGCGCTCGAATCTCTCTAATTTTACATTCGTGATCTCCTCTGGAGGTATAAGTAGGGGTAAGCAATATATTCGATACCTCATCCAGAAACGCATCCTCTCGAAACCTGGCGAGCAAGCTACATCGCGATGCAGAGCGCCTCTCTTGCAGAGTCTGCCAATTGAGTTTGCTAAACATCTCCGTAACGCTATCACGGTTACCAAATAACCCTGTGACGAAACGCGCCGCTCTTCTTTGGATCTTCTCTATTTCCTCCGTCAACCCGATCTGGTACGGATCCCACACTGATGAGCAATACTCAAGTACAGGTTGAACGAGTGTTTTGTAAGCCACCTCCTTTGTTGATGGACTACATTTTCTAAGAACTCTCCCAATGAATCTCAACCTGGTAGCCGCCTTACCAACAATTAATTTTATATGATCATTCCACTTCAAATCGTTCCGCACGCATACTCCCAGATATTTTACAGAAGTAACTGCTACCAGTGTTTGTTCCGCTATCATGTAATCATACTATAAAGGATCCTTCTTTCTATGTATTCGCAATACATTACATTTGCAGCTAACTTTGAAAGATGAATACAGGATGTTCACTTTAATTGAAGACACAGAAATATCTCAAAAGCCACACAGCGGATTAAAAGAAGTTATAATTCCAATATGTTTAAACTCGGAGGCGGACAGCCAATGATACCACTCTCGACCCCCGCCGCCCTCATCCCATCCCGTGTATCCGAGGCTCGGGGAAACTTTGAAATATACAATGGGACCCTCGTTTTTTATTGCAGATTACGATTCTACTGCAGAATCTACATACGTTTTGTCTCAAGCATTTTCTTCGTTTCGTCACAGATGGCACTGTAATCGGAGGAACAGAAATGGGCACTCAATCGTAATTTACAACATGTTACTCAATGGCCCTTGAATATCCAATGGGACATGAGACTTTATCTCCATCCTACGAAGGTAGAAAAGGCCATTATTTCTTAACCGGAAACCCCATTCGCAACGCTGTATTCCTCAGACATATCGAACAGGGGACTACTCGACGTAGCACTGTGGTCGTGGCTCGGGGCGAAAGCTACTCTGCTTTTCCAATTACAGTAATTGTTCAAACATAGCGCCGCCAACTTCAGTGTACTTAGTGATCCGCTTTTCAAATGACCATCACAGGAGAGAAGCATATCTACGGAAATGTCAGCACACGTGTTTCTGATGTCCTGCAGTGGTACCGGTGGTTCCTTTCCAAAAAGTCGATATCTGCGTCTATTCAACGTGCCGTCTATAAAAGACGGACCATTAAGTTTGTTCCGCATCATGACACACCATACATTAACCCACCGAAGACGTTGATGGTCAACTTGCCGTAAGCAGTGGGGATTGTCTACACTTCAGTAATGCACCTTATGCTGGTTAACGCTACCATGGTTTGTGAATGTAGACTCACTGGAAAATAGTACCTCAGCAAAGAAAGTGGGGCTCTTTTGCACTTGTAGACGTGCTCATTTACGAAACATTACCCAGTTATGGAAATCGGCGTCATGTATTTCTTTATGCAGTAACACGCGGGTTGGATGATACTTATGACGAAGCAGTATTGTGACAACACTACCTACGAACATACCGGAATCACGGTGTAGTAGCCGGGCGTTTATCCGTGGGTTCTGCTACACTGCCGCTAGTACAGCTATTTCATTAGCTTCTCCTGTAGACCGTTTGCTTCGTTTCCTTTTGCAGGTGTGTACGCTGCCATCAGTCATAAAGGCGTTCACTTAAAAGAAACCAACGAGAGAGAGCTTTCTCTGGAAAGCACTCGGCATACGAGGCAACAACAGTCTCAACATTTCTCCTACATCCTCCATAAATCAGCATTATTTCAATTTTTTCTTCTGTGATTGTAACATTTAACATCCACTTGCACGTCTGTTCTCAAAATGATAAGTAGGTGTGGAGGCAATAAAAACTGGGCAAGTACTGTAATGTTTAGAGTCGCTACGTCTGCAGGATACGTGAGCTCCGGTCGCAGTGTACTGCCTGTTATGATAGTCGTAGTTGTCTACACGGCCACCGTGGCGTGACGAGTGGTCCCCTGTTCGATATATTGGAGTAATACAGAATTGCGAATGGGGTTTGCAGTTGCAAGAGAAGAAAAACTGGTCTGTCCTACCCTCGCAGCATAGAGGTGGTGTCCCACGTGCCACTGGATATTCAGTGGTCATTGAGTAGCAGGTCGGAAATTACGATTGTGTACCCATTTCTACTCCTCCGATTACAGCACCAACTGCGGCGAAACGAAGGAAATGCTTCAGACAAAACGGATGCAGATTTTCATGTAGAATCGTAATAAAAAACGGGGGTTTCCAGTGAAGATTTCAAAGTTGGGACCCATCACCCACGCACAGGTCGAGTGTGGTATCGTTGCACATCGCATCCGAGACCAACAAATTGGAATTATAACTTTTTTAATCCGATGTGTAGTTTTCGATATATTTCAAAGTATTCAGTTTGTTTGGTATGTTTGCCACTGTAAGCATCTTTGCACACCCGAATTCATGAGTGATGCGTATTCTTTCGCTGTCATAGTTGTTTAACAGTATCTACTATTTGGTATCCAGGGTGAATTATCAGTCATGTGTTCAGCATTCAAATTACCTTTCTACTTCCACTGTTAGTCAAAAATATTTCCATTACGAAAGCAAAGAGTAAATCTTGCGGTATTTAATATCGTGCTTAAAAATAATTTTTGTGGCATATAGCAGTGTTGAGAAAAGATTATAGGGCATGTTTGTACAAGTTACTTGTGCGGCATTAAAAGGATTACGCACTTAATACTTTTGCAATACGCAGATAGAGTAGAGCCCAACTATCCGTTGCGAGGTAGCAAACAGCTGTAGGGTCTAAACGAATATTTGGGAGAAAATTAGAAACAGTTTCCATCTACAAAAGTTTCATATAAATTCAGTAGAGCCGTTTTCTAACGTCGTTTAGTTTTCGATATGCAACAGTTAGCCAATGTGTGATTATAACAAAGCCAGTCTGAGTATTATTGACAATTATTCTCTACATTTAATTTAATTTGCAGATAGCCAGATTAACTTTAGATTAAATTGGGAAGCGTGATAGCTAAGACTATTCTAGATAAAAATACATTGATCAGCCAGAAAATTATGGCCTCCGACATACTATTGACATAAAACCGTCCAGACAATAGCAGCGTCACCTGTCGAGCAATGACTGCTAGTCAGACACACCTACGATATATGCAGTGCCAGTGGGCATGCTGTCCGTGTGTACAGGATGAAAAGTATTTAAACCGATAAACTCTGGGAGATTGTAGGGGACATCAAAACAAATATTTTTCCCTGATGTCATTTTGTCCTATGAGGATTATTTAATCCGGTGGAGGTCGTGTTACGCTCTTCAGTTGTTAGAGTTCGTATTACGATCTTCAGTTGTTAGAGGGCGTATTAGGCTCTTCAGTTGTAGGCAACTGCTGTCCACCAGTATAGTAGTGCATTCTCTCTGTTTACTAATGGAGCGATACACCTGGTTCGTGCGTACTACTTAGCGCACCACAACGGACGAGCTGCACAGTGGGTTTGTCAACAATAATATCCTAATCGCCGTATCCCGCATCTTTGCAAAACAGTTTTTAGCATGGATAGGGACTGCAACTGCTGTGTTCGGATGCAGGCTGAGTTGGCATCCCTTCGCTCCCAGCTTCAGGCAGTGTTGGCTTCGGTCACACAGCTTGAGGCTGTTGGCAATGGGCATCACTGTGGGGGTCGGGATGGGGGTTTGTCGGGGACGGCCAGCTCGTCCCACGCATCCCCTGATAGGACTACGACTGTGGTTGCCCGGGATACTGCCCGCATTGAGGCTGATCCCTCACCTGTGGTAGAGTGGGAGGTCGTTTCAAGGTGTGGCAGGGGGCGAAAGACATTCCGGAGGGCTGAACGGAAAGCCTCTCCAGTTTGTCTGACGAACCGGTTTCAGGCTCTGTCTCAGGCTGATACTGATCTTCGGCCTGACATTGCTGCTTGTCCTGTTCCAGAGGTTGCCCCTCAGTCTGCAAGATCCGGGCAGTCGCAGAGGGTGGGCTTACTGGTAGTTGGGAGCTCCAACGTCAGGCGCGTAATGGGGCCCCTTAGGGAAATGGCAGCAAGAGAGGGGAAGAAAACCAATGTGCACTCCGTGTGCATACCGGGGGGAGTCATTCCAGATGTGGAAAGGGTCCTTCCGGATGCCATGAAGGGTACAGGGTGCACCCATCTGCAGGTGGTCGCTCATGTCGGCACCAATGATGTGTGTCGCTATGGATCGGAGGAAATCCTCTCTGGCTTCCGGCGGCTATCTGATTTGGTGAAGACTGCCAGTCTCGCTAGCGGGATGAAAGCAGAGCTCACCATCTGCAGCATCGTCGACAGGACTGACTGCGGACCTTTGGTACAGAGCCGAGTGGAGGGTCTGAATCAGAGGCTGAGACGGTTCTGCGACCGTGTGGGCTGCAGATTCCTCGACTTGCGCCATAGGGTGGTGGGGTTTCGGGTTCCGCTGGATAGGTCAGGAGTCCACTACACGCAACAAGCGGCTACACGGGTAGCAGGGGTTGTGTGGCGTGGGCTGGGCGGTTTTTTAGGTTAGATGGCCTTGGGCAAGTACAGAAAGGGCAACAGCCTCAACGGGTGCGGGGCAAAGTCAGGACATGCGGGGACCAAGCAGCAATCGGTATTGTAATTGTCAACTGTCGAAGCTGCGTTGGTAAAGTACCGGAACTTCAAGCGCTGATAGAAAGCACCGAAGCTGAAATCGTTATAGGTACAGAAAGCTGGCTTAAGCCAGAGATAAATTCTGCCGAAATTTTTACAAAGGTACAGACGGTGTTTAGAAAGGATAGATTGCATGCAACCGGTGGTGGAGTGTTCATCGCTGTTAGTAGTAGTTTATCCTGTAGTGAAGTAGAAGTGGATAGTTCCTGTGAATTATTATGGGTGGAGGTTACACTAAACAACCGAACTAGGTTAATAATTGGCTCCTTTTACCGACCTCCCGACTCAGCAGCATTAGTGGCAGAACAACTGAGAGAAAATTTGGAATACATTTCACATAAGTTTTCTCAGCATGTTATAGTCTTAGGTGGAGATTTCAATTTACCAGATATAGACTGGGACACTCAGATGTTTAGGACGGGTGGTAGGGACAGAGCATCGAGTGACATTATACTGAGTGCACTATCCGAAAATTACCTCGAGCAATTAAACAGAGAACCGACTCGTGGAGATAACATATTGGACCTACTGATAACAAACAGACCCGAACTTTTCGAATCTGTATGTACAGAACAGGGAATCAGTGATCATAAGGCCGTTGCAGCATCCCTGAATATGGAAGTTAATAGGAATATAAAAAAAGGGAGGAAGGTTTATCTGTTTAGCAAGAGTAATAGAAGGCAGATTTCAGACTACCTAACAGATCAAAACGAAAATTTCCCAGTCGGTTTAAATACTTTTCACCCTGTAGAATGTGGAAGGAGTGCGATCCGTCTGAATTCGACCGAGGGCAGATGGGCCGGAGGCTCGGCACGAGCATTTGGGAAACTGCACGTGTTGTCGGGTGTTCGAGGAGTCCTGTGGTCAGTGTCTTCAACACGTGGCGAAACCAGGGTGAAACCCCGTACAGATGTCGTGGGGATGGGCGGCCACCTCTCATTACAGATGTCGGACGTCGGAGGCTGGGCAGACTGGTTAAATAGGGCAGGCGGCGAGCTGTACGCAGCTAATAATAGAGTTTAATGGTGCGCAGACTACAAATGTGTCTGAACACAAAGTGTACCGAAGGCTACGAATGATGGGCCTCCGCAGCCGACGACCCATTCACGTGCCAATGTTAATACTACGACATCGGCAGCTACGACTGCAACGGGCACGTGACCATCGGCAGTATAAGTTGGCGCAGCGGCAGAGCGTTGGATGGTCTGATGAATCTAGATACCTTCTTCATCATGCCGACGGGAGACCGCGATCCCGTCATCTTCCAGGGGAACAGCTCCTTGATACCTGTACTACAGGACGGAGAGAAGCTGGCGGCGACTCCATTATGATCTGAGAAAAATTCACGTGGGCATCCATGGCTGCAGTGGAGCTCGTGCAAGACACCATGACGGCCAAGGAGTATCGTACACTGGTTGAAGAGTGTGATGGTGTGGTCCGAGAAACACAGTGCGAGTTGTTCCAGTTGATATGGTGCCTCCCCCCCTCCCCCCCCCCCCCCAGAAGGTGCTCACCGTTCCCCTCCAAGAAATTTACGAGAATTAGCAGACTTGTGTTTGTGTAGATGGAGCGCCAACTCCCTCCAGAGACCTACCAAGGCCTCACTGCTTCCAAGCCACGACGTTCAAATGGTTCAAATGGCTCTGAGCACTATGCGACTTAACTTCTGAGGTCATCAGTCCCCTAGAACTTAGAACTACTTAAACCTAAATAACCTAAGGACATCACACACATCCATGTCCGAGGCAGGATTCGAACCTGCGACCGTAGTGGTCGCTCGGTTCCAGACTGTAGCGCCTAGAACCTCACGGCCACTCCGGCCGGCAAGCCACGATGTGTCGCGGCTTGAATCCGAGATATGGGCTATTAGGTAGGAGGTGCTCATAATGTTCTAGCTGATTAGTGTACACTAACGACATTGTAGTCGGAATTTAAAAGTACTTGCTTTGCCATTGCTAGCGAGAGACCGAGCGAGGTGGCGCAGTGGTTAGACACTGGACTCGCATTCGGGAGGACGACGGTTCAATCCCGCGTCCGGCCATCCTGATTTAGGTTTTCCGTGATTTCCCTAAATCGCTCCAGGCAAATGCCGGGATGGTTCCTTTCAAAGGGCACGGCCGACTTCCTTCTCCGTCCTTCCCTAATCCGATGAGACCGATGACCTCGCTGTCTGGTCTCCTTCCCCGAAACAACCAACCAACCAACCAACCAGCGAGAGACTTTGTCACACGAAGTTTTAAGTTAACAAGTAAAATCATGTAAGTTTCAACCTTTATGTACAAATCATACGTAACATGTTTATGAAAAAAGAAGATGACTTCGTTAACAAAACTCTAGAAAACGGGAAGAAACTTTCTTATAAATATTTATGACTCTTTGCAATGTAAACTACGTCCTTGCTTTTGATAAATCTGTGAAGGATGCCTGTGTAACATGCGAGGAACTGAATTTAAAAAGTGGAAGTCTCTTTCCGGATGAGAATGTGAAAAGAGTGGCGTCGCCGAACTTCTGGTGCATAAGCGCAGAGCCAAAAAGTTTTAGACTTCCATTAACGATATCATTGCCAAACGTGTGTTGGAGCCTAAACAAAATGTTGGAAGTCTAAAACTTTTTGGCGCTGCGCTTATGCACTAGAAGTTCGGCGACGATCACTCTTTTCACATTCTCATCCGGAAAGAGACTTCCACTTTTTAAATTGATGCCATGGTTAACATCTCTTTACCTCACATTCCTGTTGAAGACACCTACTATTTCAGACAATTTACGTGGAAGTTTCTGCTGTGCTTAACCACACATCAGGGGATGACGGGATGACGGTAAGAGAGGAAAGAGTTCAAATAATGTGTGTGCGATTTTGAACTGGTGCATCAAAAATATGATAGGCAAGAATGTAAAAATGTTATACAGAACAAAAATTAATACTCTGGTTAGGATGATGACGGCACTGTGTGAGATCATATGATTCAATGAAATTAAAGTCTTTTCCAATTACTCGTTGATGCCGAATGATAGGGATCTCGGGATTGTTAGCAGGAAGCTAATGAAGGAGCAAAGATAGTATACAGTGGCAGACGTAGCTGAACTGGTGAAGCATTCCTAAAAAAATGATAAGTTATCTTCAAATGCAAGTGGATTAATTTACCGACTACGGTTCCTGATGGCCCACATTGCGTTGATTTGTACGGTAAAATCGTTCATAGACACCTGAAAAGGGTTCTCAAAATACCATGAGCTGTACAAACTTTGGAACTCCCTTCAGAGAAAGTCAACATATCTTTACTGCCTACATATAACAACAAAAGGGATGACATTGCGAAATATTTAGACTGTATCCCTCAAGACTAGATATAGTTTTAGAGTTCAGTCGCATCATGGCGAACAACAACGGCATCTCGTGATGTAGATGAAAATGATTGAGTAATGCAACCTTGTAAAACGTCTAGTATTATTCAGAAAAAAACTCCGTCCGAACAGGCCTTCGGAGGCCCAACGGTACCGACCGGCCGCCGAGTCTTCTCCAGACTACAGGCGGATATGGAGAGGCAAGTGGTCAGCACACCGCTCTCCTGGCTGTTGAGACACCAGTCCCACTGTGACACAGCCGGCCGGAGTGGCCGAGCGGTTCTGGGCGCTACACTCTGGAACCGCGCCACCGCTACGGTCGTAGGTTCGAATCCCGCCTCGGGCATGGATGTGTGTGATGTCCTTAGGTTAGTTAGGTTTAAGTAGTTCTAAGTTCTACAGGACTGATGACCTCAGCAGTTAAGCCCCATAGTGCTCAGAGCCATTTGAACCCACTGTGACACAAGGCGGTGAATGGCTGTCTCATAAAATTTCCGGGGCTGCGATGTTAACCAGCTCCGCATGCGAAGCTGGACATCGTCGTCCAAGGAGAATCGTTTGCCCCTCAGAGCCTTTTTAAGGAGACCAAAAATGTCGTAATCACAGACAGAGAGTTCCGAACTAAACGGAGGGTGCCCGTCAACATCCCTTTCGAATTTCTGCAGGAGCGCCGCGGCTGTGTTGGCCGCATCAGCCTTTGCACTGTCGTGGAGCAGAAAGACCCCACGGGTGAGTTTGCGTGGTCGTTTTGATTTAATCGCTTGGCGAAGGGTGGTCAAGGATTGCGAGTGACGCTGGACGTTCACTGTTGTCCCATGCTGCAGGAAGTGAATGAGAAGGGGGCCAATTTAGATCCCCTTAAAAAGTCTCTGAGGGACAAACGATTCACCTCAGACGACGACGTCCACCTGTACGTGCGGAACTAGTTAACATCACATTTTATGAGGCAGCCATTCACAGCCTTGTGTCAAATTAAGAAAGTGTCTCAACAGCCAGGGTCAATACAGGTAGTGATTTCTGTAACTACACCTCCGGCTCGTTTCTTTTTGAACGCCTCTTATAGCTCTCAGTTTGCCTCACAGGGGCTGAGTGGATCCCGCTTGCCAACAGCACACGGCAAACAGGATGGGCACCCAACGAAGTGCTAGCCCAGCCCGACAGCGTTTAACTTCGGTGATCTGACGGGAACAGGTGTTACCACTGCGGCAAGGCCGTGTTATTCAGAAATTAGTGCCAAAAATGTGTATTACAGTAAAAGATGTTTATATTAACGATTCTACTCTAAAACAATTAACTCAGTCTTAAAATTAATTTGAACACCCAGTGTACTGCAGAAAGGAAACATGTCCAATCAACAGATTCGTCTCTCTCTTTCGCCTTATGCCACTGATGACATTTACATGTATATACACTACTGGCCATTATAATTTCTACACTACGAAGATGACGTGCTACAGACGCGAAATTTAACGGACAGGAAGAAGATGATGTGATATGCAAATGATCAGTTTTTCAGAGCATTCACACAAGGTTGGCGCTGGTGCCGACACCTACAACGTGCTGACACGAGGAAAGTTTTCAACCGATTACTCATTTACAAACAGCAGTTGACAGCCGTTGCCTGGTGAAACGTTGTTGTGATGCCTCGTGTAAGGAGGAGAAATGCGTACCATCACGTTTCCGACTATGATAAATGTCCGACTGTAGCCTATCGCGATTGCGGTTTATCGCATCTCGACATTGCTGCTCACGTTGGTCGAGATCCAATGACTGTTAGCAGAATATGGAATCGGTGGGTTCAGGAGGGTAATACGGAACGCCGTGTTGGATCATATCACTGGCTCATATCACTGGCAGTCGAGATGACAGGCATCTTACCCGTATGGCTGTAACGGATCGTGCAGCCACGTCTAGATCCCTGAGTCAATAGAAGGAGACGTTTGCAGGAAATCAACCATCTGTACAGTTCGACGACGTTTGCAGCAGCATGGACTATCAGCTTGTAGACCATGACTGCGGTTACCCTTGACGCTGCATCAGGCTCGCCTGCGATGGTGTACTGAACGATGAACCTGGGTGCACGAATGGAAAAACGTCATTTTTTCGGATAAATCCATGTTCTGTTTACAGTGTCATGATTGTCGCATCCGTGTTTGGCGACATCGCCATGAATGCACATTCGTCATCGCCGCACTGACGTATCATCCGGCGTGATGGTATGGGGTGCCATTGGTTACACGTCTCGGTCACCTCTTGTTCGCATTGACGGCACTTTGAACAGTGGACGTTACATTTCAGATGTGTTACGACCCGTGGCTCTACCCTTCATCCGAATCCCTGCGAAACCCTACATTTCGGCAGGAGGTCCTGTACGGGTCTCTCTGGATACAGAAAATGTTCGATTGCTGCCCTGGCCAGCACAGTCTCCAGGTCTCTCACCAATTGAAAATGTCTGGTCAATGGTGGCTGAACAACTGACTTATCACAATACGCCAGTCACTACTCTTGATGAACTGTGGTATCGTGTTGAAGCTGCATGGGCAGCTGTACCTGTACACGTCATCCAAGGTCTGTTTGACTCAATGCCCAGGCCGTTATTACGGCCAGAGGTGGTTGTTCTGAGTACTGATTTCTCAGGATCTATGCACCCAAATTGCGTAAAAATGTAATCACATGTCAGTTCTAGTGTAATATATTTGTCCAATGAATATCCGTTTATCATCTGCATTTCTTCTTGGTGTAGCCTTTTTAATGGACAGTAGTGTATATAATAAGGAAAATTACCTACATAAAGAAATCAGAAAAGCATGTCAGGATATAAATTACATTAAATTGGTTTTATTTAGTTTTTTTGTTGTCTGTAATTGATAGTAGGATATGTGGACACGTTGCCCTTTTGCAGTAAGCGGTCGCTACAGGCGGGCAGCTAGCTATGTAGCGCTGGCGTCTGTTTGTGTGCTCAGGTGGAAGCGGCTGTCGGACCAGCGGCTGGCGGAGCTGCAGACTCTGGTGGCGCTGCAGGCGATGGGCCACACCGTGCCCGTGGGCGCCGGCGTCGTGGACCCCAGGGCCGTGTGAGTGCCGCGCCGATATTTTCAACGTTTCACGAGGAATAGTAAGCATCTGAGGAGGTTGTAGTGCAGACTAATAAACGAAAACGTTCCATATAACATGTGTTCCACTGTTACTGGTTACAGAGGTACAGCCGTCACAATATAACCTAAAGGAATACTCACAGTCCAGAATGAGATTTTCACTCTGCAGCGGAGTGTGCGCTGATATGAAACTTCCTAGCAGATTACAACTGTGGGCCGGACTGGGACTCGAACTCGGGACCTTTGCTTTTCGCGGGCAAGTGCTATACCAACTGAGCTACCCGAGCACGACTCACGCCCCCTCCTCACAGCTTTACTTCCACCAGTACCTCGTCTCCTACTTCTCAAACTTCACAGAAGCTCTCCTGTGAACCTTGCAGAACTAGCACTCCTGTGAAGAGCACTTGCCCGCGATAGGCAAAGGTCCCGAGTTCGAGTCTTGGTCCGGCCCACAGTTTTAATTTGCCAGGAACTTTCGAATACTCATAGTGTCGTAGAGTTGCGTACGAATTCCTACACAACGGTAAGCATTGGTGGGCTACAAAGTTGTGTGGCAACCGTCGTAGTACAAAAGCTGGACAGGAGCAGAATAATTGTAACACCCAACCGGTGCTTGCCCGATTTTTGCGTGTGTTCGCCCCTGACAAACAACTTACAGAGAAATTGGGAGTGGAACTATACGCAAAAATGGATAACGCTAGATTTAAATGTGGCCCTGTCACCCCTAATTAATCTACGGTGGTAGTGTTGACGATAAATCACGCCTATTTTTACTTCCGAACATGAACGATTACCAACACGTAGGGTGTTCAATGACATCAAACACATACACAAAATAAAATAAAGCAAAATGCTGAATTCAGGATTAACTACTGAAAGTAAAGGCTCTACTGAATCACAATAATTTTATTATAACCTTCAGATCATTGCTGAATAAAACATAATGAACAATTTACAAATTATCCTCCTAACTGGCATTGGCAGTAACTGTGTTAAAATCGGTCCAAAACGCGATCTCTTATAACACTCCAAAGTACTGTGAAACCTCTGTGGAAACAGCAATTGCAATTGATCCCACTATTTAACGTTACTCCTAACACAGGCTGAAGCGGGAGCGATCTCACCGTAACATTCCTGTTGTAGCGCCGGTCTCCGACGGCGACGGCGCAGCCGTGCGATCGGCGTGTGGCGTCTCGGAAAGTACAATCCTACCCTATTCGAACACCAGACTGCTGTCCGTAAACTTCCCTAATTGCGACAATGTTTCCGCCAGCAATGAGCTGGCGCAGCTAACGTCCTTTCAGAACGAAAGACCAAGAGGGGAGACGACTTGGCTAACGTCCTCTCAGTACGAGAGCCCAGAACGGAAGATCTCTACCGAGAGTCCAGCAAGATCGCTCTTCACCTTTGTTTTCTCACCTCAACTTTTACTGAGCGAATCACATCACTAGAAGCTTTCAAAATACCCAGTTCGCCAGTGCCGACCAATGTACGGCCTGGGAATAGAACTCTTTTCCACAGTTCTTTTATTTCTACAAAATTTCACGAGTAAACTCCGCCCTCGCCCTCTGGGAACCACAGCTGTGGCCAATAACACGTTTACTGGAAGTTTTCTCCCAAGAGACCACTCGAGATTTTCCCGGCAAGATTCCCGTCGTAGCGACCACAGATTCTTGCATTGAATGTTTGTTATTTGCAATTCCTGGCCTGCCCCACTTGAGTTACTCGAAAGTGTAAAATTAGTGGGACATAGGCGAGAGCACGCACAGGAAAGCCCGTCCAGCTATCCACTGCTCTGTTTTGGTAAACACTTGAACACCTGCCGCCGCACGTCCCTCAGAGGTTGGTGGCCGCTGTGGCGCCTCTAAACGGATTACAGAAATCCCCCAGTTCACCATTCATACCGTCAGGCTGTGGCCTTCGGCGGCTAGGGTTGGGACGTAGCCGAGCTCTGTCTCGCGTACTGCCTTTCCGCAAAATCTTATAATTACAAAATCGCGGAATTCTCACTTGCCGATGCCTTTCCACATAGATTTCCTACACCGTAATTTAGAGTGTTACTCCAACAAAACCTATAGTGTCACGTTAAATGGACTCGTGTAAGGTGCAAGGCCGTTGCCACCTTACACAATCATTAAATGAGTTAACACAGTAAATATAAGATTTACTTAACTTGTCTATCTCCAAGTGTGCAAAGACTCATTACAAATAATGCAGCACAAAATAGGGTCCAGCTCTCAATGTCAACAAGTAAGAGGTACTACGAACCAAAGCACAAAAGGTGGGGCCGGCCGGGGTGGCCGAGCGCTTCTAGGCGCTACAGTCTGGAACCGTGCGGCCGCTACAGTCGCAGGTTCGAATCCTGACTCGGGCATGGATGTGTATGATGTCCTTAAGTTAGTTAGGTTTAAGTGGTTCTAAGTTCTAGGGGATTGATGACCTCAGCAGTTAAGTCCCAAAGTGCTCAGAGACATTTTTGAACAAAAGGTGGTGTCGGAGTCGCGACTAGGCCGCGTCTGTCTAGCGTCAAGTAGCAAAGTGGCTCCGAGTGTGAGTGGGCTGTGTGGCTGGTGCTAGCCATTGTATATTGGGGGGCGCTTGTCGTACGGAGCCATTGGAGGAGTGGTTCAGTATGCGTGCACCATTGGGTCCACCAGTTACTGCATGATCCCTAGCGGCATCTGACGTAAACTTGCGTTGCCCTTGCCAACTTTGAGACTCCAGTAGGATGGTATCAACACGTAATATCACACACAGAAGGTGTTATGCAAATGATTAAGCTGCAAGTTGACTTTTGTAAATTCACTTTTACAACTTCAATGAACTACTGCATTCTCTTGGCAATGTGTAGCTCTTCTGGTGTCGCCTGACGTCTTTTATCAAGGAGCAGTATTCATAATCCGAATCATAAATTCGTTTGTCGCATTTACATTTTCTTCGCAAACTTCGCCTTTCAATCATCCTAACAGGCATTGATATAAAAGGGTAAAGTCCGAGGACCTTTGCAGTCAAGAAACGTTACCATTTTTTCCAAAAACATTTTATGAGGAATGTTGGAGTTAGACGATTCGTTAACTGACAACCAAAACGCTGGAAGAACATACCGATTCTTGTAGCCAGAAGCGCCTTCCCCGATGAATATGAGAGCTCGTTTTTGAGGATTTCCAGATTACGGGGCCCTGTAAGAAGACACGGTAACACAACAGGCCGAATTAACCGATTGCCTGTCATATCACGCAACAAATTTAAAGCAAACTGCTCTTGATAGTACACTGGTGTCCAAAATTAAAGTAACAAACCGAAATTTAGATAGGTTGCCACAAACAGTAAATCAGGTGAAATTAAAGCAGAAACAATATAAAAAAAAAACGGAGGACAAAAATGTTCTTCGTTTTAATCCAACCCAGCGGATTTACACACACATTCCGACAACTGGTTAATGCACTCAGTATGGTGTGGGACCGCTTCTGGCAGCAGTACAGACAGGGTATTCTGTGACTGATGTGATCAGTCTCTTGTTGAGACAATAAATCAGCTTCTTTTTGTGTAGCTGCTCGCAAGTCTTGGAGAGAGGTTGGTGGATGCTGACGTGCTGCAACCCGTGCTCTATGGGATTCAAATCAGGGGAGCGTGCAGGCTAAGCCCCGAGTGCAATATCTTCCGTTTTCAAGAAAACATCGTCCACCCGTGCTCTATGAGGTTCAACATATCCTTCATCAATACGAAGTACATGAAGTCCTAAATCTCGTCACGATATCTGACAGCAGTTAAACCTTGTCGATTTAAACATGCAGTTTCATGAAGAGGAGGTTAAGTGGTCAACATAATCCCTGCCCACACAATTAAGGATCATCCTCGATATCGGTCTCTTTCCATAACGATTGGTTCCAGAAATCGTGCTCCACGTTCCATCCATCGTCGAGAATCACTGTCCAGACCAAATCGGGATTCATTTGTGAGAAGCACATTGGCCCCTGTCCGACAGTTTAGGTGGCATACTGACGGCTGCACTCTAGACGTTCCCTTCTGTGAAGACGCGTCAGAGGTACACATACAGCAGGTCTCTGAGAATAAAGGCCACTGCCGAAGCCTTCTGTACACCGCCTGCTTCGCTTCAACACGTCCAGTGGATGCTGTGAGCTCAGATGCCTGTTGCCGTGCAGTACTAAGGCAGTACTGTCGTGCCTTTACAACCAAATAACGGTTCTTTCTCTCTGATGTTACACGTAGTCGGCCCCGCTCGGTCTTCGGGATACAGTTTCGATTTCAAAAAACTGTCGCCACATCCGAAAAACAACAGAGCAATTCACATTAAGCCATCGGACTACATCAGTTTGCTACTGTCCTGCTTCCATTCTTCCCATGGCCCTCCACCGTAGAGAAACTCGTAAGCGTCTTCTCTGTGCCATACAGCACTGTCTGTGACTGTGTACACAGTGGTTGTGGATGTGGGAGTACAGGGCAAACATAGGTGCCATGACAACATTGTTGGCGTACTTGCCCATCGACAAGAATCCCATCATCCGTGCAGGACACGATCGTACGGACTCCTGTTGGCAGTTTGTATGACTATATCGTGAGGTACACACCACACGGGGAAATAGCGGTTTGTTGGTTTAATTTTGGAACCCAGTGAATATGTCGACAAAGCGTCGTGGGTTTACGTCAGACTATAGATGTGTGTTACGAATTTTACTGATAACTTCACAAGTGAAACTGGTTTCGTCATTTAACAATATTCATGAGACAACTCGTCAGTTTCAAATTAGCCAGTGACAAAATTCTAATCGACTACCTTTATCTCCTTCTCTAAGGTGCTGAATCTGCTGTAAATGATAAGGACGGAGGCTCTGTATCCAATGTGTATGCCATATTCTTATACACTGAGGTGCAAAGAGTCATGGGATACCGCCAGATATCGGTCGGATGTGCTTTTTCTCGTGTAGTGCAGTAATTCGACGTGGGATGGACCAACAGTTGTTGGAAGTACCCTGTAGAAACACTGAGCCGTGCTGCCTATATTGCCGTCCATAATTACCCAAGTGTGCACGAACTGACATCTCGATTATGCCACATAAATGGGATTTATGTCCGACGATCTGGGTGGCCAAATCATTCGCTCAAGATGGCCAGAACGTTCTTCAAACAAATCGGGAACAATTTTTACCTGGTGGCATGGCACGTAGTGATCCACGAAAATTCCATCGTTGTTTGGGAAACTGAAGCCTATGAATGACTGCAAATGGTTTACAAGTAGCCAAACATAACCATTTCCAGTCAATTATCGGTTCAGCAGGTCCAGAGCACCCAGTAAATTCCATGTAAACACAGTCCACAGTATTATGGACCTATCACCAGCTCGCACAGTGTCTTATTGATAAATTGGGTCCATGCCTTCACGGGGTCTTCGTCACACTTGAACCCAGCCGTCATCTCTCACCAGCTGAGATCGGGACTCAATAGACCAGGCCACGATTTTCCAGTCGTCTCGGGTCCAACTATGTAGTCACCAGCCCAGGAGAGGCGCTGCAGGCGATGTCGTTCTGTCAGCATAGGCACTCCTAACGTACACGTACGTCGTACGTCGCACACTGACTTCTGCGGTTACCTCAGGCCGCGTTGCTCGTCTGTTAGCACTGACAACTCTATGCAAACGCCACCGCTCTGGATCGTTAAGTGAAGGCCGTCGGCCATTGTACTGGGAGTGGTGTGGGACAATGCTTGAAATTTGGTATTCTCGATATACACTTGACGCTGAGGATTTCGGAGTATTGAATTCCTAACGATTTTCGAAATGAAATGTCCCATGCGTCTAGCTCCAACTACCACTCAGCGTTCAAAGTCTATTAATACCCATCGTGCTGCCATAATCGCCCCGGAAACCTTTTCACATGAATCACCTGAGCACAAAAAACAGCTCCGCCAATGCACTGCCCTTTCGTATCTTGTGTACGTGATACTACCAACTTCTATAAATGAGTGTATCACTATCCCATGACTTTTGCCATCTCGGTGTACATCAAACTATCTAAGTGAGTTACGGGTGTTATTGATAGAGTCAGGAATGAAACTATCTGTTGTGTACATAGTTCCGCATAGTCAGCGCGTACACAACTTTCCCACTAGAGCGGCCCCACTAAGCACAACAGCGCAGGCGCAGCACTCGTCCGTATCCGCACTACGAGATGGCGCTGCCTTAGAGACGGACCAAATTCTGCTTCCACTGATCTGCGTATTAATATGTAACGCAGCCAATGAGATTGCTGCTAACGTAGAACGTTTTCTCCTCGCGGATCACACTCGCGCAGTGATACGTGAACGCACGAGGTATTATAACGAGTGTACAGACCTCTGATTGGCCAGTCTGCATTTGTCTGCGCCAATCTGTACCAGTCTGCATTAGTCTGTACCAGTCTATAGTCAAGTTTCAATCTGCGCCTAATAAGATTATCATATTCCTGTACATTGCCATGGAGATAAATGTATAGACACTTTGTCAAGTTCAAAAAATGGTTCAAATGGCTCTGAGCACTATGGGACTTAACACCTATGGTCATCAGTCTCCTAGAACGTAGAACTACTTAAACCTAACTAACCTAAGGACATCACACAACACCCAGTCATCATGAGGCAGACACTTTGTCAAGTATCAGAGATATGTGAGAACATGATTAACGTACCAAGACCAAAGGAACTTCAGATTATCAATTGTAAACAGCATCCAGAATCAAGTTACGTAACATCTACGTTTTTCTATTATTTTGATAAATGTGTGTGAAAATTAATCAAGTTCTGTTTAAAGTTGGTCACCATCAATCTGCTACTCTAAGCGTGCAAGTGGCATTTCTATCGTCTGACCTAACGGCAGAAGATAAACACGCCACGATAAGACCACGAGACATGTTGCTGACACTCGCCTACTTCGTTAGAGCGACAAGTCAAATAATCCGATGGTGTGTGTACTGAAGGTCTTACAGTACACACACCACAGTTCCTCTCTAAAGTTGTATGTGGAACACTGGTATGTCTAGCAGTTCTGTGTGTGCTTGCTGACGGACTACGAGTACGTTCACCCAGTTGAATAACGTCGTCTACTTCACGCTCACCACGTTCAGGTGAGATATGACTGTTGGGCAGTGCACCAACTTCACTCTAATTATCGAACTACGAGAAATCTGGTAGTCTGCAGTAAGAAAATCATATTTTGTATTCCCTAAAAGAAGGGTTTCCACTGGAAAACTCGCACACATGTGACAGGTCTTGTGTTACATCAGCGAACAAGTAATTCTAAAGACGCGTGATATGCTTAAATGATACAGCAGAAGTGGCCAACAGGTCACAGTCACAGATGAAAAATCCTCTACTTAGAACTGTAAAACAAAAATGCCGTTCCATAAGTAAACCTATAACAAGAAACTTTCCTGTGTAACCAGCTGTATCTCTGTAACCTATAAAAAATGCATCACATGTTACATGTAATCTTTCATTTGAATTAGTCTATAGTACCATTTCCTAAAATATTCACTCGTCCTCGTGAAACGCTCTGTATAGGCATAATTATTCTAAGAGCTGAGGGACATTAAAAGAAATCATTCTTCCACCTTGTCTGATACTGTCCTGAATCTTTTCTTTATCTTCTGCTAAGCCTTTAGTCAGTATTTAACTACTACTGTCAATATCAACAGTAATACGTTTTGAACGTTTTACTCTCTACTCTACTTTTCTTATCTTGTGCTAAGCTTTCCTCTCTACTTTTCTACTAAACGTCCCTGAAGCAGGGACTCATGAAACCATTACCCAAGAAGAAATCTGCGAAACAACTTTCCGACTCCAGACCCATTTACATTCTACAGGCATTATCCAGGATATTAGAATATACAGTCTACCGACAGGTTTAACATCACATAACCTTGTAAACGTATACCAGTCGAGTTTCCGGAAAAATCGCAACATTATGACCACTCCTATAATAGTGGCTGACAAACTGAAACAATCTATGTACAACAAGAGCTACAATTACGCACTTTTTTGGATTTCAGCGAAGTTTTCACTACTGTCTAAATGCTAAACTCACAAGTCAATTTTTTTATTCTAGTGCTGTGCAATGGTTCCAATCGCACCTTACATATATACAGTATATAATGATTGGAATTAAAAGGTCGCAATATATTGATGTCATATCAGAGATTCCACAAGGATCAGTATTGGGACCATAACGTTTCTCATTATACATTAATGATGTGTTAACCATTCTCTCCTATTGCAGAATCACCTACACACTCACGACCTCCAGTTATATCTGAGTCCAACAAGTTCAATACAGCCATCCATCATGTGAATGCTGATTTACTTGCCTTATCTATGTGAGCGCGGCGAAAGCAAACTTAGTCGCTCACAAAAGACTTATTACCAGTTCAGAGAATGTTCTCCACCCTTACTTCTGAACGGTATAGAAATAAACATTTGCTGTTCTGCAAAGAACTTCGGGTTAATCCTGGACAATCACTTAGACTGCATTGATAATACAACTTTAATTTGTATGAAGACTCAATAACACTTCGTTCACTACAGAAATATAAAAAAATATTTTCTTTAGAACTTGAAAAGAAGATGGGTGAGTCGGTAATACCACTCAGACTTGACTATGATGATGCTATTGTCCAGGGAGTTCCCTACGAAACCTGACGCAGGCTAGAATGGTGATGAATGCTTGTGTACAATATAGTTGTGATGTGCGCTATTTCGACCTTATCACCTCTGCCTATGAACCGTACCATGGCTGCGTGCCGATAAGCGTAGAGACTATCATACGCTACGTTTGCTCTATCGTCTTCTCAACCATTGCCCTCGCTCTTATTTAGCTTCTGCTCTTACACTACTATCTGAACAATGTAAAATTCTCTCTGTACCATCACATAACACTGCCATGTTCTCTAAATCATTTTCTGTGTCAGGAACCCGACTTTTGAACAATATTCCTCAAAACATAGGAGAAATTAAATTCCTTCAAAACTTCAAATCGTAGTTAATGACCACCTTCTGCCACAACAGCCATCTCTCCAATATACTGGTCTGCTGCTTAGACTTATTTTCATTAGCGTTATTATTGTCATTTATTATTTTTATTATTATTACTACTACTACTATTATTATTATTATTTATGTGAATGTTTGTGCAATATCTTTTGTGTTGTTCCTTGCCAGATGTAATGATACTCACAAACAAACCCAACAAAAGCCATAGGTCAGGGCGGCCAAGATTTCAACACGCAGGCAATGCCTTGGCATTTATGCCCGCTGCATATTTCCACCACTATCATGCCACATTCCCTGAGCGATTGGAGAGCGGAGAAGGGAAAACTGCGAACGTGACGAATGTAAATGGCAGTGCAGCCTCACTACATGAGACTTGGTTTTACAGTTCACATTTCGGAACGACATAGAAGACAGTGAAAGAAATTTTCAATGTTATTTAATTATTTTTGGCGTGTAGAAGACATAATATAATTTTTATCTGGTTCAAACCGTCGGCATAGGACAGATGCAGACAATGTCGCAGACTATGGCACTTGAGTTGCCACGTAGTCATCACTTATTTAATTTCATAATCGAGAAAAGATCTTTCTCATAAATATGTCGATCGAAATAGTGCAACACGTTTGGAGCCTCATTATGGAGACGTGAAAACTAAAACCAATGCAGAAGTCCTGGCAATTTTTAATGTAAAAGAGTTTGCCATTAAAACCATCAGTTCCATCTGCACATGTGTGGCGCACTTTCACCTGAAACGGCGAGCGGTTTCGAAAACAGACTGAAAACAGATGTAAGACTGATAGTGTCCTCGTAACGTTTAGGGAACCACCGTTGTAATTAGGACAGGGTCACACTGAATTCTTTAAACGTAGTGTTTTGTTTTAACTGCAGTGAGATTAGGGAACTGGATTTGTTTGTCAGAATGCGTCGTTTCTATAATGCGATTTCTCAAGATCGAAGAAGACATCTACAAGCTGCTGTCTGTGTAGAAAGGATTGTTGGATTTCCTTCTCTAGCAGGATGTTGTTTTCAAAGGTTGAACGATACCTCCGAAATCCACACTGGAAGCGACTAAGTAGGTCCAGCCATTCTAGGACCCAAATCAGTTGACCATGTGTTCTCGTGTCTTTCCTATACATCTAGTGAGGGCCATTTTGCGATAACTATTGGCCAACATGTGGCCTTTCGCTAGTTTTGGAAGGGACACTAACCTCCACGGGTCAGGAAAGTCCCCGGTCAACCAAGTCGCATTAAAAAGGGACAAGAGTATTCCCTTTGTGTCCTGGTGCTGTAACATGCTGTATGGGATTCGATCCTTACCTGGGGCAGTATCCTTGACCTGAGACAGGGTACAGTAAATCTCTCACATGGAGAAAGGGCGATTGTAATCTTCGGTGTCGGTAGAATTAAAATTTCAACCAGCTCTCTCCACCAATGCTCGATGGCGGCGGAAAGCTGGATGTCGATTTCCATTGGCAGTGATCGAACCACAGTAATCCGCTGTGGCATTCGCTATGTTTCCATGTGTAGATTGTAGATATCCCTGCCGAAATACAGCAGTTACAGGTCGTCTGGAACATTTGCCAAATATCCTTTGTATGGCTTCCCATACCTTTGAAGAGTTAGCGGAACGATTGATCGAACTCAGAAACACTTGCCTTGTTCTCACTGATTTTCTATCGTGCCTTTTCGCTCACGATTCAGAAAGCTGAGAGGTTCATAGCAGAAGGTTAACGTTTGAATCGTCACAGGGCCATGCGTCTCTCCCTGACGGTGGAGCGACACTCATCTTTGCACTGTGGGACATGCCGCCTCCGAGGTCGGTTTGAAGACTTGGGGATGGACGCATCAGTAGCATGGTGGTGAGCCATCCAGTCCTGGACCCTACCTTGACGTTCAGACATAGTCTCCAGTCCGCTTTGCTTAACATCACCTTGGCCGGCCGGAGTGGCCGAGCAGTTCTGAGCGCTTCAGTCTGGAACCGCGCGACCGCTATGGTCGCAGGTTCGAATCCTGCCTCGGGCATGGATGTGTGTGATGTCCTTAGGTTAGTTAGGTTTAGGTAGTTCTAAGTTCTAGGGGACTGATGACCTACGATGTTAAGTCCCATAGTAATCAGAGCCATTTTAACATACATCTTGGTGCTTTCCTTTCAGGGACAGCTCTATCTGAGAGGTGAATCCAGATAGGGAAGTGGCAACTGGAATCCAAGTCAGCGACCACTTTCCAGTGTGCAGCATCGACAAGGGCTGGAGAACAGAAAGCAAAGTCTATGGCCGAGAAGACCCCATGACAGTCCAAAAGCGTGTACTATCACCAGCAATAAAATAGCCATAACTCCTCTGACATAGTAAGGCACTCCACAACCCTACCCCCTGGCGCATGTTGATGAAGATCCACATAGCACATTGTGAGCGTTAAAATCTCCTACAAGTAAGAAGGGTGGAGGGAGTTGTGAAATCAGATAAGAAAGACCCACCCTATCCCGAATTTCGTTGGGCAGCGGATACACACTACAGATGGTAAGGGCAAATGGAATATGCACCGTGAGAACAGTTACCTGAATAGCTGCGCAGAGAGAAGTGGAGTATTACGTGTCATTCACAAAGATATCCTTTTCATCTTTAGCCCTGTCTCCACCACAGTCATCTTTCCTCTGAGGGCTGTATCCCTGAGCATAGGGATGTTTAAAGTGCCTTTCCTGTAGACGCAGACAAAGGGGCTCATGTTTCACTGAAGCGCAGGAGCCATTTGGCTGAGGGACTTGTGTTTTCCTCTTGCCTAAACCCGCTTCAGAAGGTAGAAAACCGTGTAGACTCAAGGGTTAATCGAAGCAAAGTTCTAAGTTCATGGCCGTGTCGTCATCCTCTAAGTGTTCCTGCATCTGACGATCTACTTCGATTTTGCCTTCTTGATAGTACGCTTGACCTTAGTCTTCTGCTTCAGTTTCGACGACACCGAGGTATGCTGTGTCGTCCCAATGTGCAGCACTTGCCCTGCCCAGGTAGTAGTGGCAGGAGAGAAAGCAGTGGTCACTGTTGGAGTTCACTTGAAGACAGCAACATCATGAGCGAAGTTGCGTTCACCGTTGGAGTTTGGGTAGAGACAGCAACAGCGGGAACTGAAGCAGTGCTGACCGTAGGAGTTTGCGTTGAAACACCCCCGTTTAAATTCCGTTATTGGGTTTTGCGTGATTTACCAAAGCCACCAAACAGTTAATTATTATAATTATATGACCGTGTGCTTAATGGTTGAAAGGCTATCGGTTTTTTCTGCTGTGGTTTCGGGGGTATTTCAACCGAGTGCGCCTGTTCTGAGACGGAATAGTTAATGATTGAAAGTTTGTCTATAACTAAAGACGAAAAAGGTTGCGATGTACAAACTGATATCTATTTTCTACTAACACACAAATTCTGAAGCAGTTGATACCTTCGCCTTACACTTTTAATTACGGTTATATCTTTTTATTGGTTGCTGATTTCAAGTACTTCGTCACAACAATCCTCACTGCAATCCATGGTTGTTGCTGGCCGACGCGGTTGACGTGAAACACGTAATTCAGCACTTGTCACTGTAGGTTTCATATCACTTGCGAATCGGTATCGATCAGGGTCCACCTCACGACAATCAGGGGGACGCGCTCATTTGTCATACTCACTCGACCACCATTATTGCCCGTCACTCCGGTACAACTCCTCACTCACACACTTGTCTCACTGCCTCCTGCAGCGCTCGACAATCGACTCCTGTCTGCTATCGACCTGGGTGTCGGATACTAGCATCTATGTTTGTGGGATCACGGACGCCTTACAGTGTGGAGACGGCAACAGTTTCATCTGAACTGTCGCTGCCACAGATGTCCTTGCAAAAGCATTTCTTGGTACGAGGGTCCAGAGGTGACGTCTGGGTGGAAACACATAATCGAGGGTTTCTTCGCGAGTACTGCAGCAAATGATGTGGCAGACTTTGGGGTTGAAGTGATTTGCACATCAGTTTCGCTCCAGCGTATATACACGTTTAGTCACCTTTAACTCTTGGATTTTCTTTTCTTGCTTGTACACCATACACTCTCTGCTCCAAGCTGTATGCAGACCTCATCGATTGACACAAATGGCAGGGAAGGTGTACATAGTTCCATCAGCATGGGTGCCCATACCACACTGTACCACATGTAACTCGTCCGTTACACACGAGAGTCGTGTGCCCGAATTTCTGGCACATGAAACACTTCATAGGGTTGGGGAAGTATTGTCTGGCTTTATTAAAAACCCAGCTTTAATATAATCCAGCAAAGCCGGCGAACTGAACCCCAGTGTAAATGAGTCTGATTTTCATCCACACGAGCATTAATTGCTTCACCTCGGTGACCCCTTGGTCAGCCCATTCCTCCTGTAGTTCTGCAGTGTCCATGTGCATGATGTCACTGGATGTGACCACTGCTTGACTGTAGTTAAGGGCGCGGTGCTGTTCAACTGCAGTAGGATACCCAAAACTTTGGACTTCAAGAGGTGGTTAACTTGCTGCGATGTGGCTGTTTCGATCAGCAATGTGCCGTTACACAAATGTTTAACAGGTTTGAGACTGCAGCCGATACATCAAGGTCGTTCTGGGTATAGAAGGGCGATACTTTCTCAAACATACCATCTTGTCCCCTGATCACAACACACATTTTGACACTCTGGGTGCACCGTGTTACGACACAGTGCCTGAACGTTTGAGGAAGATTTCTCAGGAGGTCTATCTCCTGTCTCGCTTTGAAGGATGATTGTGAGTACTACCTAACAGTTAACCAAAATTTTCAGGAGGAAGTTCATAGAAAGTCGTGGAAGCCATCCATAGTGATCCCACCAGCAGCTGGGGAAACGAACAGTCCGCCCATACAGAGCCCTGCATGACTGAGTAAGTCCGGCAGGGGTGCCCGAACGGTTCTAGGCGCTACAGTCTGGAACCGCGGGACCGCTACTGTCGCAGGTTCGAATCCTGCCTCGGGCATGGATCTATGTGACGTCCTTAGGTTAGTTAGGTTTAAGTAGTTCTACGTTCTAGGGTACTGACGACCTCAGCATTTAAGTCCCATAGTGCTCAGAACCATTTGAACCATTTTGACTGAGTAAGCCTTATACTTGTACAGCCGAGGAGTGGCAGGTTCCCCAAAGGTTGCCCGTTAATGACTGTTCCTCCTCAACAGGTATGTATCTTATTGGCACGCAGGACATCGTAAGACTGCTAGTTTTTTAAATAGACTTTTTACTATCCTCGCGACCTGGGCGGTCAAGCCAAGACCCCCATTCCCTGTGGTACACGACGTTCCACCGTCTCACCGGACAGTGATCGCTAAAGCATGCCCAGAGCTTCGCGATTTACCAGACCCCAGCTCAGGAACCCCGGGGTTGCCAGAGCCCTTAAGCACCAAACAAATGCTGAGCTACTGAGGGAGATTTTAATTGGACCCCACATTATAAGTTTTGTCCTGATTTAAGTGAATTGGTTCAATACGTTTGCGTGACGTGTGGGAGTAGAAATATCCCACATTGATTAGATTCACGTTTCTTACCGCCACTTATTGTAGTATCGACAAGTTTTATTTGATTATTTATGTTATCACCATTTCATATTGTGTCTATTGTGCTGTGGCTGCTATTGTAAACCTTGAACGGGAACCTCCGAACATGTTCAGGGCTCAATGGGTGCTGATCTTCCCCCATCTCACGGATAGCGCGTTGGATGATGGGGTCTGGCGCCGAGTGGGAACGTTGCCCTTACCGCTTGGCGTTATTCTTCACTGCTGGATTGGTGCACAGATCTAGCGAAACCGAAGCTCCGCCAGTCCTTGGTATCATACTGTGCTGCTCGAGGAAGGGACTTTAGGAAAACTTACGACATTTGTTACTTTCTTTCGCATCAATTATATAAAGAGGAGGGTTACACTCCCCTCCTGATCCAAGACGTTCAGCGAATTAAAGCTGCTGCAGGTCAAGAGGTATCAGATGGAGGGTTTACAGCTCAGGTCTAAGCGTCGGTCGCTGGTTGAATCGGCACTGACATCACTGTATCACCTGCTTCGCTACCAGTCGCG
Source organism: Schistocerca serialis cubense (assembly GCF_023864345.2). Classification (NCBI taxonomy): domain Eukaryota; kingdom Metazoa; phylum Arthropoda; class Insecta; order Orthoptera; family Acrididae; genus Schistocerca; species Schistocerca serialis. The sequence goes on along the minus strand of NC_064646.1, from coordinate 490,441,617 downwards.
ACGTCGTCAATCGTTCGTTACGCCCCTCACAGTTGCTGCAGGCCGTCAAGTGACTGAACGAGGTGAAGACGTTCGCTCTCTCCAACAGTACCTCTCAGAATTATGTGCAATTAATAACGATACGAGGCCCTTTCCCCATGATGCTTATGGAGCCCTGTGTGGGAGGATCATTTGGCCGCCCTTTAGGCAGATGAGGTGTTTACTTAAAAGAGCTGCTTCTTCCTCCCTTTAATCACCTCGGATGGTCTCCCTAAGCAGTTTTATCTCCGCTTTTGGTCCCTCTTGGGTGTTAAACGAGGTTACGCAGGGGAGAACTGTGCCTGTAGACTTTAGTATTAATACCGAAACAACACGGCCGTGTCTCTGTGGATTCTTTTCGTCCTTTCACGTTGCTTAATTTTGACTATAAAACTGTAGCGACGGCAATCAATAGCAGGTTATGTTCTCCGTTGGCGAGTGTGACAGGCGAACATCAGAGTTGTCGTTCTGGTCGCTCAATTTTGACTCCAGTATCGGAGAACTGAGATGTGATTTCAGCTTCTGCAGGCACCTCTGCCCACTGTGCCCTGCTTTCCTAGATGTTAACATCTGACCACGTTTCTCATAGTTATTTTGTCTGTGTGTTGCAGGCAATCGGTTTCACCCTGAGGCTCGTGTAGTTCTCTCCCACATAAGGCATCGTTGCAAAGACACTTGCCGATGGTGAGCTGACGCCGACGATCGCGGTCAACCGGTGTGTGCCCCAGGGCAGCCCGCTTTCCATTTCCTTACTTGTCCTGTCTCTGGAACTACTGTTTCGCCGTCTCCCATTGCAGTTATGTAGAATGAGTGTTTCTGGTGCAACCCTTACTGTATCCCGACGTGGTGTTCCTTCTCCGTCGTTGTGAGGAGTTTCTAATGCAAAAGGCGAAATTAGCTAATTACTGTTGAGGTCCTGACGGGAGCAAAAGTAAAATTCTCAAACCAGCGAGCTTCGATGATGTTGCTGTGCAGTGGGCTTCTGCTGTAGACTGGCGTACGCCATTGGGTGCCATCGTTGATTGTTACCCTTTTAAAATGGCGACACCTAACTGGAAAATTGACAAAGTCTAGGGAGGCACACTGGAACACGACTGGCCCCATGTTACAGTTCTCCAAAACGTTCGCATCTTGGATGTATATGTCTTGTGTAAGTTATTTTACATTGCCCAGTTGGTCCTGATTGCTGCAAAGATGGCAAAAAAATTTCCGCTCTTGTCTGGTTGCGCTATGCAATCAGGACACGAAAAACAGTTACGTATCTTATGGGGGTTTCCCTCTAGTTTATACATTCGGCACACGGTTTTGATTATTATCCAGGAATCATTTAATTTCAAGACTTGCCGCTCAGACTTGGGCGTCCACCGATTCTTGCTCTACCTGCTGATATTGGTCGCCTTGATTTTAAACTACGACATATTGGAGAATCCTACCTTGCCGTGGGCTGTTCGGGTTCCGATGTACTGCAGCGGCCGGTATCTGTGAGCCGGTCTCTGCTCGCTCTATCGGAAAGGATTGTCTGTCCCAATCCCATAGAACTGCTGTCGCCGCGGATCCTCTGGAAGACAGTGTGGAACAGTATTAGCTTCCCGTTTCTTTCCATGACAGTGGTCTCTTCTCTGTACAGAGCGGTAAATAATTTGATCCCCAATGATGACCGTTTGCATTGGAGTGAATCGGTAACACAGACAAATGTAGGAAACGTGCTCTTATAGACAGCATCCAGCATCGACTTACCTGCATTTGGCAAACTCGTACTGGCTCCGGAACACTTGGCTTTCCTTACCAGGTCTGTTGACTCCGTCTACACCACTGATATCATTCGGCGACTTTCAACTTTATTTTTTTCAGAAAACAGAGAACAATGCAGTAATCTGGCTGCTCGGTTATTTTGTACATTCCGTGGTCCCTGGTGATGGGGGAATCATCAATTTGCGTTTCACCAGTACATGTATTCCACCTACTGGAGCAGCCAGACGCTTTCAGGACTCTTTTGACAACATGCTCACCCCTACGTTTCATCGGCAGGGCATAGGCTGAAGCCAGGTGCGAATGCTAGAAGCTTGTAATGCCATGCTCTGTAGCACAACTGCATACGAACACCTATGTCAGATATGAATTGGCTTACAGTGCTGTCTGATAGGTTCAAATGGTTCAAATGGCTCTGAGCACTATGGGACTTAACATCTGTGGTCATCAGTCCCCTAGAACTTAGAACTACTTAAACCTAACTAACCTATGGACATCACACACATCCATGCCTGAGGCAGGATTCGAACCTGCGACCGTAGCAGTCGCGCGGTTCCGGACTGAGCGCCTAGAACCGCTAGACCACCGCGGCCGACCTGATAGGTAGTGGATACATAACAGTACAGATGTTCAGCATTAAACAATAAAATAAAATGAAAATAAAATGTAGTGAGTATAATTTTGCGTGTGATGGCTCGAGCTGAATAGTTCGCGTACAGGTCTGGGTGTAATGTTTCTTATTTTATAACTATGCATAATAAACAAGTAAAGGCTGCTTTGGCTGAAATAATAATAATACTGGGTGTTACAAAAAGGTACGGCCAAACTTTCAGGAAACATTCCTCACACACAAATAAAGAAAAGATGTTATTTGGACATGTGTCCGGAAACGCTTAATTTCCATATTAGAGCTCATTTTAGTTTGTTCTTACACCTACGCTCAATGGAGCACGTTATCATGATTTCATACGGGATACTCTACCTGTGCTGCTAGAACATGTGCCATTACAAGTACGACACAACATGTGGTTCATGCACGATGGAGCTCCTGCACATTTCAGTCGCAGTGTTCGTACGCTTCTCAACAACAGATTTGGTGACCGATGGATTGGTAGAGGCGGACCAATTCCATGGCCTCCACGTTCTCCTGACCTCAACCCTCTTGACTTTCATTTATGGCGGCATTTGAAAGCTCTTGTCTACGCAATCCCGGTACCAAATGTAGAGACTCTTCCTGCTCGTATTGTGGACGGCTGTGATACAATACGCCATTCTCCAGGGCTGCATCAGCGTATCAGGGATTCCATGCGACGGAGGGTGGATGCATGTATCATCGCTAACGGAGGACTTTTGAACATTTCCTGTAACAAAGTGTTTGAAGTCACGCTGGTACGTTCTGTTGCTGTGTTTTTCCGTTCCATGATTGATGTGAATTGAAGAGAAGTAATAAAATGAGCTCTAACATGGAAAGTAAGCGTTTCCGGACACATGTCCGTATAACATATTTTCTTTGTTTGTTTGTGAGGAATGTTTCCTGAAAGTTTGACCGTACCTTTTTGTAACACCCTGTATAATATTAATGGAAAGGACGGAAAAACTTGTGGTCAGAAGCCAGTAAGTTGTAGGATCGAATACGGACTGTGTCAATTTTTTTCTCTCTGCTTTTTAACCTAGCATAAAAAAGCGGTAAAATGTCTGGCTAGGAAACGAAAGGTTGTTGGACCGAACCCTACCTGGGTCACTTTTTTACACTCTAGCTTTTAACAAAAGAAAAGGCGGTAAAGGGCGTGCCTGAAAACTGAGATGTTGCCAGATCGAATCTCGGTCGAACCAGGAATTTTTCAGCCTTCGTTTTAACATAACCTTCACCTCTCAACGGTGTGAGACGTTGCCAGGAATGACACGTGGTTCGGATTCCACGTTACACTGTTAATTTTCACCACGAGGGCAACTGGCGTAGATTAAGGACTGGCAAAATGGTTCAAATGGCTCTGAGCACTATGTGACTAAACATCTGTGGTCATCAGTCCCCTAGAACTTAGAACTACTTAAACTTAACTAACCTAAGGACATCACACACATCCATGCCAGAGGCAGGATTCGAACCAGCGACCGTAGCAGTCGCGCGGTTCCGGACTGAGCGCCTGGAACCGCTAGACCACCGCGGCCGGCAAGGACTCGCAGGTCGCCGATGTCATCTCCAACAGAAAAACTTGCATACTGCTCCACACGAAATTATAGTAACAATAATAATAATTATTATGATTATTATTATCTATATACGTACAACTGAGTTTGCACAGAACCTTGAGAGCACGAATAAGGATTATCAGAGGCAATCAATTTACAGTTCGTTTCCTTAGCTGACTTTGCTAAAAATTATTCCTGTGTTAATCTACTACTATTTACCCTAAAACCAGTAGCCATAGATCAAGTGTTTGGTTCTGGGGAGGGGAAGGAGCGTTCATACTTTGTTATTGTTTCTTTCCCCCCCTTTGCCCCCTCCCACATCGCGAAATTTATCTTGCTGTCATCCCCACATTTAATATGCCACATGCATACTATTTTAATAACAATAACAGTGCATTGTGTTCCATCATCTTTCGGACGTGGTCTCGGGACAGCGACAATTCTTCTTGCGATATTTCGGCTAGAAACCTCCCAGCCATCTTCAAGGTGAGTCAGAGACAGTATATCTACATCTACATTTATACTCCGGAAGCCACCTAACGGTGTGTGGCGGAGGGCACTTTACGTGCCACTGTCATTACCTCCCTTTCCTGTTCCAGTCGCGTATGGTTCGCGGGAAGAACGACTGTCTGAAAGCCTCCATGCGCGCTCTAATCTCTCTAATTTTACATTCGTGATAAGGGGCAGTCAAATGAAAAGGAGAAATATTGAAAAAAATTAAGTAAACTGTGGTGTTCAGTGCCTTCATGGAAAAAGTTTGCACTTGTCTACGGATTCATGATAGTTCCCAAGTGCGCACATTTTCGCCTGAAGCAAATCTATGGCCTCAAATGTCCCTCTTGACAACTCTAAAAATATGGAAATTGAATATTGAGGTATGGAGGATGTGTAAGGGTCTCCTAGCGAAACTTTTCTAGTGTAGTCAAAACAACCTGCCAACAAAATGTCAACCCACATGTAGGCAAGATCGTTTCGAGTATATTGGAAATCATTCACTGCGAATCCTTTACACATTCTCCACACCTCACATATTTTTCCATGAAGGCAATGTCCGCTTCTTTTTTTTCTCTTTGTTGCGTTTCAACTCCCCATCTGGCGCACGCTGGCAGCAGCATAGGCGCCGCTCTTCAGCCGAGAGACAGTAAGTACAGAACATGGAGACATTTAAAACAACATAAAGAGAAAGTATGGTGAGACAGAGATATAAAAAAAGGAGGTAACATAACATAATGGAATATAAAATACAAAATGTAAGACTGTAAAAATGGAGATAAAAATCTAAAATAACCACTCACTGTGACTATTAAAAAACACGAGGTAAAGTACTGCTGGAGCATAAAAGTGTTGACAGGTGAAATATCGCAAAACAATCGCAGACAGAAACACTAGTACAAGTCCAGCACATGATAGAAGTCACAGCACTTGATGTCATTGTAAAACAGCACGAGACACAACAATGAAGTAGCCCCCCGATGACAAAGAACAAACTGGGAGGATCTCCCAGCAGTATGGATACAAGGGAGGAGGGAAGAAAGGTGGGGGGGGGGGGGGAATGGGTGGTGTTAGAGGGGGGAGGGAGAGAAGGGGTGACAGGATGGGGGGCTCGCTGAAGGGGGTCTGGGAGGGAAGAATGGGAGAGGGAAACGGCTGAGGAGGGATGCAGAGACTCAGGGGACGGGACAGACGAGAAACAGCTCCAAGAGGAGGAGGGGAGAAGAAAGGGGGCCCTATGGAGGGGAGGGGGAACAAGGCCAGGCTACAGTTGGTAGTAAGGGTCGAGATCCTGGCAAGGTTCATCATAAGTGAGTGAGAGGTGCTGGAAATTGCCCTTATGGAGGAGATGGAGGGTGTGGAGGTAGAGAGGGGAAGGAATACAGCGATAGAGGCGCGCAATGGGAGGGGGGTAGAGAGGAAGGAGGAATCCAGGTGGCGAGGGGGGGGGGGATGAAGCATGTGGAGAGTGTAAGGGGTGCGGAAATGTTGGAGGACAAGGAGGAGGTGGGGGAAGGGGATGAGGTCACAGTGGAGTCATATGGGGGACGGAAGGCGGATACAGAAGGCGACCACCTCGTCTCACAGTGGGATAAATAACAGTTGTGTCAGTTACTTTTAAAATAATGAAGAGTTGAGTTCCTGTTTTCGAACTGTCTTGTTTTCATTTTGCTGTCCCTTATATGTCTAAAGTACAGCAATATAAGAAAGTAATTCATTAACTCGGGAAAACTGAAAAAGAAGCAAATCAAAGTATCTGCGATATGGTATGAAGGGACAGGATTATAGTATATATATCAAGATATCAGGGAGTAGCCTCCATCGTAGTAGAGGGAGCTGTAGAGTGTAAAAACTGTAGGGGAAGACAGAGTTTGTGACTTCCTTTTATGTTTTCATGCGTAATTGTTCTCTGTTATGGTAACTAAGCGTTACTGTCTAGCTAGAGTTTCACAAAGGATTACACGGAAAGGATGAGGGAAACACATGTCGTCTCTTTCAGCTTCGAACAACATACACTGGTATCGAAAATTAAAGCAACAAACCAATATTTCCTCGTCCTGTGTCTAATTCACGATATAATCATACAAACTGTCAACAGGTGTCCATACGATCGTGTCCTGCACGAAAGATAGGATTCTGGTCTACATACAACCAAGCCAGTGATGACGTCATGGCAGCAATCAAACGGGATGGTGTTTGCCTAGAAGTCCCACATCCACAATCGCTGTGTACACAGTCACAGACGGTGCAGAATGGCGCAGAGAAGAGCCCTACCAGCCTCTCTGAGGTTGAGGGCCGTGGGAAGAATGGAAGCAAGGCTGTCGCAAACTGATAAGGTTACTCTGCAATCCACACTGAAGTGCCTGGCAGAGGGTTCATCGAACCATTTTCGTACTACATCTCTACCATTCCACTCGCGAATGGCGCGTGGGAAAAAGGAACACCTAAATCTTTCCGTTCGAGCTCTGATTTCTCTTATTTTATTATGATGATCATTTATTCCTCTGTAAGTGGGTGTCGACAAAATATTTTCGCATTCGGAAGAGAAAGATTGTGATTGAAATTTCGTAAGTAGATTTCCCCGCAAAGCAAACCGAATTTGTTTCAGTGACTGTCATCCCTATTGCGCGATAACCCGAAATGAGCTGCCCTTCTTTGCTCTTTTTCGATGTCCTACCTGGTAAGGATCCCATACCGCTCAGCAATATTCCAGCAGAGGACGGACAAGTGTAATGTATGCTGTCTCTTTAGTGGGTTTTCCCATCTTCTAAGTGTTCTGCCAACAAAGCGCAGTCTTTATTTCGCCTTCCCCACGATATTATCTATGTGGTTTTTCCAATTTACGTTTTTCGTAATTGTAATTCCTAGGTATTTAGTCGAATGGACAGCCCCTAGATTTGTGCGATTTATCGGATACCCAAAATGTATCGGATTTCTTTTAGTACCCTTGTGGGTGACTTCCCACTTTTCTTTGTTTAGTGCTGATTGCCACTTTTCGCACCATACATAAATTCTTTCTAGATCATTTTGTAATTGGAATTGTTCGTCTGATGATTTTACTTGACGGTAAATTACAGTGTCATCTACAAACAGTCAAACAGTCTCAGGGGGCATCCCAGATTATCACCTAGATCATTTATATAAATCAGGAACAGCAGAGGGTCTATGACACTAACTTGCGAAACGCCAGATATGACTTCTGTTCTACTCGATTTACCGTATATCACTACGAACTGTGACCTCTCTGAGAGGAAATCACGAATCCAGTCACACAACTGAGACGATACTCCATATGCACGCAATTTGATTATCAGTCGCTTGTGAGGAACGGTATCAAAAGCTTTCTCGAAATCTAAGGGTATGGAATCGATCTGAGATCCCTTGTTGACAGCACTCATTACTTCATGGGAATAAACAGCTAGCTGTGTTGCACAAGAACGATATTTTCTGAATCCGTGTTGGTTATTTATCAATATGTCATTTTCTTCAAGATGGTTCATAATGTTCGAGTACAGTATATGCTCCAAAATCCTACTGCAAATCGAGGACAGTGATATGGGTCTGTAATTCCTATTTCCTTTCTTGAATATTGGTGTGACCTGTGCTACTTTCCAGTCGTTAAGAACACACCTTTCGTCAAGTGAGTGGTTGTATATGATTGCTAAGAAAGGTGCTATTGTGTCTGCATACTCTGAAAGGAACCTGATTGGTATACCATCTGGACCGGAAGACTTACCTTTCTTAAGTGATTTTTGTTTCGCAACACCTATCTTCTTTTATGTCACTCAAGCTAACAGCTGTTCTGGTTTCGAATCCTGGAGTATTTACTTCGTCTTCTTTCGTGAAGGAATTACGGAAAACTGTATTTAGTCACTCCGCTTTAGTGGCACCGTCATAGGTAACATTTCCATCGCTATCGCGCAGTGACGGTATTCACTGTTTCTTGCCACTGGCTTACTTTACATACGACCAGAATCTCTTTGGGTTTTCTACCATATTTTGAGACAATATTTCATTGTGGAAACTGTTAAAAGCATATCGCATTGACGCCCGCACTAAATTTCGAGCTTCCGTGAAACTTAGCCAGTCTTGGGGATTTTGCGTTCTTCTGAATTTGGCATGCTTTTTTCGTTCCTTCTGCAACAGTGTTCTGACGTGTTTTGTGTACCATGGTGGATCAGTCCCGTCTCTTATTAACTTATGCGGTATGAATCTACCTATTTATGTCGATACTGTATCTTTGAATTTGAGCCATATCTGGTCTACACTTACATAATTAGCTTGGAAGGAATGGGGACTCTCTCTTAGAAAGGCATCAATCGAGTTTTTATCTGCTGTTTTAAATAGATATATTTTGGGTTTATTTTTAATGGTTTTTGTTGACATGGTTTTGAGCCTCGCTACAATGACCTTGTGTTCACTAATCCCTGTATGCGTCATGACGCTCTCTACTAGATCAGGATTATTTGTACCTAAGAAGTGAAGTCTGTTTTCGCAAACATTTACAATCAGTGTGGGCTCATGAGCTAATTGTTCAAAGTAATTATCAGATAGCATTTAGTACAATTTCGGAAGAGGTTTTCTGCCTACCACCAGCTTTGAACATGTATTTTCGCCAACAAATCGGGGGTAGATTAAAGTCTCCAACAATTATAACTGTATGAGTGGGGTACTAATTTGTAATGAGATTCAAGTTTTCTTTGAAGCGTTCAGCTATTATATCATCTGAGTCAGGGGGACGGTAGAAGGAGCCAATTATTATTTTGCTACGGCTGTTGAGTAAACCTATACCCATAGCAATTCGAAGGAACTATCTATTTCAACTTCACTACAAGATAAACTACTACCAACAGACACAAACACAACACCTCCTAATTTATTTAATCTATACTTTCTGAACACGGTTTGTACCTACGTAAAAATTTCGGCAGAATTTATCTCTGGGTTTAGCCGGCTTTCTGTTCCTATAACGATTCCAGCTTGAGTGCTTTCTATCAGCGCTTGAAGCTCTGGTACTTTCCCAACACAGCTTCGACAATCTACAACTGCTATACAGACTGTTGCGTGGTCGATTTTCGTCTTTTATTTGCCCTGTACCTTTCAGACAGGAGTCCTTTTTGATCTTTCCCGAGGATATCTTACTTAAAAAACTGCCCAGTCCACGCCACACAGCCCCTTCTACCCGCGTAGCCGCCTCCTGTGTGTAGTGGACACCTGACCTATTTAGCGGAACATGAAACCCCACCACCCTATGGCTTAATGTGAGTAGTCCCGTTATTTTTCGGATGTGGCGACAGTTTATAGAGGTCGAAACTATCCCGAAGACCTTGGACGCGGCCGACGACGTGTAACATCAGAAAGACAAAATCGTTATTTGGCTGTAAGGACACGACGGTACCGCCTTAGTACTGCAGGGCAACTGGCATCTGACCTCCCAGCATCCACTGGACGAGTTATAGCGAGGAAAACGGTGTACAGAAGGCTTCGGTAGAGTGCGCTTTACTGTGTGTGTACCTCTGACGCGTCTTCACAGAAGGGAACGTCGAGAGGGAGCTGTCAACATGCTAACATCCCACCTGGACGTTCGAACAGTGGGCCGATATTCTTTTCATGTCTAGTTGCTGCACAATTTGGGGCAAAACGAGGTCCGACATGGTATTAGGAGGTGTCCCATGTCTTTACTCAGCGCAGTGTAAATGCGCATTATAATTTTCAATACACGATACTAATTCTGGCACCTTTGCTTGGATACAACTGCAGTTTAGTAATATAATATCAGTCCGCTCTACATCGGGTCTGGAAGAGAAGAATTCTCTGAGGACATTGTTGCGGATGTATTTTCGAATTAGGTAGGCAATTCGGCTCTAATCCGAAAAGGGGGAGGGGGATTTCTGTAACCCAAGAAACCTCCATGCACACGCCACACGTAATCCACTACCCCAGTAGCCACTTTCTGCGTGTAGTGCACGCCTGACCTATTAGGGTGAACCCTAAAATCTTTTGCCTGATAGCGGAGATCGACAAATTCGCATCTGATACCTTGGTAGAATTGTCTCAGTCTCTGGCTTAGACCTTGAAATCTGCTCCAAGGTCCAAACCAGACGGTCAGGTGAGTCTTTTACACGTTTAATTCTCTGCATCAAAGATCAGAGTGAACTGTTCGAGTCCCAGTCCCAAGCATTTCCAGCCACGTGGCTGACGAGCCGACAGTAAGTTAGGAAGTGGGTGGGGGGAGAGTCACGATTGGAAATGTTTCGAAGGGCTTCCCTTTTCTGGCATTCACCTGTGCAATCAGCAGAAACCTCCCAATTACGTGTTTGGAACTGCAGTGCTGAATCTTTCTTAGGTTTCAGGGACGATGCGTCTAGTTCCAAGTAGCATTCCGCGTTCAAAGTCTGCGAATTGCCATCGTGTGGGCATAATCACGTCAGAAACCTTTCCACACTAATCACTTGAGTACAGATGACAGCTCCGTCTAAGCCCAGCCCTTTTATACCTTGTCGTAGCCAAAGATATAAATGCTATTGTGTGTCTGCGAACGTGTTCGTATCTTATACATGTGCGTAGGGCCGATTACTTGCTTAGGATGTGTAGTGTGCTTGCTATTTCTGGATGTTGCAATTTTTACAAAGGAAGTGGAGCAAGGTTTGTGTGTGTGCGTACACGTTTGGGAGCCTGTGTGTGTGTGTGTGTGTGTGTGTGTGAGTGAGTGCGTCGAGGGCTAAAGTTTATGGCTTTCTTGACTATCACTACAGTGCTCAAACTTTCCGTTAGCTCTGCGTGCCACTTTATAAGTGTGTTCGTATTTTTCGGCCGTCGCGCGATGTGTTTCAGTGGTCGCAAACGTTCTGACTGGGATGACACCTGGCGACCGCAAGGCGAAGCAGACGTGCCGCTGGCTCTGTACGGTGGAACCCAAGGAGTGTGGCCGGCGCAGCAGTAACTGCAAGAGGAGCCGAGACACTGGCCGCGCAAAACGGTAACTCACTCACTTCTTGTTACACGTCAATTGTAAGCTTAACATGTTTATCACAATCGGTTTATCAGGCATTCGAGAAGAAAAATGAATGATTAAAATGTAGCGAGGGAGGAGAGAGAGAGAGAAAGAGAGAGGTGGGAAGTCTACTGAGAAAAAACAATCATAATACGATGGGCGTTAAATAAGTAATGCAACAGTTCTTTTCTGAAAGCAGGATCGCAATACTCCATATTATTATACTAGAACAAATAAGTCCTCGGTCACAAATATTAAGTCAAAATTGACCAGGTTTCGACGCTACTAAGAGCGTCGTCTTCCGAATTAAACTAACTGTTCTAAAACGTAACAGGTATATAATACATTAATAAACTAAAGTGTGTACTGACTGGAAAGAGATGCAGTACTTACAAGTCACATTCTAAAAAATCTAAGCCTGAAAGGCTTCATTCAAAATTAGACACATGGAATTGTAATGAAGCAGAGTCAGGTATAACGTAAGCACTAATAATAATAAGATGAAGTTAATATTTATGTGCTTTAAACAGAGATGCATTTTGTAACGTAAAAAAACCTCAGTTATGACATACAAGAAAATGGCAAAAACGTAACAGGAAAATAACATTTCGGCAAACTGCATGAGGAAATCTGAATCAAAGATCAAGCAAATGGCTTTATACAATCGAAAAAGTTTTTATTTCGCAGCTGCAGCTGTTCTTTGAGAATGAGGCCATCATGACGAGATAGTTTGAAAATCTCCAATTCCTCTAAAACATCTAACCTACGTCCCTTCTTTTCGGTATGCAGAATATTGCTATCGCCAATGGCTTTAGGCACGTGTCCAGTAATTAAGAGATGATCGGCAAAGGATGAATTTAGGGGACTGGTGTCGTTCTTTCTCAAAAGATGTTCTTTATATCTGATTGCGAAAGCACGTCCAGTTTGCCCTATATAATAGGAGGAGCAGGTATCACAGATGATCTTATAAACGCCAGAACTTTCTGTAGGGGAGCGAATAGATTTCAGATTATGAATGAAGTTTCTCTTCAGATTATTATTAGTAGAGAAGGCAACATTGCAGTTGTTGTATTTGTTGCGAAGCACGCGCTGAATCTAATAGGAAATGGGTCCTACGAAAGGAATAGAAAAGCGTTTTTTTTTTTGGGTTAACTTCAGCGCGTGAGGTGTTGAGGGTAGTAGTTCTTGCAGTTTTCTTTTTGTGGATATCGTCCACTATGTTAGGCGTATATTAATTATTGACTCCTATGGTTTTAAGTAAATTAATCTCCTCATTAAACTTTTCTGTTGAAAGTGGCATAGAGGTGACTCGGCGGACGGCACTATTTTGGCTACAAAACCCAATTTTCCAGGATAATCTCCGTTCAATGCCTGGTCTTACGCCACCTTGTTGTGGGGTCCTGCACGCCTGCATGGTACCACTCCACAGGTCGACGTCAGGGCCAACATCTTGCTGCTTCAATAACCTCTCTGTCATCCCCCTTTTGCTCCCTGTGGCGAGCATACTTCATTGGGCCAAACAGATGGAAGTAGGAAGGTGCGAGATCTGGGCTGTAGGGTGGATGAGGAAGAACTGTCCAACGAAGTTTTGTGAGCTCCTCTCTGGTTTGCAGGCTTGTGCGAGGCCTTGTTTTATCATGGGGAAGGAGAAATTTGTTTGCATTTTTGCGGCGACGAGCACACTGAAGTTATTTCTTCAGTTTCCTGAGGGTACCGCAATACATTTCGGATTTGATTGTTGCACCGTGAGGAAGGCCATCAAACAGAATAGCCCTTTCAGAATCCAACAACACCGCCGCCATGACATGCTGGCTGAGGGTGTGGCTCTGAAGTTTTTCTTCCAAGAAGGGGCGGAGTGGCGCCGCTCCATAAATGGCCGCTTTGATTCTGGTTCGAGGTGATGAAGCCAGGTTTCATTGCCTGTAACGATGTCTGATAAAAAATTTGCACTATCAGCCTAGTAAACGTGCAAGCAATTCCGCACAGATGGTCATTCGTTGCTCTTTATGGTCTTCTGTTAGGCGGTGAGGAACTCAACCTACACACACCTGTGAGTACCACATCTGGTGGACGAGCAGTCCTGGCTGTTGCGTAAGAGCGCAAGAGCATGTGAACACCCTAACTTTTACACCTTGCTATTTTATTAGTTATTTTTCTTTGGATCCCGTTAAAAGTAACGTAGATGCTGTGATCTGAAAGATACGGCATTTAAATCAACCGCGCTACAGCTCCTCTAGACTCGATGAAACTTCGCATCAGGGTCGTGAGCACACCTTCCCTTGTGCACATTGTAAAGGAGCTTGTGCACGTGCGCAACTGACGTGACGTAATGGCCTTACGGGACAAATATATACGGATTTGATAAGCAATGTGCACGGTTTACGGCGTGCACAGCTAGCCCTCAACACTCAGCTACAAGTTTACGTCAGTGCCACCAGGGGGCAGCATACTGCAGCAGACTTTTATCCACGTTCGCTTGTCATAAATCCCGCTAGGCAATAGCACACTCCATAGATTTCCAATTCATTCACTACATAGTAACATTAGATGAGACATCAGTATATGTTATAGTTATACTGATAGTTAAACCTATTTTGTGGGGTTATAAAAGAGATATAGTACATTAAGTTTTGAAATTTATCATACAGTAATCCATTTGGGGCGGTGAGAACCATGAAGCACATCATCGTCGATTGGGGGACTGTAGCATTTTTTCATGCTTCTGACATCTGTTGATCTTATGGTGGGTCAAGTTTATCTGTACTGCAAATAAGCATGACTACCAGCGAACATTTAACAAAGAAGTGTATAGTAAACCTAAGTTGCTGTGTGGGTGCAATGTAAGAGCGCTCGATTTTCAACCTGGAAGTTAATTCGTTAAGTAATACATGAATTAGAGGCCTTGTACATTTTTCCGAAAAGATTAAAAAGCACTGCCAAGCACTTAAATGTGATTTGCAGAGTATCCATGTAGATGTAGATGTAGAAATATCGGCGGTATGTGGTGTGTATTTTGTTTGGAAACTGGGTTTTTACATTCAGATACGGTGCTTGCTGTTGACAACAGTTCTTGGCCATGGGGCTCGTATTCAGTAGCGAATAACACAACTGTATTTCAAGTGCGTTTATATTTTTACAGATGTAATGACAATATGATTTTTACACCCATTTTTATTCAATAGTTAGGATGATTACTGTTTCCGGTATATTGTACATAAGGGTGTCTACACTATTTTTGTTATTAACGAGACGACTGAACCCATGGAATTGTGTGATTCAAATTATTTACATACGTAATGACGACAGGATACTTGTAGTTCCCTTTTTTATATCAAACAATCATGATAGTTCTGTATTTTCGCAGTTACTTACTGTTTTACTTGTGTAACGACGATACGACTTTTGTTAAGCACTGGTTTTTGTTCCTCTTGTGTTGTTCATCGTGGTTCTGTTCTACTTTTGTTTGTACGAAGTTTCTGTTAATTGACTGAATAACTATATGGTGTCTTTTACGCTTGATTGTCATATCTGTAGTCCGTTCAACTGAATATTTCATTTATGTATTCACAGCGTAATAATTGTAAGTAATTTTTGCATTCTACTGTTAAGGTGAGCTTGTATCTATACGTATTTTTCAGTTCAACCTCTCGCAGCTAAGTCATTAGCTTTGGTTGAAACGAATATGATAGCATACAACCGAAATACTGCAGTAGACAGATGCCGAGCAGGATGTTTACATGTTAACATCTTTGGTTAAGGGGCCGTGCCTGGACAGTCCAGTACAGCACAGCACGTTGGTTTGTTCCCTCAATCCACTGACGGCTGTGCTTCTGTGAGGCGATCGACGAGTGTTTAAATGTGTTCTTCGTGTTCCAGAACGTGTGTCTTTCGTTTTACGTATGCAATATTTCTCCGGAAAAAGTTCTGTTCAATGCTCCATGGACGAATTTCAGCCTAAAACTGATAGCTGTAAAAAAAACTTTTTTAACCCTATGTGCGTCACATTTAGAAAAAAATTGGGGAAAATTTTTTTGTGATGAATATTTACTGTATATGTTGCACATATGCCATATCCATTGCAAAAGTTCTTTTGAAGCTATTGGTTAATAAATAAAATAATGATTCCAAATGGCATCATTAGAAATTACATAATAATTACCCCAAAAAATGCATACATAACTGTATTGTAAAGTTACCGTATTTCTGTCCCTAGCCCTTGAGGAACTACATAAAGTTGGTTTCACAACCAAGAATTTCAGTATACACAGAATAAAACTAAGCACCTCAGTTACTGTTCTCTCACAAATGCAGTAGCACAACTCACGACACTTCTCTGTTCTGCACTTCAAACAAACGGCGAGTCATGAAAGGAAACGTCACTGTCATCTGTTGGCCAAACTTGGAACTACGTGAAGCGATGCCAAACGGTATCATTGAAGCATTGGGAAGCTCAAGAAAAAACCAGGAATATTTAATGATGCCATTTGGAATCGCAGACGCAGAAAGGGTTAAGTACGGTTTCATCAACACGACGTAAATTCCCACTAACACAAAAGTTGCGAAACGGATAGTAAAGAAAGCTTAAAAATTATTTCGTCCTTGCATAAACTGTACTCAATTATTGACCCATGGCTGGCTCGCGTCATGCCTTGTTTTTTTATCATTGGGTGCAGTCCAGTGGTGCCTTATTTCTTCTTCGGTTACCGCCATAACGTCGCAGTCTTCTCTCCGTGAATGGCAGCAGCAGAGCGTATCGATACTAGTACTGCTGTACTATCTGTGGTGTGGCGAATATATTTTCCAGGTGTGCTGTGTGTGGCAGTTGGGAGCTCAGTCGGGGCGCAGCAGCAGTGAAGTCGGGAGTCGGGATGCAGCAGCATTGAAGTTCAGTCGGGCACGGAGTTCAGTCGAGGGGACGAAGCAGTCGGGGACGGAGCGCCAGTGAGGTGCGGACAGCCAGTACTTGCCGACCGCTGGCCACACACACGTGCTGTCCGACGGAAGGAGACTCGAGCGGGAACGACAGTTGGTTGGTCGTTGGGTCGGTCGTCTCATCGGGCGACGTGTATTTGGTCTTTTGTCCATTTCTGGGCCTCGTCAGTTGGTCATCTTGCCAGACGTGGATCGGTTCCTCCCTTGTGCAGAGATGTCGGGTGGCCAATGGGCCAGTGTTACCTCTGCATGGGGGTTCCGAGCCAGAGCGCCCGGGTCGCCGTGTCTCCGAGTTCCGAACGGACATCGAGTCGGGGCGCAGCATCAGTGAGGTCCAGATAGCCATGATTCGCCCGACCGTTGCCGATACACGTGAGTGGCGATGGCCTTGCTTGGCCGTTCGGTCGGTCGTCTGATCAGACGACATGTATTTGGTCGCCGACCAACTATCGGCTCTGTGTGTGTGTGTCGACTTGTGATTAGTCTTTGTTGTTGTTCAGTGAAATCACTGGGCTAGCAGGACAGAGCGGATGCGGTTATATTTGTGGAAAGGGGCCAAAATAAGTTACTGTCAGTTGCACTCAACATATAAACTTTATTTCTTAAAACACACAGTCACACAAGCAAGAATCAAAACTCTCAAAGTTTTAACGAAAGACCTCCTTTGATTAAATTTAGATCAGCTGAAGGCCTCATCGAAAATGCAAGGCACAAGGCCTAAGCAAGGAACTGATATACAGGAGTTCTTCTGAAGGTTTCACTTCTTTAGAAATTTTTTTTTATCTTCAGTGTAAATAGGCGGAAAGCCTTAGATTAAATTTTTTTCCGTAGAACTCGGCTGAAGGCCTCACATTAGTCAAGAAATGTGTTACAGCTTAAGGCTGAGACAAAGATTTTCAAATTTTAAATAGGCTGAAAACTCGGCTAAAGGCCGCATTTCAACAAAAGAATTTAATGGCTTAAGGCCTAGGAAGAAGAGCTTTCAATTTGAAAAGGCTGAAAGCCTTATCTTGAAATATTTCGTGTGTAATTCGGCTGAAGGCCTCATACTAAGGAATAAGAATCTTATGACTTAACGGCAATTAATTTCAGAGAGTTAAAACTCGGATGAAGGCCACACACCATGCTGAAAACAATTTTATGGCTAAAGGCCTAATGGGAAGAGCCTCTAAATTTCAACTAAAATATGCTAAAGGCCTTATCCTAAAATGCTTCACATAACTCTCAGTTCAAGGCCACATACGAAACCCAAACAATCTCATGGCTTAAAGGCCAGACAAAGAAATTTCCAATTTTCAATTAAAGCTGGAAAGCTCGGCTGAAGGCCACATAAAAACCAGAAAATATTTCTTACGGTTTAAGGCCTAGACAAAATTTTTCAACTTTAGAGTTGAAAAGGCTGAAAACACGGCTGAAGCCCACATACCAATTTGAAACCAATTTACAGCTTAAAGCCTAGGCACAAGGAATTTTCAATTTTAATTTTGAAAGGCTGAAACTCGGCTGAAGGCCACATATCAAACAAGAAACAATTTTTTTTATAGCTTAAGGCCTAAGAAGAAAAGCCTTGCAATTTTAATAAGCTCGGCTGAAGGCCATACAGAGTACTTAAGACTATAAAGGAAATCACTATGTGAAACACAAGGAGCGGCGCTCAGAAGGTTCCAAGGATCGGCCTGGGAAGGTAAGACTAACGCACGTTTAGGTGAGACAGGCAGCCAGACCGACAACCTCTTAATTGGAAGGCAACCCAGCCGAGAGCCAGTCGACGAGCCAACCAACAAGATCAGTTCTGCTCCACCAGACCAGCAAAACAACAACAAGATGTCATAGCTCAACGTTCTGGATACTGGTGCCAATCCAGCCAAATCAGAATAAACGCCTAAACTACCAACAACACCTGAGCTATCGAACTACACGCCGTGCTGGACAGCATCAACACGAAGAGGAAAATACACTGTCAAAAACTGCATCAACTACCAGGGCAGGTCACCGGAACGTCAACGGCCACAAGTCAGAAGAGACCGCTGGTAACTTCATTAATGAAGGACTGAATTAAATTAAGTTAAAAACCACACAGGAGGACGGCTGCAATTCTAGCCAACTTCAAAGCACACACGTTGTTGCTCGCGGGAATCTCCCAGAAAGCGACAACCAGGCTCAAACGAAGAGATGTGATAGTAGTTGAGGCTTGATAGTAGGATGAGTGAGCACTCAACCTTCGTGTCCAGGATCGGTGGGCGACGATTTTTGTAACCCTCGCAAGAAGCGCCTCACAACTCCAACCGTGCGAGCACGCCGCCAGCGGCTCCGGCCTGACAACGCGCCACGGAGACTTCCTCACTGCTCTGCCCCAACCGACCGAATGCCACACACCGTACCGTAGAAAAATATATCCGCCACACCGAGGACAGTACGGCAGTACTAGTATCGATACACTCTGCTGCTGGCTCTAACGGAGAGAAGACAGCAACGTGATGGCGGTAACCGAAGAAGAAATAAGGCACCACTGGACTGCAACCAATGATAAAAAACAAGGCACGACGCGAGCCAGCCACTGCTCAATTATGTTCAAAACAACAGAATTCCACAGAAACAATTAATCCTTTTTTCAAATTATGGACATTATTAACATTATTATTAATATTATTATTATTAATGATATTATTATTATAATTATTATTATTGACAGCAGTTGAAGCTGTAAAATATGTTGATAAGCATAACTATTATACAGCATATGACAGGCCGCTGTGACCGAGCGTTTCTACGCGCATCAGACCGGAAACGCGCTGCTGCTATGGTCGAAGGTTCGAATCCTGCCTCAGGCATGGATGTGTGTGATGTCCGTAGGTTGGTTAGGTTCAAGTAGTTGTATGTCTAGGGGACTGATGACCACAGATGTTAAGTCACATAGTGCTTAGAGCCATATGAACCATGTACAGCACACGCTAATTCAGAGTATACAACTATGAGCCGCCACTGTGGACGAATGTGTCAGCACTGCCAACAGAGACATCCAGTAGATCAGCGACGTGTTTGGCTCTGAGCACTATGGGACTTAACTGCTGTGGTCGTCAGTCCCCTAACCTAAAGACATCACACACATCCATGCCCGAGGCAGGATTCGAACCTGCGACCATAGCGGTCTCGCGTTTCCAGACTGTAGCGCCTAGAACCGTTCGACCACTCCGGCCGGCAGCGAGGTGTTTGATCGTGATTAGACGATCACCTCGAAAGAGAATTGTCGCATATTTAAAAAAATGCAACACCTGGAAGGCTACCGAACAGGAGCCAGAACGAATAACTTACCTTGAAAGTTCTGAGAGTTCAAAGGAGACGCCACAGGAAGGGCGTGGGTTTGGGCATTGGCCGTGGAAATGGAAATGAGCGTTTGGCGTCAATGGCCGGGAGGCCCCTCGCGGGGCAGGTCCGGCCGCCATATCGCAGGTCTTATTACATTCGGCGCCACATTGGGCGACCTGCACGCCGGATGGGGATGAAATGATGATGAACACAACACAACACCCAGTCCCTGAGCGGAGAAAATCTCCGACCCAGCCGGGAATCGAACCCGGGCCCAGAGGACGGCAATCCGTCACGCTGACCACTCAGCTACTGGGGCGGACAATTGGCCGTAAATGTTATGTACACTCACGAGGTATCACGTGAGCTGACTTGTTGAGCCGCGAGCGCCGCAGTGCGTTGGCGGTGACCATGATGTGGTCGTACTTGAGGCCGCACTTGACAGTGTCCAGAAGCGCCAGCAGTGTGGTCTGCCCGCACAGTACAACGGCGGAGGTGGCGTAGCTCGTGGGACAGTTCAGAACAGACAGCGGTCCAAGAGGGACATCTGTATAGGTCTGGCCTGGAACCTGGACTTTTTGTATTTGCCCTGGCTCTCCTCCCGCTCATACGTAGCCGTGTACCTCCCTCCATGGGACTTTGCAATCAGGACTAGTGTAATTTCATTCAAGTCATTATCCAAAGTGACTCAGATGAGCAATTAAAGACTGCAGTTATTCAAGTCTTACCTTTGCTCGATTATTACCCGTCAGCGTTCTATAACTCTTTCAGACTTCCCGTTAGCCACCTCCACGTTAGCTGACTGGACGGACCTTCTCCAGTCTCCAGTGCACTGAGTGTCTGTACCGCTCCCTGGACGCGACACACTGCCGCACGTTCCAGCACTGCTGGAGGCACAGCTGTGTACAGCCGGCGGGCGCACGGCACATGGACTGGTTTGCGCGACATTTTTTGCGATGACGACGTACGCCTCACCCAGCGGTTCACTCTGCAAGCGTCTGTGAATATCTGAGTGCTCTTGTTTTCCGCTGAAAGAAATACAATGACACGTCTCTGCTTGCAACGCACATCCGCTACAGACGCCATTTTCAAAGCCATATACAGGATGGTCCAGTGATAGTGACCGGGCCAAATATCTCACGAAATAAGCATCAAACGAATAAACTGCAACGAACGAAACTCGTCTAGCGTGAAGGCGGAAACCGGATGGCGCTATGCTTGACCCGCTAGATGGCGCTGCCATAGATCAAACGCATATTAACTGCGTTTTTTTTAAAATAGGAACCCCCTTTTTTTATTACAGTACGTAAAGAAATATCAACGTTTTAGTTGGACCACTTTTCTCGCTTTGTGGTAGATGGCACTGTAATACTCACAAACGTATAATTACGTGGTATCACGTAACATTCCGCCAGTGCGGACGGTATTTGCTTCGTGATACATTGTTGTTGTTGTGGTCTTCAGTCCTGAGACTGGTTTGATGCAGCTCTCCATGCTACTCTATCCTGTGCAAGCTTTTTCATCTCCCAGTACCTACTGCAACCTACATCCTTCTGAATCTGCTTAGTGTATTCATCTCTTGGTCTCCCCCTACGATTTTTACCTTCCACGCTGCCCTCCAATACTAAATTGGTGATCCCTTGATGCCTCAGAACATGTCCTACCAACCGATCCCTTCTTCTGGTCAAGTTGTGCCACAAACTTCTCTTCTCCCCAATCCTATTCAATACTTCCTCATTAGTTATGTGATCTACCCATCTAATCTTCAGCATTCTTCTGTAGCACCACATTTCGAAAGCTTCTATTCTCTTCTTGTCCAAACTATTTATCGTCCATGTTTCACTTCCATACATGGCTACACTCCATACGAATACTTTCAGAAATGACTTCCTGACACTTAAATCAATACTGGATATTAACAAATTTCTCTTCTTCAGAAACGCTTTCCTTGCCATTGCCAGCCTACATTTTATATCCTCTCTACTTCGACCATCATCAGTTATTTTGCTCCCCAAATAGCAAAACTCCTTTACTACTTTAAGTGCCTCATTTCCTAATCTAATTCCCTCAGCATCACCCGACTTAATTAGACTACATTCCATTATCCTTGTTTTGCTTTTGTTGATGTTCATCTTATATCCTCCTTTCAAGACACTGTCCATTCCATTCAACTGTTCTTCCAAGTCCTTTGCTGTCTCTGACAGAATTACAATGTCATCGGCGAACCTCAAAGTTTTTATTTCTTCTCCATGAATTTTAATACCTACTCCGAATTTTTCTTTTGTTTCCTTTACTGCTTGCTCAGTATATAGATTGAACAACATCGGGGACAGGCTACAACCCTGTCTTACTCCCTTCCCAACCACTGCTTCCCTTTCATGTCCCTCGACTCTTATAACTGCCATCTGGTTTCTGTACAAATTGTAAATAGCCTTTCGCTCCCTGTATTTTACCCCTGCCACCTTTAGAATTTGAAAGAGAGTATTCCAGTCAACATTGTCAAAAGCTTTCTCTAAGTCTACAAATGCTAGAAACGTAGGTTTGCCTTTCCTTAATCTTTCTTCTAAGATAAGTCGTAAGGTCAGTATTGCCTCACGTGTTCCAGTGTTTCTACGGAATCCAAACTGATCTTCCCCGAGGTTGGCTTCTACTAGTTTTTCCATTCGTCTGTAAAGAATTCGTGTTAGTATTTTGCAGCTGTGACTTATTAAGCTGATAGTTCGGTAATTTTCACATCTGTCAACACCTGCTTTCTTTGGGATTGGAATTATTATATTCTTCTTGAAGTCTGAGGGTATTTCGCCTGTTTCATACATCTTGCTCACCAGATGGTAGAGTTTTGTCAGGACTGGCTCTCCCACGGCCGTCAGTAGTTCCAATGGAATATTGTCTACTCCGGGGGCCTTGTTTCGACTCAGGTCTTTCAGTACTCTGTCAAACTCTTCACGCAGTATCGTATCTCCCATATCATCTTCATCTACATCCTCTTCCATTTCCATAATATTGTCCTCAAGTACATCGCCCTTGTATAGACCCTCTATATACTCCTTCCACCTTTCTGCTTTCCCTTCTTTGCTTAGAACACATTACGCGTGTTAAAATGGATTGCGGAAAAGGTCGATATCGTGTTGATGTATGGCTATTGTGATCAAAATGCCCAACGGGGGTGTGCTATGTATGCTACTCGGTATCCTGGACGGCATCATTCAAGTGTCCGGACCGTTCGCCGGATAGTTACGTTATTTAACGAAACAGGAAGTGTTCAACCACATGTGAAACGTCCACCACGACCTCAAACAAATGATGATGTCCAAGTAGGTGTTTCAGCTGCTGTCGCGGCTAATCCGCACATCAATAGCGGACAAATTGCGCGAGAATCGGGAATCAAGAAAAATTCGTTGTTGACAATGTTACATCAACATCGATTGTCGCCCGAACCATATTTCTATGCACCAGGAATTGCATGGCGACGACTTCGAACGTCGTGTACAGTTCTGCCACTGGGCACAAGAGAAATGACCGGACGATGACAAATTTTTCGCACGCGTTCTATTCAGCGACGAAGCGTCATTCACCAACGGCGGTAACGTAAATCGGCATAATATGCACTATTGGGCAACGGAAAATGCACGATGGATGCGACAAGTGGAACATCAATGACCTTGGCGGATTGATCTATGGTGCGGCATTATGGGACGAAGGATAATTCGCCCCCATTTTATCGATGGCAATCTAAATGGTGATATGTATGCTGATTTCCTACATAATGTTCTACAAGATGTTTCACTGCATGACAGAATGGCGATGTACATACAACATGATGAATGTCCGGCACATAGCTCGCGTGCGGTTGAAGCGGTATTGAATAGCATATTTCATTTCGTCGAAGCACCATACCATGGCCCGCACGTTCACCGGACCTGGCGTCCCCGGATTTCTTTCTGTGGGGAAAGTTGAAGGATATTTGCTATCGTGATCCACCGACAACGCCTGACAACATGCGTCATCGCATTGTCAATGCATGTGCGAGGACTACGGAAGGCGAACTACTCGCTGTTGAGAGGAATGTCGTTATATGTATTGCCAAACGCATTGAGGTTGACGGACATTATTTTGAGCATTTATTGCATTAATGTGGTATTTATAGGTAATCACGCTGTAACAGCACGTGCTCTCAGAAATGATAAGTTCACAAAGGTACATGTATCACATTGTAACAACCGAAATAAAATGTTCAAATGCACCTATGTTCTACATTTTAATTTAAAAAACGTACCTGTTACCAACTTTTCGAGTAAAATTGTGGATCATATGTTTGTGACTATTACAACGCCATCTATCACAAAGCGAAAAAAGTGGTGCAACTGAAACATTCATATTTCTTTACGTACAACACGAATATGTAATAAAAAAATGATTGTTCCTATTTAAAAAAAAAACGGAGTTGGTATCCGTTTGACCTATGGCAGCGCCATCTAGCGGGCCAACCATAGCGCCATCTGGTTTCCCCCTTCGAGCTAGACAAGTTTAGTTCTTTGCAGTTTTTTCGTTTGACGCTTACTTCGTGAGATATTTGGCCCGGTCACGATCAATGGACCACCCTGTATAGAACCGCCACCTCTCGGAACTCCGTGAAACAACAAGGGTGGAGGATGGAATATTCCACGACGTGCCACAACAAATTCCGCATATTTCTTATTGAATGCCAAACGTATGCAATATTCATTAAGCAAAGGCCACCCAAGACTACAAGAACTAACCTGGGACTTATTGCAATACCAAATAGTGCATCATAGTTGGAGCGGGACATTACGCTTTGGGCGAAGTGAATATTAAAGCAGTCATTAATTAATATATATGTGCCTAAATAAACTCTGACATGTTTCATTACTAACTTCTTTACAATAGTAGTCTGTGAAAGGAAAATTGAAAATATATAGGAAAAATAGAAAACATATTTTAACTCATCTTGATAATTTTTATAATATTTTTATGCCGCCACACCATGAACCACAGATCTCACTGAGAGGAGTTTGTAACGCTCATCAATACAGACAGACGTACCGTGGGTGCAACCACAGTTGGCAGTACTCTGCGTAATTTCGGTTTTACAAAAGCCTTTTCATTTCATAAAAGGCGGTAAGCACTAAGTTGTTGTGCTTCTTAACCCCGTCGGCGTTCATTTGCTCCCGAGAGAGTTTGGCGCCGAATTTGAATTTTGTTTACTGTTTCTCTCTCTTTCTGCATGTGTGCGTGTGTGTGCGTGTGCTCGCGAGCGCACACGTGCCTGCATGTATGTGTGTAAGCTCCTTTAGCTGTTTGTGTTGCCTTTTCTGTAAAGTTCCTTCAATGTGTTAAATAGTGTGCCTTTACAGAGTGTAGTGTTTTCATTTCAAACTTGTTTACCTTCTGCTGTTGCCTTCTATATGTGAAATTTATTTTCTACTATCAGTTTTTGGTGTAGACTGTGGTCGGATGTGAGTATTTTTAAATCTGTTGCTACTGTAATTGGGTGTTGGTTACGGACTGTTAGGTCGTCAGTAAATGTGCTCTAGGTACTGATACTTTTTAGGGCTCTGAGGTGTTCTGAGTGTCTTGTTTAAAAGTATTACATGTTTGTTCTATCTGATTGGGCAGTGTTGCATGTGAGCTAATATATTCCTGATCTGTTGAATTTATCTGTGTGTGTCTTCCGTGTTCTGAGTTTTTTCTGTGTTGTGTTGTCTGTCCTGTGTTCTATCTGAAGTCCGTGTTTCTTCAGTATGTTGCCTATTCTGTGGACAGTTCTGTTATTGTAGGTGAGAATGTGCCATTTTATTTCGTGTGTGTATTGTTGCAATTTTGTATCTTGCATTTGGTCATTGTTTGTATGTTGTGTTGATAAGGGTTGTGTAAGATTTTGTGTCTGTCTTGCGTTCGTTCCTTTTCTGTTTACAAGTGCATTGATTTAATTTCTCTATCGTATGAGGCTTGTAACCAGTTTCCTCTACTACACACCAAGCATTAGATCATTTGATGCCACATCATTGTAACTTGTTTTCCAATAAATGATATTCTGTTCAGTCTGCGGAGCATGATCTGAAGCTTCTTGTTTGTGTGCTACTGGGCGGTTCGACAGATTGTGAATGGTGATGCTTAGATGCTTATAGTTATCGATTTACAGAATATTGTGAAGTCATGGATGTTGCTCGTTATTCGTATGGGGATATCTATAAAATTTAGTGTGTTGTCTGTTTCTTTTTCTAAAGGGAATTGCAGTTTTGGGTGTAAGTTGCTTATTTCATTGTGTAGCTGTTCTATATGTATGTATGGTTCATTAGTCAGGCATATTATGACATCGATGTGACAGTACCAGTATATACGTTGGACTTTTTTGGTCTTATTATGTATCTGGAGATCCTGTTCTGTAAATTGTTCATGAATATGTTGACCACCAGGTAAATAATTGGTAATCCAATTGACAGGCCTTTATTTTGGGAATAAAATTTTTTGTTGAACCTGGGAATTTTGTGCTGTTACAGACTTAAATGTGGTTGCTGTTTCATTAATGTGTGGTACTGGTGGATACAGAAGCCAACCTCGGGGAAGATCAGTTTGGATTCCGTAGAAATACTGGAACACGTGAGGCCATACTGACCCTACGACTTATCTTAGAAGAAAGATTAAGGAAAAGGCATACCTACGTTTCTAGCATTTGTAGACTTAGAGAAAGCTTTTGACAATGTTGACTGGAATACTCTCTTTCAAATTCTAAAGGTGGCAGGGGTAAAATACAGGGATCGAAAGGCTATTTACAATTTGTACAGCAGAAACCAGATGTCAGTTATAAGAGTCGAGAGGCATGAAAGGGAAGCAGTGTTTTGGAAGGGAGTGAGACAGGGTTGTAGCCTCTCCCCGATGTTTTTCAATCTGTATATTGAGCAAGCAGTGAAGGAAACAAAAGAAAAATTCAGAGTAGGTGTTGAAATCTATGGAGAAGAAATAAAAACTTTGACGTTCGCTGATGACATTGTATTTCTGTCAGAGACAGCAAAGGACTTGGAAGAGCAGTTGAACGGAATGGACAGTGTCTTGAAAGGAGGATATAAGATGAACATCAACAAAAGTAAAACGAGGATAATGGAATGTAATGCAATTAAGTCGGGTGATGCTGAGGGAATTAGATTAGCAAATGAGACACTTAAAGTAGTAAAGGAGTTTTGCTATTTGGGGAGCAAAATAACTGATGATGGTCGAAGTAGAGAGGATATAAAATGTAGACTGGCAGTGGCAAGGAAAGCTTTTCTGAAGAAGAGAAATTTGTTAACATCGAGTATAGATTTAAGTGTCAGGAAGTCGTTTCTGAAAGTATCTGTATGGAGTGTAGCCATGTACGGAAGTGAAACATGAACGATAAATAGTTTAGACATGAAGAGAATAGAAGCTTTCGAAATGTGGTGCTACAGGAGAATGCTGAAGACTAGATGGGTAGATCACATAACTAATGAGGAGGTATTGAATAGAATTGGGGAGAAGAGGAGTTTGTGGCACAACTTGACAAGAAGAAGGGACCGGTTGGTAGGACATGTTCTGAGGCATCAAGGGATCACAATTTTAGCAGTTGTGGAGTGTAAAAGTCCTAGAAGGAGACCAAGAGATGAATACACTAAGCAGATTCAGAAGGATGTAGGTTGCAGAAAGTACAGGGAGATGAAGCAGCTTGCAGAGGATAGAGTAGCATGGGGAGCTTTATCAAACCAGTCTCAGGACTGAAGATCACAACAACAACGTGCAAAATAAAGGAAATACTAGTACCGTACGTAAACAGTGTTTATGAATTATAGCATAAAAGTTTTGTAGCATCAAAATACCTCAGTTTGATTAACATTTTTGGGAAGCGTTTTGCACACAGTTCGCCTACAAGTAGCACACAATGTTAATGTTTGCGCAAGGGCAGTGTGACGTCACTTTATTATCTGCAATATTTGGCCCAGTTCGTATCTCCTCGTGTTTTCGATGCTCCTCATGCTATTGCTGATTTCGTGCCTTTGTTTCTGTATCCATCAGACACAACTTCATTCTCTCAAATAATATGTGGTATTTAGCTATTGCTAATTTCCTGAGAATTTTTCCATTATATATTAGTATTAGGCTCCTAAAGAAATATCCTGTTATCTTATCTTTTTATTGGGACCATTTCGTAAAGGAGATAAGACTTTAATGAGCAGACGTTAAAAAATTAGAAGATAGCGAGGGGCCATATACTTATTTTGCGCGTTGCACAAATGTTCGCACACGTCCAGCTTTCCCTTAGTGCAGTTACAGAGTCACTTTTTTTGGAGACACCTGTATCTTCACATATGTTAACATTGCTTATATTAGAACTAAACAATGAGACTTCATGGGAACAAAAGCACATACACATTGTCTTGTAAAACAAATCAAACTTGAATACAACGTTTCTGTATTTATTGGGCAGGAGCTCAGCAGGAATTTCGCGTTTATTCTTGTTCAGTCTCGCTTTAATCAGTTTCAAGTTGATCAAGGTCCTGGCATGCCGGACACAACTATGCCAGCTGTCAATGGTAGTATTTCTTCCTGAGTCTTTTATGTGAGTAACAAGATGTTTAAGAACATTTGAAACCATATACCGTTACCGGAAATGTGCGCGACAAGAAATTTCCGTTTCTACTAACGCAACCACCTTTAGTTCCAACTTTCTTTGTATTTTCAGGCAAATACTGCTTAAATGAGCAACGCCCTCGAAATGGTGTGAGTCGCTTAGCAGTCATCAGGTACTCTTTAGGACTTGTAAGGTCCTGGGCCGAGGCCCTTAGGGTTGCATGATTTCAAAGCGGGGAGTTCGGTGGTAAAGGCCTCTCCTGTTGGCGCTCTGCTCACTAATGAAAAGGCGTGAGTGAGACATACATTTGTTCCACTTAAGTGTTACCATAAAATCATCTCCATGACCGTAAGGGCAGTGGACGCAGCATGCAGCCTTGGAACACACTGACTCATCTAACTAGAAACATGACGACAATTTCAGACTGCCAATTTCTGCTTCCCTAAGATTAGCTGTCGTAATTCAGATTCTTAATTCACTGCAAATTATTCGAACAACGGGCAATGAGTTACTCAGTTTTCAAGTATCGTAATAAAGATGACGAATAACGAAAGGATAACCACCTCGTCGTCATGCTGCGATGTGAGACTTACAATTTGAAATAATCAAACTTTTTAATCAATACTTTGCCTGCGATCGTAAGTTATATGAGATGACATTCACTTACTTAATATTATTTTCTGAATTTTATCCGCGGCCCCCAAACAAAATACGCTACTCCAGTGAAGTAGTTGAGGGTATTTGTCTGTAGTGTAGCCTTGTACGGAAGTGAAACATGAATAGTAATCAGTTTAGACAAGAAGAGAATGGAAGGTTTTAAACTATAGCGTTACAGAAGACTGCTGAATATTGGATGGGCAGAGGGTATCACGTACTAGGAGGTACTGAATCGAATAGAGAAAAAAAAGCAATTTGTCTTACAACTTGAATAAAAGAAGGGGTTGGTTGACAGGATCAGTTGGATGTAGGCTGCAGTGGGTTTTCAGAGATGAAGAGGCTTGCACAGGACAGACTTGTGTAGAGAGCTGCATCAAATCAGTCCTTGTATTGAAGAGCACAACAATAACTACTACAACAGCAATATCGATACTTCAGAGACCCTTAATTTCAGTGAACATTATACGTTTTGGTCCCACAAATGATACATTCATTTCTGTATACTTATAAGGCAAATTTCGTCTAGTTATGACACCAGCTTTTCCATTTGAGATATAGAAAAAGTATATTCACATTTTAAATCCTATGAGTCACTTTTTACAACATTTTATATATTTTCATTTGGTTTTTAGTGGGGGTAAATAAAAACAGTCTCTTCATTTGTGCAGGTATACTACGACAAAGAATGCCCAGAATGTTCCCAGCGAAATCATCAGCCGATCAAAGAGATCCCAGCTCCACCACTTCCGTAATGAAGATGGCTTCACACACTGCGATTACTGCAAGATTCAGCCTCAAGCATCGATGCTAACATTCGGAGTTTCTGTGCGTCACTTAGCCTCCACAACTTCGTATTAACTGCACGTTCTTCCAAGAATAAAATTTAATCGAAATTACTGTTTCTGTCTGATTACTGTTTTCCTGCTGCTTCCCAGCCAGTTCACTTACGCTGTCTGATAAAATTCCAAATGCCATCCAAACTGTATGTTTTCTCCTATTTTTCGGTAAAGCGGTCAGGCGAAACTTTCATTTGTCGTGACATAACAAAATATTTCCAGAATCATAAAAATATAAGGCAGATAAGAGAAGACCGACTTGATAAAGTCCTGTTTTCGGATGTAGTGCCAGAGTACCAGTTTTATTTCTTGCTGATCACAATTTTGAAACGTTTCTGAGATCAATCTAGGTTCAGAAGATTTCTGGGTCTGACAATGAGATTTGTTTGGTTTAAAGTTCGCTCTCTTAGTTGCAGAACTGTTTTTTTGATGGCTAGTTTACATCAGTGTTTAATAATCTACAGACTTGCGCAGCTGCATAAGCAACCAGTCGTATCAGTATGGAACCACATATCACAATATCACACATGAAATATCCCAGCGAAAAAACTGTATTCTGGATGCAAGAGGACAACGGAAATAACGACATTTTTTTTATTATATTGTAATTGTAACGTGGGATCTCTAGTGCCGAATATGTCGGCAAATATGATTTGGTTGTTTGTCTGATTTCACAGAAAGAATAAAAACATTGGTAAGTATGTAGCAAGAAGACAGCCTATTGTGTTGGAAGTACCAGTTCAGAGATCTTTCTTACTGTTGTTGCAGTGGAAATGGGTGAACAGCATTAGCATAATGGAGAAAAGTCCAAAGTTGGAAATAGAAATAACGTCACCATTTAAAAAAGTAACTATTCTCTGCAGATGAACCGTCTAACCACCATCTCATGCTATTATGTCGAATAAAAGAAAATTATATAGCAAACCTCACAGTAATCCACTGTGGCTTTTTTGTAGTAGATTTTCTCGCAGTCTGAAATGAAGTAAGAGAAAAACTTACATTATCTCTATATTAAAATCGACATTATAATAAATGAACATTGTTCCCGTATATCGTATTGACTGTCCACCAGTGGTCATTCTAGTTCTTGGTACAGTTGTCTATTTGTTCATTCCTGCTTGGATAAAGGAATCCAGCTTTCCGACTAAACTTATACACACTGCTAAATGAATCTTTCACATTTTATTCAGTCTTTTGTACTGTCTCACATCATTACAATGCGTCATTAACACGTACAAGTCTTAACCCACAACTCCTTGACAATCAGTCGTCATTTTACTTAACTGGAACACGATAGTTCAAATCTGTATTCCCAAGGCATGCGAGTAACGTTACAAATCATGTACGAGGGAAAATAAGAAATTGAAATAGAATTTTCTAAATTCTTAGGTGCTTATACTGGTAAGACTTTGAACTGGAAGTCACATGCCACATATCTTAAATGACTTAGTTCTGCAACTTTCGAATTACGGATTACAACAGATTTTGGAGATAAGTGTCAAAATACTGACTTTCATTTCCTGTTCTCATTCAGTAATGTTCTATAACAACTCTTAGTCAAGAAGGAAGGTATTTGTTGCACACAATCCCTTTAAACAGTTGTGCATACTGACCATCTCTCTTGCAGTATATTTACTAGTTTACGATTTTTGTTATCAGCGATCGATTAGTTTGAAAGCTACAGTAACAATCATAGATTCGATACCAGAAGTAGAAGTAACCATCACAGGTCCTTAGTGTGGCACAGAGACGAGTGACGCATTCAGCCATAAAAAATATTTGACCGGCTACCAAGTTAGGTGAAGCATTTAATGGGAAATGAAATTAACTTCAAAAGCAAACTGAACTGTTTAGGAACTTCTTCAGCTCCTCTCTACAGTTAAACAGAAGGTTTTTCTTACTCAATATCAACAGGTTCAACCACCATATACGACGTTTATAAACAAGATCAGATCTTAAGAGTTCCCGTCACATTAAAACTTAGTGCCGGAGCGAGACTCGAACTCGGGGCCTTTGTCTTTCGGGGGCAAGTGTTTTACCTACGGAGCTACTCAAGAACGGTTCACGAGTCGTCGTTAGAGCTTTACTTCCTCCAGTACCTCGTATACCACCTGGTCGAGAATTGCGGTTGGGTAGCTCATCTGGTGAGGCACTTGCCTGCGAAAGGCAAAAATTCCGAGTATGAGTTAAGCAGCCAAGAGATTTCGTTTCAGTGCACAGTCAGAGACGAGAGTTCAGACGGAAGAAGATAGATGACATACGCACTGTTTCATGTCTGGCCCCTGAAGTGCGTCTTCGGACCGTATCTCTCACGGGAATGGCCGAAGATCCACGCTGTTCTGTGGCTTCATATCTGACGCCTTGTATTATAAATGATTTCTATACGTATCGACTGAGTAGTTTTCGTTGATGTCCTGTGATTTTGTTGTAGAGCAAGGTTCTCCTCCTTACTCAACCCAAGCTAGGATTACATTATCATAAACATGACGAGTACAGGTAAAAAAAAATACATGTTCACAATGCGAAAAAAGCTACGATTAAAACAAGAATTAAAAGCAAAACGTACAGTAGGCATATCCATCAAAGTTAAGTGTATCGCCCGACAGTTAAAGGGGCAAATATTTGTGTAGTTTATGAGGAAAACAGTTTAACCGACATCGTAATTTAATGCTCCACGAAAGAACGCACACGCATGACAGAATGCTTGTAGTAAGAAACTAAAATACCCATTGCACGATCTTTCAGTCGTTGCTAAGAAATACTGTTCTGATCGCTTGGCATTGACATATAACGTGTCGATCTCCTCAGTAGGCACTGAATCTGAGTTATTGCAGAAAATCAGTGACCGGAAGCAACAGACTGGTAGAAAAATATTGTCACTTAACGTAAAAAAGCGGGGATCGTAATGTACTTCCAAGATAATATCACATGATATTATGCAACCGTCCAGGTCATTATGTATTTGAAAGCAAGCGCGTACCTACACCAAGTGAAAACGCAAAGAAGCAACCAAATACAAAGTGCCTGAGCTACAAGCACCGACGTAACCAACTCTGGAGATGGTAGCTCCAACAACAAAAACGTGACTACTCATGTGAGTTATCAGAATGATATAAGTGATTTAGGCTGGACAGAAACGGGAAGAAACTTGCTAGCTATTGACATAGCAAACGGAACTCTGTTCCATGGAATACATAACACAATAAGAGACACACTATCTGATTCCAAAATCTAGCAAATTCATGTGGTGACAAGATACATTTGTAACACACTGAGCAATATAATAAACTACATCGAGATGTCATGAGACGGAAAGACGGTGGTACCAGTGTAGAAGCGTGGATTAACGAGAGCAGCACTTACGATAACCTGTGTGTGTCAAGCCACAAGACATAAGCAGCCCAACGCCTTGACTCCTAAAGAGAGAAGACTTTGTTCTCATTATTACAGATAGTGTTCGACGTGAAATTTTGAAAAAGTACCGCAATGACTGAATTTGCACCGATAGAACGAACTGTTACGGTTTTGAATGAATTATGCCTCTTATGGTTGACGGCGTGGGAGAATGTTTACCTTATGTTTTCTTTATTTGAAACACATCAGCAGCTCAAGAAGGGCCACGATTGTTTTTTTAATGAAATAACAGCAGAAAGCAAAACAGAGGCTCAGATGTGTAAATCAGATTTAGTTGAATCATTTTACAATGCTTGAGTTTCAATGAGAAGACCGTGTCACGAGACCACTTTTTGGGTACAGAGACAACGCATGGATAACAAATATTTGCAAGGAAATTAAATCGGGAAAGGAGAAGCCGACGTGCACAATCTCATGGGACGCCTGATTCATTAAGGACAAGTTATTTTTTGTGAAGACCTTCTACTTATGCTTTGCTCTCTGCAGTTCAGTACTGTACTTTTTTATATTTTCTGCTGATCTCAAAATTCAAGCCGTAAAAAAATGATTTACAAAAAGAAGCGACTGTGTGTTGTATGAGTTTGGGATCAGCTCCTGCCATCAGCACAGAGCGAGTGCGTAATATAAAAATACCTCTTTTTCGCAAATGCACTTAGTTTCAGAGAGTTTACTTATTCTTTCAATGATAATACAGTGAAATTATCTGCTACCAAGATCAAATTGACGCTAAAATCACTGACCGTCGTATTTTGCGCCTAAAGTCGGCGTGGCTCTTCAGCCTGGAGACGCAGTTGCAGGTAGTGGGCTGGGCAGAAATAACGCAATGTCGTTCGCTCAGCGCGACTTGCCCTTAGGAAGGGCGTTCGAAAACAGAATCAGGCACCAGAGCTGCAAAGAGCGAAGTCCATTCCGCTGTTGAACGTGCTACTGTAGCCAAACGCCAGGGGGTAGGACTTTCCGTATACTGCGGCATCCCCCACTAGGTTCGTAGCCTCAAAAAATCATATTTTCTTACTCAAGCAAGCGTTTTCAGATGAAATAAATGTTGTGATTTGTAACTTAAAAGTGCAAGGGTAATAATAGAAATCGAACATCTCATACTTCAGTGATGTTTCAAAAGTATGAGAATCTGTGATAGGAGTAGAAAAAATCGGTTCAATGACGGAGATGCTATTGATAATGTTATGTGAATAAGAGCAGCTGTAAAACATAAATATTCCTTTTTTAACAGAGGTTTATCTTACCAGATATCGGAAATAGACTGCACCGCATTGGTCGTCTGGATCTTTGACTATTGAGCCCCGAGCCTCGTCAAGGTTTAGTCCTTGGGGACGTTTGAACATTATCTATTAGGGAGTTTCACAGTTTCTACTCTAGGCTCCGAGCGGTTGTAGAGGAGACTTAGCAGATAAAGGTTTGATATGGAACCCACTAGAGGTAAGACAGATACTGCCTACAGGAAAATTAAAGAGACCTTTGGAGAAAAGAGAACCACTTGTATGAATATCAAGAGCTCAGATGGAAACCCAGTTCTAAGCAAAGAAGGGAAAGCAGAAATGGGGAGCGAGTATATAGAGGGCCTATACAAGGGCAATGTGCTTGAGGACAATATTTTGGAAGTGGAAGAGGATGTAGATGAAGATGAAACGGGAGATACGATACTGCGCGAAGAGTTTGACAGAGCACTGAAAGACCTGAGTCGAAACAAGGCCCCGGGAGTAGACAACATTCCATTAGAACTACTGACGGCCTTGGGAGAGCCAGTCCTGACAAAACTCTACCATCTAGTGAGCAAGATGTATGAACAGGAGAAATACCCTCAGACTTCAAGAAGAATATAATAATTCCAATCCAAAAGAAAGCAGGTGTTGACAGATGTGAAAATTACCGAATTATAATAAGTCACAACTGCAAAATAGTAAAGCGAATTCTTTACAGACGAATGGAAAAACTGGTAGAAGACGACCTCGGGGAAGATCATTTCGGATTTCGTATTAATATTGGAACACGTGAGGCAATACTGTCTCTACGACATATTTTAGAAGAAAGATTAAGGAAAAGGCATACCTACGTTTCTAGCATTTGTAGACTTAGAGAAAGCTTTTGACAATGTTGACTGGAATACTCTCTTTCAAATTCTAAAAGTGGCAGGGGTAAAATACAGGGATCGAAAGGCTATTTACAATTTGTACAGAAACCAAAACAAAAGAAAGAATCGGAGTAGGTATTAAAATCCATGGGGAAGAAATAAAAACTTTGAGGTTCGCCGATGACATTGTAATTCTGTCGGAGACAGCAAAGGACTTGGAAGAGCAGTTGAACGGAATGGACAGTGTCATGAAAGGAGGGTATAAGATGAACATCATCAAAAGCAAAACGAGGATAATGGAATGTAGTCGAATTATGTCGGGTGATGCTGCGGGTATTAGATTAGGAAATGAGACACCTAAAGTAGTAATGGAGTTTTGCTATTTGGGGAGCAAAGTAACTGATGATGGTCGAAGTAGAGAGGATATAAAATGTAGACTGGCAATGGCAAGGAAAGCGTTTCTGAAGAAGAGAAATTTGTTAACATCGAGTATTGATTTAAGTGTCAGGAAGTCGTTTCTAAACGTATTTGCATGGAGCGTAGCCACGTACGGAAGTGAACCTTGACAATAACTAGTTTGGGCAAGAAGAGAATAGAAGCTTTCGAAGTGTGGTTCTACAGAAGAATGCTGGAGATTAGATGGGTAGATCATATAACTAATGAGGAGGTATTGAGTAGGACTGGGGAGAAGAGAAGTTTGTGGCACAACTTAACTAGACGAAGGGATCGGTTGGTTGGACATGTTCTGAAGCATCAAAGGATCACGAATTTAGCATTGGAGGGCAGCGTGGAGGGTAAAAGTCATAGAGGGAGACCTAGAGGTGAATACACTAAAGATATTCTGAAGGATGTAGGTTGAAGTAGGTACTGTAGATGAAGAAGCTTGCCCAGGATAGAGTGGCATGGAGAGCTGCATCAAACCAGTCTCAAGACTGAAGACCACAACAACAACAAAAACAACAACAACATGGAACCCACATCCTCAAATGCACCGCTTGGATATAAAATAAGTTTGAAGATCGGATGAGTTTCAAAACTACCACTTCACGGTGTGGTACATAATGGTAGACCTGCTCAATGGGTGTATCGAGAGTCGTTTTTCGGATCACCTCAGTCCATCTCGTGGCAATTTCGTGTAATCACAACGACGACTGTTAGGAACTAGTACGTTCAGAATAAGGAAGGTTGACTAGAGTGCTGCCTGGATGTTCACCGAGTGTTGGGCGCCGAGTGTACGACAGCTTGCGTCGCTGATACACAAGGCCGGTATCAAGCTCAAACTACGAGCAGCTGTTGGCGGAGCCAAACTATGAGCAGTGCCAAAGGTGTCCTAGTGGAAAATCTGTAAATGAGATGGATGATAATTAGTAACGAAACCAATTCAATACCACACCCAAGATATCTTGATTTATTTTTAAATGCCTTAACAAAAGCGCAAGGAACGACAGCTAATGTATGAAGCAGGGTAGAAGGGTCCGCCCCAAATGATTTGCTGCTTGTGTGGAAAAATGTTCTCGAAACTTTCCTGCAGATAATGTTGTGGAACGCATAGCAGGGAGAAGAAATCCAAAAGTGATTCAGCGCCACTCGACTAGCACGCAAGGGGACGCATGTGGACTGCCTACATGCTAGGAGCAATGACGTCATCAATTACCTTGAATGCCTGATGCCAAGAAAGATGTTGAGGGCGAGAAATTTAAAAATCCAAGACGGAGGATCTAACACGGTATTTATAATGAGAAATTGGGAAAAAATAAAAATATAAGATGGCTGAAGTAGCTCACATGTGCTAGCACCCATTATAACATCTTGGGCGAAAGTATACGATCTGCCTGTAGTTCGCGTTATGTTAAAAATAAATGAAGATGTTGATAACACTGCGGTATTTTCAGGTCAAAAATATTTAAGCTTTGCCTGAATTTTGCTTAAATTGGCGCCATGTTTGAAAGAGTCCTATTATTTATCAAATACATAAAGATACTGATAATACCAGTGTAACTTGACATTCGTGATCTAATTTATAGGTCAAGCAGCAAATATCAATGTCCACAGTTCCCTTTGCTCAATGAAAAGACCTAAGGAACTGGTAAAAAGAGCAGGTGTCTCCTATGTATGAAAAGGGTAAAAGAACGGACTCGCAAAATTACAAAGCAATATTCCTAACACCGGTAGGCAGCAGACTTATTGAACATATTCTGATTTCGAATACAATCAATTTCCTGGAGACGAAAAAGCTTGCGTCCACAAATCGGCACGGATGTTAGAAAGCACCACTTATGCGAAACTCAGCTTGTCCTTTCCTCGCATGATACCCTGCGAACTAGCGTTGCGGCCTCTGGATCACGGGGTCCAGTGTGCGATTCCCGGCCGGGTTGGACATTTTCTATGCGAGGGGTCTCGGTGTTTGTGTTGTCCTCATCATTTCTTCGTTATAATCACTGTCATTCGTGACAGTGGCTAGACTGGACTGTGTAAAAAATTGAACTGTGAAACAATTGGGAGTCTGAACGGGCACTGATGACCGCGTATCTGAGCGCCCCACAAACCAAACATCTAAAAAACATCCATCCTGCGAACTACGGATTAAGAGCAACAGAAAGATTCCGCATTCTTAGATTTACAGAGAGCTTTTGTCAAGATGCCCAACTGCAGACTGTTAACGAAGTTACGAGCATACAGAATAGCTTCCCAAATAGGTACATGTGACTGGCTTGAAGACTTCTTAGGTAACAGAACCCAATACGTTCTCCTCGACGGAAAATTTCCATCAGAGACAAGGGTATCGTCAGGAGTGCCCCACGGAAGTGTGACAGGACTACCCTTGTTCCGTATGTACATAAATGATCTAATGGATGGGGTGAGTAGCAATATAAGACACTTGGTAAATGACGCCATAGTATGTGCAAAAGTATCGCTCTGGAGTGACAATAGAAGGATACAGAACTTATATTTTGTATGACGAATGAGGGTTTCCTTTAAATGTAAGATAATGCAGATAAGTAGGAAAAACAATCCTGTAATATTCGAGTACAGCATTAGTAGTGTGCTATTTGACACAAGTCGATTAAATATCTAGGTGTAACGTTGCAAAGTAGTACGAGCACGTAAGGACGGTAGCAGGGAAGGCGAACTGTCAGCTCCAGTTTATAGGGACACTTTTAGAGAGGTGTAGCTTATCTACAGACGAGTCCCTGTCCCATTCTTGAGTACTGCTCGAGTGCTAGGAATCTCCACCATGTCGGATTGAATGAAGACATGGAAGCAATTCAGAGGCGTGCTGCTAGATTTCTTGACGATAGGTTCAATCAACATGTGAGTATTACAGAGATGCTTCATGAACTCCAATAAGATTCACAGATGCTGAAGACAATGTTGTTTTCGTGATACAAAGTAAGCAAAATTTAGCGAGCAAGCTTTTGAAGTGGACTGCGCAACAAGTCTACTGCCACTGACGTGTATTTAGTGTAAGGATTACAAAAACAAGATAAGACAAATTAGAACTCATATGGAGGTATATAGGCAGTCGTTTTTCCTTCGTTTTATTTGCAAGGGAAACAAGAAAGGAAATGTGTACTAATGGTACATGGTACCCTTCGCCGTACACCATACCGTGGCTTGTGGAGTATGCGTGAAGATATAGATGTATGGTACAATTAAATATTGTTCTATAAAACACATGATGCTTGTCGAGAGTTAAAATGTTAATTCAAAGTCTAACATATCTGCAAGAAGACTTAAACTTTAACATCAATACAATGTTTGTGTCAACGCTATTTTCGCATCTTATAAAAAATATATCATCAACTAACACGCACGCACACACACACACATACACACACACACACACACATTTAAGGGTTACAATGATATCTCCACATCTAAAGTGTATGTCAGACTACATAAAGGATATTGGCATTCCTGTCAAAGGCTAGGTTAGTGTTGACACGAAGAACGAAATATGAGCACCTGTACCGAGTTCTCCTGTTCTATGCTGCAAAAATATAATCGATGATATTATCTGGCTATTATTACTTTTTCTGGCATTTATTCTAGCCACACGAGAGATAAAGTACAAAACTAAGTTTTGCTCAAGGCTGCGACATTTACCAATGGGAACTATGGTATCAAGACTTTCTAAAACATCTACAAACTGTATTTCCGTAATTCAAATGCTAAAAGAAAAAGATGTAAACACACAACATAACCAAAGATAAACGACCTGACCAAGAAACATATAGGTAGAAGGCATTTTGATGAGATCTCTATTCCGTTGTAACACTCCTGTAATGTATAGAATACTGAATGGCCAAAGACAATAGTGGAACAAGTTTTCACACTTGATATTCCTTTGCACCACAGATCTCTGGTTGCAAACAAACATTTAATCGTTACTCGAAAATAAAATTATTTATCAAAATAAGGAAAGATATCGAGTAGAAAAACTTACACACTGGTAGCTTGCCATAATACATAAATAAATATCTCTAATAACAAATGAAAATGTGATCTTTGCACGAAAATAAAATTGTTTCTCAAAATAGTGAGATTTCGAGCACAAAACGTGCATGGTTCTACTGTCATAACTTGGTTGTTCTGTAACATAGAAAACATACATGGTTTGCATATTGGCTGATTACACTTACAGATTAATGTACACTGGCGACAGCCGAAGTTTGATTATTGTAAATAGCCTTGCAAGGCGCAATAGACCCTCTAATTAAATATTAACACTTCTAAATTGTCTGTATTACTTATCAGCATACTAGTGTTTATTCGCACTATTGAAAGAATTATCGGTTTGAAGATTACATTTATTAAATTTATCAACTTACACAAAGATTTGTTCTCCAATATTACTAAACACCCATGAGCACTACTGCTGTTCTAACTTACAGCTGAAACTGCACATATTGATGAGCACGGTTTGATCTTTGTAGGAAAGTAAACACTGTTATTCCTTTGTCTAAAATTGTCAAAAACGTAGTTAAGATAAAACCGTTATCAAAGTCAGCCAAACGTTATAGTGACCCCCAAGGTAAGGTATTTAGTTCACCCAGCAATACAAAATGCTTTTTCGTGTTTCGCTTATATTCCTAGCTTACACCATCACACAATAGAGACTACATGACTCTTTAGCATCCATACATCACCACATTAGTGAAAATTGTAACAAACAGCACAATATATAACAACATTACACCAGAATTGTAACAAATTCACATTGATGATGATGATGATGATGATGATAGAGTCCCATACTTCTTTTACAGAGCGTAGGGGAGCGACTCGGGAGAACCGCGCCGCCTTACTAGGCAAGGTCCTAGTGGAGGTGGTTTTGCCATTGCCTTCCTCCGACCGTAATGGGAATGAAAGATAATGATGAAGACGACACAATAACACCCAGTCATCTCGAGGCAGGAAAAATTCTTGACCCCGCCGGGAATCGAACCCGGGACCCCGTGCTCGGGAAGCGAGAACGCTACCGCGAGACCACGAGGGGCGGACAAATTCACATTATAACAGCAAAATTATAACAAATTCTCCACAAATTGACATAACAGCAAAACTGTAACAAATTTCACCATGTAATGACATCTTCTAGGAAAATCTGCCCCATTAGTTTAGTGATCTTGAATGGTAATGGGCGATCTATAATAATTTCTTGAGAGACGCGAACTTCTTAACTAATATCGCTTGTAAACGACCTTTACTGTCGATTACCAGTTTCAGTAAGCATGGAAACAATAT
This sequence comes from Schistocerca serialis cubense, assembly GCF_023864345.2. Lineage (NCBI taxonomy): Eukaryota > Metazoa > Arthropoda > Insecta > Orthoptera > Acrididae > Schistocerca > Schistocerca serialis. The sequence continues at coordinate 490,400,590 of NC_064646.1, read as the reverse complement.
AATATTATACAGAGATAAAATTAAGTATGATAGCAGGTGCAGTGTAATAACAAAACTGTGGTACAGCATACCTTGATGAAAGATTGTTACATGTCTCCTATACCAGCTGTAAAAGCATGCTTTTTTAAAAAAGATCCGGGTATGTGAGGGACAAGATAAAGATCGCGCAGGTGCGTCTATGTAGAAGCTATTGAAGCTACTTTACAATTTGGTGCAATTTCCACAAACTGATATGCAATAAATTGCTGTATGACGATCAACATCATCATCATCATTTAAGACTGATTATGCCTTTCAGAGTTCAGCTGTATGACGATATTTTGTAATTTATAAAAAGCTGCGGACATAATTGTAAACTTAGTTCAATTATAAAAGTTATAAAAATATACAGAAGTGAAGTTACAAGTTGCCCTGCACATGACAGCCTCAGTACTCACCACATATGCAGATAAAAAAATAACTGCAGTGATAGTGGCTCTGAGCACTATGGGACTCAACATCTGAGGTCATCAATCCCCTAGAACTTAGAACTGCTTAAACCTAACTAACCTAAGGACATCACATACATCCACGGCCGAGGCAGGATTCGAAGCTGCGACCGTAGCGGTGGCGCGGTTCCAGACTGAAGCGCCTAAAACCGCTCAGCCACTCCTGCCGGCAGTGATAGTGGATAACACGCTTAATTCACATAGCAACAACGGTTAAACGATATGACTGCTCATGTCAGCCTCACAGAATATGGCTACACTGTGTTCCTGGAGTCTAGTACTTAAAAAATATCGACTCACCACGGTGACATTAACGGAAAGGCTAAAGTCGATGAGTTACAAACACAGCAAATAAACATAAAAACTCTAGGTAATGGACAACACACATTCACGTGTAACACACTTGACACAGCCACAAAATTCTCGTTTACGATGTTTCGTTAAGGGTATCTTACCGTGAGCTGTATTTATCTTCACACACTGCAGTTCCTATTGTCGTTTGTTGGTACAGGCGAATGCGCAATACCTGGAGACTGTTAGGCACGGAATAATGTCTGCAAAGGTACCGCCACACTTTATTAGGGCACGTTATCTTCATAAGCCAACAAATGACCTGAAATCAGTAGCGCCTGGGAAAGTATCACAAGCTGCAGTGGTCGAATTCTGAAGAGGCCATCTTGGAAGACGTTGTCACACTGTGAGTTAAACAGCTCCCAGCACAAAATTTAACGTCCTGTTTCATCTGGTTAGCAAATACTAAAGGTATCTCTTGTATCAATCTCCTGAGCAAGCCAACGACACTATAAAGTACATACTGGGTCACGTATGCAATGAGATAAGTAATTCACCAGCTGATTAAAAGCAACATCACTAGACACGACATAGATGGTCCTCTGATTTCAAAAAACGTGCAGTGTATAGAGGGGGCTGACAGTTACACGTAACTCGTTTCAGAGGCCCCAGACGATCCTGATGCAGTGATTGCTGTACAGCTCGGCCTCAGTATATGGGAGTCGAGGTTGCACGCCGAACCAGCTGACCGCCAAACCGTCATATTCGCCATCTGCCAGCTACAGCGATCAACACTGTGGTCTGTTTAATTTCAGTTACCACGGTAACGTTTATTGTGTATGTGATCAGCAGAGAAGCCGTGCTTGAAGCGTACTGGTCCCGCATCGCTGTGTTTCAGCGCTCATCACTACAGCATCGACATTCACGAGGCCCTCGCAGCCTACTGTGCTACCTGGCACGACGCTATGATGCACGCCGCAACAGCGCACCCCGCAGCAGGTGATATCCAGCTGGCCACGTAGGCAGTTAGACAGACGTTTTAACGAACCAGAGTACAGTTGAAACTTCCCCTTAGAAAAATTTATACATGACTGTGCTTAAACTGACACAAAATATTTTTAGCGCAACGCAATCTGACTTTCAAAAATCCCTACAAAAGAATGGCCCTGACTAACATTAACCTATACCTTTCACAAATCACTTACCTCACCAAAAATCTTCGTTATTCGAACTACTGCAATACAGCGAGCGCCACTACTGCCAGCTAAATAAAAGATTCAAACTACTGAAGGCACTAACTACTAATAGGCATAGTTAGCAAATGAAAGATTTTGATAGAGAACAAACAATGTATTTACCTCAATAGTGTTTAAAAGTCATAATGTATATAGCAGTTCATGACATCCAGTCTTACAAATTTCAAAACTCCGCCATCTCTCTCCCCACATCCACCACTGCTGGCGGCTCACCTCCAACTGCGCAACGCTACGCGCTGTTCACATCCAGCTGCCCAACGCTACAATGGCAGACAACAATGCAAACTAGCCACAGACTGCGCACAGCACAGCCAGTGATTTTCATACAGGGCGCTACGTGGCGTTACCAATAAGAAAACATAAACAGCCTACTTACATAGCCCCATGCTCCCCACAAAAAATTTACAAATTGTTTTGGGCAGTGGCCAATAACGATTTGATAAAATTTTTCATAATTACAATAACAAAGATATAAAATGCACACACTTATTGATACAATGTTGGTCAAAAGCTAAAATTTTCTCACAGTCCATAAAGACAATCCTGATCGTTCATCACAGTAAAATAGCAGTGTTTTTCTCAAAGTCTGAGCAGCAGAAGAAAATGCACGCGGAAGTAGTGGATTTCCATGCAGTCTTGAAGAAGTAGTGTTGTCCTTCCAATGAAAAGACAGTGCTGACTCTTGACATGCAGACAGGTAATGGGCCACAACAGAGCAAACCCACAACAGAGTCATTCGAAGTTTTGAAGACTATTGGTAGGTAGGTCATCACAGAGCAGACCCACTGTAGTCCTGGTAGAGATTATGGTATTGGTGGGCCACCAGAGGTGCAGACCCACTGTAGTCCTGGTAGAGATTGTGGTATTGGTGGGCCACCAGAGGTGCAGACCCACTGCAGTCCTTGTAGAAATAATGGTACTGGTGAGTCAGCAAAGGTGTAGACCCACTGTAGTCCTTGTAGAAATAATGGTATTACTGGGTCATCAAAGATGCAGACCCATTGTAGTCCTTGTAGAGATGGCCAGCAGCCATCTGTTGTGACTGTGCAGGTGCACAATCACCATTGAAGAGTCTTGCGGATAATATAGCAAGTCCATAACCACCACTTGTGCACTCACAAAGTTTTTGGAATTGTCCTTAGAACCAGCAATGCTGTTATCCAGTCCCTTGCTGAATTAGTAACACACGTGCAAACACTAACAGTCCCTACTTCTCACATATTGTGCATTACTATGACCAACAGAAACGTGTGCAGTGAAATGTAACTTAATTTGAAGAACTGGTGTCTATACAATTACAACATAAGAATACAATTACAAAGGTACAAAATACACCATTAAAGAACATAACAGTACAGATAACATTTGTAGTAACACAGACTTTACAAAAGAATAGAAATAAACATATACATCAGTGTTACAGGAATTATGAAATAAGTAAATAAATAAAATAATGAGAACAGTTTTCGAAACATTAATTTCATCCATGATCATTAAAACAAAACAGAATAAATAATGTCTAAACATCTTTACGAAGAAAATAACATATTATCAGAAAAATTCTACATTGTAGCTCTCATCAGATAAACACATAAAGACAGGAAGAACACAAATACCCAAGGGTACACAAACACTTAGTGGGATAACACAAGGAAAGGACAGGGTTTGATTTACTGCAGTATTTTGCAAACAAGGCTTTCTTTACTTCTCGGAGATCTCCCTTCATTCTTCATTATTTCCAAGAAAGTCCTATCTATACCTGCTTTCTGTACTTTTTTCGCCTGCCGGTGTGGCTGTGCGGTTCTAGGCGCTTCAGTTTGGAACCGCGTGACCGCTACGGTCGCAGGTTCGAATCCTGCCTCGGGCATGGATGTGTGTGATGTCCTTAGGTTAGTTAGGTTTAAGTAGTTCTAAGTTCTAGGGGACTGATGACCACAGATGTTAAGTCCCATAGTGCTCAGAGCCATTTGAACCATTTTTGTACTTTTTTCATATAACTTCTCAATGCATTTCTTCCAATTCATCGCAACTCATTCTCTTATATAGTCTACCCCCTCTTTAGCTAACTTAAATCTACTGAGCTGAGATGCTAAACTAAGGGACGAGGCAATGCAGCAGCATAAAACAATTAATAAAAATAGCAATGAAAAAAAATGCAAACTGGCAAAGCAAGCACCAATATTACAACTAATACAAGGCAATGAGCAGCAAATGAGAAAAATAAATCAGTAGTAAAACTGGCTTAACAGAGTAATGTAAAGTGAAATTTAGTAGCACTATGCCTGGCAAACAGCAGCAGCAAATGCAGTAACTTATATCTAAACATGACAAAGCTCAAGCAGAAAAAATATTACAGTAAAGATGGCCATGTCTAATACCTATGTCACATCTTAGTGTCTATGTAATTAAACTGGTGCACCACAACAACTTATTGTAAAAAAAATATTACCATGTAATTGAAAAGTAAATTATGTATGCAGTTCCTGTGAAGGGAAATGTCTTTGTGCTCACTCATTTTTTTGGGAAGTGTATTACAAAATTAGTATTTACTGGATCTGTAGGCAGAAAATATTTATATTAGTACATCTATAAAATTCTATTTTAACCAATGCTGCAGTGCAGCTAGAAACTAGATATTAAACAAAATGAGCAAATCTCTCAACTAGAAAGACAGTAGATGTAAAATGTTTCTAATCATTTCATTAGGCATTTTAGTAAATATCATAAATTAAGAGCTCCACAGTGTAATTATATGTTTTCAAGTTTGAGTGTGTCGTATTTGCGATGCTTTCGACGAAGAAATGTCAATAGCGAGGATAATGGCCTCTTTCTTTTTCTACCTGTGCCTCTGAAAAGGCACACACTAATGGCTTTTTCTCCAGGTGTCTGACACAGCTGGCTGCTCAAGGCGCATTACGTCAAGGTCACTTGGCTTTCTTACCGAAATATTTACGAGACCAGTTTGCACTACAGTGACAGTCTCATATACAAAATTTCACAGGTCTAGAATTTGCGTTACAAATCTGTAGAAACAAAATCCTATTGATATAACAGTGTCCAAAAAATTTTCGTCGGCATTGTACTACATTCACCCATTTACATATATTTCATAACTCTTAAAGTATGATTCTTGGTGTCCAACAACCTTTTTCACAAACCAGAGTCCCTAACCACTACTCATTATTCCTTACCTTATTATACATATACATATCGTCGACACTTCTACAATATTTCATCATAACAGATACGTAGCATAATCAAATTCCTCATATAGCATCAGCTTATTGATCATAAACATACTGCAACAGCATAATACACATAGTCATCGTAATAATAACATCATAACACCTCAGTCAACTCTCAAAAACGTCATAGCTTTCTGCAATAATGTCAAAACCTAAAAAAGTCCTCTGCTCATTTCAATAGTGTCATCTACCTCAAACGTACTTGAAAAATCATGACCCCATACCAAATACATCATTCAAAGCTCTCATAGTATCACAATGGTTCTGAAAAAATATGAACAGTTCACTAAGTACAGACAAAAATACAATTCCATAAGTATGAAGTTTTCCAACTGTGTAATTGCGTAAACATTTGTCACTGACTTAGTAAAAAAATGTTTGTTTCTCTGTTAAATAATCAGATAGCTGTGTAATTTATGTGTTAGAGAAATATGGTACTGATGTGTAAAGTTGTATAAGCAAATACCATATTAGCTAGGGCTCCTTGTGCTTGCCAAACACATGGTACACAAAGTAGGCGTGTACCCCCTGAGGATTAATGTAATTATACCCGCAGGAGTTACAGATTACAGCAATGGAATCAAATGAATCACGGAAAACCTTTGTATCATTGTACTTCAAATATCTTTAAAAATAAATGATTTAAGTACAAAATTAATTACTCAAATACGTGTCCTGTAGCGCTAAATGTGCGTCTTGCTGTAAGATAATCTCTGTGGAAGTGTCGTAGTTATTGTCCTCCGAAAGCTAAGTTCTGCAGAAGTCAATGTACTTACCTCATGATACACAAAAGTGAAATGCTTTGCATATAGATATCTTAGTTATTACGCTTATTGCCGTGATGAAGAAAGTACTGTGCTGTAATGTATTGTTGTCCTACAGAAAAGGCTGTCTCCTTGTAGCTATACCACAAAAGTAAAACATGTTTTACTTTACAGAAGAATTCAGAAAAACTGTGCAGATATAAAACAGATACACATTAAAAACAACATTGGAAATTGTCACTCATTAGTAGCGTCGTGATAAAATCGTGTAGCTGTCACTTAAACTAACCACTGTGTCATCTGGTATCTCACAGAAAGTACTTTAAATCCAGAATGTATTTTCAAGTAAACCAAAATGTTGCATTAAAATCTCATTAGCAGTACTGGTAAATGTTCTAAGTATGTGAGCCTTATAGTCGTTACGTAATCGTGCAACTAACAAGCAAGAATGTACACACACAATAACCCTGTGTCGTCTGTTCACAATAACAATGCATACGTAATTTCTGTTTAAATAAGTTCTCTTGCTTCTTGACTGGATATTTAACTTCATTGTTGCATATTAACAGATTCTAAGTCTGACAAAGCATACTAGTAATGTAAAGTGAAAAGTTATATGGTAAAGACAAAGTTAAAAAGCAGATTATCTTTCAATAAACGGTTTTACATGTGAAATGTGGTGTAAACCTTTACTCTTCCTAGTATGCAGAGTTTTAACTTCAACGCATTTATCATGTTGTATACGTCGGATTCTGTAAGGTCCATTGTAAACTAGAAAGAATTTGTGACTCAAGTGTTTCTTCTTATGTGACAATGAATGAGCTTTAATGAGAACTTTCTGACCAATATATAATTCCTTTGGATTTGCTTTACCGTGTAGTTTTCTCCTTTTGTCTGCTACAGATTTTATATTTATAATAGCCAAATCAATTATGTCTTTGCGTCGAAGTTGACGTGTATTCGGGAAAGGTACAAGCTCTCTGATTCTGTTCGGTGGTTCTTCATTCTTCAGTACAAGAGTAGGTGGTAAAGCAGTGGAGTCATGAGGCATTTCATTCAGCACGTTTTGAAATAAGTGTAAATATCTGTCCCAATGCTGATGCTTTCTGTGACAATAAAGTCTGCAAAGCTTATTGATTTCTTTCATAATCCGTTCGGAGGTGTTACAATGTGGTGAATACAATGAAATAAAAACGGGTTTGATTTTATGATTCCGAAGCATGCGTGCCCAAACAGCAGATCTGAATTGCGGTCCGTTATCTGAAATGACTTTACTAACGTGTCCAACTTCACGTAAGAAATTTTTAACAAAGGCGTTGGATACAGACCGTCCAGTGGCTTTACGTAACGGTGTGAAAGAAACAAATTTTGAAGTAAGTTCAACAGCGACTAGAACATACGAAAATCCATTAGATGTTCTGACAAGTGGTCCCAAGAGATCAACAGCAGCAAATTCTTTTAATTTTGACGGGAGATAGTAGATGGTTTCGCCTTTTGACAAAGTTTACAAATAGACAAGACTCTTCGAATTCTCTTTTCCATATTGTTAAAATAACAAGTCGTTCGAAGAATATGATAACATTTTCGTGGGCCAAAATGTGCATAGCTGAAATGAATGTACCAAATGAGCTTATTAACAAAATCGTCAGGAATGCAAAGTACCCACAGCTTGTCAATTAACAGTGCAGCGTTTGAACAGTATGTTGTTTCTAACCAGATAATAATGCCGAATCTGTGTGTGTGTCTTTTCGTGCCATTTGCTCTTGATGCCTTTCCAATTCGGATATTTATCTTGTTCATGAGCAATGTCCTTTAAAGATGTGGTGATGAAGTTTTCAAAGGCGACTTTCTGAATGTAAAGAATACTGAAATTTTTCTCGAGGTTGCCTTCTGTGTTACTTTTCTCAAGCCCAGCCGGTGCGCGTGACAGTGCGTCCGCAACAATGTTCTCCTTACCGGGAATGTAGACTATTGTGAAGTGGAATTCTTGCAGAAACAATGCCCAACGTTTTAACCTGTCATGATTTAATTTTGAAGACATAAGAAATTGTAATGCACGATGATCACTGTATACTTTTACGTGCTTACCAGAAAGAAAGAAATGGAATTTGTTAAATGCCCAAACGATAGCTAAAGCTTCTAATTCAGTAACGGAATAATTTTTTTCAGATTTTGTTAGCACTCGGCTAGCAAAAGCAATGGTTTTCTGAATGGTAGTGTCATTTTCTGTGGCTTCTTGAAATAAATGGGCATCAGGACCGACTTTAGAAGAATCCGTGCTAAGGCAGAAATCTTGTGACAGATCTGGATGAGGTAGTATTGGCGCGTTAAGTAGCGATTCATTCAAACAATTGAATTCCAACTGTGCTTGTTCGTCCCAGTTCCAAATAGTATTTTTTCCAGTGAGAGAACAAAGTTTTGGTGTAACAAGAATTTGCATATTCAGAAAACGACGGTAAAAATTTACGAGACCTAGAAAAATGCGGACTTGTTTTTTTGTGGATGGAACTGGAATGGCTCGGATTGCTTCTAACTTTTCAGGATCCGGCTGAATGCCTTCAGAAGAAATAATACGTCCCAAAAATCTCACCTTTGACCTACCGAATTCAGACTTTTCCAAGTTAACTGTAATTCCAGATTTTGCAAAAATACGTAACAAACTGTTGAGGATGCGATTATGTTGTTCCCATGAAGCTTCTGCTATTAGAATATCATCCACATATAAGGTGATGTGACGTTTTAAGAACTCAGGTAGTATGGAATTTAGACCGCGAATGAATGCTGCCGAAGAAATGTTCAAACCAAAAGGAAGTTTCCGAAACTGATAACAAACGCCGAAACAAAGGAAAGCTGTGTATTTTCTACATTCTGGATGAAGTTCGATCAGATTGAAGCTGGATCTGAGATCAATGGAAGACAACACTTTTACACCATTAAAATTTTGAAGAAGTTCTTCCAACGTTTGCGGCCTGTCTGTTTCAGGAATAATGATAGTGTTGATTTGTCTCGAATCTAAGACAAACCTGATCGATCCATTTTTCTTCTCAACAACATGTAATGGATTGTTGTATGAGCTTACTGCAGGCTCAATAATGCCCTCGTCAAGCATAGATTGTATTTCTGTTCTAACACAGTCCCTATAATGTGCTGGAATTACGTATGGTCTAACAAAAAATTTAGTATGCTCACGAACACGAAATTGGTATTGAAATCCCTTGATTGTTCCTGTTTTGTGAGTAAAAACTGTGGAATGTGCTTGTAAAATCTCAAAAAGGTCCTGCCTATCAGTGTCATTACAATTCTCAAATGTTTGAATTTTATTCTGAATTAACTCATTGGTTTCAAATATGCCGTCGATATCATCCCTGTCAGTACTTGCAGAGTGATTGTTAATGTCTAGTTCCATAGAAAATTCCGAACTGTTGTCTAACAGAAGGTAAAGCCGATTAATTTCCTCGTCATGGTTTGAGAGCCAGTCTTCAAATTTTAAAGCTATTGACTTACCATCTTTCTCTAAACTTATTTCAGCATCGTGAAAGTTTAAGATTGCTTTGTATTCATTCAAAAAGTCTACTCCCAGTATAATTTCCGTCGACAATAATGGAACAATAAGAAAGTTCATAGAGAAGCTGTGGCTTTGACAAAAGAATTCTAAGTTGGTTTGTTGGCGTACATCTACACTTTTTCCAATGATTGCACCTTGTAATTTAATCTTACGTAACGGAAGTGTGGGGCAATCGTTCAATTTGTTGCATTTGCTAAAAGCTGTTTCACTAATTACTGAAATGGGACTGGCAGAGTCAAGTACTGCCGTAAATTTTACGTCATTTACAGTAATGTGAATCACAGGATATGCAATGTTGTTATGTTTTACGTCGTGTTCCTGGAGTAAGATGTCCATAATGTCTTCCATTTTTACGTAATTACTAGCTACGGCAGCTGCGTCGTCAGTTTCATAAGTACGTTTTGTGGCTGCCAGCGGTATGAGTCATTGCCTATTGTGTCTTCGTTGGCGCTCGTCGTTATTGGGATTTGGAGACCTAACTTCTACAAATTCACCTTGTCGAGAGGGCCCTGCTCTGTTTGAATCCCGCCAGTTCTGATGCAATTCAGGTCTGTCATTTTGATCATATCGTCTGTTGTCATGTCGGTAGATTCCATAGTTTCTTTCTTGTCGGTCACGTGGTGGAGAATTTCTTCCTGAATCGTAACTGCGCGCTTGACCGTTGCATCTGAAGTTATTCTGTCTCCCTTGATAATAATTGTTTTGGTTCCCATATTGTCTGTTTCTCTGATTGTCTCTGTGATAGTCATTACTGCGGAGAGGTGATCTTTCCCTGTAATTATTACTATTCTGCCAACGGTTGTCATACGGGTGGTGTCTGCTTTGGTCACGATTTACGTTATAAGAATAGCCTTGTCGTGTATTATTTCTGTCGTCGCGAAATTGTGACAGATGTGACCTGTAATTGTTGTGCTCCTGTTTTCGCGTTCCGCGATTGTCAGTGTCAATTTCCAGTTCTTGGAACAGTCCCTGAAAAGCTTCAATGTCGTCTTTGCAACGTCCTGCTAAAATAATATGTCGTAAATGTTCAGGCTGTTTGATTAAGCAAATGCAGATGAGTTCTAAGGGGCTGTATGGGTTTGAAAGATACTGATTCTTACGCAACATGTCTTCAAAATATTTCATAAGACTGGAAAATTCAGATTGTTCGAAACTTTTCATCATTATGATGCTATGTTTTACTCGGTGTTGTGTCGCTTGAGACCAATACGCTGAGAGGAAGGCATGATAAAATTCTCCTTCACTGTGACAATCGTGAATGACCAATCGCATTCTTACAGCTGGTTCATTCTCCAAATAGCCACACATAAATTCTAACCTGTGCTCCAATGACCAGTTGGGAGGAAAACAATGAGAGAATTGATGAAGACATGCTTGTGGATGAATGTCGTTGTCAGAATTCTTAAATGTTTTGAATTTACGTGTAGTAATGAACAGCTTATAGTCGAAATCATCGTGTCGGCGAGTCGCACATCGCTCATTGTTACTTCGTTTCGGCGGTTCCATCTCAAAATCCAATGCGCCTTGCTAATTTCTTTCATAATTTCCGAAGTGTCCTGTGTTATTATTTTGTGGTTGTTCCGTATTTCTATGTCCCTCTTCCCGTACTGGCGCGCGAGTGTCCTCTGAAATATGTAATTCTTGTATTACCTGTGTCAACTGATCTTGTACTTCCCGGATTTCTCTTTTGTACTGTGTATTGATTTGATTTTGTTTGAATTTTCTAATTTGTTCATACTCTTCAGTGTCCGTGAAGGCTACAGGTCTAGTGTCATTCAGATCATCATCTACCTTTGTAGATAAGTTAGTGAACTGATCCGAAAGTTCGGCTACTTTCTCCGATAGTGAACACATTTCCTCAGTGTGTTTTTATGAATCAAGTTTCAGAGTGTCCATTTGTGTTGAAATCGAATCTACTGTGTCCTTTAAGTTTTCCTGAGTTTTTGCAAGTTGCGTAACCGAATCAGTAGATGCAACTGAGTCAATTTTAGCCCACAAGGTCTCATGATTTTCATGAACAATGGTTTGTAGTTCTTTTATGGCTGCTTCGTGATTCTGTAATGCAAAAAAATAGGTTGAAAATGCTCACTAATTTGTGTTTTTACGTCATTACAGACTTTTTGACATTTCGATTCAATGTTATGTAACTCAGTAGTTAAATCTTCACGTGTTTGTTCAAGTGTGGTGTCTAACTTCCGAAGATTTTGTTCCATTGCGTCTAACTTTTGAAGCTTTTGCTGTGTTTGTCTCTGATTTTGTTCCATTGTGTCTAACTTTTGAAGCTTTTGCTGTGTTTGTCTCTGATTTTGTTCCATTTGTTGCATTAATTGCAATAATAATGTATTAGTGTCTGGAATCTGTTCCTCTATGCTTTTCGGCAGAGAATTTGCACCGGCAACATTCACATTTTGACAAGCAGAAAATGTGTCTTGACTTATTTGAGAAAACGGTGAGGACGCAAAACCTGAATCTACAGTATTTGCATGATTGTGTCCTGTCATTTCGGATTCCTGAGGCAAGCTGTTGCCGACCGAACGATCGATAATGCTTCCCTGTTCACTAATTGTTTCACTGCCTACAGCATTATTTGCAGCCCACTCCATTTCCCTATGCACAATTACCAGATTACTACTTTGAACATTAGTTAATTCATTACTGGCGGCGCTGATAAGCTACGCTCGTCGTCACTATTATTTCTCAGTTTACTTTGGAGCCTAGTGTTACGTTTTTCACACGCCATTATTGTCACAATATTTCACATGACAACACAGAAAAGCACAATTTGAAGAGCAAAATTAGAAAACACATTAACATTGCACTGAAAATGATATCTAGTTAATTGCAAGCGCAGCTGCGAAATACTTGGTGCAAATCTACATGCATGCCACACCTGTTTTACTGTACAACAATGAAAGACTGCAACTACAAAGGAGATTCTCTCTACAATTACACGCTAGCAATAAACAAAATCTACACTAATTACACAAACTACAAGAAAAAATCAGAAGATTCCAGTGAGGTTCCTCGGAGAAGTGTCGACATATGAAACTTCCCCTTAGAAAAATTTATACAAGACTGTGCTTAAACTGACACAAAATATTTTTAGCGCAACGCAATCTGACTTTCAAAAATCCCTACAAGAGAATGGCCCTGACTAACATTAACCTATACCTTTCACAAATCACTTACCTCACCAAAAATCTTCGTTATTCGAACTACTGCAATACAGCGAGCGCCACTACTGCCAGCTAAATAAAAGATTCAAACTACTGAAGGCACTAACTACTAATAGGCATAGTTAGCAAATGAAAGATTTTGATAGACAACAAACAATGTATTTACCTCAATAGTGTTTAAAAGTCATAATGTATATAGCAGTTCATGACATCCAGTCTTACAAATTTCAAAACTCCGCCATCTCTCTCCCCACATCCACCACTGCTGGCGGCTCACCTCCAACTGCGCAACGCTACGCGCTGTTCACATCCAGCTGCCCAACACTACAATGGCAGACAACAATGCAAACTAGCCACAGACTGCGCACGGAACAGCCAGTGATTTTCATACAGGGCGCTACGTGGCGTTACCAATGAGAAAACATAAACAGCCTACTTACACAGTCAACACCATGGACGAAGTTATATGTCTCGTTTACGCCATGCGGCCAAGCTGACATCGTCCCATGCTGTGGACAATCCGAGTGACACAGAAACCATTCAACACTGAGTAAGACATTTTTTTCCGCATGCGGGCACCTCACCTGCCTCACTGTCACGGCAGAAAGTCCTGTGGGAATCTAAATGGCGATATTTCAGTCTGTTTCGAAGAAACAAAGGAGACTCACGATTTGATACAAAGATGACCCAAAACATTACGACCATTACTGCTAGTAAACTTTTTGAGGTACAAGGTCGTGGTCCACGAAACTATTGTTCCTAACGTTTCGTCCAGAGCTGCGCTGGTCATCTTCAGAGGCGTTGCTCCTCTGCTGAGTCTTACCGACTGACGGGTCGGAAGTCTGAGAGCGACCTATGTACCGTAGAACAAGGTGTACACGTGATAAGCAGAAATTATCCTTGTCAAATATTTCAACTATCGATTGTCGTCTTGTCAAAGATAAAAAAAAAACTCTTTAGTGATTTTGTAGAGCTACTGTCCATATGTCGCTAAGTTTCATGCTCTCTTATTCCCTATTAAAATTATGCCAATGTTTACATATTTCAATGGCTTCAATGACTTCATCGATCCAAGAATACAGTTTCTCTCTCTTTTATTAAAAAAGCAAGAGATTAGATCGGAAAGATTTTACAGCAACTTGGTATTGGACCGGTTTTAGACTAACAAAGAAAATAGATCAAGCACTTCGACCTGTAAAGGATAAACCCCTGTTCTATCAGCGCGCACTTGTCGTAAATTTTATATCAGAACAACCAAAATAAGCGTGATTAGATGAGTATACAACGACGAGCTATGTTCCACGCTTATTTAGAGAAGGCATTGAAATGCATTGAAGCGCAAAAAAAAAAAAAAAAAAAAAAAAAAAAAAAAAACTGGCGTAGGCGTGCAAATTCAAATACAGAGATATGTAAACAGGCACAATATGGCGCTGCGGTTGGCAGCGCCTATATAAAACAACAATTGTTTGTCGCAGTTGTTAGATCGGTTGCTGCTGCTGCAATGGCCGATTATCAAGATTTCAGTGAGTTTGAATGTGGTGTTACTGTCGGCGAATGAGCGATGCGGCACAGCATCTCCGAGGTAGCGATGAAGTGGGGTTTTCCCATACGACCATTTCACAAGTATATCAGGAATCCGATAAAACATCGACATCGCTGCGGCCGGAAGAAGATCCTGCAAGAACGGGACCAATGACGATAAAAGAGCATCGTTCAACGTGAGAGAAGTGCAATCTTTCCGCATACTGCTGCAGATTTCAATGCTGGGACATCAACAAGTGTCAACGTGCGAACCATTCAACGAAACATCATCAATACGGCCTTTCGGAGTCGAAGGCCCACTCGTGTACCTTGATGACTGCACGACACAAAGCTTTACGCCTCGCCTGGGCCCGTCAACACCGATATAGGACAGTTGATGACTGGAAACGTGTTGCCTGGTCGGACGAGTCTCGTTTCAAATCGTATCGAGCGGATGGACGTGTACGGGTATGAAGATAATGTCTTGAATCCATGGACACTGCATGACAGGAGGGGACTGTTCAAGCTTGCGAAGCGTCTGTAATGGTGTGGGGCGTGTGCAGTTGGAGGGATATGGGACACCTGGTACGTCTAGACACTACTCTGACAACTGGTGACTCGCACTTAAGCACCCTGTCTGATCACCTGAATCCATTCGTGTCCATTGTGCATTCCGACAGACTTTAGCAATGCCAGCAGTACAATGTGACACTCCACACGTCCAGAATTGGTACAGAGTGGCTCCAGGAACACTCTTCTGACTTTACACATTTCTGTTGTCCACCAAACTCACCAGGCTTGAATATTATTGAGCATACCTGGGATGTCTTGCAACATGCTGTTCAGAAGAGATGTAAACCCACCGTACTCTTACGGATTTATGGACAGTCCTGCAAGGTTCATTGTGTCAGTTCCCACGAGCACCCCTTTAGACATTAGTCGAGTCCATGCCACGTAGTGCTGCGGCACTTCTAGCGTACTCGCGGGGGTCCTACACGATATTAGGCAGGTGTACCAGTTTCTTTGGCTCTTCAGTGTAATATTTGAGACTTTTTGGACAATGTTGTTAGGCGCTCGCCAGTGGACGCAACCGGAGCTGGCGCACTGAGTGAGTTTCCCACTGGCGCCACGGGCGACGCTTTTGAGTTCGCCGCCAATCGCAAGCACAGACCAATCAGAAAGTGGATGACTGGGCCGCACTTTGGTCAAAGAGCTGCCCGTGGCACCAGTCGGATAATTCCACTGAATATCTAATTAGAAATCCCAGCAGTGATACTGGTAATAAATTGTCAGTGCTTTCACGACTGCGTAGATGCACATGTGTAAGAGGCGAATGTTTCCTTGTGGAAAGATGCAGTGCTTTGATCAAAAGAATCATAGTTACTGCCAAATTACAAAATTATTTGCTACAACGTGATTATACATTGTCCAAGATTGAATGCAAACCCCAGCCTCTTACGAGACTGACATAATAAACCACGCATTTAACATCTAAGGACAACATTATAATCACAAAAGTAATTCAACATCAACTAAGGGAGTTGACATATGGTGTTATACAAGGTGTAATAGTGACGTTTTAAAAATCTGGAAGATTGTAGGGGATAAAATTTAGAGGAACCTATAGCCGCAAATGTGAAATAAATTTTTACAGAACTACGCAGTTTCCATGCAAACGAAACCAGAGTATTGAAGTTTCGAAAAGGTTTATTGACAGTAACGTACGATCAAATACTGTAAACCGAATCTGTGACTTTATTACTTCAGTATGGTGACCATCAACTTCGTTACACGATGTGGGACGACACATTTTGTTTTCTCTGATTGTAGGATCTCGTGCTCCCCTCTGATGGTATCAAATGCTGTAAAGATGTGCTCAGTAAGCACAGGTATTGCTCCTTACTGAGGCTTGCAACGCTAAGCCTAGGCCTGACGATCATAGTGCGCTTGAGCACCATCGTTCTGAAACCACAAACAACAGCTGGAAGGGAATGTCTGTAAAGTTCAGGTATGCATTGCTCAGAAAGTACAAATACCATTCGTCGTTCAAACGATCTGGTAAAGAGCGTGGTCCAATAAAGTGATCCCCACGAATTCTAGCCGAAATGTTCACTCACAACCTCACGTGGTAACTTCTCGGACAGATTGTGTAGAAGCTTTATTTTAAGCTTCCATCTATATGTTTCTTATATGGAAAAGTTCAAAATTTCATGCTCTACAATAACCAAAATTTTTAAAACATGATTCTATTGCAGTCTATATACTGATGAGTGAAAACATTATGACCACTGCATATGCTGAGGCAGGGGAAGTATGAGGGGCGTTCACTGAATAACGCAACACAGTGTTTTCTGTCGACCAGTTTCGGTCGAAAAGTGCAGAATTTGTTGTGGGACATCGTGGAACACTCCCACTTCAGCCTCTATAGTTTAAGTAGTATCGAAAAGTGGCCGCGCTTACGTAACCTTCAAAATGGCGTCTGTACCGGAGGTGTGATCCGAACAGAGAGCTGTCATTGAGTTTCTTTTGACGTAAAAACAGACAGCAGATATCCATAGGCGCTTGAAGAATGGCTAAAGAGACCTGACAGTGAACAAATGCACGGTGAATCGTTGGGCGAGGTGTCTATCGTCACCACAACAACTTCGCGCAGACCTTTCCGATATCCCGCGTGCCGGCCGGCCGCATTCGGCTGTTCTACCTTCTGGTAACTGAAGAAACTACTTCTGCGTGTTCGGCCCCACAAAAATGGAAACGAAATTCTCCATGACAAAGCAAGGCCTTATACAAGCGTATGCACCAGAGAGGAGCTCACAAAATTTCGTCGGAATGTTGTTCCTCATCCACCCTACAACCCGGATCTCGCACCTCCCGATTTCCATGTGTTTGGCCTAGTGGGTGACGCACTCCGTGGGCAGCAGTACGTGGATGATGGGGAGGTTATTGTTTGCAGCAAATCATTGGCTCCGACGTCGACCGGTGGAGAGGTACAATACTGACACACAAGCCCTCTCATTAAGATGGCGTATGGTTGTCGGACTGAACTTAGACTGTGTTGAAAAATAGGGTTTTGATGCCACAAGAGTGGGAAATGATATGTTGTATTGGAATTATTCATAAAACCAGCCTGCTTTTAGAAAAAAATGTGTTACATCACTTACTGAATTCTCCACGTATACAGGGTGGTACATTGATCGTGACCGGGCCAAATATCTCACGAAATAAGCGTCAAACTAAAAAACTACAAAGGACGATACTTGTCTAGCTTGAAGGTGGAAACCAGATGGCGCTATGGTTGGCCCTCTAGATGGCGCTGCCATAGGTAAAACGGATATCAACTGCGTTTTTTAAAAATAAGAACCTCATTTTTTATTACATATTCGTGTAGTGTGTAAAGAAATACGAATGTTTTAGCTGAACCACCTTTCTCGCTTTGTGATAGATGGCGCTGCGATAGTCACAAACACATGGATCACAATTTAGTTGGTAACAGGTAGGTTTTTTAAATTAAAATACAGAACGTAGGTACATTTCAACATTTTATTTCGGTTGTTCCAATGTGATACATGTACCTTTGTGAACTTTCTGAGAACGCATGCTGCTACAGCGTGATTACCTGTAAATACCACATTAATGCAATAAATGCTCAAAATAATGTCCGTCAACCTCAATGCGTTTGGCAATACGTATAACGACATTCCTCTCAACAGCGAGTAGTTCGCCTTCCGTAATGTTCGCACATGCATTTACAATGCGCTGACGTTGTCAGGCGTTGTCGGTGGATCACGATAGCAAATATCCTTCAACTTTACCAACAGAAAGAAATCCGGGAACGTCAGATCCGGTGAACGTACGGGCCAATCCACCAATCCACCTGACATGAAATGTGCTATTCAACACCGCTTCAACCGCACGCGAGCTATTTGTCGGACATCATCACGTTGGAAGTACACCACCATTCTGTCAGGCAGTGAAACATCTTGTAGTAACATCGGTAGAACATTACATAGGAAATCAGCATACATTGCGCCATTTAGATTGCCATCGATAAAATGGGGGACAATTATCCTTCCTCCCATAATGCCGCACCATGCACTAACCCGCCGAGGTCGTGATGTTCCACTTGTCGCAGCCATCGTGGATTTTCCGTTGCCCAATAGTGCATATTATGCCGGTTTACGTTACCGCTGTTGGTGAATGACGCTTCGTCGCTAAATAGAACACGTGCCATCGTCCCGTAATTTCTCTTGTGCCCAGTGGCAGAACTGTACACGACGTACAATGTCGTTGCCATGCAATTGTTGGTGCATAGAAATATGATACGGTTGCAATCGATGTTGATGTAGAATTCTCAACACCGACGTTTTTGAGATTCCCGATTCTCGCGCTATGTGTCTGCTACAGATGTGCGCATTAACCGCGACAGCACCTAAAACACCTACTTGGGCATCATCATTTGTTGCAAGTCGTGGTTGACGTTTCACTTATGGCTGAACACTTCCTGTTTCCTTAAATAACGTAGCTATCCGGTGAACGGTCCGGACACTTGGATGATGTCGTCCAGGATACCGAGCAGCATACATAGCACACGCCCGTTGGGCATTTTGATCACAATAGCCATACATCAACACGATATCGACCGTTTCCGCAATTGGTAAACGATACATTCTAACACGGTTAATGTATCACGAAGCAAATACCGTCACCACTGGCGGAGTGTTACGTGATACCACGTACTCATACGGTTGTGACTATTACAGCGCCATCTATCACAAAGCGAAAAAAGTCCAACGAAAATATTCATATTTATTTACGTACTACACGAATATGTAATAAAAAATTTGGGTTCCTATTTAAAAAAAAAACAAAAAAAACGCAGTTGATATCCGTTTGACCTATGGCAGCCCCGTCTAGCGGGCCAACCATAGCGCCATCTGGTTTTCTCCCTTCAAACTAGACGAGTTTCGTTCTTTGTAGTTTTTTCGTTTGACGCTTATTTCGTGAGATATTTGGCCTGGTCACGATCAATGGCCCACCCTGTATAAGCGAAGCAGAAAAGAAAGGGAAATTGTTGTAACGACGATACGGATTCCATTTGCGAATATGTACAGAGATAGGTGGCTTTGGGAGAGGGATGTTGATAAGTGTCAGCTTATGGGACAAGCATATTAAACTTATCCTCCGGTCCAAACGCAATACGGCCCCTGGTCACGACTGTGTCACCTACCGCCACCATCGAGAAAGCCCCTATTCCTTCCTGACTGTCCTCGCCCATCTCTATAATGTCATCCCCTCTACTGGCTTCTACCCTGACCTGTGGAAGACCTCCTGTGTCCTCTTATTCCTCAAACCCAACAAGCCTCCTTCTGCCGCCTCTTCCTATCATCCCATATGCCTCACCTCCATCTTCAGTAAGGTCTTCGAATCCATCCTCTCCCGCCGTATCCGTCAGCACCTTACTCAACTCCACCTCCTCCCCCTTACCCAGTGTTGCTTCTGACCCTCCTTCTCCGATGAAGACCAACTCCTTAACCTTGTACACCTTCTGTCCCTCCAGATCAACTCCTGTTGCTCCACCATTTCTGTTTCCTTTGACCTCCAAAATGCCTATGACCATGTATGGCATCCCGGTCTCCACTTTAAACTCCAAACCTACGCCCCACCTATCAATTTTGTCCATCTGGTCGCCTCCTTCCTCTCGCACTGTCCTTCCTATGTCACCCTCCACAACACCAACTCCCGTATCTTTTATCCCACTGCCGGTGTCCCCCAGGGCTCTGTCCTCTCCCTTCTCTTTCATCTCTTGTACACGGCTGATATGCCCAAGCCACCCCCCGTCGTCCTGGCTCTCTGTCCTACCCTTCAATGGTCCCAACGTACCCTCCAAACCTACCTTAACCAGTTCACCACTTGGTGTAACCAGTGGTTCCTCCATCTCAACTCCTCCAAAACCAGGCAATCATCATAGGCCGCACCACCTGCTCCTTTCGTCTCCATGACTTCTACCTGACCCTTTATGGTCGTCCAATAC
This sequence comes from Schistocerca serialis cubense, assembly GCF_023864345.2. NCBI lineage: Eukaryota > Metazoa > Arthropoda > Insecta > Orthoptera > Acrididae > Schistocerca > Schistocerca serialis. Next base: position 490,380,253 of record NC_064646.1, on the reverse strand, counting down.
AGCTGACTGCCACCCTGAGATACCTTAGCCTCACCCTCGGCTGACGCCTCACCTGGACCCCTCACCTCCAGACCATCCAGCAGAAAGCCCATTCCCGTCTCCACCTTCTGAAAGTTCTGTGTGGCCAGACATGGGGATTGCATCCTTCTACCATCCTCTACACCGACAAATCCCTCATCTGTCCTATGTTATGCCAGTGTTGCCTGGATCTCCGCACCCACCCGATTTTACAAGGCCCTCCAAATTCTTGAATGCCATGCACTTCGCCTTGCCTTCCATAGCTGCCTTCCTTCCCCACACAGCTCCTGTATGAACTCATCCCCTTCCCCCACCTCCTCCTGTTCCTCCAACATCTCCACATCCTTTACATTGTCCGCAGGCTTGATCCCCCCCACCCTCTGGTTTCCTCCTTCCTCTCCACCTCCACACCCTCCATCTCCTTCATCAGGGCAATTTCCAGCGCCTCCCCATCCCGGATGATGATCTTCACCATGACATCTACCCTTCCTTCCAACTATAACCTGGCCTTGTTCCCCTCCTATCCAGGCCCCCCTTTTTCCTCTCTCCTCGTTCTTCCAGAGCGGATTTTCCTCCTTCCCCCCCACCCCCCCCCCCCTGAGACCCAACACCCCCTCCTTGCCTCTTTCCGTCCTATATCCCTCCCTACCTGGCCCTCTTCAGTACGCCTCCCACCCATCTCCTCCCTTTCTTCCCATCCCTCCCTTCCTTCCTCCCTCCCTTCTTCCGGTCTCCCTCACCTCATTGCGCCTGGCAGATCCTCCGTTTTGATCATCATCAGTGTGCCACGTCAGTGTTGTGTTTAGTGCTGTTTCTCCTGTGTGTCAAGGGGTGTGATTTTAATTGTGTGCTGCCTTGAGGCTCGCTGTCAGTGTTATATGCTACGCCATCCGTCAATACTTTTATGCTCTGGTCATACTGTGCGTAGTGTTCTTTTAATTGTCCCAGTGTGTGGTCTTCTGTGTGCGCTACTTTTTTACGGCTTTTATCTCCATTTTACAGTCACCCTTTTTTTGAATATTGCCTTCCATGATGTTCCACCTTTTTTATATCTATGTTCATCATATTCTCTCCTTTGTATAATTTTAACTTCTATTGTTTGTTCTATGTCTTTCGGCTGAAGAGCAGCGCATATGCTGCTGTCAGCCTGCCCGATGGGGAATTGAAATACAATAAAGAAAAAAAAAGAAGGAGGACAAGCATCTCGGGAGAAGAGAAACCGGTTGGGTGCTTGCATTCGACTGCCAGGAACGTCTGTGGGAAATGGCTGAAGGACGGCGAAACGGCGCCTCATCACGGGGATCGGAGGCTTGTCCGCCTCGTAAAGCAGGACGGAGGGCGATATATGGCAGAGCACAGTGCTGGTGCAGGCACGAGTGTTTCGTAGCACACCATGCAGCCCGCACCGTTGAACATGGAGTTCAACAGCAGATGACCCCCTCCACACGGACATGTGCTCAATACGTGTATCGCGCCACTGGCAGAGGCCGGCTGTGGCAGTGGGGGACATTCACCTGAGCTTCCGTGGGACTTGTGGTAGTAATCGAAGGCGCCGTGAAAGCTACAGGCTGCGTTAATGCAATATTTTATGAAATTTTATCATCTGACTATGTACGGAACGTAGCTCTCCTGCAATGCTGCTGTATTATTACAGTGGAAAGAGGCAGTTCCGACGAAGATATGTATACATGTCCGAGGTTTTAAAAGACTGACATTTATTGAAGGAAAATGTACTACTGTATATATGGTATGTGCGTGCAGTTCTATTTGCACACTCTTCCTTCATTTTTTAATTATTAGGTTTTGCAGTACCACTTGATAATGACCTTAAAGCCGAGATTGTAATTGTGAAATAAATCATCTTTACACTCAACGGCGAATGATATCTCCTTTAAAATGTTCTATGCGACTGTTAAGCGCAACAATGAGAAGTTGTATCGACTCGGTTTTAGGAGCAAGAAATTGTGTTCTTTAACGATAACGGCGAATGATATCTCCTTTAAAATGTTCTATGCGACTGTTAAGCGCAACAATGAGAAGTTGTATCGACTCGGTTTTAGGAGCAAGAAATTGTGTTCTTTAACGATCAGAGAGAAAATTGTTGATTGCCTTGAAGCGTTATATCCCCACAGCGAAAAAGTACAAACGAGGCGCTTGGTAGAGAGTTGCAAGTTAAGGTTTATCCAGCTGGACTTCACACGGTGACAAGCACACCAGCAAGCGGCGCCGACTGCAGCTCACAGCGAACGCTTAGGAAGCCAGGCTGTGCTCAGCTCGAGGGCAACATTGTTATCTCACTCGCGATGCTCCCGGAATTTTCCGTTCTCGTATTGTGTTGGAGGATTTACGATTATTATGGAAGCTGAGGAGTACAGCATAAAAAAACAGCGTCACGGTTTATGGGCTTTTAATCGTCTCTCTAATAAACTTATGTATTCAGCAGCACTCAAAAAGGTTTCTTGTAACTACTGCCTGCAATTACCACATCCGGTACACTCTCAATTAGTATAGCGGCGGTAACGACTTCCGCGTGAAATCCGAGTATCCAGGAGGGTTTCAAGGTTTTGATGTCGATGACACAGCAGCTAAAAAGAGCAGAAAACCAGTGGCCTTGACTCTTGTTGGAGAGGGAACAAAATTCAGGCTACTCGGAAACGTATGTGTAGTCACCATCAAAAGTATTCCTTTCACAGGTGGCTGGAACTGCAACTGTGGACTACCTTCTTGCTTTCTTTTGTCAGGACTCGAGCTTCCCTCAAACATCAACAGCTCTAGTAAGACGAGGAACAAAGACCGAGAAGGAGCCCCGTTCGTGTGAGGTAACTACTGTCCCGCACGGTTGCTACGTGTGGACGTGGTCGCCTGTCCGCTGCCATTGCAGAAGCAATAGTTGTCTCAGAGGAAACACTGAACATGCACTGATGGGACAAAACATAATGATCACTCAAATGAAATGATTCGAGAGCCGGCCGGAGTGGCCGTGCGGTTCTAGGCACTACAGTCTGGAACCGCGCGACCGCTATGGTCGCAGGTTCGAATCCTGCCAAATGATAAGGGATCTTTCTTTCTATGTATTCGCAGCACATTACACTTTTCTACATTGAGATTCAATTGCCATTCCCTGCACCATGCGTCAATTCGCTGCAGATCCTCCTGCATTTCAGTACAATTTTCCATTGTTACAACCTCTCGATATACTACAGCATCATCCGCAAAAAGCCTCAGTGAACTTCCGATGTCATCCACAAGGTCATTTATGTATATTGTGAATAGCAACGGTCCTACGACACTCCCCTGTGCCACACCTGAAATCATTCTTACTTCGGAAGACTTCTCTCCATTGACAATGACATGCTGCGTTCTGTTATCTAGGAACTCTTCAATCCAATCACACAATTGGTCTGATAGTTCATACGCTCTTACTTTGTTCATTAAACGACTGTGGGGAACTGTATCAAACGCCTTGTGGAAGTCAAGAAACACGGCATCTACCTGGGAACCCGTGTCTATGGCTCTCTGAGTCTCGTGGACGAATAGCGCGAGCTGGGTTTCACACGATCGTCTTTCTCGAAACCCATGCTGATTCCTACAGAGTAGATTTCTAGTCTCCAGAAAAGTCATTATACTCGAACATAATACGTGTTTCAAAATTCTACAACTGATCGACGTTAGAGATATAGGTCTACAGTTCTGCACATCTGTTTGACGTCCCTTCTTGAAAACGGGGATGACCTGTGCTCTTTTCCAATCCTTTCGAACGCTACGCTCTTCTAGAGACCTACGGTACACCGCTGCAAGAAGGGGGGCAAGTTCCTTCGCGTACTCTGTGTAAAATCGACCTGGTATCCCATCAGGTCCAGCGGCCTTTCCTCCTTTGAGCGATTTTAATTGTTTCTCTATCCCTCTGCCGTCTATTTCGATATCTACCATTTTGTCATCTGTGTGACAATCTAGAGAAGGAACTACAGTGCAGTCTTCCACTATCTGTACTTGAGACAAAACATTTGTGTTGAGCCATAAGGTACTCTGAAATCTGCTTTTTGTTACTTTTGCTAAACAGAAAAATCTTCCTACCTTTTTTAATATTTCTATTTACGGCTGAAATCATCGTTGAAGTAACCGCTTTATGATAGCTAATTCCCTGTTCTGCTTTAACTGTTTCAAATAGTTCGGGTCTGTTTGTCACCAGAAGGTCTAATATGTTATCGCCACGAGTCGGTTCTCTGTTTAACTGCTCAAGGTAGTTTTCAGATAAAGCACTTAAAAAAATTTCACTGGATTCTTTGTCCCTGCCACCCGTTATGAACGTTTGAGTCTCCCAGTCCATATCCGGCAAATTAAAATCTCCACCCAGAACTATAACATGGTGAGGAAATCTACTCGAAATATTTTCCAAATTATCCTTCAGGCGCTCAGCCACAACAGCTGCTGAGCCAGGGGGCCTATAGAGACATCCAATTACCATGTCTGGGCCTGCTTTAACCGTGTCCTTCACCCAAATTATTTCACATTTCGGATCTCCGTCAATTTCCTTCGATACTATAGCACTTCTTATCGCTATAAACACGCCTCCCCCTTCACTGTCCAGCCTGTCTCTGCGGTATACATTCCAATCTGAGTTTAGAATTTCATTACTGTTTACATCTGGTATCAACCAACATTTTGTCCCTAGTACTATGTGGGCATTGTGACCGTTTATTAATGAGAGCAGTTCTGGGACCTTTCTATAGACGCTCCTGCAGTTTACTATTAGCAGATTAATATTGTTATTCCCTGTTGCATTTTGCCTACTCCTACCTTGCCGCGTCTCAGGAGGCGTCTTGTCGGGCCTATGGAGGGAATTCTCAAACCTAAAAAACCCACATGTGCACTCCACACGTACTCCGCTACCATTGTAGACACTTCCTGCGTGTAGTGCACGCCTGACCTATTCAGGGGGACCCTACATTTCTCCAACCGATAGCGGAGGTCGAGAAATTTGCACCCCAGATCTCCGCAGAATCGTTTGGTTTAAGCATTCCACTCAGCTCCAAACCAGAGGACCGCGATCGGTTCTGGGAATGATACTACAAATAGGTAGTCGGGAGTTTACTATCCAGCTGCTGCACCACGATTCTGACCTCGTGACACTGACAGTTAGCCTGATGGACGAGGCTATCGCTGTCAGAGACGCATCAATCACGAAGATGGTTCAAATGGCTCTGAGCACTATGGTACTTAACATCTGTGGTAATCGGTCCCCTAGAACTTAGAACTACTTAAACCAAATTAACCTAAGGATATCACACACATCCATGCCCGAGGCAGGATTGGAACCTGCGACCGTATCGGTCGCGCGGTTCCAGACTGAAGCCCCTAGAACCACTCGGTCACAACGGCCGGCCAATCACGAAGAGATGCAGGTGGTCCGCATTGGTGTGTACGTAGCCCACAGCTGCCTTTATGACCTCGAACTGCCAGAATTCCAAAGGGAGCCAACGGAAAGAAATAGGTGTTCATTCTTTCCGGGCGCTATACGAGATTGGAATAATTGTGAAGGTGGTTCGATGAACTCTCTGCCAGGCACTTAAAAGTGATTTGCAGAGTATCCATGTATATGTAGACGTAGACGTAGATGAATGTCCCTCTTTCTCCCTCTCTCCACAGCATAATACTGCCAAAACCGACCTGGTCTATAGAGCGGTCCACATTTTGACGTGAACCAGCCGAGTGCGTTTCCATTGATCCACGGCCCACTTTAGATGATCCTCTGCCCAATGAAATCGTAAATGATGGTGTTGGTGGGTCAACAGCGAACATACTGGGGTCCTGTGCTGCGGAGACACTTCTTCCAAAAAGTTGCGTTGAACAGTGTGTCCCGAAACACTTGCTCCTGCGGCAGCAACGTACTCTGCCATCGTTCACCGACTAGCCTACTTTACAGAGCAGGCTAGTCTTCGATCTCGAGGTTCTGTGATGAGGTGTAGATGTCGAAAACCGTGTCGCCTACAGGTGGATTCACAGTCCTGTCCTTGAACTACTTTGCACAGATGCTCACGACAGCAGTATGCCAACACCTGGCCAACATAGTTTTTGCTTTTTGTATGTTTAAATATCTAAACTACCAGTCAAAAGTTTTCGATCACTCGTGATAAAAAGTATATGCTTCATTTTAGTTCACATACATATCGCACGAACTAAATAGACAAACAAGTGTATTTTCTCTCTCTGTCATGAAGTGTAACACAGTATGATTTATATGTTAGCTTCGTCGAAGTACTTGGTTGGTTGTTGTGGAGGAGGAGACCAGACAGCACGGTCATCGGTCTCATCGGATTAGGGAAGGACGGGGAAAGAAGTAGCCATCCCGGCATAGGACGGGGAAAGAAGTCGGCCATCCAAGCATTTGCCTGAAGCGATGTAGGGAAATCGCGGAAAACCTAAACCAGGATGGCCGGAAGCGGAATTGAACCGTCTTCCTCCCGAATGCGAGTCCAGTGTGCTAACCACTGCGCCACCTATCTCGGTCTTAGTAGTCATCCTTTGCCCTCAGAGCAACGGCACAAACTCTTGGAGTTCTGGAGATAAGATTTTGTAGTCTTCTTGCAGATGCTGCAGTCCAAGAGTTTAGTGGGATTTAAGTCAGGTGACTGACTTGGCCAAATAATATTCTTCAGTTTTCGACATTTATTTTCCTATTGACGTACCCTTTGTGCAGCTTAGAAGCGTTTTTGGGATCACTGCTCTGCAGCTGAAGAAACTCACTACCAGTAAGCCTCTTGCCAGGTGCTACTGCGTTGTTCAGCAGTACCAAAATGGTTCAAATGGCTCTGAGCACTATGCGACTTAACTTCTAAGGCCACCAGTCGCCTAGAACTTAGAACTAATTCAACGTAACTAACCTAAGGACATCACACACATCCATGCCCGAGGCAGGATTCGAATCTGCGACCTTAGCGGTCACGCGGTTCCAGACTGAAGCGCCTAGAACCGCACGGCCACAGCGGCCGGCTCACCAGTATGCTCTGATAGTCTTACTTGTTAAATATTCCATAAATCATCGATTTTATTACGGCAAATCATCCCCACACCATGACCAACCCTCCGCCATGCTTTACCATTTGCGTCACACCCTGACCACCCATATGTTATCCACGAAGTTGCCGAACGAACATTCGATGATGCCTTTCAGATACTTCAGGCTTAGATTCGTCCGTGAACGACAACTTGGACCATATTTCACTCTCCAGTTTTTATGTTGCTCTGCCCATTGCGATCTTTTCACCTTATTTTGTTAGCGTATTAACGTTTTTGACCTCCATGCACCCATTTCAACCAGGTTCAGGTAGACGGCATTGCAGTGTTAATTGGAACTGCTCACATACTCATACTTCGTCGCGAATTTTAGGTGCAGTACGAGTCCTCTCACGTTTATTCTGAACTGACCTTTCCTGTGTGATGTTATTCGTGGTGTTCCAGATGGTGAAACGTTTGTGTTGGCACCAGTTTGCGTGAAGTGCTGGAATGTGTACACCACTGTAGATTGTGCTGTTGTCCTACTAGAAAAGCCTTTCTGATGCAGAGCTACAATTACAGGACGTTTTTCAATTCCAATGTCCCACTTCCGGCCCAGTAGGAGGTATGAACCTGATCAGCTATACAGACTCAATGCTAGATGGACACTATGTACTGTAAACGAATGTGAACTGGCTGCTAGGCAGACAGCTGAAGGAATGAGGCCCGTTCAAAAGGAACTGTGTTAGGTAAAGGGGATTCATTGCTGTTGTGGACAATTATCAGCGCCGCTCCATGTGAACAATCAGTCAAATACACAAAAGAGGTGCTTGGTCTTTACATGTTATAATCAGAACGACAATACGATGTAATATTCAAATCCCTAACCCTGTTGTATCCACAAATTCTTACTTGTTATAAGTAACTAAAAATATTTTGACCTGTAGTGCTCTTTTCATATACCACATTTGTTGTTGTTGTGGCCTTCAGAGACTGGTTTGATGGAGCTCTCCATGCTACTCTATCCTGTGCAAGCTCCTTCATCTCCCAGTACCTACTGCAACCTACATCCTTCTGAATCTGCACTCTCCCTCTACGATTTTTACCCTCCACGCTGCCCTCCAATACTAAATTGGTGATCCCTTGATGCTTCAGAACATCTCCTACCAACCGATCCCTTCTTCTAGTCAAGTTGTGCCACAAATGTCTCTTCTCCCCAATTCTATTCAGTACCTACGCATTAGTTATGTGGTCTACCCATCTAATCTTCAGCAATCTTCAGCATTATTCGGTACCACCACATTTCGAAAGCTTCTATTCTCCTTTTGTCCACACTATTTATCGTCCATGTTCCACTTCAATACATGGCTACACTCCATACAAATACTTTCAGAAACGATTTCCTGACACTTAAATCTATACTCGATGTTAACAAATTTCTCTTCTTCAGAAACGCTTTCCTTGCCATTGCCAGTCTACATTTTATATCCTCTCTACTTCGACAATCATCAGTTATTTTGCTCCCCAAATAACAAAACTCCTTTACTACTTTAAGTGTCTTATTTCGTAATCTAATTCCCTCAGCATCGCCCAACTTAATTCGACTACAATCCATTATCCTCGTTTTGCTTTTGTTGACGTTCATCTTATATCGTCCTTTCAAGACACTGTCCATTCCGTTCAACTGCTCTTCCAAGTCCTTTTGCTGTCTCTGACTGAATTACATTGTCATATTGATATAATCTTATTTTTTAGATTATACTACATAAAAATCAAACTGTGTACGTGGGACGTAATAAGTGGGTCGTAGCGCTAGGTCTAGATGGGTATGATGCTTTCCTTCAAAATGGATTGCATATTTTATTACATTAAAACCTTCCCTTAAAAAAAACAATACCCATGGAGTCCCATAGTGTCACAATAAACAACTTTAAGCAGTTAAATGGATATACCTTCCCAACTTTCTGTGCAAATACAAATTTCAGAAAAAGCACCATAATAAAACAATATACTTAAAACTCATATTCTACAAATCCTTGATTTTCCACACACAGAAAATACTTCCACGAAATGAAAAGCGCTAAACCGCTATAAAACTAATTTTTACATAGACAAACAACCACCCACATTTCTCGACATAGTTAATGAATGTTATACGATATTGATCATGACTTATCCCACAACCACAGGAAACTAGAAAGACGATATGGATCTGCACTCACAAACTCATAAATGAATGAATTTGCCTTAGGCTAGTGACACCAACGTTTCCTGAATCATGATCAAAATCTTCCTGGATAATAATCGAGGCCGCCCAACACTTCCTCCACATGCAGCGAGGTAGATCAAGGTCCAGAACCACAACATGTTGTCAGTTCGAGTATAATAGATGTTATTGAAGCCGAGAATCTTATGTCCACGAATCAGCATGGTTTTAGAAAGCATCGGCTATGCGAAACTCAGTCTTTACTGACATGATATATTGCGAACTGTGGATGAAGGGCAACAGACAGATGCGTTTGACATAGTACGTCACTGCAGGCTGTTAACGAAGATACGAGCATATGAAAAAAGTTTACAGATATATGAGTAGTTCAAACATTTCTTAAACAATAGAACCCAGTTTGTTGTCCTCGACGGCTAGTGTTCATCAGCGACAAAGGTATCGTCAGGAGTGTCCTTGTGAAGTGTGGTAGCACCGCTGCTGTTCTCTCTATACATAAATGATTTGGCGGGCAGAGTGGACAGCAATCTGAGGTTGTTTGCTGATGATGCTGTGGTGCGCGGTAAGGTGTCCCACCGTGTAGCACGAACAGAGTATGCCACTACATGTTCTGATTGACGGACGCATCATCACGTTATAGGCTGCAACTAGCTTTTTTTCATCATCCGGCAGACTTTTAGACTATTTGATGTCATGGCATACTCCAGATCTACTTATAACCAAAGAATCAACTTGATATGTATCATATTTTTAAAAATTATGCATTTGATATATGTCAGTATAAAGTCGAAAGTCTATCGGATAATGATGTAAATTAAATTAAAGTAGTTGCGGAATAATAGATATTCCAACAGCTTTGTGGTCGTGTTCATGAAAATGTCTATTAATATATTGTGGAATAGATTATTATGTATGTACCATTTTGAACGTTTACAATCATAATTACGGATTTATTTGTTTACACATTTAGTTCCGAAGGACCAAATACAGGAGGAAATCTCCAAAATCATGGAATGTGTCAGAGCATGAAATTACATCATAAAAGTAATAACAGATAAAAATAAATGTTTATGAACCCGAAAAAAGTGAGTCCATAAGATTAAGTAAATGCAATCAAGAATACAATAAGAACCAGCTTGATTTTTCAAGGAACTCCTCGACAGAATAAAAGGAATGACCCATGAGGAAACTCTTCAGTTTCGATTTGAAAGCGCTTGGATTCCTCGTAAAATTTTTGAATTAGGCCAATGTCAAAATGCCCAGACTCGTGAACGGGGGTCGACAAGAGGTTCGTGAACTTGCACCACTTATTGCCCGAACCGTCCGTTTCTGAGGCAAAAATATCATTTTAGAATGGGAAGATTACCCCAAAATATAATACCATACGACATAACCGAATGAAAATAAGTAGACTAATTTTCGTGTCGAACGATCACTCACTTCAGATATCATTCGAACAGTAAAAATCCCGAACGTGGGCTTTCCACGAAAGCTTACTATCTATCTAAACACCTAGATATTTGAACTGTTCAGGTTCACTAATCATATGCTCGTTCTGTGAAATTAAATCGTCAGGTTTTGCTGAATTGTTTGTTAGAAACTGTAAAAACTGAGTCTTACTGTGATTTAGCGTTTATTTTCTACAGGCCACGAACTTAGGTCGTGTACTCCACTATTTGAAGCCGAGCCAATGTTGCACACAACATCCTTTGCTACCAAGCTAGTGTCGTCAGCAAACAGAAACATTTTAGAGTTACCTTCAATACTAGAGGGCAAATCGTTTATATTAAGCTGATTCTTATTGAATTGTTGACTGCATTTACTTAATCTTATTGACTGGCTTTTTTTGGGGTTCATAAACATTTATTTTTATCTGTTATTACTTTTATGTTGTAATTTCATGTACTGACACGTTCCATGACCTTGGAGATTTGCTCCTCAATTTGGTCCTACGGAACTTGACGTATAAATAATTATAAATCGTAGCCCATACTATACCAGATCCAGTTGAGTCCTCCAACATGTATGAGCTTCCACGGCAGTGGTGAGCTGAGGTGTGTTCCAGTAGCTTCATACTGAGTCCGCTCTTCCCACTTTCCGACAGAGACGCTCAGGAAGTATCCTCCGCTGCCTTTCCTGAACCGCGACTGCGTGGAGCCCTACAAGATCCCGGACAGCGACGTCGTCGTGGACAAAGGAACGGCAGTCGTCATCAGCCTGTTCGGCCTTCACTACGACCCGGAGCACTTCCCTGACCCGGAGCGCTACGACCCCGAGAGGTTCTCCGAGGAGCAGAAGGCCGAGAGGCACCCCTACGTGTACCTGCCGTTCGGCGACGGGCCTCACATCTGCATAGGTTTGTATTGGCTACTGCTGTTCGTGATACATATTAATATAGGTATACAACTATAATCAGAAGCAAAAGTAGAGTAGACAACGAGACGTGGACGAAAAAGTATACTCTACAATTAAGTGTAGTTTGTTAGGTTGTAAGGTGTCAGGCAATTCCAACACCTTCCATGAAAACCCTGACATGATAGCAAATCCGGCAGTATGTGACATAGCTCCGAATAAATCCTGACATTAAATTAACCAAAGTAATACGATCAGCGAGTGAGCAAATGGAATACCACAGACTAACACAAGAACGCCTAAATCCATGTCATACCTTCCCACCGTGAAACAGACGCAGTTCCGAGGGGAGAAACGAGAACAGAAGCTGAGAGCAGAGTCGTGTAAGCTAGAAGGCCTTACGATAAGGGACACTCACATCGCCCGCCGACCGCCAAGACCACCCCCCAGCCCATGTTAAAAGATAGAGCCCTCCTGAAGAACAGCATAGATCTTATGGTAACACTAAAAGGGCCACACTAGCTGCAAGTTTTAGCGTGAGAATATACGCGTCTCTGTTACGTAGCAAACTGTTGTGTACATAGTTCCGTGTAGTCAGCGTGTACACAGCTTTCCCACTAGAGCACGGCCCGCTAAGCACAACAGCGCAGGCACAGCGCTCGTCCGTCTCCGCACTACGAGATGGCGCTGCCTTAGAGACGGACCAAATTCTGCTTCCGCCGATCCGCGTATTAATATGTAATGCAGCCAATGAGATTGCTGCTAACGTAGAACCTTTTCTCCTTGCGGATCAGACTCACGCAGTGATACCTGAACGCGCGAGGTATCATAACGAGTGTACAGGCCTCAGATTAGCCAGTCTGCATTAGTCTGTACCAGTCTATAGTCAAGTTTCAGTCTGCGCCTATTAAGATTATCATATTCCTGTACATAGCCATGAGGATAAATGAATTGACACTTTGTCAAGTATCAGAGATATGTGAGAATAAGATTAACATACCAAGACCAAAGGAACTTCCGATCGTCAATTGAAAATAGCATCCAGAACCAAGTTAAGTAGTTTTTAGGCTTGTTATTGTTTTAATAAATGTGTGTGAAAATTAATCAAGTTCTGTTTAAAGTTGGTCACCGTCAATCTGCTACTTTAAGCGTGCAAGTGGCATTTCTATCGTCTGACCTAACGGCGGAAGATAAACACGCCACGATAAGACCATGAGACATATTGCTGACACTCGCATAGAGCGACAAGTCAAATGATCTGATTGTGTGTGTACCGAAGGTCTTACAGTACGCACACCACACAAACATTAAAAACATTGCCCCGCCACTTAAGTATAACGTTTCTCAATGGATAGACAGAATTTTTGTTGGCGGAGCTTAAGGTTAACACTGAGACCCTGATTGGTCAGTTGAAAACACAGTCAGATAGCTTTTCTTAAACCAACTTCGGTAAATTGTAGTAAAGAGAAGTTAGAAAGAGTTGCTTCCGAGACGCGAGGTGTGTGGAACTGCGTCGCCCGCCGCCCCCTGACGCTGACTAACCACCGACAAGATAATGAACGCACGCGATGCCGCATAAGAGTCATAAGGCTTCACTCAGAACTGCAGAAGTCTCATCTGTTACATCCCCTTTTTGCGTAATACTAGTGTCGATCGTCAATTAAAGAAATGATTTTCACATTTGCTACTAGAAGATAAAATCTGGAACGCGATGATTTTTCTGTTATATAATTATTGAGAAGCCACATCAGCCACTGTAATTTACGACAAGTTAAATATGTAATTGAAGATAATTGAGGGTCACTGTAGACCATTTTGATAGTTTTCTCTTTTATGAAACTTAAACCTAGATTATAGATGTGATATGCCATAGGTCATCCTTCGATCCATTATAGAACTTGGTAACCCATTCAGGGAATATTCGTTCACGTTTTTGTTGAACGCAGTTGGTTTTTATCATCATGTATTAAAATATTTCATTTTATCAATAGTGCAATTTATAAACAATGTTTTGTGAGTAGAATATAAAGTCCAATGGTGAACTTAACTACTTTCTCGACGTTGTTTTACCAGCTAACTAAAAATAGGAAAGCCTTGAACCCCTTCCACTAAATTTAGTTCGTATTAAGATTCTTTTACAGGGAGTGCAGTGGAGCTGATGCTGAACTCATTAAGTATTTGATTATATCATCGCTAGTCGCACTGAACTCTTCTGAACTCTACATGTCATGTGTGGTCTGGCGTCTCCTTACCAGCAACAGGTCCCAGGTTCAAACTAGTCAATTCCCCAAAAAACATGCTCAGAGCGTCGTTGCGCGAAAGTGGTAGGGAGACACGACTTAGAACAAACAGACACCACGCAGAATGTTAGAAGGTGTTTCCCTGGATAAAATACACTTTACAATGCGTTCCTTTCATTAGCCTACTTGATTGTTACTGACACAGCTGTATTCAGGCCCACTTATCACTGTTTGTGATGAGAAGTTAACCACTTCCAACGTTACTACAGAGGATATAATATAGTAATCTTTAAAAGAGATCATACAGGATGGCGCACGAAATGTGTTACCATTTTGTTTCTGAATGTAAACTCTATTGTGAATACAATCTGAAAGGAACATATACTACAATGAAGAGCCGTCCATGGAGATTTGTTCTAACCCAGCACATGCTCAATATGTCCACCATTTCGTTTCCTAACTTCCTTCAAACGAACATGGAAGTTAGTGATTACCCTATGGCGCATGTCTTCCGTAATTTCACTGCAAGCTTGAAGAATAAGTCTTCTGAGCTCCATTAAATCACGTGGACGTTTCGGGAAAAATTTTTCCTTCAGGTACCCCCAAAGAAAAAAGTCACACGGATTGAGGTCTGGACTATTGGGGGGCCAATTTTGTCCGTCATTGAAGCGACCTGGAGACCTGAGTGAAATGATCCGCATCTCGAAATGCTCGTGTAAAAACTCCAACACAGTGTTAGCAGTATGTGGCCTTGCTCCATCTTGCATGAACCACTGCGTGTTGAAGGTCAAGGCAGCAGCAAGAAGCTGTGGAATGAAGCTATTGCGAAGCATGCTCAAATAACACTCGCTGTTCACAGTTTCTTCAAAGAAAAAGGGTCCAATAAGTCCGTGACTGGAAATTGCTGCCCACGCTGTAATCCACGGAGCATAATGTTGTCGATCATGAAGCACTTGTGGGTTTTCAGAGGCCCAAAAGCGTACATTTTGTTTGTTAACCATACCGTCCAAATGAAAATGCGCCTCGTCTGAAAACCAAACGTTGAGAGTTTCGTCCCTACACTCCGCCCACTGAGCAAACAGTAGTCTCTGCTGCTTGTGTTCTTCAGTGAGCTTCTGTGCACAGGTCATCTTGTATGGGTACACATGGAGGTCAATTTCAAGAATGCGTTGAACGGAGCGTCTGGATATTCCCAGTTGCACTGGCTGCCTTTCTACACGATTTCCCGGGACTTCTCTGTACAGCAACTCGTACCGCTTCAATATTCTTCGGCGGCGAACAAACGGTCTTAGGCCGAGGTCGCTTCGCTTCCAATACTGTTCCTTCCTGTACAAATTTATCGCACAATCTGTGGATGGTCTTCTTGCAAGTGACCCATCGTGTTGTCGAAAACAGTCACAACAAGGCTTTTCGTTTCATGAAAAAGTAACACAATTACCGATCGTTGCTGTGTCGTCAGTCTTCCATTGTCAGCCATTGCTGCTTACTAGTCTCCTAGCGGCAGTGTCGTGAATTACGTTTCGTAACTCATTTGTTTTACTAAGCTCTACTGGTACTGCTGTAGAGCTCCAAGAGGGATATCTGATGTGTGTCGTAAATTGTGAAAGAAACCATTGGTAACACATTTCGTGCGCCGCTCTGCGAATTTACGTGAGTGTGAATTCCAACGGTGAGAACTGGCACAGTAATAATATCATTTGTTAGAAATATTTTATGCAACAAGGACGCTGGGCAAAAGATCAGTCACCCCCTCAGAGACGTCGCGCTGTAATACCGTGTAACACCGGACCACGCCTGATGGTGACGTGTTGTTCGTTCTTAAGCTGTTTGAGATGGAAACGTTACAGTTCTGCGACCGATTGTCATTGACAAGGCGTGACATACACCTCTTGTCTCTATCTGTTAGGATGTTCTCACGACCACTATTCTGACGCCGTCTGCATATTCTGTGTCTGGTACATCATTCATTGTAGACAGGTTCCACCGTCCGCGCTGAGCTACCAACAAATCGGGCAACCGTATACACGGTGTGGTCGCGATCACGTCAAAGCACGATAGCTCTTCTCTGTCACTGTGTATCTCTCTGTGTCGATTTACAAGGAACTTCTTGGCTGTGAGGTCGTAAAAGGCTAACAATATTTACGGCATGCGACGCCCCACATATTGTCTACTACACGATCACAATATTGACAGCTAATGGCAAAAGGGGCGGTACTGAAGGAATCCAATGGTGAGCGCAGCATGAGGCGAGTACCTCACAGTGCTGGTGCTGTTCGTACAAAGCAGAGCAATGGAAACGATAAACAAAGCAAACATTGCATTTTATCTGTAAATTGACATTTCGTCACAAAGGAACCCGAGGAAACGCAGAGTGAGAAAGAAGTAGCAGATGAGAGATTAGCGTATATGTAAAATGAATCAGTGAAATGTGTGGTATCGTACAAATCGACTGTGGGGACAATGTACATGAGGAGTACAATGATGACGGTACGTGCTGAAGTGAGAGTGGTGTTGAAACAGGTAGTTCATCAAATGGTTCAAATGGCTCTGAGCACTATGGGACTTAACATCTGAGGTCACCAATCCCCTAGAACTTAGAACGACTTAAACCTAACTAACCTAAGGACATCACACACATCCATGCCTGAGGCAGGATTCGAACCTGCGAGCGTAGCGGTTGCGCGCTTCCAGACAGTAGCGCCTAGAACCGCTCGGCCACTCGGCCGGCATCAGTGTCCAAGCAGCGAGTACTAAATGTAATCACGTACATGGAAGATCATCCGCTGCATAGAAAAAAAAGGAGTAGTTTTCGAGTAAGTCAGCAGCAGTATCATCGTGTAGTATGAAAGAAAAACTACCGATATTGAAGCGAGGACAAGACGCACGTCTTACGAAACCCAGTGTTTGCGCTTTTCAGGGATGCTTGATACAGCTTACAGGATGTGTGTGTTAGTAATCTACAACTTTATGCACATCAGACTGCGCGCGTCACCGAGTGTAATGATTTCAAAGGAAGCAATGAATGGTTGCATAACTTCAAAAAGAGCTACAGAATGGAAAGACGTAACATCAAGAAATTTCAAAAAAAGCGTCAATTTGACGATGCACAACAAACTGCGGAATCACCCCAAAAATTTGTTGAAGAGATAAACAAATTTATCCCATTGATCATAAGGAAAGAGTTTTCAACTCCGACGAATTGGGATTTGAAGAGGAAATGCATATGAAAGGAGCCCTGGAAATTAGAGGTACAAGAGAGTTGTATGAAGATCGTTTAACATCAATGCCTCAAAGCACTCGCATACAATTATGCTGACTGTTAATCTGGGTGGTAAATTGACTGCAAAGTTATTTATTGTGTTGAGAGAGGTTGGTGGTGCTCTGCCCCTACGATTCATTCTCGTGTACGTGAGCTTGCAAGGGCATTAGGGAATATTTACGTCACAGCAAGCAACACCTGGCTGAAATTCCTCCTCGGTTTGTAACTCCCAAGGAGATCGCCTTCGAATCTGATGGTGCGAACCTTTGTGATCACTGTAGCATGTGACTTCATTCCGCGTTCATGGTCCAAGCTAATGATTTGTTTCGAAGATTTCTGAAGTGTCAACTATGTCCATGTTGTGAAGTGTGGTACATACATCCCGTAGAAGGTTGATCTCTGCACCTCCTGGACACTCAATTTCTGTCGCCCTCACGATGCACATGGTGAGTCATTGTCAGCTAATATTTTTCCTGTCATAACTGTTAACACAACACTTTCAAATGACAGTTACCGAAGATTGAGCTTGCTACTTCGCACTCAAGAGGTTCCTTGTTTGTGCTCTAATCCAGAAAAGCGGCTCTAACGTACACATCACACCACTACCATTACTTATGTCGTGGGTCGAGGGTCACATGACTACCAGGTATCCGGCCTACAGCACTCGAAAACGGGCAGTGCGCTGTTTTGTGTGGGCGCCAAACATCTAGTCTGGTGGGATTACATTGTAAAACAGTAACAACCCTTAACACTCGCTAGATGCACTCTCAAATTTAAACTCACATTTGTACATTTTGTTCCGTTAAGAATGACTTGTAGTGATCTCTTTGCAACGAATCTCCGAATCTAGCCACTAATATGGTCTGAGTGTTGGTAGGCTCGTGTTATGATCGCTAAACGACACTGCAGAACTGTGACGAATGCCTCTCGGAAGGCAAGGAAAAGGAGATGGTGTGACAAATAGTCCAACTGTATTTCACAAGAAGCATTGGACCAAAGATATTTGGGGGGACCTTGGAAGACATAAATCTGGATGTGCACATCTGTATTTGAACTACCGTCCTCCCATATGTGAGTACAGTGTCTTACCGCTGTGCCACTTCGCACAGTGGCAGGGAAGGAGGACGCCGAAACCCCATCCCACTTGCCCTCGGGGCGCTGCCCAGCAGATTGTGGAGACAATCTCTTGTGGGAAACGACAGGTGTTGTCAGTGGGACCATGACGATCCTACCCTTGCTTCTCACCGGCGAATGATCATCTCACTATAATTTTTGTCGACTACTCAATTTCTGAAGATTAAATTTAGTATTTTAACATTCTCTCCGTCGACCTTCATTTTAGTGTATCTTCACTGAGCTACTGTATTCCATCAAAAGTTTTATCCTCCAGTAACAGTGCTAGAAAGTTCCTGAACTTGCACACAAACCAGACGGCGAAAGAAATCACCGGGAATGCCATCAGAACCTCTTGACGTGCACTCTGGTTAAGTACAGCGAGAGTTCTTCGTACGGTAATGAATTCCCAAAATCACGGATCATGAACAGTTGTGTAACTCTAATAACTAGTTTTTCCCTGTACCTACTTCCTGATGTCAAGTGTACTTCACTCACATTTAGTCTTCTTAGTTCTGCAATTTTCAGAATCATTAATGTGCTTAAATATTTTACACTTTTCAGAATGTTAAACAAAGGCGAAATATGCAATCTGAAGTGCTTCACTGTGAAACCCCATGGAATCTTGATCTGCTGTAATAAAGTTTTTGATAATCAGGCTGACACCCTCTTTTCGATTTGCAGGTATGAGACTCGGTTTACTACAGACCAAAGTGGGTCTTGCGAACATTCTGTCCAAGTGTTGCGTGCGACCTACGAAGAACACAACCAGGCATGTCACCTACAACACCATAAATGTACTGCTGCTGCCCACAAAGGAAATCGAACTGCAATTTGTGGAACGATGCTAGGAGATTCACTAGCGCGCTAACATGACATAAAGAGGAACTTTAAAGACTGTACATGGCTTAATCGCCTGCCCATTGTGCAGTAGTAGCATATGATTGTTTCATTTTGTAATAATAAAGTTATAATACTTAGGAATCTATTTTTCACACATTTACTTCCTTCCTCGCACTATGGACAGAGTATTGCCAAAATTCACAGTGATAACTACACAGCTCTCATCACAGGAAAGCCCCTCGTTTTATGAACACTGAACTTTCCGGCTGCTTCCATCACGTCACTCTGGAAACAAAAACCCTGCCGCTTTTACAATTTGCATACCATGTTTTCAACCCATTTATGCGTCTACTGGCAGTTATTTATGGTATGTTATCTATTGGTGTAATTATCTACATAACATTACACTTTGTGGTCATTATTCAATTTAGCATCTGAAGCCATCTGATTTTTATAAATACCTGCTATTCAGTAAAATATGTGTAACATTTACAATAATATTGGTTATAATTAAAGTAATAACCATAAAAGGCATAGTAATAATAATAATAATAATAGTAATAAACCCCGTGGAGGCCCGGGAAAAGAATAGGCCTCCGGTATGTTCTGCCAGTCGTAAAAGGCGACGAAAAGAACAAACCACTAATAGGGCTAACCCCCCTTTTAGTGTGATTAGTTGGTTCAGGACAAAACTAATGAAGCCTCGGACAAGCACTGTCATGGTCGGGGACAACACTTGAACCCTATGCACATCCACAATGGTAACAACACGGAAAATGATTTAAATCCAAACAGAGATGTTTTGTAGGATATGCTTCCTGCAACCACTCTAGAAGGAAAACAAAGACAGAGGATGAGATGGTCAGATGAAGTTAACCGACACATCATGTTCTGTTATTACCAAGCAACAAACTTAGGAACCAACACAACTGGATACAGATCACAAGTATACACAACATTTATTACCAGATACCCAGAATTAACATTTTTAACAGAACAATGACTAGTTGATCGGACCCGTGTAATAATCAAAAATAACAGGATACCCCAGTCAGAATTAGAAAACATCAGACAACAAGTACAACAAATACTGGAACAAAATAATGTGCAATCAGAAGAAGAAGAAAACACAGTAATGGACTCAAACATCCCAGAACAAACAGACAAGGAACAACACACATCAATTAAACAATTAGAGGAAAAAGAAATCTTAAGACAGCCACCAGAACAAGCACAAATAGAACACAAAGTGACACGCATGTTAGATATAGAAGAAAAATTATAGCTGACATATATGGAATACAAAGACACAAATACAGACATTAGATCATTCTTGCATAGACCACCAAATAACCCACAAGTCTAAACAACAATAACAACTATCAACACAATCATACACAACAAAATAATTGAAAATACAACTATGGAAGAGTTGCAACTAGTGGTTTACATAGGAGCACTCACTACACTAAATATACACAATAGGCAGAGATCAGAACCAACCAACACACAGAAGAAACCCACAAAACTAGCATGGTAACACAGACTACAGATCAGAATAGAAAAACTGAGAAAAGACATCGGACAGCTAACACAATTTATAAGAAATGAAATATCAGACAAAAAACGAAAAAGGCTAGGTAAAATTTCACAACAAGAAGCAATAGAGTTATTAGATGAAAAGAAGCAGAAATTACAAGCATTGGCCAAACGACTTAGAAGATACAAAACAAGTGAAAATAGAAGGAAACAAAACCAAACATTCAACACAAACCAAAAGATGTTTTACCAGAGAATAGATAACAAACACATTAAAGTAGACAATCCACCAAACATTACACACATAGAAAACTTCTGGAGCAACATATGGTCAAACCCAGTGCAACATAACACACATGCACGGTAGATACAAGCAGAAACAGACACATACAAGATGATACCACAAATGCCTGAAGTGATAATTTTGCAACATGAAGTCACCCGACCAATTAATTCTACACACAATTGGAAAGCCTCTAGAAAAGATAAAATAGCAAATTTCTGGCTAAAGAAGTTCACCTCAACACATTCACATCTAACTAAATTATTTAACAGTTACATTACAGACCCATACACATTCTCTGATACACTTACACAAGGAATAACTTATCTGAAACCTAAAGATCAAGCAGACACAGCAAACCCAGCAAAATATCTCCCCATAAAATGACTTCCAACAATATACAAAATATTAACTGCAGTCATTACACAGAAATTAATGACACATACAATACAGAACAAAATTATAAATGAAGAACAAAAAGGCTGCTGCAAAGGAGCACGAGGATGTAAAGAGCAACTGATAATAGATGCAGAGGTCACATATCAATCTAAAACTAAAGAAAGGTCGCTACACTACGCATACATTGAATACCAAACCGCTTTTGATAATGTACCCCACTCTTGGTTACTACAAATATTGGAAATATACAAAGTAGATCCTAAATTGATACAGTTCCTAAAAATAGTAATGAGAAATTGGAAAACCACACTTAATATCCCAACAAATTCAAATATCATCACATCACAGCCAATACAGATTAAGCGTGGAATATGTCAAGGAGACTCATTAAGTCCATTCTGGTTCTGCCTTGCCCTGAACCCACTATCCAACATGCTAAATAATACAAATAATGGATATAATATTACTGGAACATACCAACACAAAATCACATATTTTCTATACATGGATGATCTAAAACTACTGGCAGCAACAAATCAACAACTCAACCAATTACTAAAGATAACAGAAGGATTCAGCAATGATATAAATATGGCTTTTGGAACAGACAAATGTAAGAAAAATAGCATAGTCAAGGGAAAACACACTAAACAAGAAGGTTACAAATTGGATAACCACAGCGACTGCATAGAAGCGATGGAAAAACAGATGCCTATAAATATCTGGGATACAAACAAAAATATTAATAGATAATACAAATTTTAAAGAAGAACTAAAAGAAAAATATAGGCAAAGACTAACAAAAAAATTGAAAACAGAATTGACAGCAAGAAACAAGACAAAAGCTCTAAATACTTATGCTATACCAATATTGACCTACTCATTTGGAGTAGTGAAATGGAGTAACACAGACCTAGAAGCACTCAATACACTTAGACGATCACAATGCCACAAATATAGAATACATCACATACATTCAGCAACAGAAAGAGTCACATTAAGCAGAAAGGAAGGAGGAAGGGGATTTATCGACATAAAAACCCTACATTATGGACAGGTAGACAATTTAAGAAAATTCTTTATAGAACGAGCAGAAACTAGCAAAATACACAAAGCAATCACTTATATAAATTCATCGGCTACACCACTGCAATTTCATAACCACTTCTACAATCCTTTGGATCATATAACATCAACAAATACGAAGAAAGTGAATTGGAAAAAGAAAACACTACATGGCAAGCGCCCGTATGATCTAACACAGCCACACATCGATCAAGACGCATCCAACACAGGGCCAAGAAAAGGCAATATATACAGTGAGACGGAAGGATTCATGATTGCAATACAGGATGAAACAATAAACACCAGATATTACAGCAAGCATATTATTGAAGATCCCAATACCACTACAGATAAATGCAGACTTTACAAACAACAAATAGAAACAGTAGATTTCATCACAAGCGGATGTACAATACTGGCAAAGACAGAATACTCCAGAAGGCATGACAATGGAGCAAAAATAATACATCAACAACTTGCCATACAACATAAACTAATAAAACAACACGTTCCCACATACAAGTATGCACCACAAAATGTACTGGAGAATGATGAATACAAATTATACTGGAACAGAACCATTATAACAGATAAAACAACACCACATAACAAACCTGACATCATACTCACCAATAAAAAGAAGAAATTAACACAACTAATCGAAATATCCATACCCAATACAACAAATATACAGAAGAAAACAGGAGAAAAAATTGAAAAATACATCCAACTGGCTGAGGAAGTCAAGGATATGTGGCATCAGGATAAAGTTGACATTATACCAATTATACTATCAACTACAGGAGTCATACCACACAATATCCACCAGTACATCAACGCAATACAGCTACATCCAAACGTATATATACAACTACAGATGTCTGTAATTATTGATACATGTTCAGTTACCCGAAAGTTCTTAAATGCAATGTAACATATACCATACAGTTAAGAGGAAGTCACGCTTGATCAAGGTCTGCATCACTTTCCATTTTTATCCAGACATAACGTCTGAGAAAGGAAAGGTAATGATAATAATAATAATAATAATAATAATATTGAGGGTTTTGCCATGCCAGTGCAAGACAGTGTGGTAAGTATACATAACAATTGTAAACATATTATTCAAGTGTAAATGGATGAAATATGTAGTAAAAATGAGTAATCGGGCTCATAGATGTATATGCAGTGGCAGGCTGACCTGCTTAACAACTTACCACGTTTGGATGATAAACTGCCGGCCACTGAAACTGTAAAGTCAGTTTTGACGGGAAATACCTAAATTTTTATTTTATGCATGTACACTTTAGTAGGAACAGTATATGATTATATTTGTAGGTGATTGAGGGTATATACAGTGCAAAACGTGGCACAGACGTTACGTAGCGGTTTATCACCAAACTATCTACAACAAACTGTATAACGTAACACGCGCACGCCAATAGTCAGTGTAGTCAGTCCTTTAACACTGCACCATAACTGTAGCCCTTATTCGATATGGCCAGTGATTGCACATCTGATTACTTTTATCTTCCCTCACCTTTTATTACAGTGAGAGGAACCTGTTATTTTCTGCAGCCTTAGAGCTCTTTCTAGCAGGCCCATGCAACACGATATGTTACTTAAAAGGACTAGGAGATGTCATAAACGTGCTCATGGCTGAAAGCTGTCGTCCTGAGCAGGAGAAGATGCAGAATTCACTATGTCCCATCTCAGCACTGCAGGAAATGTAGGGCAGCCTGTCTGTAACAAAACTCTATTGTGTGAGACACTACGAATCCTTTTGGAAAGGACAACATATGAAGCTGCCTGTAGGCACCAGAGCGGGGGAAACGTAAGACTGGCCATTGACCAGTGATCATGCCATGAAAGAATGTTCGCTTAAAATGTTAGTAAAGGGCACTCTGTTTGGCTCACAATAGTTATTTCTGTAGAAGGCACGCTTTCCCGCACGTGTCTACATATAAGTTCCTCAAATGGCCATGGTTCGAAAGCTATCGTGGAGTGGTAGAGATTTTATGGCTTCCTACTCACGTCAGACCACTACTGGTTAACCATGAGAAAGGGTCCGTGAGAGTAGGAGTTCAGCTTATTTAGATAATTATTATTGTTCTGAATTCGCAAGGTCTATTCCAATTGGCCAGTGAGACTCCTACGCTGGCAGAAGCAGCGCAGTTTCAGAGAGTTGTCAGAAGCCACTCGCTGCCAGACCATTGATGGGTGAATCCTTGCTACCAGATGGTCGAAGAGAGTGCACTATTGCTGCTTAGGGATCTCGCAGATGGCTGTCTCCATATTAGAACTGAGCACAGAAGTCGACCAGGACTCATAATTTCCAGCCAAAACCGCCTCCGTCTTTCACATTAATACCGTATAGGAGTGGTAAGAGAAGGTAATGAGATCACAGAATCGAGGGGCAACCAAGACTTGCCAACTGAGGTTTTTTGGCACAACTTTGCCATGAACAGCCAACTAGTTACTTCCATTACGCTTCTTTGTAATTCTTCTGGCGTCTGTACTTAATTTTTTTGGTTCTTTCTTTAACGTCCAATCATTCCCTCAGTCATTGGCCGTATCTGCAATAGAGTTTCTTGCTATATTTTCACATGTCCATCCACCTGTGTCAAGGCTATACTCCATGACTGCAATCCTTTGTCCACCTATTAAATGGTTACGTTCTTTTAAAATGGCTCTGAGCACTATGGGACTTAACTTCTATGGTCATCAGATCCCTAGAACTACTTAAACCTAACTAACCTAAGGACATCACACAACACCCAGTGTTACGTTCTTACCTCAGTGGCTGATTCATTTGTTCGTTGCTTTATGGTAATAGTTTCTTTCGTAGTTTATATGAACCTGTAGTACATTTATCCATGTGTGATGCAGTACCCATATTTTCGTCCGTACTGGTCCACCCTGAGTAGTCTTTCTGCAATACGATGTTTCTGCTACGTGATGCAGTTTTTCTTAAATTTTCATAATCTTATGGGGAACTCCCCTTCCCTGTAAGTCATCAGGAATCAGATTTAGGGGAGAATCGTGCAGTATCAGCCGGCTTAAGTTTTTTGACTTTACTGTGCTACTGTGGTAGTTAATCGAAATACTGAAGACATGTTCTATGAATTAAACAATGTATTTATTTTTATTTTTTATTTATGTCACTTAACTAAGCTGAAAGTAAAAGAGCTAAATTACTAGGCTTGTAGAAAGGTTGTTGCAGTGTCAATATCGGTTGTTAATGATTGATTGCACTGATAATTTTTGAATAATAATAGAACCCGTAAGCATGGGAACTTATTGTTACTATTTCAACTCAATTCACCAATGTTTAGCTCTCTTGCGCCCTGCTGAAACCTACAGCTCTTTGGAAGCTTGTAGATTCTGGCTTCCCGGGAGAGAGACAGGATGTGTCGAAATGAGATGATACTGGTTTATAGCAACCTTGTTCTGTCTGCTATCTTCTAAGATAACTCATAGGGTCAGTATTGCATCGCGTGTTCCAACATTTCTATGGTTCTAAACCGATCTTCCCCGAGGTCGGCTTCTACCGGTTTTTCCATTCGTTTGTAAGGAATTCGTGTTAGTATTTTGCAACCAGACTTGTTAAACTGATAGTTTGGTAATTTTCACACCCGTCAACACCTGCTTTCTTTGGGATTGGAATTATTATATCTAACCATACAGTAGAGCTGCATGCCCTCGGGAAAAATTACGGCTGTAGTTTCCCCTTGCTTTCAGCCGTTCGCAGTACCACAAAAGCAAGGCCGTTTTGGTTAGTGTTACAAGGCCAGATCAGTCAATCATCCAGACTGTTGCCCCTGCAACTACTGAAAAGGCTGCTGCCCCTCTTCAGGAACCCCACGTTTGTCTGGCCTCTCAACAGATACCCCTCCGTTGTGGCTGCACCTACTGTACGGCTATCTGTATCGCTGAGGCACGAAAGCCGCCCCACCAACGGCAATGTAAATGGTTCAGAGGGTGGTTTCAAGTAGATAAGATTTCAGTTTTACCGCACCTCCACGTTTTTCACAAGACCTCTGCCCAAAAACTGCAAGACAAGCAGAAAATAGACACATGTCTGTGGATACAGTTTCCATCCAAGTTTTTAACTCAAGTTACAGGCGTTCAATAAGGACACCTTTTGTGACAATACAGATGTCAATGCGATAGTCAAATTTTTGACACGGTCGACATTAGAGACTGCTCCATTATCCTTCCTTGTGACTCTTTCTTATTAAGTTGCAGTGGAGGCAGAAATGCACTATCTCTGACATAAGCTCATGTGCACATACGTCAGGTGACGGTGGGGGCAACCTAGGAAGAGGAAAGTCACAATAGGAAGTTCGTCCAAACCAACAGTGAGGCAGTTCAGCAATAAGATAATCACTAGCGTCTGTGAGAAACTATGGTGGTGACCCTCTTGTTGCGAAACGAAGTATCCACTACCTTGCTGTATTTCTCGCACTATCCATTGCTGCAGCATGTTCATGTGCACGAAGTAGCCAGAAGTATCTCCGCAAAGAAAAAATAGTCCGTAAATGTTTGAAGAGGACAGAGAACGGAAGATGTTAACTTTAGATAAATCACGAATGTGTTATGTGTCTGAAACAAAGCTCGTCAAGGCGATTCACTCTTCCGGACGGATGAAACTTGGCGACGATACCGGAAACCCATTTCTGTGGAAAACCGTCTTCTTCCGTTAGCCGATGCAGGCCACACGCAGCACCTTCTCTGCTTGCGATCTGATTTCTTCGCACCACATAAGCGGCCGGTCTCTACCAACCATAGATTGTTTCGTCTGTTGTACCCTTTACGTGAAATTGTTTTATGTGATACTTCGTTCGCAATAGTCTCTGAACAGTCACAACTGACTAACATTTAGCGAATTTAAGGACACAAAAGAGACGCATCGCTACATTATACGGAATATGACTGGATTGAGGGTTTTTTGATACAGAGGACCAAGAATATTGTTTCGGGTGGAGCACTACCAGCAGATGTAGAAATAACTTCAGGTGTGCCCCGAGGAAGTGTTTGGGACCACTGCTGTTCAAGTTGTAAATTAATGAACTTGTAGACAATATTGATAATCACCTCTGACTTTTCGCAGATGATGCAGTTATCAACAATGAAGTATTATGTGAAAGAAGCTGCATAAATGTTGAATCGGATCTTGAGTGCAAAGATTGGCAACTTGCTTCAAATGTCCAGAAATATAAAACTGTGTACTTCGTACAACGAAAAAAAAAAAAAATAGCATCCAATGACTGTAATATCAATGAGTCACTGTTGAAATCGGCCAACTCATACAAATACCTGAGTGTAACACATTGCAGGTATATGAAATGGAATGGCAACATGGGCTTAGGCGTGGGTAAAGAGGGAGGTAGACATCGGTATATTGGTAGAATACTGGGGAAGTGTAATGTGTCTACAGAGGAGATTCCAAATTCCATACAAATCACTAGTGCGAGCGCTTCTAGAATATTGCTCAGGCGTGTTGATCTCTTACCAATAGAACTAAAAGGTTATACTGAACGTATACGGAGAAGGGTAGCACGAATGGTCACAGGTTTATTTGATCCGTGGAAGAGTGTCACAGAGAAACTGAAGAAACTGAACTGGAAGACTCTTCAAAGTAGACGTAAACTGTCCCGAGAACTCCTGTTAACAAAGTTTCAAGAACCGGCTGTCTAGGAATATACTACAAGGCTTTTAACAAAGCTTTAAGAACCGGCTTTAAATGATGACTCTAAAAATACACTACATTCTCCTAAGTATCGCTTATTTAGGGATCGTGAGGAGAGGATTACAATAATTAGTGCTCGCACAGAGGAATTCAGACCATCATTCTTCCCGCGCTCCGTACGTGAATGGAACGGGACGAAACCCTAATAAGTGGTAAAGTGGGACGTACCCTGTGACACGTACCTAGGGCTGTTTTAAAAAAAAAAAAGCCCGCCACAACTTAGAAGTTCGTGTGCATCAGATCATGTTCACTGCGTTTGACGCCACATGGTGTCTTTAGAGAAGCGATGAATCGTCTGGGGGGGAGGGGGGGTTATTTATTTACTATTTATTTATTTCTCAAGTAAAGACATGCTGCTTGTTTTATATAGCAGTTCGTACATCGTGTGATTTTACATGTTATGTCATACAAATTCAGCTTCATTACTAGTACATTTTTTGATGAAAATTTTACAAAAGGACAAATTTAAAAAAACAGAAAAAATATTTATGCATAATAAGTACAAATGCATATACACAATTCTGTTTAAACTTGTGCTAACTTATATTATGATAATAAATAAGATACATAACAGGTTGTGGATGTATTTTAAATTTATTAAAGGTTTATTTAATGGAAGGAACAGGAGATAGCAGTTTGACTCAGATATGATCCAACAGTTTTTCCCTTTATACCTTCTGCGTGTATAGTTACATCTGTTACACACGTTGTCTTAGTAGTGGTAAAGCTCAATTCACTATATTGATTAGTTAGGTCATAATTTATTCCCGAGCTTGCGGTAACAGTGGGGATTTGGAGTAGATTTAAAGCGTCATAGTCAGCTACATCATCTCTCTAAGTCTTCCAAAGAGCGCCGTCCACCAAAGGTTGTCGAAAGCACCACCTACACTGTGTGATCAAAGTATCCGGACACCTGGTTGAAAAAGACTTACAAGTTTGTGCCGCCCTCCATTGGTAATATGGGAATTCAATATGGTGCAGGCCCACCCTTAGCCTTGATGGCGGCTTTCACTCTCGCAGGCATACGTTCATTCTGGAGCTGGAGGGTTTCTTGGGGAAAGGCAGCCAATTCTTCACGGAGTGCTCCACAGAACTCAGTGCAGGTCAGTGCATTAAAGGGATTTTATTGTTGTGTAACCACTCCACCACAGGTGCTCGATCGTGTTGAAAGATGCAGTCGCCATCCCCGAATTGCTCTACAAAATTGGGAAGGTGTTTAAAAAATCAATAAAGGCCTTGCTGTGATAGTGCCACGCAAAACAACAAGGGGAGCAAGCCCCCTCCATGAAAAACACGACAAAATCATAACAACACCGGCTCCAAATTTTACACGCTGGCAGATGACGATCACCGGGCATTCGCCGCCGGCCGCGGTGGCCGAGTGGTTCTAGGCGCTTCAGTCCGGAACCGCGCGACTGCTACGGTCGCAGGTTCGAATCCTGACTGGGGCATGGATGTGTGTTATGTCCTTAGGTTAGTTAAGTTTAAGTGGTTCTAAGTTCTAGGGGACTGATGACCTCCGAAGTTAAGTCCCATATTGCTCAGAGCCATTTGAACCATTTTTGGGTGAATGACATATACACACCCTGCCTTCGGATCGCCACATTGTGTACCGTGATTCGTCACTCCACACTGCTCAATCGTCCAATGTTTACGCTCCTTACACAAAGCGGGGCGTCGTTTGGCATTTGCCGGCGTGATATGTGGCTTATGAGCAGCCGCTCGACCATGAAATCCAAGTTTTCTCACCTCCCGCCTACCTGTCATAGTACTTGCAGTGGATCCTGATGCAGTTTCGAATTCTGTGTGACGGTCTGGATATATGTCTGCCTATTTTACATTACGACCCTTTCAACTGTCGGCGGTCTCTGTCAGTAAACAGACGAGGTCGGCCACTACGCTTTTGTGCTGTACATGTTCCTTCACGCTTCCACTTCACTATCACACCGGAAACAGAGGACCTAGGAATGTTTAGGAGTGTGGAAATCTCGCGTACAGGCGTATGACACAAGTGACACCCAATGACCTGACCACAGTCGAAGTCCGTGAGTTCCGCGGAGCGCCCCATGTTGCTCTCTCACGATGTCTACTGAGGTCGCTGATATTTAGTACCTAGCAGTAGGTGGCAGCATTATGCACCTAATATGAAAAACGTATGTTTTTGGGGTGTCCGGATACTTTTGATCACATAGTATGAGTCAATTAGGATTACTACTATGTATTTGTCGTGTATTGTCTGTGTCACTTCTATGACCCTATTTACTGCCTCGTCGATGGATTTATGTGCTCGAAAACCAAACTGATGTGGCCTATTGGTCTGTATGTCTTAGTCGGGTCTTTTTCCTCCGTTTTCTTTATTATAACTGCATTTGACGTCTTCCATATGTTCGGTATTCGTCCTTCTAGAAGAGCATCATTCAGTAAGTCTGTCAGGTATGGTACGATAAGTGGAGCAGCTTGTTTGACGGTTACGGGGTGGATGCCATCAGGGCCAGGAGACATTTTGTTTTTTATTTTGTGTGTTGTCAGTGGAACTTCTTTGCGAGCAAAGGGGATGGTGATACCTTCGTTTTCATATTGGTGAGACAGTAGTCTGCACCCATACTCTAGAGGTAGCGTCTTTGATTCTTATTGAAAAAACGTCTTTCGGTCAGGGTTCGAATCCCACCACTGCTTAAATTTTGATTAATAATCAGCATTGGCGGCCGAAGACTGCCGACAATAGAAGTCACCCTCATTCTGCCAACGGCCTTGTCAAAGGGGGCGGAGGAGCGGACAGAGGTTCAGGGCACTCTCTTGTCCTAGGCGTGGGAAACTGCCCCTAAAGGCGCAAGAATCAGCAATGATCAACGTCATGAGAATGCAGAAGGCAATGGAAATCACGGCATTAAAGACACGTAACGTGTATCCACAGGAAATGTGGCCTGTAACTGAAGAAGTGTCATGACGAGGCCGGCCGCGGTGGTCTAGCGGTTCTAGGCGCTCAGTCCGAAACCGCGCGACTGCTACGGTCGCAGGTTCGAATCCTGCCTCGGGCATGGATATGTGTGATGTCCTTAGGTTAGTTAGGTTTAAGTAGTTCTAAGTTCTAGGGGACTGATGACCACAGATGTTTAGTCCCATAGTGCTCAGAGCCATTTGAACCATTTTTTTGTCATGACGATTTCCCCATTGGCAATGGATTCCGGAATAGTCCCCCAATCGGATCTCCGGGAGGGGACTGCCAAGGGGGAGGTTACCATGAGAAAAAGACTTAATAATCATCGAAAGGATAACGTGCTACGAGTCGGGGCGTGGAATGTCATAAGCTTGAACGTGGCAGGGAAACTAGAAAATTTTAATAGGGAAATGCAAAGGCTCAATCTAGTAGCAGTCAGTGAAGTGGAAAGAAGACAAGGATTTCGGGCCAGATGAGTATAGGGTAATATCAAAAACAGCAGAAAATGGTATAACAGGAGTAGGCTTTGTTATGAATAGGAATGTAGGGCAGAGAATGTGTTACTGTGAACAGTTCAATGATAGGGTAGTTCCTATCAGAATCGAAAGCAAACCAACACCGACAACGATAGTTCAGGCATACATGTCGCAAGATGAAGACGAAGAGATAGAGAAAGTGTACGAGGATATTGAAAGGATAATGCAGTGTGTAAAGGGAGATGACAATCATGGGTGTCTGGAATGCAGTTGTAGGGGAAGGAGTAGAAGAAAAGGTTACAGGAGAATGTGGGCTTGGGACAAGGAATGAGAGAGGAGAAATTGAGTTCTGTAACAAGTTCTAGCTAATAAGAGCGGATACTCTGTTCAAGAATCACAAGAGGAAGAGATATACCTGGAAAAGGCCGAGTGATACGGGAAGATTTCAGTTAGATTACATCATGGTCAGACAGAGATTCCGAAATCAGATACTAGATTCTAAGGTGTACCCAGGAGCAGATATATAATCAGATCTCAGTATAGTAGTGATGAAGAGTAGGGTGAAGTTTAAGACATTAGTCAGGAAGAATCAATACGCAAAGAAGAGGGATACGGAAGTACTAAGGAATGACGAGAAACGTTTGAAGTTCTCTGAGGCTATAGATACAGCAATAAGGAAGAGCTCAGTAGGCAGTACAGTTGTAGAGGAATGGACGTCTCTAAAAAGGGCCATCACAGTAGTTGCGAAGGAAAACGTAGGTACAAAGAAAGTAAATGCGAAGAAACCATGGGTAACAGAAGAAAGTCTTCAATTGATCGATGAAAGGAGGAAGTATAAAAATTTTTCGGGAAACACGGGAATACATAAATACAAGTCGCTGAGGAATGAAATAAATAGGAAGTAAAGGGAACCTAAGACTAAATGCGTGCAGAGAAAATATGAAGAAATTCAAAAAGAAATGATTGTCGGCAGGACAAATTCAGCTCACAGGAAATTCAAAACAACCTTCGGTGACACTAAATGCAAGGGTGATAACATTAAGAGTGGAACGGGAATTCCACTGTTAAATGCAGAGGAGGGAGATGATAGATGGAAAGAATACATTGAAAGCCTCTATGACGGGGAAGATTTGTTTGATGTTATAGAAGAAGAAACTGGAGTCGATTTAGAAGAGATAGGGGATCCAGTATTAGAATCAGAATTTAAGAAAGTTTTGGAGGACTTAAGATCAAATGAGCCGAAGCGATAAATAACATTCAATCAGAATTTCTAAAGTCATTGGAGGAAAAGGCAAAAAAAGGACTATTCACGGTATTGTGTAGAATAGATGAGTCTAGGGACATATCATCTGACTTTTGGAAAAGCATCATCCACACAATTCCGAAGACGGCAAGAGCTGACACGTGTGAGAATTATCGCACAATCAGCTTAACAGCTCATGTATCCAAGTTTCTTACAGGAATAATATACAGAAGGATGGAAAAGGAAACTGAGGATGCGCTAGATGACGATCAGTTTGCCTTTAGGAAAGGTAAAAGCACGAGAAAGGCAATTCTGACATTGCTGTTAAAAATGGAAGCAAGACTAAAGAAAAATCAAGATACCTTCATAGGATTTGTCGACCCGGAAAAAACGTTCGAAAATGTAAAATGGTGCAAGATGTTCGAAATTCTGAAAAAAGTAGGGGTAAGCTATAGGGAGAGATGGGTCATATACAATATGTACAACAGCCAAGAGGGAATAATAAGAGTGGACATTCAAGAACGAAGTGCTCTTATTAAAATGGGTGTAAGACAAGGTTGTAGCCTTTCGCTCCTACTCTTCAATCTGTACATCGAGGAAGCAATGACGGAAATGAAAGAAAGGTTCAGGAGTGGAATTAAAATTCAAGGTGTAAGGATATCAATGATACGATTAGCTGATGACATTGCTATCTTGAGTGAAAGTGAAGAAGTATTACATGATCTGTTGGACGGAATGTACACTCTGATGAGTGCAGAGTATGGATTGAGAGTAAATCGAAGATAAACCTCATACCTTCGTAGCAGAAATGAGAGCAGCGAGAAATTTAACATCAGGTTTGATGGTCACGAACTAGATGAAGTTAAGGAATTCTCCTACCTAGGCAGTAAAATAACCAATGATGGACGGAGCAAGGAGGACATCAAAAGCAGACTAGCACTGGCAAAAAGGGCATTTCTGGCCAAGAGAAGTCTACTAATATCAAATACCGGCCTTAATTTGAGGAAGAAATTTCTGAGAATGGAGTACACAATTGTATGGTAGTGAAACGCGGACTGTGGGAAAACCGGAACAGAAGAGAATCGACGCATCTGAGACGTAGTGCTACAGGCGATTGTTGAAAATTTAGTGGACTGATAAGGTAAGGAATGAGGAGGTTCTGCGCAGAATCGGAGAGGAAAGGAATATGTGGAGAACACTGACAAAGAGAAGGGACAGGATGATAGGACATCTGTTAAGACATGAGGGAATGACTTCCATAGTACTAGAGGGAGCTGTAGATGGCAGGCCGGCCGGGGTGGCCGAGCGGTTCTAGGCGCTACAGTTTGGAACCGAGCGACCTCTACGGTCGCAGGTTCGAATCCTGCCTCGGGCATGGATGTGTGTGATGTCCTTAGGTTAATTAGGTTTAAGTAGTTCTAAGTTCTAAGGGACTGATGACCTCAGAAGTAAAGTCCCATAGTGCTCAGAGCCATTTGTAGATGGCAAAAAGTGTAGAGGAAGACCGAGATTGGATTTCATCCAGCAAATAATTGAGGATGTAGGTTACAAGTGCTACTCTGAACGTAGAGTTTAGCACAGGAGAGGAATTCCTGGCGGGTCGCATCAAACGAGTCAGAATACTGATGGCAAAAAAAAAGAAAAAGTCTACGAAGCATTACAGGCGCTCCTATCTGTGATGCAGCGTCAAGGGTAACCGCAGTCATGGTCTCCGAGCTAATAGTCCATGCTACTGCAAACGTCGTCGAACTGTTCGTGCAGATATATGTTGTCTTGGAAACGTCCCCATCTGTTGACTCAGGGATCGAGACGTGGCTGCACGATCCGTTACAGCCATGCGGATAAGATGCCTATCATCTCGTCTGCTATTGATACGAGACCGTTGGGATCCAGCACGGCGTTCCGTATTACTCTCTTGAACCCACCGATTCCATATTCTGCTAACAGTCATTGGATCTCGATCAACGCGAGCAGCAATGTCGCGATACGATAAACCGCACTCGCGATAGGCTACAATCCGACTTTTATCAAAGTCGGAAACGTGATGGTACACATTTCTCCTCATTACACGAGGCATCACAACAACGTTTCACCAGGCAACGCCGGTCTACTGCTGTTTGTGTATGGGAAATCGGTTGGAAACTTTCCTCATGTCAGCACGTTGTAGGGGTCGCCACCGGTGCCAACCTTGTGTGAATGCTCTGAAAAGCTAATCATTTGCATGTCACAGCATCTTCTTCCTGTCAGTTAAATTTCGCGTCTGTAGCACGTCATCTTCGTGGTGTAGCAATTTTAGTGGCCAGTAGTGGAACATAGTCCTTACTGCGTCACACTAAAGCTAAATGATGCATAGTTTAAGTCAATTTGCTTACTAGTGTATCAGACAAAAAATTAGTCATCAGCAGAAGACGTCACGCTTTTACTGTGCAACACCGTACCTAGGATCGTTAATGTCCTGAACTCGTCGAGGAAGAGAGCTCACAAGTTTCTTCAGGCGTACCACTGTCAGCTGAATCCTTTCAATGATGGTAAGATTCCGTAGAGTTACGAAATTGCGGGGACGCCGATTGCTGCATTTCACTTGCCGTTCCTGTCAGCCTGGAACATTTTCTTTGGGAATGAGATCAGGAGCTTCAGTGCACCAGTCCAGATGCGATCGCCTTCCCGACTGTTTGTTAGACAGGGAGGTATGCTTGCAACTTTGTAGTCTTGTTAAGTTGGCAGTGTCCACAGCATATTCTCCGTGAAAGTGCGGAAGACAGAGCAACAGCTGGTCATCGAAGATGGAATCGACAACTTGGTTCATGTTCACAGCAACCTCGACGAGTACGTCTGTCACCACAGAAAAAAAACACCACCAAAACAGATTCGTACCATTAACGTACAGTGGGTTGAACGCTTTTCTGGACCGTTGGTGCGCTCGGCACGTCATTTGAACAGAGGGAAAATAGCAACGAATCGGACCGAGGTAGACGCCTGTATTCAGCTCCATCCAATTTAAAATTGAAACAACTACAGTCCTCGCTCCCGAAAACGAAGTGTTTTTGACCTAGTTTTCTGCCACTTCTAAGAAACCTAGATTAAAAAGACTTCATTTTCACGACCGAGGGCTATAATTGTTTCAATTTTACCTTTTAATGGTCGCTAACAAAGCAGCCATGTTTAAAGTTTCATCCAATTTGTTGTTTCTGCTCTCACGAAGACGTGCAGTTTGAAGTGCCGCCGTGAATAATGGCCTTTTGCGCGGTACCGTTCTGCAAATGTCCACAGCACGCAGTTTCCTTCACATTGTTCCCACTTAAATTGGTAGGTAGACCTGCATTCACTGACAGCGGCAATTCGTGTACGGTCTGAAACCGATTACCGATGACAGGGCGAGAGCGCCGCTGCCCGCCTCCTTCGGTGAGTGGTTTTTTTTTTTTTTTACCGCTGTTCTTACGCCGCGTTACGCGGCTGTGATTGGCACAACGGGTACAATGTTGCTTGTAGAGACGTTGGACAACCAGCGATGATACATAGACAAATCGGGCCTCTTCTTTCACGGCGAGTTCCTGGACACGTCCATATACCATGTCTCTTTCCTTTCATGCCGTCAAGTCTCCACACTGACCCACCTTTACTGATCTGATTGCACTCAACCGACTGGAAGACACTCAGCACTACACTGTCGTGACCTAGGACTACTTTGGAGAAACACGTTACCATATAACCACCTGTGACTACAACAAATTGGCTTTGTATGCTGAATCTCATAATCGAGAGCGTCAAAAGTTACGTAAAATTATTTAATAGGTTTGTTTATAAATAAATAAATCTTCTGCTTCCAGTCACGATTTTTCTTTATTTTACTATTCGCACGACGCGTTTCAAGTAATAATTCCCAATTTCAAGTGCGTTTTTTTGTTGTGTATTAAGCCATTTCTTTTGATGTTGTCAGTGTGTGTGAGTCTGCTTCATTTTGTTGACTTTTACTGTAATACATAAGAAACGCGATTTTTAGTTGGGTATCAATTCTTTTTGTGAGGTTAGTGGCTAAAATTTAGAACAATTTGTACTTACAGTTTTCTAATGGTCCATTTGTGCGGAGTCTCACACACACTTAACATCACACACAACTTGTTGTACACTTTACGCATCGAAAATATCTTATATAAACAAAACTATTACAAACATCTTCTTACAGGTACTTCACAGAGATAACATTACAGACTCAAAAACCATGTATAATGGATCAAATAAAATTATTTACTCGAATTCTGTTCTTACCCTGTAACGCTATAAGGAAATTGGGACCAAATTATGTCTTTGGTTTAGTCTCATTTACTTTCGTAAAAGTCAAGGATGATAATAATGCTATTAACTTTCATTTACTTTAAAACTGTAAAATATGTATGGTCACAGTTATCTGAATCAATTCGTTTGCTAATTTACTGGCCGTCAAATTAAATGAAGTTTCCTTTCGGAATATCGCAATCAGAAAAGTTATCGGACTTGGCGAAAAATAAGTGATTGCAGCTTCTAATGAATGTGATGTGCAAATAGTAACTACGCAGAAACTGGCTTTTGCCATAATCGTGAACCAAACGAAAAATTTCATTATTTAATTATCTCACTTGAATCGAATAAAATTTATCTTTTCTTTTTATCTAAAATGAAAGAGGTTCTTCAGTTTCAGCATTTTGTTGATAGGGAACTAGCAACTTTATTAAATTCTTAAAGCATTTACTAACGATTCTGTCAATTGCAGCATGTATGTTACGTGACTAGTTTCGAACCTTAGAGGTTCATTTTCAATCCAGCCTACTGAAAGTGCCTAGCGACAGTGCCTTATCTTAATAATAAACGTCAAAGTGGCAAGTCATGTTTTATAAATGTTTGGAGAATGAGTGCCATAAACCACACATGCCTCTTAACAAAATCAAGCTGATTGACTTGATTGTTTTTGACTTGGTAAGAGGCACTTGTGGATTTTGGCGTTCATTCTGCAGATATTTATGAGTCATGTGTTGCCACTTTGATGTTTATTATTAGGATCAGGCACTGTATGGAGGGTCTCAGTAGGCCAGGCTCGAAAATGAACGAAACTATTCGCCTCATGTAAATATTGCAACTCTTGATAGAATCGGTAATAAACGCTTTAAGGAAACAGGTCCTTCATAAGACGTGATCTTAACACAACAAAATACCTTTAATGCTTTTAATGACGTTCAGTGTACACACACACATCAGATTCGCATTTAATAATTCAGCTTAGCTACATCGATCAAGAAACACCTTCTTCCAAACAAGATCTAATCGCCTACGGGACTTAGTAGCAAGACAGCTTTTTTTACACCGGTCCATTACATTTCATAGCCATTAACATCTTTGTTCTTACAACAGATAATAATAACAAGTTTCACATATCGCTGTCTTTCACAGATGACAGATTTTCAGAAAGTTAAATATTATTTTTACTGCGCATACTTGACGCCGTTACTCATTTGGAGAAAAGGGGGGAACCTTTAATTACGGGAGTGACGTCCAGTGGTGCTTCTACGCCGTCTCTTTTTTTTTTTTTGGTCATCACTCTGCTGACTGGTTTGATGCGGCCTGCCACGAATTCCTTTCCTGTGCTAACCTCTTCATCTCAGAGTAGCACTTGCAACCTACGTCCTCAATTATTTGCTTGACGTATTCCAATCTCTGTCTTCCTCTACAGTTTTTGCCCTCTACAGCTCCCTCTAGTACCAGGGAAGTCATTCCCTCATGTCTTAGCAGATGTCCTATCATCCTGTCCCTTCTCCTTATCAGTGTTTTCCACATATTCCTTTTCTCTCCGATTCTGCGTAGAACCTCCACATTCCTTACCTTATCAGTCCACCTAATTTTCAACATTCGTCTATAGCACCACATCTCAAATGCTTCGATTCTCTTCTGTTCCGGTTTTCCCACAGTCCATGTTTCACTACCATACAATGCTGTACTCCAGACGTACATCCTCAGAAATTTCTTCCTCAAATTAAGGCTGGTATTTGATATTAGCAGACTTCTCTTGGCAAGAAATGCCTTTTTTGCCATAGCGAGTCTGCTTTTGATGTCCTCCTTGCTCCGTCTGTCATTGGTTATTTTACTACCTAGGTAGCAGAATTCCTTAACTTCATTGACTTCGTGACCATCAATCCTGATGTTAAGTTTCTCCCTGTTCTCATTTCGACTACTTCTTATTACCTTCGTCATTCTCCGATTTACTCTCAAACCATACTGTGTACTCATTAGACTGTTCATTCCGTTCAGCAGATCATTTAATTCTTCTTCACTTTCACTCAGGATAGCAATGTCATCAGCGAATCGTATCATTGATATCCTTTCACCTTGTATTTTAATTCCACTCCTGAACCTTTCTTTTATTTCCTTCATTGCTTCCTCGATGTACAGATTGAAGATTAGGGGCGAAAGGCTACAGCCTTGTCTTACACCCTTCTTGATACGAGCACTTCGTTCATGATCGCCCACTCTTATTATTCCCTCTTGGTTGTTGCACATATTGTATATGACCCGTCTCTCCCTATAGCTTACCCCTACTTTTTTCAGAATCTCGAACAGCTTGCACCACTTTGTATTGTCGAACGCTTTTTCCAGGTCGATAAATCCTATGAAAGTGTCTTGATTTTTCTTTAGCCTTGCTTCCATTATTAGCCGTAACGTCAGAATTGCCTCTCTCGTCCCTTTACTTTTCCTAAAGCCAAACTGATCGTCACCTAGCGCATTCTCAATCAATTTTCTTTTCCATTCTTCTGTATATTATTCTTGTAAGCAGCTTCGATGCAGGAGCTGTTAAGCTGATTGTGCTATAATTCTCGCACTTGTCAGCTCTTGCCGTCTTCGGAATTGTGTGGATGATGCTTTTCCGAAAGTCAGATGGTATATCGCCAGACTCATATATTCTACACACCAACGTGAATAGTCGTTTTGTTGCCACTTCCCCCAATGATTTTAGAAATTCTGATGGAATGTTATCTATCCCTTCTGCCTTATTTCACCGTAAGTCCTCCAAAGCTCTTTTAAATTCTGATTCTAATACTGGATCCCCTATCTCTTCTAAATCGACTCCTGTTTGTTCTTCTATCACATCAGACAAATCTTCACCCTCATAGAGGCTTTCAATGTATTCTTTCCACCTATGTGCTCTCTCCTCTGCATTTAACAGTGGCATTCCTGTTGCACTCTTAATGTCACCACCGTTGCTTTTAGTGTCACCAAAGAATGTTTTGACTTTCCTGTATGCTGAGTCTGTCCTTGCGACAATCATATCTTTTTCGATGTCTTTACATATTTCCTGCAGCCATTTCGTCTTAGCTTCCCTGCACTTCCTATTTATTTCATTCCTCAGCGACTTGTATTTCTGTATTCCTGATTTTCCCGGAACATTTTTGTACTTCCTCCTTTCATCAATCAACTGAAGTATTTCTTCTGTTACCCATGGTTTCTTCGCAGCTACCTTCTTTGTACCTATGTTTTCCTTCCCAACTTCTGTGATGGCCATTTTTAGAGATGTCCATTCCTCTTCAACTGTTCTGCCTACTGCGCTATTCCTTATTGCTGTATCTATAGCGTTAGAGAACTTCAAACGTATCTCGTCATTCCTTAGTACTTCCGTATCCCACTTCTTTGCGTATTGATTCTTCCTGACTAATGTCTTGAACTTCAGCCTACTCTTCATCACTACTAGATTGTGATCTGAGTCTATATCTGCTCCTGGGTACGCCTTACAATCCAGTATCTGATTTCGGAATCTCTGTCTGACCATGATGTAATCTAATTGAAATCTTCCCGTATCTCCCGGCCTTTTCCAAGTATACCTCCTCTTCTTGTGATTCTTGAACAGGGTATTCGCTATTACTAGCTGAAACTTGTTACAGAACTCAATTAGTCTTTCTCCTCTTTCATTCCTTGTCCCAAGCCCATATTCTCCTGTAACCTTTTCTTCTACTCCTTCCCCTACAACTGCATTCCAGTCGCCCATGACTATTATATTTTCGTCCCCCTTTACATACTGCACTACCCTTTCAATATCCTCATACACTTTCTCTATCTGTTCATCTTCAGCTTGCGACGTCGGCATGTATATCTGAACTATCGTTGTCGGTGTTGGTCTGCTGTCGATTCTTATTAGAACAACCCGGTCACTGAACTGTTCACAGTAACACACCCTTTGCCCTACCTTCGTATTCATAACGAATCCTACACCTGTTATACCATTTTCTGCTGCTGTTGATATTACCCGATACTCATCTGACCAGAAATCCTTGTGTTCCTTCCACTTCACTTCACTGACCC
The DNA here is from genome assembly GCF_023864345.2 of Schistocerca serialis cubense. Taxonomy (NCBI): domain Eukaryota; kingdom Metazoa; phylum Arthropoda; class Insecta; order Orthoptera; family Acrididae; genus Schistocerca; species Schistocerca serialis. The sequence goes on along the minus strand of NC_064646.1, from coordinate 490,339,197 downwards.
ACACTATATCTAGATTGAGCCTTTGTATATCTGTTTTCAGATTTTCTAGTTTCCCTACCACGTTCAAGCTTCTGACATTCCACGCCCCGACTCGTATAACGTTATCCTTTCGTTGGTTATTAAATTTTTTTCTCATGGTAACCTCCCCCTTGGCAGTCCCCTCCCGGAGATCCGAATGGGGGATTATTCCGGAACCTTTTGCCAATGGAGAGATCATCATGACACTTCTTCAATTACAGTCCACATGTCCTGTGGATACACGTTACGTGTCTTTAATGCAGTGGTTTCCATTGCCTTCTGCATCCTCATGTCGTTGATCATTGCTGATTCTTCCGCCTTTAGGGGCAATTTCCGACCCCTAGGACAAGAGAGTGCCCTGAACCTCTATCCGCTCCTCCGCCCTCTTTGACAAGGCCGTTGGCAGAATGAGGCTGACTTCTTACGCCGGAAGTCTTTGGCCGCCAATGCTGATTATTTATCAAAATTCAGGCAGTTGCGGGGATCGAACCCTGGACCGAAGACGTTTTTGATTATGAATCAAAGACGCTATCCCTAGACCACGGGCTAGGTTGCACCTACGGTGCGGTTATCTGTATCGCTGAGGTACGCAAGCCTCCCCACCAACAGCAAGGTCCATGGTTCATGGGGAGGTCATGAACTTTATGTATTATGATCTTATATCAGTAGTCAATTTCCATCACCTTCTTTTGAGAGAGTTCAGCACAGACCTGAGTACCAAAGTAACCACTACTACCCGATTCGTTTCCTGTTTTCCCATTCTGAGAGACAGCGATGGAAGAACGGCTGTCTGTATCCTCCATATGAGTGCTAATTTCTGGTATCTCATCTTCGTGTTCCCTACGCGAAATGTATGGTAGCACCAGTAGGATCGCAGCGCAGTCAGCACCAAAAGCCGGTTCCCTAAATTTCTCGATAGTGTTCCTCGGAAAGGACGTCGTCTTTCCTCCAGTGATTCCCATTTGAGTTCCCGAAACATCTTCATAACACCTGAGTGTTGTTCGATCCTACTGGTAACAAATCTGGTAGTCCGTCTCTGAATTGCTTCGATGTCTTCTTCTAATCCGACCTGGTGCTTGTCCCAAACACTGGAGCAGTGCCCAAGAATAGGTCGCACTAGCGTCTTGTATGCGGTCTCCTTTAAAGCTGAACCACTCCTGCCTAAAATTATCCCAATAAATCGAGTTGGACCATTCGCCTTCTGCAGTGCAATCCTCACATGCGTGTTCCATTTGAAATCGCTTTCCAATTTTATGCCCAGATATTTAAACGGCGTGGTTGTGTCAAGCGGAACACTACTAATGCTTTATCCGGTCATTGCCCGTTTGTTTTTTCCTGCTCATCCGCATCAACTTACAGATTTCTACATTTAGAGCTTCCTGCCATTCATCGCACCAACTATATATTTCGTGTAAGTCGTCTCGTATCCTCCTCCAGTCACCGTACACCACGGCATCATCAGCAAACAACCGCAGATCGCTGACCACTCTCTCCGCCATCCTTTGGACACCCCTGACGACACCCTTGCCTCTGTAAGCACTGGCCACCGATGACAGCATACTGCGTTCTGTTGCTTAAGAAGTGTTCCAGACACTCACATGTCTGGGAACCTATTCTGTATCCTCGTACCTATGTTAACAGTCTGTAGTGGAGTACCGTACCAAATGCTTTTCGGAAATCTAGAAATGTGGAATCTGCTTATTTCCCTTCATCCATAGTCGGCAGCATATCATGTGAGAAAATGACAAGTGGGTGTTCACGCAAGCGATGCTTTTTAAAACCTTGGTGATTCGTGAACATGAGCTTTTCCGTCTCTAAGAAATTTATTATATTCTAAATCAGAATATTTTTCCTGATCTGTTCTTTTACGCTTCGTATACACAACGGAGTCACCTGCTTTTTTTTCATTCGCTCGGGACATCGCACTGGGCGAGAGATTTGCGATAAGTGCAAGCTAAGTAAGCGGCCAGGGCAGCAGAGTTCTCTTCGTAAAACCAAATTAGGATTCCGTCCTGACATGGCGACTTATTTGTTTTCACCTCTTTCAGTTATCAGTTGTTTCTCTGCGCCAGGGATGCTTACTACTATGTCGTGCAGACGGGAGTCTTTGCGATGGTCAAACGATGATATGTACGTTTGTACGATTCTTCTGCGCGTACGATCTCTCAAACGGGGTACGTTAAACTTCGACTTTGGTTTTGCTGTCTTCAACTGCCACTGCAGACTGGTCAACGAATGACTGTAAGCACAATAGCTACTTGGTGAGAAAATAATGCAGTGCGTCTAGACCCGCCAGGGGTAAAATGACGTGGCTTCTTTTGTGTGGAAAGAAGTCAGTTTTACTTCTATGTGCACGTGCCTCGGTTACCCGCTAAACACACCGGACTTTTACTGAAGAGGCAATACTGCGGCCTAACAGAAAGCTATAAAACCGTCCTGCGGAAGCGGTTGGAGTGATAAACTAAGAGCGGCCTCTCCTCCGCTTGTCCAGAGGTGGGTGGGGGAGGGCACTCACGGCCCGGCCAGCGCTACACGGGACCCCTCTCTGTTGACACAGCAGCGCGGCGTCTGGCACCAGGCAGGGACGGGAAGAGGTCGGCCTGCAGCGTGGAACCCATCAGCGCCCAATCAGCCAGATGGACCGCGCGCGCCGCGGACGTTTACTTTGCCTTAATAGCGCCAGCCGCTCGCGGGAGGGTATATAGGCCGCTGTGTGCGCCAGATGCCGCGTAGTCTGCCCGCAGCCATGGCACCCTCGACTGCAGCACTGGCCGTGGTCGCGCTCCTAGCTCTCTCCGCCTCTGCGAGCGACTCTCAGCCGTCCCACAGGTATACTCTCTCTCGATCCTGATTACAGCGCAAGGCTTGAATATCTAAGTCCAGCTTAGCGAAAGGTGATGGACATATAAACTTCTACTAAACTCCTCCCGGATGGGTCATGAAGGTTGAAAGGCACCGACCGACCACCGTGTCATCCTCAGTCCACATATAATGCGGATATGGAGGGGCAGGTGTGGAGCACACCGCTCTCCCGGAGCCGCTACTTCTCAATCAAGTAGCTCCACAGTTTGCCTCACAAGGGCTAAGTGCACCCGACTTGCCAACAGCGCTCGGCAGACCCGACGGTCACCCACCCAACTGATAACCCAGCCCGACAGCGCTTAACTTGGGTGATCTGACTAGAACCGGTGTTACAACTGCGGCAAGGTCGTTGACATCTAAACTTCTACTTATTTTTAATAAGTCAATTACAAGACCTGTTCCCTTTGTATGTGTGCCTGATCCTCTTAACACCTGCTTATTTCTTTATTTTTGTCTACCGGGTGATCAAAAAGTCAGTATAAATTTGAAAAATTAATAAACCACGGAATAATGTAGATATAGAGGTAAAAATTGACACACATGCTTGGAACGAGATGGGGTTTTATTAGAACCAAAAAAAAGGCAAAGTTCACAAGATGTCCAACAGATCGCGCTTGGCAGCAAAACTGCTACCGTCATGGTTGAGAGGTACGCCGATATGTTACAGAATCGCATCATCCCCAGCCTGGCTGATAAACACCTGCTGGAACGTACGATGTTTATGCAGGATGGCGCAACACCCCATATTGCTAGACGCGTGAAAGATCTCTTTCGCGCGTCGTTTGGTGATGATCGTGTGCTCAGCCGCCAATTTCGTCATGCTTGGCCTCCCAGGTCCCCAGACCTCAGTCCGTGCGATTATTAGCTTTGGGGTTACCTGAAGTCGCAAGTGTATCGTGATCGACCGACACCTCTAGGGATGCTGAAAGACAACATCCGACTCCAATGCCTCACCATAACTCCGAACAGGCTTTACAGTGCTGTTCACAACATTATTCCTCGACTACAGCTATTGTTGAGAAATGATGGTGGACGTATTGAGCATCTTTGATTTGTCTTATTTTGTTATGTTAATTATTGCTATTTTGATCAGATGATGCGCCATCTGTCAGACATTTTTTGAACTTTTGTATTTTTTTGTTCTAATAAAACCCCATGTTATTCCAAGCATGTGTGTCAATTTGTACCTCTCTATCTACATTATATCGTGATTTATTCAGTTTTCAAATTTATACTGACTTTTTGATCACCCTGTATTTTGGAGTCAGAAAATGACTGGCTGAAGTTGACGAAATATGATTTTAACTGAAGAAATACACTGAGATGACGAAAGCCATTAGATATCTCCTAATATGGTGTCGGAGCTCCTCTTGCACGACGTAGTGCATCAACTCAGCGTGGCAGGGACTCAAGTCGTTGGAAGTCCCCTGCAGAAGTATTGATCCATGTTTCCACTACAGCCGTCCATAATTACGAAAGTGTAGCTGGTGCAGGATTTTGTGCACAAACTGACCTCTCGATTACGTTCCATAAATGTTCGATGGGATTCATGTCGGACGATCAGGGTGGCCAAATCACTCGCTCGAATTTTCCAGAATGTTCTTCAAACCAATCGGTACCCATTGTTGCCCGGTGACATGGCGCATTGCCAGCCATAAAAAAATCCATTGTTATTTGGAGACATGAAGTCCATGAAAGGCTGCAAGGGGCCTCCAATTAGCCTTCTTTTTCCAGTCAATAATCGGTTCAAGCCACAGCACACCATTATCCAACCATAAACAGCTTGCACAGTGCCTTGTTGACAACTTGTGTGTAAGGCTTCGTGGGATCTGCGCTACTCGAACTCAACCATCAGCTCTTGCCAACTGAAATCGGCACTCATCTGACCAGGTCTCGATGTTCCAGTCGTCTACAGTCCAACCGATGTGGTCACGAGCCCAGAAGAGGGCGATGTTAGCAAAGGAATTCGCTCCATAAACCATTAACACTATATTTCACCGTACCTCCCATATTGATTTGTGCGGTTATTTCAAAAAATGGGGGTCAAATGGCTGTGGGAACTATGGGATTTAACTTCTGAGGTGATCAGTCCCCTAGAACTTAGAACTACTTAAACCGAACTAACCTAAGGACATCACACACGTCCATGCCCGAGGCAGGATTCGAACCTGCGACCGCAGCGTGCGGTTATTTCACGCAGTGTTGCTTGTCTGCTAGCACTGACAAGTCTACGCAAACGCCTCTACTCTCGGTCGTTTAGTGAAGGCCAACGGCCTCTGCGTCGTGAGACCCAATGCCGGAAATTTAGTTTTCTCGGCACACGCTTCGACACTGTGCATCTCGGAATATTGACTTCCCTAATGATATCTGAAATGGAATGTCCCATGGATCTAGCTCCAACTACCATTTAGCGCACAGTCTGTTCATTCCTGTCATGCGGGCATGACCACATGAGTACAAATGGCAGGTCTGCCAATAGACAGCCGTTTTTACCTTGTGTGTGCGATGCGAAGAGGGCCTTCTTTTTTGCGACGGCTCCATAACCCAGGATCCTCGGCGGTACTTTTGGGGCAGCCACCATAAATTGCATTAAGCGTGAGTAGTGACCAGGATGTAGCTATGTCTGTTGGCTGAAAAATAATTAACGACAAGAATTGCGCCAGCTAGAATGAAGAGACAACTTATCTTTATTTCTGACGATACGTGCACCAGCAATACAAGTCCAAGTAATATCCAAGAGTAATCCGTGTACTGTGCCTAGTCGAATACAATAGCAAATATCACACTGCAATGGCTCCGCTATTAATTCCACGAAAGGCTAGCAATAGACAATCGACAGTAGACTGTTCGTCTCGGCCGGCCGGAGTGGCCGAGCGGTTAAAGGCGCTACAGTCTGGAACCGCACGACCGCTAAGTCGCAGGTTCGAATCCTGCCTCAGGCATGGATGTGTGTGATGCCTTTAGGTTAGTTAGGTTTAAGTAGTTCTAAGTTCTAGGGGACTTATGACCACATCAGTTGAGTCCCATAGTGCTCAGAGCCATTTGAACCATTTTTTTTTGTTCGTCTCGGGGCCAGCGCTCCTCCTTATATGCAAAAGGCAGAGGGCGCTGCGGACCCGAGCTCAGCCATGGCGCGACCTCTTCCGTCGGCGGTAACGCCCTGAGACGCCGACGGCCGCGACAGGAACTGTGGGCAGCGATGTCACGGTCTGGGCGCGCGTGCGCGAGTTGGTTGGTTCCGTGGATACAGGTCTTTTATATGTACATATCGCTATTTCATGACTTTTGTCATCTCAGTGAAGAATGCAACAAGCACTATGAAACAAAACTCAAGTTTCTTCCAAATAGGCCTTGACGACCCAACGCTATTGACCGATCGCCGGTTTATCCACTGTATGCGCATGTGGTCAGTGCCTCTCTCTCCCGGAGCCGTTGTCAGCTTCTGTGACCAGTCGCTAATTCTCAATCAAGCAGGTGCTCAACTGGCCTCACAAGGACTGAGTACACCCTACTTGCGAACAGCACTCGGCAGACTCAGCCAGACGCTAGCCAAGCCCGACAGCGCTTAACCTTGATGGGAACCATTGTGACCACTGCGGCAAGGCCGTGGTCCACTTTTCACTGTCATATGTATAAAAATACATCCAGACTACTGCTGCGAGCTGCTACTATGAAATTATCAGACCAGAGAGAAGCTACATTTATCTCCTGACAGGGGTGTCGCTCACAACGAAGTGGCGCATTTGTCCTCTTTATCTGCTGTGCTTCCTGACAGGCATTGTTGGCGTCAGCGATAAACTTTGTATTGTAGGGTATAATGCACACTGTCAGAGACAGCAAAGGACCTGGAAGAGCAGCTGAATGGAATGGACAGTGTCTTGAAAGGGGGATACAAGATAGACACCAACTAAAGCAAAACAATGATAATGGAACGTAGTCTAATTAAAAGGGGTGATGCTGCGGGAATTAGATTAGGAAATGAGACGCTTAAAGTAGTAAATGAGTTTTGCTATTTGGAGAGCAAAATAACTGATGATGGTCGACGTAGGGAGGATATAAAATGTAGACTGGCAATGGCAAGGAAAGCGTTTCTGAAGAAGAGAAATTTGTTAATATCGAGTATAGATTTAAGTGTCAGGAAGTCGTTTCTGAAAGTATTTGTATGGAAGTGAAACGTGGACGATAAATAGTTTGGACAAGAAGAGAATAGAAGCTTTTGAAATGTGATGCTACAGAAGAATGCTGAAGATTATATGGGGAGATCACATAACTAATGAGGAGGTATTGAACAGAATTGGGGAGAAGAGGAGTTTGTGGCACGACTAGAAGAAGGGATCAGCTGTTAGGGCATATTCGGAGGCATCAAAGGATCACCAATTTAGTACTGGAGGGTACAAATCATGGAGGGAGACCAAGAGATGAATACACTAAGCAGATTCAGAAGGAAGTAGGTTGCAGCAGGTACTGGGAGATGAAGCAGCTTGCACAGGATAGAGTAGCATGGAGAGCTGCATCAAACCAGTCTCTGGACTGAAACCACAACAACTACTATGCACTCGCATCCTGTACAATCATAACGTGTAAGGGTACTGTACCCTCACGCCTAGCTGCCAACAGGTCATACCTCATCACTCTTTTTGAAGATTCCTACTTGGAGTAATAAAAAATAGAGAAAAGTTAAAATGGTGGTTTTTGAGTACAGTGCAAGGAACGTTCGTTTATACATATGAACAGTCCGGTTCCAGATGTTGTTCAACTTACGCATGAATGTCGACCTTGGTTCGGTCCTGGCGAACCACCAGAGACGTCTTCTGCAGTTTCTCGTTTCGTGGTAGATTCGTAATTATACCACCAAGTCCTGCCATCGGCGATGATATTTTCCGCATCTTTCATTTCAGGCGTCCACGTCTCGTCGTTTCTGTTGAGGAATCACTGTGTGCGGGACGCACTTGGCGCAAACACAAACTTTTCTCTTCTAGAAAATGTTCTTAGCAATATCTTGAACGGATAATTTATAAACGTTCAGATCGTTGCTCCACTGCGATTTGTGACACAACAACGTCAACATACTTCGGCCGCCCGTTCGCTACTGAACGCTGCCTGATAGTAGCTGAGTCGTCGAATGGGTATCCGCTGTTTACTGTTGTCAGTTCAAGCTGCCATCGTTGTTACTGCGCTGAATACACTTATGTCTCTGCACAGCGCGATCCTCGCGTGTTTCGTTATGCGGGGCGCGTGAGGTTGCCACCACGTTCAAATCTCACCTGTTCGTGTTTCGGGGACCTGCAGTGGCAGGGTGGAGATAGTAGTGTTACGCGGTCACTGCTGCTGTTAGTCGTGTTATCGTCTACTTCTTGTATGACCTGAGTCTAGTGCGAATGCTTTCTGTTGCAGAGAGAGCGGTTTTAATGGAAGAGGTTTTCCGTATCTTTACGGTGCATGTGAGGCGGCAATTTAGATTGCGTTTTCCTGCTTCGAGGTGTTCACATCGTGACACTATATGTGATTTAATTTGCAAATTCCAGACAAAAGGTTCAGTTCATGATGCACCACGAACTGGTAGGGTCACAAGTTCAACAGAACGGAAGTTTTACGATATTTCGAACGTAACGTTGCAGAGTCCATCAAAATTAGTGAGAAGATTATCGCAAAAGCCCAAAGGCTGCCGTACGGCAGCACAGAATGCCGTAACCAAAGAGCTAGGGCTGTGTCCGTACGAAATTACTGCTGTGCAAAAGTCACGCTGTATGGACCATGCGAAGCGAATAGGATGTCGTTCATGGTTTCAGGGATTTATAAACCGACATGGTGTTTTAGATCGAACCTTTTTGACTTATGAGGCTTGGTTTGACCTATCTGGCTACATTAATTCCCAAAATCCACAAATATTGTCATCAGAAAATCCACATGCCTTAAGATAAACGCCATTGCACGGGATGTCGCAGAGAAATGTAGCCTCGTCGGTATGGCGGCAACCCGCCGGGCAGTGCTGCCTCGCGTGTTGCTGAGTCATCAGGCGCTCACCACACAGTGTGTACGCAGGGCGGTCGCAAACTATCAAAAAAGCTGAGTGCTGAGTAATAATAAGAAAAAAATCGATAAGTTACGCCGTTATCGAGTTATTTAGCATCGAAGTCAGCGAATCAGGTCGCCGTACGTGCAAGTTGCTGCAGTCTGCCGGAAACAGTGTCGTTCGCTTTCCGCAAATCGACAAAACGTATCTTTCGCTCAACTAGCTTAAATTTATCATTTTCAAAAAAAGGCATATTTTAGCTGGTAATGTGAATTGTGGTAACTCGCAGACCATTAGATGTGTTACGCGCACGTGCAAGTGTATGAATTTGTGCACGCAACGACCTTATAGCCTAATTCCAATGCTAAATAAGTCGGAAACGGCGCATAAAAGAAACCTGTTTGCACGATATCACAGGTCTGGCAGCGCCTTCAGTTTTGCATTTACTGTAGGCAGGGAATCAGTCTGCGACATGTCGATTAGACCAGAGTCTTCTACAATGGAGACCAGAGCTTTCAATGTGAATAACTACACACAGTATAATAGTAGACGCAGAAACGTATCTAGCAAAGCATATCTGAAAAATTACGGGTACACTTCGAAGCTGACGGTTACACATCGAAGTGGTGTTATAGCCTTTCACGCCTTTTACAACTCAATAAAACACTGAAAGACAAGAGATGAAAGTAAAAACATCTGGCAATGCCATACGTGGATCCGTCTTAACTTACTTGAGAGTGCACAGCCAACGAAAAGTGATCACGATATCGGCACAGAAAAGAAGTATCTACATCTACATCTACATTTATACCCGCAAGCCACCCAACGGTGTGTGGCGGAGGGCACTTTACGTGCCACTGTCATTACCTCCCTTTTCTGTTCCAGTCGCGTATTGTTCGCGGGAAGAACGTCTGTCTGAAAGCCTCCGTGCGCGCACGAATCTCTAATTTTACATTCCTGATCTCCTCGGGAGGTATAAGTAGGGGGAAGCAATATATTCGGTATCTCATCCAGAAACGCAAACTCTCGAAACCTGGCGAGCAAGGTACACCGCGATGCAGAGCGCCTCTCTTACAGAGTCTGCCACTTGAGTTTGCTAATCATCTCCGTAACGCTATCACGGTTACCAAATAACCCTGTGACGAAACGCGCCGCTCTTCTTTGGATCTTCTCTATCTCCTCCGTCAACCCGATCTGGTACGGATCCCACACTGATGAGCAATACTCAAGTATAGGTCGAACGAGTGTTTTGTAAGCCACCTCCTTTGTTGATGGACTACATTTTCTAAGGACTCTCCCAATGAACCTCAATCTGGTACCCGCCTTTTCAACAATTAATTTTATATGATCATTCCGCTTCAAATCGTTCCGCACGCATACTCCCAGATATTTTACAGAAGCAACTGCTACCAGTGTTTGTTCCGCTATCATATAATCATACAATAAAGGATCCTTCTTTCTATGTATTCGCAATACATTACATTTGCAGCTAACTTTAAAAGATGAATACAGGGTGTTCACTTTAATTGAAGACACAGAAATATCTCAAAAGCCACACAGCGGATTAAAAGAAGTTATAATTCCAATATGTTTAAACTCGGAGGCGGACAGCCAATGATACCACTCTCGACCCCCGCCGCCCTCATCCCATCCCGTGTATCCGAGGCTCGGGGAAACTTTGAAATATACAATGGGACCGTGGCTTTTTATTGCAGATTACGATTCTACTGCAGAATCTACATACGTTTTGTCTCAAGCATTTTCTTCGTTTAGTCACAGATGGCACTGTAATCGGAGGAACAGAAATGGGCACTCAATCGTAATTTACAACATGCTACTCAATGACCCTCGAATATCCAATGGGACGTGAGACTTTATCTCCACCCTACGAAGGTAGAACAGGCCATTATTTCTTAACCGGAAACCCCATTCGCAACGCTGTATTCCTCAGACATATGGAACAGGGGACTACTCGGCGTAGCACTGTGGTCGTGGCTCGGGGCGAAAGCTACTCTGCTTTTCCAACTACAGGAACTGTTCTGACATAGCGCCGCCAACTTCATTGTACTTAGTGATCCGCTTTTCAAATGACCATCGCAGGAGAGAAGCATATCTACGGAAATGCCTGCACACGTGTTTCTCTGATGTCCTGCAGTGGTACCGGTGGTTCCTTTCCAAAAACAGTCGATATCTGCGTCTATTCAACGTGCCGTCTATAAAAGACTGACCATTAAGTTTGTTCCGCATGTTGACACACCATACATTAACCCACCAAAGACGTTGATGGTCAACTTGCCGTAAGCAGTGGGGATTGTCTACACTTCAGTAATGCACCTTATGCTGGTTAACACTACCATGGTTTGTGAATGTGGACTCATTGGAAAATAGAACCTCAGCAAAGAAAGTGGGGCTCGTTTGCACTTTTAGACGTGCTCATTCACAAAACACTACCTAGTTATGGAAATCGGCGTCATGTATTTCTTTATGCAGTAACACGTGGGTTGGATGATACTTATGACGATGCAGTATTGTGACGACACTACCTACGAACATACCGGAATCACGGTGTAGTTGCCGGGCGTTTATCCGTGTGTTCTGCTACACTGCCGCTAGTACAGCTATTTCATTAGCTTCTCCGTTTGCTTCGTTTCCTTTTGCAGGTGTGTACGCTGCCATCAGTCATAAAGGCGTCACTTAAAAAAACTAACGAGAGAGAGCTTTCTCTGGAAAGCACTCGGCATACAAGGCAACAAAAGTCTCAACATTTCTCCTACATCCTCCATAAATCAGCATTATTTCAATTTTTTCTTCTGTGATTGCATCATTTATCATCCACTTGCACGTCTGTTCTCAAAATGATAAGTAGGTGTGGAGGCAGTAAAAACTGGGCAAGTACTGTAATGTTTAGGGTCGCTACGTCTGCACGATACGTGAGCTCCAGTCGCAGTGTACTGCCTGTTATGATAGTCGTAGTTGTCTACACGGCCACCGTGGCGTGACGAGTGGTCCCCTGTTCGATATGTTGGAGTAATACAGAATTGCGAATGGGGTTTGCAGTTACAAGATATGAAAAACTGGTCTGTCTTACCCTCGCAACATAGAGGTGGTGTCCCACGTGCCACTGGATATTCAGTGGTCATTGAGTAGCATGTCCTGAATTACGATTGTGTACCCATTTCTACTCCTCCGATTACAGCCAAATGCGGCGAAACGAAGGAAATGCTTCAGACAAAACGGATGCAGATTTTCATGTAGAATCGTAATAATAAACGGGGGTTTCCAGTGAAGATTTCAAAGTTGGGCCCCATCACCCACGCACAGGTCGAGTGTGGTATATCACATCCGAGACAAACAAATTGGAATTATAACTTTTTTAATCCGATGTGTAGTTTTCGATATATTTCAAAGTATTCAGTTTGTTTGGTATGTTTGCCACTGTAAGCATCTTTGCACACCCGAATTCATGAGTGATGCGTATTCTTTGGCTGTCATAGTTGTTTAACAGTATCTACTACTTGGTATCCAGGGTGAATTATCAGTCATGTGTTCAGCATTCAAATTACCTTTCTACTTCCACTGTTAGTCAAAAATATTTCCATTAGGAAAGCAAAGAGTAAATCTTGCGTTATTTAATATCGTGCTTAAAAATAATTTTTGTGGCGTATAGCAGTGTTGAGAAAAGTTTATAGGGCACGTTTGTACAAGTTACTTGTGCGGCATTAAAAGGATTACGCACTTAATACTTTTGCAATACGCAGATAGAGTAGAGCCCAACTATCCGTTGCAAGGTAGCAAACAGCTGTAGGGTCTAAACGAATATTTGGGAGAAAATTAGAAACAGTTTCCATCTACAAAAGTTTCATATAAATTCAGTAGAGCCGTTTTCTAACGTCGTTTAGTTTTCGATATGCAACAGTTAGCCATTGTGTGATTATGACAAAGCCAGTCTGAGTATTATTGACAATTATTCTCTACATTTAATTTCATTTGCAGATAGCCAGATTAACTTTAGATTAAGTTGAGAAGCGTGATAGCTAAGGCTATTATAGAAAAAAATACATTGATCAGCCAGAAAATTATGGCCTCCGACATACTATTGACATAAAACCGTCCAGACAATAGCAGCGTCACCTGTCGAGCAATGACTGCTAGTCAGACACACCTACGATGTATGCAGTGTCAGTGGGCGTGCTGTCTGTGTGTACAGGGTGAAAAGTATTTAAACCGACAAACTCTGGGAGATTGTAGGGGACATCAAAACAAATATTTTTCCCTGATGTCATTTTTTCCTATGAGGATTATTTAAACCGGTGGAGGTCGTGTTACGCTCTTCAGTTGTTAGAGGCCGTATTACGATCTTCAGTTGTTAGAGGACGTATTACGCTCTTCAGTTGTAGGTAACTGCTGTCCACCAATGTAGTAGTGCTTTCTCTCTGTTTACTAATGGAGCGATACACCTGGTTCGTGCGTACTACGTAGCGCAGCACAACGGACGAGCTGCACAGCGGGTTTGTCAACAATAATATCCTAATCGCCGTATCCCGCATCATACGACATTTGCTGCTGTGTACCAACGTCTGAGTGAGACCGGGTCATTTAGCAGATTACCTGGACAGGGACGCCGTCGCTCGGTAAGAACGCTGCTTGCAGTGCATCAATCAGCACTGGTGCAATTGCACGTAACATGGGGACGAATCAGACGAATGTAAGAACAGTCCTTCGAGAGCAATTGTTACGTCCATTTCACTTACAGTGTGTCCACAACCTGAAACCAGTTGATTATCCACCCAGAGCACAGTTTTCGCAGTGGTACCTGGAACAGTGTGAAATGCATCCTACATTTCCATCCTTTCTGTTGTTTGCCGATGAAGCAACGTTCGGGCGTGATGGAGTCTTCAACATGCACAATTCGCATGTTTGGAGTGAGGATAACCCACATGCCACAATTACTAGCGCTCAAGTGCGGTTCTTCGTTAATGTGTGGATCGGTGTTGTTGGGGACTGTTTAATTGGGCCGTATCTGCTACCTAGACCATTAAATGGCAGACACTATTACAATTTTCCCGCCAGAGCATTGCCAGACTTGCTGGAAGACGTCCCGCTCTCTGCAACACAACGCATGTGGTTCCAGCATGACGGGGCGCCGCCACATTTCAGTCGTCGTGTGCGTCGATTCCTGGACCGACGGTTGCCAGAAACGTGGATTGGCAGAGGTGGTCCTGTACCATGGACAGCTCGATCCCCAGATATGTCCCCTCTGGACTTTTTTAGTGTGGGGAGAGATGCGCAACCTTGTTTACGCAACTCCTGTTGCATCAGAAGATGATCTTGTTGCACGGATAGTAGCAGCAGCAGGAATAATTCAGGATACTCCTGGGATTTTTGCCCGTGTCAGACAGAACATGATCCGACGGTGTAACCTTTGTTTACGTGTCAATGGAGACATTTTTGAAAATCTACTGTAATTGAAATTGGGTTGAGTTAATGTGTTGTCTCTTGGTGATAAAAAAAATGGAAAAGTGTTTGTTGGTTTAATTAATTTGCCGCCAGAGAAATCTTCCTCTACCGGTTTAAATATACCTCATAGGAAAAAATGACATTAGGGAAAAATATTTGTTTTGATGTCCCCTACAACCTCCCAGAGTTTGTCGGTTTAAATTCTTTTCACCCTGTAGAATGTGGAAGGAGCGCGATCCGTCTGAATTCGACCGAGGGCAGTTTGTGATGGGCCGGAGGCTCGGCACGCGGTGAAACCAAGGTGAAACCCCGTACAGATGTCGTGGGTCGGACGGCCACCCCTCATTACAGGTGTCGGACGTCGGAGGCTGGGCAGACTGGTTAAATAGGGCAGTCGGCGAGCTGTACGCAGCTAACAATAGAGTTTAATGGTGCGCAGAGTACAAATGTGTCTGAACACAAAGTGTACCGAAGACTACGAATGATGGACCTCCGCAGCCGACGACCCATTCACGTGCCAATGTGAATACTACGACATCGGCAGCTACGACTGCAACGGGCACGTCGCCATCGGCAGTATAAGCTGGCGCAGCGGAAGAGCGTTGGATGGTCTGATGGATCTAGATACCTTCTTCATCATGCCGACGGGAGACCGCGATCCCGTCATCTTCCAGGGGAACAGCTCCTTGATACCTGTACTAGAGGACGGAGACAAGCTGGCGGCGACTCCATTATGATCTGAGAAAAATTCACATGGGCATCCATGGCTGCAGTGGAGCTCGTGCAAGACACCATGACGGCCAAGGAGCATCGTACACTGGTTGAAGAGTGTGATGGTGTGGTTCGAGAAACACAGTGGCGATTTCCAGTTGATGTAATGCAGCCACCCCCTCCCCCCCGAGTCAGTGCTCACCGCTCTCCTCCAAGAAATTTACGAGAATTAGCGGGACGTGTGTTTAGGTGGGGCGCCAATTACCTCCAGCGACCTACCAAGGCCTCACTCCTTCCAAGCCACGACGTGTCGCGGCTTTTATCCGACTCGGAGGTGGACATACGGGCTGTTAGGTAGGTGGTCATAATGTGCTGGCTGATCAGTGTACACTGGCGACTTGTAGTCGGAATTTAAAAGTACTTGCTGGCATTGCCAGCGAGAGATTTTGTCACACGAAGTTTTAAATTAACAATTAAAAGCATGTAAGTTTCAACATTTATGTACAAATCACGCATAACATGTTTTGAAAAAGAAGACTTCTTTAACAAAACTCTAGAAAGAGGGAATAAACTTTGTTATAAATATTTATGGCATTTTTTCAATGAAAACTATGCCCTTGGTTTTCGTCAATCTGTGAAGGATGCCTGTGTAGCATGCGAGGAACTGAATTTAAAAAGTGAAAGTCTCTTTCTGTGTGAGAATGCGACAAGAGTGGCCGTCGCCAAACTTCTGGTGCCTAGGGGCAGAACCAAAAAGTTTTAGACTTCCAGTAACGATATCATTGTCAAACGTGTGCTGGAGCCTAAACAAAATGCTGTAATCTTCATTGATGTCATAATCAACATCTCTTTACCTCACTTTCCTGTTGAAGACACCTACTATTTGAGACAACTTACGTGGAAGTTTCTGGTGTGCTTAACCAAACATCAGGGGAAACGATAGTTTTCATCTACTATGAAGGAAAGAGAGGAAAGAGTTCAAATGAAGTGTGTACGATATTGAAATGGTGCATCGAAAATATGATAGGCAACGATGTAGAAAGGTTATATAGAACAAACATAATACTCTGGTTAGGATAATGACGGCACTGTGTGAGATCAAATGATTCAATGACCTTAAAGTTTTTCCAATTAGAGGTTACTCGTTGATGCCGAACGATAGGGATCTCGGGATTACTAGCAGGAAGTTAAAAGAAGGAGCAAAGATAGTATACAGTCGATGACGTAGCTGAACTGGTGAAGCATTCCTCAAAAAATGAGAAGTTTTCTTCAAATGAAAGTGGATTAATTTATCGACCACAGTTCCTGATGGCCCACATTCTATAAAATAACCTGCTTGAGCGTGCGTTGATTTGTACGGTAAAGTCGTTCATAGACACCTGAAAAGGATTCTCACAATATCATGAGCTGTACAAACTTTGGAACTCCCTTATCTTTACTGCCTACATATAACAACAAAAGGGATGACATTGAGAAATCTTTAGACTGTATCCCTCAAGACAAGATATAGTTTTAGAATTCAGTCGCATCATGGCGACCAACAACGGCATCTCGTGATGGAGATGAAGATGACTGACTAATGAAACCTTGAAAAAGTCTACCATTATTCAGAAAAGAAAACAGGCCTTAGACGGCCCAACGGTACCGACCGGCCGCCGTGTCTTGCTCAGGCTACAGGTGGATATGGAGAGGCATGTGGTCGGCACACCGCTCTCCCGGCCGTATGTCGGTTTACGAGACCGGAGTCGCTACATCTCAGTCAAGTATAAGGCTGCCGTGGCTGTTGAGACACTAGTCCCACTGTGACACATGGCGGTGAATGGCTGTCTCATAAAATTTCCGGGTCTGCGATGTTAACCAGCTCCGCACGTACAAATGGACGTCGTCGTCCAAGGAGAATCGTTTGCCCCTCAGAGCCTTTTTAAGCGGACCAAAAACGTCGTCATCACAGGCAGAGAGGTCCGGACCATACTGAGGGTGCCCGACAACATCCCTTTTGAATTTCTGCAGGAGTGCCGCGACTGTGTTGGCCGTATCAGGCTTTGCACTGTCGTGGATCGGAATGACCCGACGGCTGACACTGCCAGGTCGTTTTGATTTAATCGCTTGGCGAAGGGTGGTCAAGGTTTGCGAGTGACGCTGGAAGTTCACCGTTGTCCCGTGGTGCAAGACGTGAATTAGAATGAGGCCATTTTTCGTCCCCTTAGAAAGGCTCTGAAGGGCAAACGATTCACCTCGGACGACGACGTCCAGCTGTACGTGCGGAACTGGTTAACATCTCAGCCCAGGGAATTTTAGCCATTCACCGCCTTGAGTCACAGTGGGACAAGTGTCTCAACAGCCAGGGTCAATACCTCTAACATACAGATACTGGTTTCTGTAATTGTACCTCCGGCTCGTATCTTTTTGAACGCCCTTTATAGCTCCTCAGTTTGCCTCACAAGGGCTGAGTGGATCCCGCTTGCCGACATCGCTCGGCAGACCGGATGGTCACCTAACGAAGTGATAGCCCAGCCCGACAGCGCTTAAATTCGGTAATCTGACGGGAACCGTTGTTACCACTTCAGCAAGGCCGTGTTATTCAGAAATTAGTCCCAAAAATGTGTATTACAGTAAAAGATGTTTATATTAACGATTCTACTGTAAAACAATTAACTCAGTCTTAAAATTAATTTGAATACCCAGTGTACTCCAGAAAGGGAACATGTCCAATCAACAGATTCATCTCTCTCTTTCCGCGTATGCCATACGTGACATTTATATGTACACTAATGACCATTAAAAATACTACACCACGAAGATGACGTGCTACAGACGCGAAATTTAACCGACAGGATGAAGATGCCGTGATAAGCAAATGATTAGCTTTTCAGAGAATTCAACCAAGGTTTGGCGCCGGTGGCGACACCTACAACGTGCTGACATGAGGAAAGTTTCCCACCGATTTCTCATACACAAAAAGCAGTTGCCTGGAGAAACGTTGTTGTGATGCCTCGTGTAAGGAGGAGAAATGCTTACCATCACGTTTGCGACTTTGATAAAAGTCGTATTGTAGCCTATCGCGATTGCGGTTTATCGTATGGCGACATTCCTGCTCGCGTTGGGCGAGATCCACTGACTGTTAGCAGAATATTCAATCGGTGGGTTCTGGAGGGTAATACGAAACGCCGTGCTGGATCCCAACGGCCTCGTATCACTAGAAGACGAGATGACAGGCATCTTAACCACTTGGCTGTAACGGATCGTGCAGCCACCTTTCGATCCCTGCGTCAACAGATGGTGACGTTTGCAAGACAACAACCATCTGCACTAACAGTTCGACGACGTTTGCAGTAGCATGGACTATCAGCTCGGAGACCATGGCTGCGCTTACCCAAAACTCTGGATCACAGACAGGAGCGCCTGCGATGGTGTACTCAACGACGAACCTGGTTGCACGAATGGCAAAACGTCATTTTTTCGGATGAATACAGCTTCTATTTACAGCATCATGGTGGTCGCATCCGTTTTGGCGACATCGCGGTGAACGCACATTGGAAGCGTGAGTTCGTCATCGCCATACTGGCGTATCACCCGGCTTGATGGTATGGGGTGCCATTGGTTAC
The DNA here is from genome assembly GCF_023864345.2 of Schistocerca serialis cubense. Classification (NCBI taxonomy): domain Eukaryota; kingdom Metazoa; phylum Arthropoda; class Insecta; order Orthoptera; family Acrididae; genus Schistocerca; species Schistocerca serialis. The sequence continues at coordinate 490,320,531 of NC_064646.1, read as the reverse complement.
ACGTCTCGGTCATCTCTTGTTCACATTGACGGCACTTTGAACAGTGGACGTTACATTTCAGATTTGTTACGACCCGTGGCTCTACCCTTCATTCATCCCTGCGAAATCCTACATTTCAGCAGGATAATGCACTACTGCATGTTGCAGGTGCTGTACGGATCTTTCTGGATACAGAATATGTTCGACTGCTGCCCTGGACAGCACATTCTCTAGATCTCTCACCAATTGAAAATGTCTGGTCAATGGTGGCCGAACAACTGGCTCGTCACAATACGCCAGTCACTACTCTTGATGAACTGCGGTATCGTGTTTAAGCTGCATGGGCAGCTGTACCTGTACACGTCATCCAAGCCCTGTTTGACTCAATGCCCAGGCCGTTATTACGGCCAGAGGTGGTTGTTCTGGGTACTGATTTCTCAGGATCTACGCACCCAAATTGCGTGAAAATGTAATCACATGTCAGTTATAGTATAATATATTTGTCCAATGAATACCCGTTTATCATCTGCATTTCTTCTTGGTGTAGCAATTTTAATGGCCAGTTGTGTATAAGGAAAATTACCTACATAAAGAAACCAGAAATGCATGTCAGGATACAAATTACAATAAATCGGTTTTATTTAGTTTTTTTTGTCTGTAATTGATGGTAGGATATGTGGACACGTTGCCCTTCTGCAGTAAGCGGTCGCCACAGACGGGCAGCAAGCTATGTAGCGATGGCGTCTGTTTGTGTGCTCAGGTGGAAGCGGCTGTCGGACCAGCGGCTGGCGGAGCTGCAGACTCTGGTGGCGCTGCAGGCGATGGGCCACACCGTGCCCGTGGGCGCCGGCGTCGTGGACCCCAGGGCCGTGTGAGTGCCGCGCCGCCTCCCCACCTGGCACCGATACTTTCAGCGTTTCACGAGGAATAGTAAGCGTCTTAGGAGGTTGTAGTACAGACTAATAAAAGAAAACATTCCATATAACATGTGTTCGGCTGTTACTGGTTACAGAAGTACAGCCGTCAGAAAATAACCCAAAGGAATACTCACAGTCCAGAATAAGAGTTTCACTCTGCAGCGGAGTGTGCGTTGATATGAAACTTCCTGGCAGATTAAAACTGTGGACCCGGCCGAGACTCGAACTCGGGACATTTGCCTTTCGCGGGCAAGTGCTGTACCAACTGAGCTACCCGAGCACGACTCACGCCACGTCCTCACAGCTTTACTTCCGCCAGTACCTCGTCTCCTACTTTCCAAACTTCACAGAAGCTCTCCTGTGAACCTTGCAGAACTAGCACTCCTGTGATGTTTGGAGGACGGGGCGTGAGTCGTGCTTGGGTAGCTCAGATGGTAGAGCACTTGCCCGCGAAAGGCAAAGGTCCCGAGTTCGAGTCTCGGTCCGGCCCACAGTTTTGATCTGCCAGGAACTTTCCAATACTCATAATGTCGTTGAGTTGTGAACGACTTCCTACACAACGGTAAGCATTGGTGGGCTACAAAGTTGAGTGGCAACCGTCATAGTACAAAAGCTGGACAGAAGCAGAATAATTGTAACACACCACCCGTTGGTTGTCCGACTTTTGCATGTGTTCGCCCCTGACAAACAACTTATAGAGAAATTGGGAGTGGAACTATACGCAAAAATGGATAACGCTAGATTAAAATGTGGCGCGGTCATCCCTAATTAATCTGCGGTGGTAGTGTTGACGATAAATCGCACCTACTTTTACTTACAAATATGAACGATGACGATCACTTAGGGTGTTCAATGACATCAAACACATACACAAAATAAAATAAAGCAAAAGGGTGAATTCAGGATCAACTACTGAAAGTAAAGGCTCTACTGAATCACAATAATTTTATTATAACCTTCAGATCAATGCTGAATAAAACATAATGAACAATTTACAAATTAACCTCCTAACTGGCATTGGCAATAACTGTGTTAAAATCGGTCCAAAACGTGATCTCTTATAACACTCCAAGGTACTGTGAAACCTCTGTGGAAACAGCAATTGCAACTGATCCAACTATTTAACGTTAATACTAACACAGGCTGAAGCGGGAGCGATCTCACCGTAACATTCCTGTTGTAGCGCCGGTCTCCGACGGCGACGTCGCAGTCGTGCGATCGGCGTGTGGCGTCTCGGAAAGTACAATCCTACCCTATTCGAACACCAGACTGCTGTCCGTAAACTTGAGACAATGTTTCCGCCAGCAATGAGCTGGCGCGGCTAACGTCCTTTCAGAACGAAAGACGAAGAGGGGAAACGACTTGGCTAACGTCCTCTCAGTACGAGAGCCCAGAACGGAAGATCTCTACCGAGAGTTCAGCAAGATCGCTCTTCATCCTTATTTTCTCACCTCAACTTTTACTGAGCGAATCACATCACTAGAAGCTTTCAAAATACCCAGTTTGCCAGTGCCGACCAATGTACGGCCTGGGAATATAACTCTTTGCCACAATTCTTTTATTTCTACAAAATTTCACAAGTAAACTCCGCCCTCGTCGGCTGGGAAGAACCAAAGCTGTGGGTAATAACACGTTTACTGGAAGTTTCCTCCCAAGAGACCACTCGAGATTCCCCATCGTAGCGAACATTGAAAGTTTGTTATTCGCTACTCCTGGCCTGCTCCACTTGAGTTACTCGAAGGTGTAAAATTAGAGGGACATAGCCGAGAGCACGCACAGGAAAGTCCGTCCAGCTATCCACTGCTCTGTTTTGGTAAACACTTGAACACCTGCCGCCGCACGTCCCTCAGAGGTTGGTGGCCGCTGTGGCGCGTCTAAACGGATTACAGAAATCCCCCAGTTCACCATTCATACCGTCAGGCTGTGGACTTCGGCGGTTAGGCGGGGATGTAGCCGAGCTCTGTCTCGCGTACTGCCTTTCCGCAAAATCTTATAATTACAAAATCGCGGAATTCTCGCGTGCCGATGCCTTTCCACATAGATTTTCTACACCGTAATTTAAAGTATTACTCCAACAAAACCTAGTGTCACGGTAAATGGACTCATGTAAGGTGCAAGGCCGTTGCCATCTTACATAATCATTAAACGAGCTAACACAGTAAATATGAGATTTACTTAACTTGTCTATCTCCGAGTGTGCAAAGACTCAATACAAATAATGCAGCACAAAATAGGGTCCAGCTCTCAATGTCAACAAGTAAGAGGTACTACCAACCAAAGCACAAAAGGTAGGGCCGGCCGGGGTGGCCGAGCGGTTCTAGGCGCTATTGTATGGAACCGCGCGACCGCTACGGTCGAAGGTTCGAATCCTGACTCGCACATGGATGTGTGTGATGTCCTTAGGTTAGTTAGGCTTAAGTGGTTCTAAGTTCTAGGGGACTGATGACCTCAGCAGTTGTCCCATAGTGCTCAGAGACATTTTTGAACAAAAGGTGGTGTCGGAGTCGCGACTAGGCCGCGTCTGTCTAGCGTCAAGTAGCAAAGTGGCTCCGAGTGTGAGTGGGCTGCGTGGCTGCTGCTGGCCATTGTATATTGGGGGGCGCTTATCGTACGGAGCCATTGGAGGTGTGGCTCAGTGGGCGTGCACCATTGGGTCCACCAGTTACTGCATGATCCCTAGCGGCAACTGACGTAAACTTGCGTTGCCCTTGCCAACTTTGAGACTCCAGTAGGATGGTATCAACACGTAATATCACACGCAGAAGGTGTTATGCAAATGATTAAGCTGCAAGTTGACTTTTGTAAATTCACTCTTCCAACTTCAATGAACTACTGCATTCTCTTGGCAATGTGTAGCTCTTCTGGTGTCGCCTGAAGTCTTTTATCAAGGAGCAGTATTCATAATCCGTATCATAAATTCGTTTGTCGCATTTACATTTTCTTCGCAAACTTCGCCTTTCAATCATCCTAACAGGCATTGATATTAAAGGGTAAAGTCCGAGGACCTTTATAGTCAAGAAACGTTACCATTTTTTCCAAAAACATTTTATGAGGAATGTTGGAGTTAGACGATTCGTTAACTGACAACCAAAACGCTGGAAGAACATACCGATTCTTGTAGCCAGAAGCGCCTTCCCCGATGAATATGAGAGCTCGTTTTTGAGGACTTCCAGATTACGGGGCCCTGTAAGAAGACACGGTAACACAACAGGCCGAATTAACCGATTGCCTGTCATATCACGCAACAAATTTAAAGCAAACTGCTCTTGATAGTACACTGGTGTCCAAAATTAAAGTAACAAACCGAAATTTAGATAGGTTGCCACAAACAGTAAATCAGGCGAAATTAAAGCAGAAACAATATAAAAAAAACGGAGGACAAAAATGTTCTTCGTTTTAATCCAACCCAGCGGATTTACACACACATTCCGACAACTGGTTAATGCGCTCAGTATGGTGTGGGACCGCTTCTGGCAGCAGTACAGACAGGGTATTCTGTGACTGATGTGGTCAGTCTCTTGTTGAGACAATAATTCAGCTTCTTTTTGTGTAGCTGCTCGCAAGTCTAGGAGAGTGGTTGGTGGATGCTGACGTGATGCAACCCGTGCTCTATGGGATTCAAATCAGGGGAGCGTGCAGGCTAAGTCCCGATTGCAATATCTTCTGTTTTCAAGAAAACATCGATCACCCGTGCTCTATGAGGTTCAACATATCCTTCATCAATACGAAGTCTGGGTCTACAGCACTTCACAACGACAGTACATGAAGTCCTAAATCTCGTCACGATATCTGACAGCAGTTAAACCTTATCGATTTAAACATATAGTTTCATGAAGAGGAGGTTAAGTGGTCAACATAGTCCCTGCCCACACAATTAAGGATCATCCTCGATATCGGTCTCTTTCCATAACGATTGTTTCCAGAAATCCTGCTCCACGTTCCCTCCATCGTCGAGAATCACTGTCCAGACCAAATCGGGATTCATTTGTGAGAAGCACATTGGCCCCTGTCCGACAGTCCATGTGGCATACTGACGGCTCCACTCTAGACGTTCCCTTCTGTGAAGACGCGTCAGAGGTACACATACAGCAGGTCTCTGAGAATAAAGGCCACTGCCGAAGCATTCTGTACACCGCCTGCTTCGCTTCAACACGTCCAGTGGATGCTGTGAGCTCAGATGCCTGTTGCCGTGCAGTACTAAGGCAGTACTGTCGTGCCTTTACAACCAAATAACGGTTCTTTCTCTCTGATGTTACACGTAGTCGGCCCCGCTCGGTCTTCGGGATACAGTTTCGATTTCAAAAAACTGTCGCCACATCCGAAAAACAACAGAGCAATTCACATTAAGCCATCGGACTACATCAGTTTGCTACTGTCCTGCTTCCATTCTTCCCATGGCCTTCCACTGTAGAGAAACTCGTAAGCGTCTTCTCTGTGCCATACAGCACTGTCTGTGACTGTGTACACAGTGGTTGTGGATGTGGGAGCACAGGGCAAACATAGGTGCCATGACAACATTGTTGGCGTACTTGCCCATCGACAAGAATCCCATCATCCGTGCAGGACACGATCGTACGGACTCCTGTTGGCAGTTTGTATGACTATATCGTGAGGTACACACCACACGGGGAAATAGCGGTTTTTTGGTTTAATTTTGGAACCCAGTGAATATGTCGACAAAGCGTCGTGGGTTTACGTCAGGCTATAGATGTGTGTTACGAATTTTACTGATAACTTCACAAGTGAAACTGGTTTCGTCATTTAACAATATTCATGAGACAACTCGTCAGTTTCAAATTAGCCAGTGACAAAATTCTAATCGACTACCTTTATCTCCTTCTCTAAGGTGCTGAATCTGCTGTAAATGATAAGGACGGAGGCTCTGTATCCAATGTGTATGCCATATTCTTATACACTGAGGTGCAAAGAGTCATGGGATACCGCCAGATATCGGTCGGATGTGCTTTTTCTCGTGTAGTGCAGTAACTCGACGTGGGATGGACCAACAGTTGTTGGAAGTACCCTGCAGAAATACTGAGCCGTGCTGCCTATATTGCCGTCCATAATTACCCAAGTGTGCACGAACTGACATCTCGATTATGCCACATAAATGGGATTTATGTCCGACGATCTGGGTGGCCAAATCATTCGCTCAAGATGGCCAGAACGTTCTTCAAACAAATCGGGAACAATTTTTACCTGGTGGCATGGCACGTAGTGATCCACGAAAATTCCATCGTTGTTTGGGAAACTGAAGCCTATGAATGACTGCAAATGGTTTACAAGTAGCCAAACATAACCATTTCCAGTCAATTATCGGTTCAGCAGGTCCAGAGCACCCAGTCAATTCCATGTAAACACAGTCCACAGTATTATGGATCTATCACCAGCTCGCACAGTGTCTTATTGATAAATTGGGTCCATGCCTTCGCGGGGTCTTCGTCACACTTGAAACCAGCCGTCATCTCTCACCAGCTGAGATCGGGACTCAATAGACCAGGCCACGATTTTCCAGTCGTCTCGGGTCCAACTATGTAGTCACCAGCCCAGGAGAGGCGCTGCAGGCGATGTCGTTCTGTCAGCATAGGCACTCCTAACGTACACGTACGTTCTACGTCGCACACTGACTTCTGCGGTTACCTCAGGCCGCGTTGCTCGTCTGTTAGCACTGACAACTCTATGCAAACGCCACCGCTCTGGATCGTTAAGTGAAGGCCGTCGGCCATTGTGCTGGGAGTGGTGTGGGACAATGCTTGAAATTTGGTATTCTCGATATACACTTGACGCTGAGGATTTCGGAGTATTGAATTCCTAACGATTTTCGAAATGAAATGTCCCATGCGTCTAGCTCCAACTACCACTCAGCGTTCAAAGTCTATTAATACCCATCGTGCTGCCATAATCGCTCCGGAAACCTTTTCACATGAATCACCTGAGCACAAAAAACAGCTCCACCAACGCACTGCCCTTTCGTATCTTGTGTACGTGATACTACCAACTTCTATAAATGAGTGTATCACTATCCCATGGCTTTTGCCATCTCGGTGTACATCAAACTATCTGAGTTACAGGTGTTATTGATAGAGTCAGGAGTGAAACTATCTGTTGTGTACATAGTTCCGCATAGTCAGCGCGTACACAACTTTCCCACTAGAGCGGCCCCACTAAGCACAACAGCGCAGGCGCAGCACTCGTCCGTCTCCGCACTACAAGATGGCGCTGCCTTAGAGACGGACCAAATTCTGCTTCCGCTGATCTGCGTATTAATATGTAACGCAGCCAATGAGATTGCTGCTAACGTAGAACGTTTTCTCCTCGCAGATCACACTCGCGCAGTGATACGTGAACGCATGAGGTATTATAACGAGTGTACAGACCTCTGATTGGCCAGTCTGCATTTGTCTGCACCAATCTGTACCAGTCTGCATTAGTCTGTACCAGTCTATAGTCAAGTTTCAATCTGCGCCTAATAAGATTATCATATTCCTGTACATTGCCATGGAGATAAATGTATAGACACTTTGTCAAGTTCAAAAAATGGTTCAAATGGCTCTGAGCACTATGGGACTTAACACCTATGGTCATCAGTCTCCTAGAACGTAGAACTACTTAAACCTAACTAACCTAAGGACATCACACAACACCCAGTCATCATGAGGCAGACACTTTGTCAAGTATCAGAGATATGTGAGAACATGATTAACGTACCAAGACCAAAGGAACTTCAGATTGTCAATTGTAAACAGCATCCAGAATCAAGTTACGTAACATCTACGTTTTTCTATTATTTTGATAAATGTGTGTGAAAATTAATCAAGTTCTGTTTAAAGTTGGTCACCATCAATCTGCTACTCTAAGCGTGCAAGTGGCATTTCTATCGTCTGACCTAACGGCAGAAGATAAACACGCCACGATAAGACCACGAGACATGTTGCTGACACTCGCCTACTTCGTTAGAGCGACTAGTCAAATAATCTGATGGTGTGTGTACCGAAGGTCTTACAGTATGCACACCAGGCACATTAGTTAGCAGTATTCATGAGACTCCTCAATGATTTACAACTAGGCACTGACAGAATCCTAGTCGTCCTTTAAGTTCCTCTCTAAAGTTGTATGTGGAACACTGGTATGTCTAGCAGTTCTGTATGTGGTTGTTGAAGGACTACGAGTACGTTCACCCAGTTGAATAACGTCGTCTGCTTCACGCACACCACGTTCAGGTGAGGTATGACTGTTGGGCAGTGCACCAACTTCACTCTAATTATCGAACTACGAGAAATCTGGTAGTCTGCAGTAAGAAAATCATATTTTGTATTCCCTAAAAGAAGGGTTTCCACTGGAAAACTCGCACACATGTGACAGGTCTTGTGTTACATCAGCCAACACGTAATTCTAAAGACGCGTGATATGCTTAAATGATACAGCAGAAGTGGCCAACAGGTCACAGTCACAGATGAAAAATCCTCTACTTAGAACTTCAAAACAAAAATGCCGTTCCATAAGTAAACCTATAACAAGAAACTTTCCTGTGTAACCAGCTGTATCTCTGTAACCTATAAAAATGCATCACATGTTACATGTAATCTTTCATTTGAATTAGTCTATAGTACCATTTCCTAAAATATTCACTCGTCCTCGTGAAACGCTGTGTATAGGCATAATTATTGTAAGAGCTAAGGGACATTAAAAGAAATCATTCTTCCACCTTGTCTGATACTGTCCTGAATCTTTTCTTTATCTTCTGCTAAGCTTTTAGTCAGTATTTAACTACTACTCTCAATATCAACAGTAATACGTTTTGAACGTTTTACTCTCTACTCTACTTTTCTTATCTTGTGCTAAGCTTTCCTCTCTACTTTTCTACTAAACGTCCCTGAAGCAGGGACTCATGAAACCATTACCCAAGAAGAAATCTGCCAAACAACTTTCCGACTCCAGACCCATTTACATTCTACAGGCATTATCCAGGGTATCAGAATATACAGTCTACCGACAGGTTTAACATCACATAACCTTGTAAACGTATACCAGTCGAGTTTCCAGAAAAATCGCAACATTATGACCACTCCTATAATAGTGACTGACAAACTGAAACAATCTATGTACAACAACAGCTACAATTATGCACTTTTTTGGATTTCAGCGAAGTTTTCACCACTGTCTAATTGCTAAACTCACAAGTCAATTTTTTTATTCTAGTGCTGTGCAATGGTTCCAATCGCACCTTACATGTATACAGTATATAATGATTGGAATTAAAAGGTCGCAATATATTGATGTCATATCAGAGATTCCACAAGGATCAGTATTGGGACCATAACTTTTCTCATTATACATTAATGATGTGTTAACCATTCTCTCCTATTGCAGAATCACCTACACACTCACGACCTCCAGTTATATCTGAGTCCAACAAGTTCAATACAGCCATCCATCATGTGAATGCTGATTTATTTGCCTTATCTATGTGAGCGTGGCGAAAGCAAACTTAGTCGCTCACAAAAGACTTATTACCAGTTCATAGAATGTTCTCCACCCTTACTTCTGAACGGTATAGAAATAACCTTTTGCTGTTCTGCAAAGAACTTCGGGTCAATCCTGGACAATCACTTAGACTGTATTGATAATACAACTTTAATTTGTATGAAGACTCAATAACACTTCGTTCACTACAGAAATATAAAAAAGTATTTTCTTTAGAACTTAAAAAGAAGATGGGTGAGTCGGTAATACCACTCAGACTTGACTATGATGATGCTATTGTCCAGGGAGTTCCCTACGAAAGCTGACGCAGGCTAGAATGACGATGAACGCTTGTGTGCAATATAGTTGTGATGTGCACTATTTCGACCTTATCACCTCTGCCTATGAACCGTTACCATGGCTGCGTGCCGATAAGCGTAGAGACTATCATACGCTACGTTTGCTCTATCGTCTTCTCAACCATTGCCCTCGCTCTTATTTAGCTTCTGCTCTTACACTACTATCTGAACAATGTAAAATTCTCTCTGTACCATCACATAACACTGCCATGTTGTCTAAATAATTTTCTGTGTCAGGAACCCGACTTTTGAACAATATTCCTCAAAACATAGGAGAAATTAAATTCCTTCAAAACTTCAAATCGTAGTTAATGACCACCTTCTGCCACAACAGCCATCTCTCCAATATACTGGTCTGCTGCTTAGACATGTGAATTCCCCATCCCCCACAGATCTTCCTTCACACATGTTGACAGAGTTCTTTATGGAAATTCTATTCTCTCCTAATAGCCGCTGTCACTGTCATTCGAATCTCCTCCTCTTTCTTTCTCCCTTCCGCTTCTATAATACTGAACATGTATTCAGAGGTGTTAAACCAATCTGTATCATTCTTAATGCCTACTGCTGTTGTTATCACGGTTATTATTAGTGTTATCTATTATTTTCATTAGCGTTATTATTGTCATTTATTATTTTTATTATTATTACTACTACTACTACTATTATTATTATTAATGTGAATGTTTGTGCAATATCTTTTGTGTTGTTCCTTTCCAGATGTAATGATACTCACAAACAAACCCAACAAAAGCCATAGGTCAGGGCGGCCAAGATTTCAACTCGCAGGCAATGCCTTGGCATTTATGCCCGCTGCATATTTCCACCACTATCATGCCACATTCCCTGAGCGATTGGAGAGCGGAGAAGGGAAAACTGCGAACGTGACGAATGTAAATGGCAGTGCAGTCTCACTACATGAGACTTGGGTTTACAGTTCACATTTCGGAACGACATAGAAGACAGTGAAAGAAATTTTCAATGTTATTTAATTATTTTTGGCGTGTAGAAGACATAATATAATTTTTATCTGGTTCAAACCGTCGGCATAGGACAGATGCAGACAATGTCGCAGACTATGGCACTTTAGTTGCCACGTAGTCATCACTTATTTAATTTCATAATCGAGAAAAGATCTTTCTCATAAATATGACGATCGAAATAGTGCAACACGTTTGGAGCCTCATTATGGAGACGTGAAAACTCTAAAACCAATGCAGAAGTCCAGGCAATTTTTAATGTAAAAGAGTTTGACATTAAAACCATCAGTTCCATCTGCACATGTGTGGCGCACTTTCACCTGAAACGGCGAGCGGTTTCGAAAACAGACTGAAAACAGATGTAAGACTGATAGTGTCCTCGTAACGTTTAGGGAACCACCGTTGTAATTAGGACAGGGTCACACTGAATTCTTTAAACGTAGTGTTTTGTTTTAACTGCAGTGAGATTAGGGAACTGGATTTGTTTGTCAGAATGCGTCGTTTCTATAATGCGATTTCTCAAGATCGAAGAAGACATCTACAAGCTGCTGTCTGTGTAGAAAGGATTGTTGGATTTCCTTCTCTAGCAGAATGTTGTTTTCAAAGGTTGAACGATACCTCCGAAATCCACACTGGAAGCGACTAAGTAGGTCCAGCCATTCTAGGACCCAAATCAGTTGACCATGTGTTCTCGTGTCTTTCCTATACATCTAGTGAGGGCCATTTTGCGATAACTATTGGCCAACATGTGGTCTTTCGCTAGTTTTGGAAGGGACACTAACCTCCACGAGTCAGGAAAGTCCCCGGTCAACCGAGTCGCATTAAAAAGGGACAAGAGTATTCCCTTTGTGTCCTGGTGCTGTAACATGCTGTATGGGATTCGATCCTTACCTGGGGCAGTATCCTTGACCCGAGACAGGGTACAGTAAATCTCTCACATGGAGAAAGGGCGATTGTAATCTTCGGTGTTGGTAGAATTAAAATTTCAACCAGCTCTCTCCACCAATGCTCGATGGCGGCGGAAAGCTGGATGTCGATTTCCATTGGCAGTGATCGAACCACAGTAATCCGCTGTGGCATTCGCTATGTTTCCATGTGTAGATTGTAGATACCCCTGCCGAAATACAGCAGTTACAGGTCGTCTGGAACATTTGCCAAATATCCTTTGTATGGCTTCCCATACCTTTGAAGAGTTAGCGGAACGATTGATCGAACCCAGAAACACTTGCCTTGTTCTCACTGATTTTCTATCGTGCCTTTTCGCTCACGATTCAGAAAGCTGAGAGGTTCATAGCAGAAGGTTGACGTTTGAATCGTCACAGGGCCATGCGTCTCTCCCTGACGGTGGAGCGAGACTCATCGTTCCACCGTGGGACATGCCGCCTCCGAGGTCGGTTTGAAGACTTGGGGATGGACGCATCAGTAGCATGGTGGTGAGCCATCCAGTCCTGGACCCTACCTTGACGTTCAAAAATAGTCTCCAGTCCGCTCTGCTTAACATACACCTTGTCGCTTTCCTTTCAGGGACTGCTCTATCTGAGAGGTGAATCTAGACAGGGAAGTGGCAACTGGAATCCACGTCAGCGACCACTTTCCAGTGTGCAGCATCGACAAGGGCTTGAGAGCAGAAAGCAAAGTCTATGGCCGAGAAGACCCCATGACAGTCCAAAAGTGTGTACTATCACCAGCAATAAAATAGGCATAACTCCTCTGACATAGTAATGCACTCCACAACCCTACCCCCTGGGGCATGTTGATGAAGATCCACATAGCACACTGTGAGCATTAAAATCTCCTACAAGTAAGAAGGGTGGAGGGAGTTGTGAAATCAGATAAGAAAGACCCACCCTATCCCGAATTTCGTTTGGCAGCGGATACACACTACAGATGGTAAGGGCAAATGGAATATGCACCGTGAGAACAGTTACCTGAATAGCTGCACAGAGATAAGTGGAGTATTACGTGTCATTCACAAAGATATCCTCTCCATCTTTAGCCCTGTCTCCATCACAGTCATTTTTCCGATGAGGACTGTATCCCTGAGCATAGGGATGTTTAAAGTGCCTTTCCTGTAGACGCAGACAACGGGGCTCATGTTTCACTGAAGCGCAGGAGCCATTTGGCTGGGGGACCTACGTTTTCCTCTCGCCTAAACCCGCTTCAGAAGGTAGAAAACCGTGTAGACTCAAGGGTTAATCGAAGCAAAGTTCTAAGTTCACGGCCGTGTCGTCATCCTCTAAGTGTTCCTGCATCTGACCATCTGCTTCCATTCTGCCTTCTTGATAGTACGCTTATCCTTAGTCTTCTGCTTCAAATTCGACGACGTGAGGTATGCTGTGACATCCCAATGTGTAGCACGTGCCCTGCCAAGCTGGTAGTGGCAGGAGAGAAAGCAGTGGTCACTGTTGGAGTTCACTTGAAGACAGCAACATCAGGAGCGAAGTTGTGTTCACCGTTGGAGTTTGGGTAGAGACAGCAACAGCGGGAACTGAAGCAGTGCCGACCGTAGGAGTGTGCGTTGAAACACCCCCGTTTAAATTCCGTTATTGGGTTTTGCGTGATTTACCAAACCCGCCAAACAGTTGATTATTATAACTATATGACCGTGTGCTTAATGGTTGAAAGGCTATCGGTTTTTTTCTGCTGTGGTTTCGGGAGTATTTCAACCGAGTGCGGCTGTTCTGAGACGGAATAGTTAATGATTGAAAGTTTGTCTATAACTAAAGACCAAAAAGGTTGCGATGTACAAACTGATATCTATTTTCTACTAACACACAAATTCTGAAGCAGTTGCTACCTTCGCCTTACACTTTTAATTACGGTTATATCTTTTTATTGGTTGCTGATTTCAAGTACTTCGTCACAACAATCCTCACTGCAATCCATGGTTGTTGCTGGCCGACGCGGTTGACGCGAAACACGTAATTCGGCACTTGTCACTTTTGGTTTCATATCACTTGCGAATCGGTATCGATGAGGGTCCACCTCACGACGATCAGGGGGGCGCGCTCATTTGTCATACTCACTCGACCACCATTATTGCCCGTCACTCCGGTACGACTCCTCACTCGACACACTTGTCTTACTGCCTCCTGCAGCGCTCGACAATCGACTCCTGTCTGCTATCGACCTGTGTGTCGGATACTAGCATCTATGTTTGTGGGATCACGGACGCCTTACAGTGTGGAGACGGCAACAGTTTCATCTGAACTGTCGCTGCCACAGATGTCCTTGCAAAAGCATTTCTTGGTACGAGGGTCCAGAGGTGACGTCTGGGTGGAAACACATAATAGAGGGTTTCTTCGCGAGTACTGCAGCAAATGATGTGGCAGACTTTGGGGTTGAAGTGATTTGCACATCATTTTCGCTCCAGCGTATATACACGTTTAGTCACCTTTAACTCTTGGATTTTCTTTTCTTGCTTGTACACCATACACTCTCTGCTCCAAGCTGTATGCAGACCTGACCAATTGACACAAATGGCAGGGAAGGTGTACATAGTTCCATCAGCATGGGTGCCCATACAACACTGTACCACATGTAACTCGTCCGTTACACACGAGAGTCGTGTGCCCGAATTTCTGGCACATGAAACACTTTATAGGGTTGGGGAAGTATTGTCTGGCTTTATTAAAAACCCAGCTTTAATATAATCCAGCAAAGCCGGCGAACTGAACGCCAGTTTAAATGAGTCTGACTTTCCCAGTTTTTCATCCACACGATGCATTAATTGCTTCGCCTCGGTGACCCCTTGGTCAAGCCATTCCTCCTGTTGCTCTGCAGTGTCCATGTGCATGATGTCACTGCATGTGACCACTGCTTGACTGTAGTTAAGGGCGCGGTGCTGTCCAGCTGCAGTAGGGCACCCAAAACTTTGGACTTCAAGAGGTGGTTAACTTGCTGCGATGTGGCTGTTTCGATCAGCAATGTGCCGTTACACAAATGTTTAACAGATTTGAGACTGCAGCCGATACATCAAGGTCGTTCTGGGTATAGAGGGGCGATACTTTCTCAAACATACCATCTTGTCCCCTGATCACAACACACATTTTGACACCCTGGGTGCACCGTGTTACGACACAGTGCCTGAACGTTTGAGGAAGATTTCTCAGGAGGTCTATCTCCTGTCTCGCTTTGAAGGATGATTGTGAGTACTACCTAACAGATAACCAAAATTTTCAGGAGGAAGTTCATAGAAAGTCGTGGAAGCCATCCATAGTGGTCCCACCAGCAGCTGGGGAAACGAACAGTCCGCCCATACAGAGCCCTGCATGACTGAGTAAGTCCGGCAGGGGTGTCCGAACGGTTCTAGGCGCTACAGTCTGGAACCGCGGGACCGCTACTGTCGCAGGTTCGAATCCTGCCTCGGGCATGGATCTGTGTGACGTCCTTAGGTTAGTTAGGTTTAAGTAGTTCTACGTTCTAGGGTACTGACGACCTCAGCATTTAAGTCCCATAGTGCTCAGAACCATTTGAACCATTTTGACTGAGTAAGCCTTATACTTGTACAGCCGAGGAGTGGCAGGTTCCCCAAAGGTTGCCCGTTAATGACTGTTCCTCCTCAACAGGTATGTATCTTATTGGCACGCAGGACATCGTAAGACTGCTAGTTTTTTAAATAGACTTTTTACTATCCTCGCGACCTGGGCGGTCAAGCCAAGACCCCCATTCCCTGTGGTACACGACGTTCCACCGTCTCACCGGACAGTGATCGCTAAAGCATGCCCAGAGCTTCGCGATTTACCAGACCCCAGCTCAGGAACCCCGGGGTTGCCAGAGCCCTTAAGCACCAAACAAATGCTGAGCTGCTGAGGGAGATTTTAATTGGACCCCACATTATAAGTTTTGTCCTGATTTAAGTGAATTGGTTCAATACGTTTGCGTGACGTGTGGGAGTAGAAATATCCCACATTGATTAGATTCACGTTTCTTACCGCCACTTATTGTAGTATCGACAAGTTTTATTTGATTATTTATGTTATCACCATTTCATATTGTGTCTATTGTGCTGTGGCTGCTATTGTAAACCTTGAACGGGAACCTCCGAACATGTTCAGGGCTCAATGGGTGCTGATCTTCCCCCATCTCACGGATAGCGCGCTGGATGATGGGGTCTGGCGCCGCTTGTGAACGTTGCCCTTTCCGCTTGGCGTTATTCTTCACTGCTGGATTGGTGCACAGATCTAGCGAAACCGAAGCTCCGCCAGTCCTTGGTATCATACTGTGCGGGTCGAGGAAGGGACTTAAGGAAAACTTACGGATTTTATTACTTTCTTTCGCATCAGTTATATGAAGGGGCGGGTAACACCCCACTCCGGTTCAAAGACGTTCACCGTATTAAAGCAAAGCTGCTGCAGCACAAGAGGTATCAGATGGTGGGTTTACAGCTCAAATCTAAACCTCGGCAGCTGGTTTGAGTAGGAACTGACGCTACTGTATCACCTGCTTCGCTACCAGTCGCGACGTCTCCACTGCCGGCCGGAGTGACCGAGCGGTTCTAGGCGCTAAAATGTGGAACCGCGCGACTGCTACGGTCGCAGGTTCGAAACCTGCCTCGGGCATGGATGTGTGTGATGCCCTTAGGTTAGTTAGGTTTAAGTAGTTCTAAGTTCTAGGGGACTGATGACCTCAGAAGTTAGTCCTATAGTGCTCATTTGACGTCTCCACTGATTCATTGCGACCCTCACAGTTGCTGCAGGCCGTCAACTGACTGAACAGGGTGAAGACGTTCGCTCTCTCCAACAGTACCTCTCAGAATTATGTGCATTTGATAACAATACGAGCCTCTTTCCCCATGATGCTCATGGAGCCCTGTGTGGGAGGATCATTTGGCCGCCCTTTAGGCAGATGAGGTGTTTACTTAAAAGAGCTGCTTCTTCCTCCCTTTAATCACCTCGGATGGTCTCCCTAAGCAGTTTTATCTCCGCTTTTGGTCCCTCTTGGGTGTTAAACGAGGTTACGCAGGGGAGAACTGTGCCTGTAGACTTTAGTATTAATACCGAAACAACACGGCCGTGTCTCTGTGGATTCTTTTCGTCCTTTCACGTTGCTTAATTTTGACTATAAAACTGTAGCGACGGCAATCAATAGCAGGTTATGTTCTCCGTTGGCGAATGTGACAGGCGAACATCAGAGTTGTCGTTCTGGTCGCTCAATTTTGACTCCAGTATCGGAGAACTGAGATGTGATTTCAGCTTCTGCAGGCACCTCTGCCCAATGTGCCCTGCTTTCCTAGATGTTAACATCTGACCACGTTTCTCATAGTTATTTTGTCTGTGTGTTGCAGGCAATCGGTTTCACCTTGAGGCTCGTGTAGTTCTCTCCCACATAAGGCATCGTTGCAAAGACACTAGCCGATGGTGAGCTGACGCCGACGATCGCGGTCAACCGGTGTGTGCCCCAGGGCAGCCCGCTTTCCATTTCCTTACTTGTCCTGTCTCTGGAACTACTGTTTCGCCGTCTCCCATTGCAGTTATGTAGAATGAGTGTTTCTGGTGCAACCCTTACTGTATCCCGACGTGGTGTTCCTTCTCCGTCGTAGTGAGGAGTTTCCAATGCAAAAGGCGAATTTAGCTAATTACTGTTGAGGTCCTGACGGGAGCAAAAGTAAAATTCTCAAACTAGCGAGCTTCGATGATGTTGCTGTGCAGTGGGCTTCTGCTGTAGACTGCCGTACGCCATTGGGTGCCATCGTTGATTGTTACCCTTTTAAAATGGCGACACCTAACTGGAAAATTGACAAAGTCTAGGGAGGCACACTGGAACACGACTGGCCCCATGTTACAGTTCTCCAAAACGTTCGCATCTTGGATGTATATGTCTTGTGTAAGTTATTTTACATTGCCCAGTTGGTCCTGATTGCTGCAAAGATGGCAAAAAAATTTCCGCTCTTGTCTGGTTGCGCTATGCAATCAGGACACGAAAAACAGTTACGTATCTTATGGGGGTTTCCCTCTAATTTATACATTCAGCACACGGTTTTGATTATTATCCAGGAATCATATAATTTCAAGACTTGCCGTTCAGACTTGGGCGTCCACCGATTCTTGCTCTACCTGCTGATATTGGTCGCCTTGATTTTAAACTACGACATATTGGAGAATCCTACCTTGCCGTGGGCTGTTCGGGTTCCGATGTACTGCAGCGGCCGGTATCTGTGAGCCGGTCTCTGCTCGCTCTATCGGAAAGGATTGTCTGTCCCAATCCCATAGAACTGCTGTCGCCGCGGATCCTCTGGAAGACAGTGTGGAACAGTATTAGCTTCCCGTTTCTTTCCATGACAGTGGTCTCTTCTCTGTACAGAGCGGTAAATAATTTGATCCCCAATGATGACCGTTTGCATTGGAGTGAATCGGTAACACAGACAAATGTAGGAAACGTGCTCTTATAGACAGCATCCAGCATCGACTTACCTGCATTTGGCAAACTCGTACTGGCTCCGGAACACTTGGCTTTCCATACCAGGTCTGTTGACTCCGTCTACACCACTGATATCATTCGGCGACTTTCAACTTTATTTTTCTCAGAAAACAGAGAACAATGCAGTAATCTGGCTGCTCGGTTACTTTGTACATTCCGTGGTCCCTGGTGATGGGGGAAACATCAATTTGCGTTTCACCAGTACATGTATTCCGCCTACTGGAGCAGCCAGACGCTTTCAGGACTCTTTTGACAACATGCTCACCCCTACGTTTCATCGGCAGGGCATAGGCTGAAGCCAGGTGCGAATGCTAGAAGCTTGTAATGCCATGCTCTGTAGCACAACTGCATACGAACACCTATGTCAGATATGAATTGGCTTACAGTGCTGTCTGATAGGTTCAAATGGTTCAAATGGCTCTGAGCACTATGGGACTTAACATCTGTGGTCATCAGTCCCCTAGAACTTAGAACTACTTAAACCTAACTAACCTAAGGACATCACACACATCCATGCCTGAGGCAGGATTCGAACCTGCGACCGTAGCAGTCGCGCGGTTCCGGACTGAGCGCCTAGAACCGCTAGACCACCGCGGCCGACCTGATAGGTAGTGGATACATAACAGTACAGATGTTCAGCATTAAACAATAAAATAAAATGAAAATAAAATGTAGTGAGTATAATTTTGCGTGTGATGGCTCGAGCTGAATAGTTCGCGTACAGGTCTGGGTGTAATGTTTCTTATTTTATAACTATGCATAATAAACAAGCAAAGGCTGCTTTGGCTGAAATAATAATAATACTGGGTGTTACAAAAAGGTACGGCCAAACTTTCAGGAAACATTCCTCACACACAAATAAAGAAAAGATGTTATTTGGACATGTGTCCGGAAACGCTTAATTTCCATATTAGAGCTCATTTTAGTTTGTTCTTACACCTACGCTCAATGGAGCACGTTATCATGATTTCATACGGGATACTCTACCTGTGCTGCTAGAACATGTGCCTTTACAAGTACGACACAACATGTGGTTCATGCACGATGGAGCTCCTGCACATTTCAGTCGCAGTGTTCGTACGCTTCTCAACAACAGATTTGGTGACCGATGGATTGGTAGAGGCGGACCAATTCCATGGCCTCCACGCTCTCCTGACCTCAACCCTCTTGACTTTCATTTATGGCGGCATTTGAAAGCTCTTGTCTACGCAATCCCGGTACCAAATGTAGAGACTCTTCCTGCTCGTATTGTGGACGGCTGTGATACAATACGCCATTCTCCAGGGCTGCATCAGCGTATCAGGGATTCCATGCGACGGAGGGTGGATGCATGTATCATCGCTAACGGAGGACTTTTGAACATTTCCTGTAACAAAGTGTTTGAAGTCACGCTGGTACGTTCTGTTGCTGTGTTTTTCCGTTCCATGATTGATGTGAATTGAAGAGAAGTAATAAAATGAGCTCTAACATGGAAAGTAAGCGTTTCCGGACACATGTCCGTATAACATATTTTCTTTGTTTGTTTGTGAGGAATGTTTCCTGAAAGTTTGACCGTACCTTTTTGTAACACCCTGTATAATATTAATGGAAAGGACGGAAAAACTTGTGGTCAGAAGCCAGTAAGTTGTAGGATCGAATACGGACTGTGTCAGTTTTTTTCTCTCTGCTTTTTAACCTAGCATAAAAAAGCGGTAAAATGTCTGGCTAGGAAACGAAAGGTTGTTGGACCGAACCCTACCTGGGTCACTTTTTTACACTCTAGCTTTTAACAAAAGAAAAGGCGGTAAAGGGCGTGCCTGAAAACTGAGATGTTGCCAGATCGAATCTCGGTCGAACCAGGAATTTTTCAGCCTTCGTTTTAACATAACCTTCACCTCTCAACGGTGTGAGACGCTGCCAGGAATGACACGTGGTTCGGATTCCACGTTACACTGTTAATTTTCACCACGAGGGCAACTGGCGTAGATTAAGGACTGGCAAAATGGTTCAAATGGCTCTGAGCACTATGTGACTAAACATCTGTGGTCATCAGTCCCCTAGAACTTAGAACTACTTAAACTTAACTAACCTAAGGACATCACACACATCCATGCCAGAGGCAGGATTCGAACCAGCGACCGTAGCAGTC
This sequence comes from Schistocerca serialis cubense, assembly GCF_023864345.2. NCBI lineage: Eukaryota > Metazoa > Arthropoda > Insecta > Orthoptera > Acrididae > Schistocerca > Schistocerca serialis. Next base: position 490,300,289 of record NC_064646.1, on the reverse strand, counting down.
GCGCGGTTCCGGACTGAGCGCCTGGAACCGCTAGACCACCGCGGCCGGCAAGGACTCGCAGGTCGCCGATGTCATCTCCAACAGAAAAACTTGCATACTGCTCCACACGAAATTATAGTAACAATAATAATAATTATTATGATTATTATTATCTATATACGTACAATTGAGTTTGCACAGAACCTTCAGAGCACGAATAAGGATTATCAGAGGCAATCAATTTACAGTTCGTTTCCTTAGCTGACTTTGCTAAAAATTATTCCTGTGTTAATCTACTACTATTTACCCTAAAACCAGTAGCCATAGATCAAGTGTTTGGTTCTGGGGAGGGGAAGGAGCGTTCATACTTTGTTATTGTATCTTTCCCCCCCTTTGCCCCCTCCCACATCGCGAAATTTATCTTGCTGTCATCCCCACATTTAATATGCCACATGCATACTATTTTAATAACAATAACAGTGCATTGTGTTCCATCATCTTTCGGACGTGCTCTCGGGACAGCGACAATTCTTCTTGCGATATTTTGGCTAGAAACCTCCCAGCCATCTTCAAGGTGAGTCAGAGACAGTATATCTACATCTACATTTATACTCCGGAAGCCACCTAACGGTGTGTGGCGGAGGGCACTTTACGTGCCACTGTCATTACCTCCCTTTCCTGTTCCAGTCGCGTATGGTTCGCGGGAAGAACGACTGTCTGAAAGCCTCCATGCGCGCTCTAATCTCTCTAATTTTACATTCGTGATAAGGGGCAGTAAAATGAAAAGGAGAAATATTGAAAAAAATTAAGTAAACTGTGGTGTTCAGTGCCTTCATGGAAAAAGTTTGCACTTGTCTACGGATTCATGATAGTTCCCAAGTGCGCACATTTTCGCCTGAAGCAAATCTATGGCCTCAAATGTCCCTCTTGACAACTCTAAAAATATGGAAATTGAATATTGAGGTATGGAGGATGTGTAAGGGTCTCCTAGCGAAACTTTTCTAGTGTAGTCAAAACAACCTGCCAACAAAATGTCAACCCACATGTAGGCAAGATCGTTTCGAGTATATTGGAAATCATTCACTGCGAATCCTTTACACATTCTCCACACCTCACATATTTTTCCATGAAGGCAATGTCCGCTTCTTTTTTTTCTCTTTGTTGCGTTTCAACTCCCCATCTGGCGCAGGCTGGCAGCAGCATAGGCGCCGCTCTTCAGCCGAGAGACAGTAAGTACAGAACATGGAGACATTTAAAACAACATAAAGAGAAAATATGGTGAGACAGAGATATAAAAAAAAGGAGGTAACATAATGGAATATAAAATACAAAATGTAAGACTGTAAAAATGGAGATAAAAATCTAAAATAACCACTCACTGTGACTATTAAAAAACACGAGGTAAAGTACTGCTGGAGCATAAAGTGTTGACAGGTGAAATATCGCAAAAAAATCGCAGACAGAAACACTAGTACAAGTCCAGCACATGATAGAAGTCACAGCACTTGATGTCATTGTAAAACAGCATGAGACACAACAATGAAGTAGCCCCCCGATGACAAAGAACAAACTGGGAGGATCTCCCAGCAGTATGGATACAAGGGAGGAGGGAAGAAAGGTGTGGGGGGGGGAATGGGTGGTGTTAGAGGGGGGAGGGAGAGAAGGGGTGACAGGATGGGGGGCTCGCTGAAGGGGGCCTGGGAGGCAAGAATGGGAGAGGGAAACGGCTGAGGAGGGATGCAGAGACTCAGGGGATGGGACAGACGAGAAACAGCTCCAAGAGGAGGAGGGGAGAAGAAAGGGGGCCCTATGGAGGGGAGGGGGAACAAGGCCAGGCTACAGTTGGTAGTAAGGGTCGAGATCCTGGCAAGGTTCATCATAAGTGAGTGAGAGGTGCTGGAAATTGCCCTTATGGAGGAGATGGAGGGTGTGGAGGTAGAGAGGGGAAGGAATACAGCGATAGAGGCGCGCAATGGGAGGGGGGTGGAGAGGAAGGAGGAATCCAGGTGGCGAGGGGGGGGGGATGAAGCATGTGGAGAGTGTAAGGGGTGCGGAAATGTTGGAGGACAAGGAGGAGGTGGGGGAATGGGATGAGGTCACAGTGGAGTCATATGGGGGACGGAAGGCGGATACAGGAGGCGACCACCTCGTCTCACAGTGGGATAAATAACAGTTGTGTCAGTTACTTTTAAAATAATGAAGAGTGGAGTTCCTGTTTTCGAACTGCCTTGTTTTCATTTTGCTGTCCCTTATATGTCTAAAGTACAGCAATATAAGAAAGTAATTCATTAACTCGGGAAAACTGAAAAAGAAGCAAATCAAAGTATCTGCGATATGGTATGAAGGGACAGGATTATAGTATATATATCAAGATATCAGGGAGTAGCCTCCATCGTAGTAGAGGGAGCTGTAGAGTGTAAAAACTGTAGGGGAAGACAGAGTTTGTGACTTCCTTTTATGTTTTCATGCGTAATTGTTCTCTGTTATGGTAACTAAGCGTTACTGCCTAGCTAGAGTTTCACAAAGGATTACACGGAAAGGATGAGGGAAACACATGTCGTCTCTTTCAGCTTCTAACAACATACACTGGTATCGAAAATTAAAGCAACAAACCAATATTTCCTCGTCCTGTGTCTAATTCACGATATAATCATACAAACTGTCAACAGGTGTCCATACGATCGTGTCCTGCACGAAAGATAGGATTCTGGTCTACATACAAGCAACCCAGTGATGACGTCATGGCAGCAATCAAACGGGATGGTGTTTGCCTAGAAGTCCCACATCCACAATCGCTGTGTACACAGTCACAGACGGTGCAGAATGGCGCAGAGAAGAGCCCTACCAGCCTCTCTGAGATTGAGGGCCGTGGGAAGAATGGAAGCAAGGCAGTCGCAAACTGATAAGGTTACTCTGCAATCCACACTGAAGTGCCTGGCAGAGGGTTCATCGAACCATTTTCGTACTACATCTCTACCATTCCACTCGCGAATGGCGCGTGGGAAAAAGGAACACCTAAATCTTTCCGTTCGAGCTCTGATTTCTCTTATTTTATTATGATGATCATTTATTCCTCTGTAAGTGGGTGTCGACAAAATATTTTCGCATTCGGAAGAGAAAGATTGTGATTGAAATTTCGTAAGTAGATTTCCCCGCAAAGCAAACCGAATTTGTTTCAGTGACTGTCATCCCTATTGCGCGATAACCCGAAATGAGCTGCCCTTCTTTGCTCTTTTTCGATGTCCTACCTGGTAAGGATCCCATACCGCTCAGCAATATTCCAGCAGAGGACGGACAAGTGTAATGTATGCTGTCTCTTTAGTGGGTTTTCCCATCTTCTAAGTGTTCTGCCAACAAAGCGCAGTCTTTATTTCGCCTTCCCCACGATATTATCTATGTGGTTTTTCCAATTTACGTTTTTCGTAATTGTAATTCCTAGGTATTTAGTCGAATGGACAGCCCCTAGATTTGTGCGATTTATCGGATACCCAAAATGTATCGGATTTCTTTTAGTACCCTTGTGGGTGACTTCCCACTTTTCTTTGTTTAGTGCTGATTGCCACTTTTCGCACCATACATAAATTCTTTCTAGATCATTTTGTAATTGGAATTGTTCGTCTGATGATTTTACTTGACGGTAAATTACAGTGTCATCTACAAACAGTCAAACAGTCTCAGGGGGCATCCCAGATTATCACCTAGATCATTTATATAAATCAGGAACAGCAGAGGGTCTATGACACTAACTTGCGAAACGCCAGATATGACTTCTGTTCTACTCGATTTACCGTATATCACTACGAACTGTGACCTCTCTGAGAGGAAATCACGAATCCAGTCACACAACTGAGACGATACTCCATATGCACGCAATTTGATTATCAGTCGCTTGTGAGGAACGGTATCAAAAGCCTTCTCGAAATCTAAGGGTATGGAATCGATCTGAGATCCCTTGTTGACAGCACTCATTACTTCATGGGAATAAACAGCTAGCTGTGTTGCACAAGAACGATATTTTCTGAATCCGTGTTGGTTATTTATCAATATGTCATTTTCTTCAAGATGGTTCATAATGTTCGAGTACAGTATATGCTCCAAAATCCTACTGCAAATCGAGGACAGTGATATGGGTCTGTAATTCCTATTTCCTTTCTTGAATATTGGTGTGACCTGTGCTACTTTCCAGTCGTTAAGAACACACCTTTCGTCAAGTGAGTGGTTGTATATGATTGCTAAGAAAGGTGCTATTGTGTCTGCATACTCTGAAAGGAACCTGATTGGTATACCATCTGGACCGGAAGACTTACCTTTCTTAAGTGATTTTTGTTTCGCAACACCTATCTTCTTTTATGTCACTCAAGCTAACAGCTGTTCTGGTTTCGAATCCTGGAGTATTTACTTCGTCTTGTTTCGTGAAGGAATTACGGAAAACTGTATTTAGTCACTCCGCTTTAGTGGCACCGTCATAGGTAACATTTCCATCGCTATCGCGCAGTGACGGTATTCACTGTTTCTTGCCACTGGCGTACTTTACATACGACCAGAATCTCTTTGGGTTTTCTACCATATTTTGAGACAATATTTCATTGTGGAAACTGTTAAAAGCATATCGCATTGACGCCCGCACTAAATTTCGAGCTTCCGTGAAACTTAGCCAGTCTTGGGGATTTTGCGTTCTTCTGAATTTGGCATGCTTTTTTCGTTCCTTCTGCAACAGTGTTCTGACGTGTTTTGTGTACCATGGTGGATCAGTCCCGTCTCTTATTAACTTATGCGGTATGAATCTACCTATTTATGTCGATACTGTATCTTTGAATTTGAGCCATATCTGGTCTACACTTACATAATTAGCTTGGAAGGAATGGGGACTCTCTCTTAGAAAGGCATCAATCGAGTTTTTATCTGCTGTTTTAAATAGATATATTTTGCGTTTATTTTTAATGGTTTTTGTTGACATGGTTTTGAGCTTCGCTACAATGACCTTGTGTTCACTAATCCCTGTATGCGTCATGATGCTCTCTACTAGATCAGGATTATTTGTACCTAAGAAGTGAAGTCTGTTTTCGCAAACATTTACAATCAGTGTGGGCTCATGAGCTAATTGTTCAAAGTAATTATCAGATAGCATTTAGTACAATTTCGGAAGAGGTTTTCTGCCTACCACCAGCTTTGAACATGTATTTTCGCCAACAAATCTGGGGTAGATTAAAGTCTCCAACAATTATAACTGTATGAGTGGGGTACTAATTTGTAATGAGATTCAAGTTTTCTTTGAAGCGTTCAGCTATTATATCATCTGAGTCAGGGGGACGGTAGAAGGAGCCAATTATTATTTTGCTACGGCTGTTGAGTAAACCTATACCCATAGCAATTCGAAGGAACTATCTATTTCAACTTCACTACAAGATAAACTACTACCAACAGACACAAACACAACACCTCCTAATTTATTTAATCTATACTTTCTGAACACGGTTTGTACCTACGTAAAAATTTCGGCAGAATTTATCTCTGGGTTTAGCCGGCTTTCTGTTCCTATAACGATTCCAGCTTGAGTGCTTTCTATCAGCGCTTGAAGCTCTGGTACTTTCCCAACACAGCTTCGACAATCTACAACTGCTATACAGACTGTTGCGTGGTCGATTTTCGTCTTTTATTTGCCCTGTACCTTTCAGACAGGAGTCCTTTTTGATCTTTCCCGAGGATATCTTACTTAAAAAACTGCCCAGTCCACGCCACACAGCCCCTTCTACCCGCGTAGCCGCCTCCTGTGTGTAGTGGACACCTGACCTATTTAGCGGAACATGAAACCCCACCACCCTATGGCTTAATGTGAGTAGTCCCGTTATTTTTCGGATGTGGCGACAGTTTATAGAGGTCGAAACTATCCCGAAGACCTTGGACGCGGCCGACGACGTGTAACATCAGAAAGACAAAATCGTTATTTGGCTGTAAGGACACGACGGTACCGCCTTAGTACTGCAGGGCAACTGGCATCTGACCTCCCAGCATCCACTGGACGAGTTATAGCGAGGAAAACGGTGTACAGAAGGCTTCGGTAGAGTGCGCTTTACTGTGTGTGTACCTCTGACGCGTCTTCACAGAAGGGAACGTCGAGAGGGCGCTGTCAACATGCTAACATCCCACCTGGACGTTCGAACAGTGGGCCGATATTCTTTTCATGTCTAGTTGCTGCACAATTTGGGGCAAAACGAGGTCCGACATGGTATTAGGAGGTGTCCCATGTCTTTACTCAGCGCAGTGTAAATGCGCATTATAATTTTCAATACACGATACTAATTCTGGCACCTTTGCTTGGATACAACTGCAGTTTAGTAATATAATATCAGTCCGCTCGGATCTGGACGAGAAGAATTCTCTGAGCACATTGTTGCGGATGTATTTTCGAATTAGGTAGGCAATTCGGCTCTAATCCGAAAAGGGGGAGGGGGACTTCTGTAACTATGCACACGCCACACGTAATCCACTACCCCAGTAGCCACTTTCTGCGTGCAGTGCACGCCGGACCTATTAGGGTGAACCCTAAAATCCTTTGCCTGATAGCGGAGATCGACAAATTCGCATCTGATACCTTAGTAGAATTGTCTCAGTCTCTGGCTTAGACCTTGAAATCTGCTCCAAGGTCCAAACCAGACGGTCAGGTGAGTCTTTTACACGTTTAATTCTCTGCATCAAAGATCAGAGTGAACTGTTCGAGTCCCAGTCCCAAGCATTTCCAGCCACGTGGTTAACGAGCCGACAGTAAGTTAGGAAGTGGGTGGGGGGAGAGTCTCGATTGGACATGTTTCGAAGGGCTTCCTTTTTCTGGCATTCACCTGTGCAATCAGCAGAAACCTCCCAATTACGTGTTTGGAACTGCAGTGCTGAATCTTTCTTAGGTTTCAGGGACATGTGTCTAGCTCCAAGTAGCATTCCGCGTTCAAAGTCTGCCAATTGCTATCGTGTGGGCATAATCACGTCAGAAACCTTTCCACACTAATCACTTGAGTACAGATGACAGCTCCGTCTAAGCCCAGCCCTTTTATACCTTGTCGTAGCCAAAGATATAAATGCTATTGTGTGTCTGCGAACGTGTTCGTATCTTATACATGTGCGTAGGGCCGATTACTTGCTTAGGATGTGTAGTGTGCTTGCTATTTCTGGATGTTGCAATTTTTACAAAGGAAGTGGAGGCAAGGTTTGTGTGTGTGCGTACACGTTTGGGAGCCTGTGTGTGTGTGTGTGTGTGTGTGTGTGTGTGTGTGTGTGTGTGAGTGAGTGCGTCGAGGGCTAAAGTTTATGGCTTTCTTGACTCTCACTACAGTGCTCAAACTTTCCGTTAGCTTTGTGTGCCATTTTATAAGTGTGTTCATATTTTTCGGCCGTCGCGCGATGTGTTTCAGTGGTCGCAAACGTTCTGACTGGGATGACACCTGGCGACCGCAAGGCGAAGCAGACGTGCCGCTGGCTCTGTACGGTGGAACCCAAGGAGTGTGGCCGGCGCAGCAGTAACTACAAGAGGAGCCGAGACACTGGGAGCACAAAACGGTAACTGACTCACTTCTTGTTACACGTCAATTGTAAGCTTAACATGTTTATCACAATCGGTTTATCAGGCATTCGAGAAGAAAAATGAATGATTAAAATGTAGCGAGGGAGGAGAGAGAGAGAGAGAGAGAGAGAGAGAGAGAGAGAGAGGTGGGAAGTCTACTGAGAAAAAACAATCATAATACGATGGGCGTTAAATAAGTAATGCAACACTTCTTTTCTGAAAGCAGGATCGCAATACTCCATATTATTATACTAGAACAAATAAGTCCTCGGTCACAAATATTAAGTCAAAATTGACCAGGTTTCGACTCTACTAAGAGCGTCGTCTTCCGAATTAAACTAACTGTTCTAAAACGTAACAGGTATATAATACATTAATAAACTAAAGTGTGTACTGACTGGAAAGAGATGCAGTACTTACAAGTCACATTCTAAAAAATCTAAGCCTGAAAGGCTTCATTCAAAATTAGACACATGGAATTGTAATGAAGCAGAGTCAGGTATAACGTAAGCACTAATAATAATAAGATGAAGTTAATATTTATGTGCTTTAAACAGAGATGCATTTTGTAACGTAAAAAAACCTCAGTTATGACATACAAGAAAATGGCAAAAACGTAACAGGAAAATAACATTTCGGCAAACTGCATGATGAAATCTGAATCAAAGATCAAGCAAATGGCTTTATACAATCGAAAAAGTTTTTATTTCGCAGCTGCAGCTGTTCTTTGAGAATGAGGCCATCATGACGAGATAGAAGTTTCAAAATCTCCAATTCCTCTAAAACATCTAACCTACGTCCCTTCTTTTCGGTATGCAGAATATTGCTATCGCCAATGACTTTAGGCACGTGTCCAGTAATTAAGAGATGATCGGCAAAGGATGAATTTAGGGGACTGGTGCCGTTCTTTCTCAAAAGATGTTCTTTATATCTGATTGCGAAAGCACGTCCAGTTTGCCCTATATAATAGGAGGAGCAGGTATCACAGATGATCTTATAAATGCCAGAACTTTCTGTAGGGGAGCGAATAGATTTCAGATTATGAATGAAGTTTCTCTTCAGATTATTATTAGTAGAGAAGGCAGCATTGCAGTTGTATTTGTAGCGAAGCATGCGCTGAATCTAATAGGAAATGGGTCCTACGAAAGGAATAGAAAAGCGGTTTTTTTTTGGGTTAACTTCAGCGCGTGAGGTGTTGAGCGTAGTAGTTCTTGCAGTTTTCTTTTTGTGGATATCGTCCACTATGTTAGGCGTATATTAATTATTGACTACTATGGTTTTAAGTAAATTAATCTCCTCATTAAACTTTTCTGTTGAAAGTGGTGAGGTGACTCGGCGGACGGCACTATTTTGGCTACAAAACCCAATTTTCCAGGATAATCTCCGTTCAATGCCTGGTCTTACGCCACCTTATTGTGGGGGCCTGCACGCCTGCATGGTAACTCCACAGGTCGACGTCAGGGCCAACATCTTGCTGCTTCAATAACCTCTCCGTCATCCCGCTACTGCCCCCTGTGGCGAGTATACTTCATTGGGCCAAACAGATGGAAGTAGGAAGGTGCGAGATCTGGGCTGTAGGGTGGATGAGGAAGAACTGTCCAACGAAGTTTTGTGAGCTCCTCTCTGGTTTGCAGGCTTGTGTGAGGCTTTGTTTTATCATGGGGAAGGAGAAATTTGTTTGCATTTTTGCGGCGACGAGCACACTGAAGTTATTTCTTCAGTTTCCTGAGGGTAGCACAATACATTTCGGATTTGATTGTTGCACCGTGAGGAAGGCCATCAAACAGAATAGCCCTTTCAGAATCCAACAACACCGCCGCCATGACATGCTGGCTGAGGGTGTGGCTCTGAAGTTTTTCTTCCAAGAAGGGGCGGAGTGGCGCCGCTCCATAAATGGCCGCTTTGATTCTGGTCCGAGGTGATGAAGCCAGGTTTCATTGCCTGTAACGATGTCTGATAAAAAATTTGCACTATCAGCCTAGTAAACGTGCAAGCAATTCCACACAGATGGTCATTCGTTGCTCTTTATGGTCTTCTGTTAGGCGGTGAGGAACTCAACCTACATACACCTGTGAGTACCACATCTGGTGGACGAGCAGTCCTGGGTGTTGCGTAAGAGCGCAAGAGCGTGTGAACACCCTAACTTTTACACCTTGCTATTTTATTAGTTATTTTTCTTTGGATCCCGTTAAAAGTAACGTAGATGCTGCAATCTGAAAGATACGGCATTTAAATCAACCGCGCTACAGCTCCTCTAGACTCGGTGAAAATTCGCATCAGGGTCGTTAGCACACCTTCCCTTGTGCACATTGTAAAGGAGCTTGTGCACGTGCGCAACTGACGTGACGTAATGGCCTTACGGGCCAAATACACTACTGGCCATTAAAATTTCTACACCAAGAAGAAATGCAGATGATAAACGGGTATTCATTGGACAAATATATTATACTAGAACTGACATGTGATTACATATTCACGCAATTTGGGTGCATAGATCCTGAGAAATCAGTACCCAAAACAACCACCTCTTGGCCGTAATAACGGCCTTGATACGTTTAGGCATTGAGTCAAACAGAGCTTGGATGGCGTGTACAGGTACAGCTGCCCATGCAGCTTCAACACGATACCACAGTTCATCAAGAGTAGTGACTGGCGTATTGTGACGAGCCAGTTGTTCGGCCACCATTGACCAGACGTTTTCAGATAGTGAGAGATCTGGAGAAAGTGCTGGCCAGGGCAGCAGTCGAACATTTTCTGTATCCAGAAAGGCCCGTACAGGACCTGCAACATGCGGTCGTGCATTATCCTGCCGAAATGTAGGATTTCGCAGGAATCGAATGAAAGGTAGACTCACGGGTCGTAACACATCTGAAATTTAACGTCCACTGTTCAAAGTGCCGTCAATGCGAACAAGAGGTGACCGAGACGTGTAACCAAAGGCACCCCATACCATCATGCCGGGTGATACGCCAGTATGGCACGCTTCAAAAACGTTCAATTGTGTGTGAAATCTTATGCGACTTAACTGCTAAGGTCATCAGTCCTTAAGCTTACACACTACTTAACCTAAATTATCTTAAGGACAAATACACACACCCATGGCCGAGGGAGGACTCGAACCTTCGCCGGGACCAGCCATACACGCTTCCAATGTGCGTTCACCACGATGTCGCCGAACACGGATGCGACCATCATGATGCTGTAAGCAGAACCTGGATTCATCCGAAAAAATGTCGTTTTGCCCTTCGTGCACTCAGGTTCGTCGTTGAGTACACCATCGCAGGCGCTCCTGTCTCTGATGCAGCGTCACGGGTAACCGCAGCCATGGTCTCCGAGCTGATAGTCCATGCTGCTGCAAACGTCGTTGAACTGTTCGTGCAGATAGATGGTTGTTGTCTTGCAAACGTCCCCATCTGTTGACTCAGGGATCGAGACGTGGCTGCACGATCCGTTACAGCCATGCGGATAAGATGCCTGTCATCTCGACTGCTAGTGATACGAGGCAGTTGGGATCCAGCACGGCGTTCCTTATTACCCTCCTGAACCCACCGATTCTATATTTTGCTAACAGTCATTGGATCTCGACCAACGCGAGCAGCAATGTCGCGATACGATAAACCGCAATTGCGATAGGCTACAATCCGACCTTTATCAAAGTCGAAAACGTGATGGTACGCATTTCTACTCCTTACAGGAGGTATCACAACAACGTTTCACCAGGCAACGCCGGTCAACTGCTGTTTGTGTATGAGAAATCGGTTGGAAACTTGCCTCATTTCAGCACGTTGTAGGTGTCGCCACCTGCGCCAATCTTGTGTGAATGCTCTGAAAAGCTAATCATTTCCGTGGTGTAGCAATTTTAATGGCTAGCAGTGTATTTACGGATTTGATAAGCTATGTGCACGGTTTACGGCGTGCACAGTTAGCCCTCACCACTCAGCTACAAGTTTACGTCAGTGCCACCAGGGGGTAACATACTGCAGCAGACTTTTATCCACGTTCGCTTGGCATAAATCCCGCTAGGCAATAGCACACTCCATAGATTTCCAATTCATTCACTACATAGTAACATTAGATGAGACATCAGTATATGTTATAGTTATACTGATAGTTAAACCTATTTTGTGGGGTTATAAAAGAGATATAGTACATTAAGTTTTGAAATTTATCATACAGTAATCCATTTGGGGCGGTGAGAACCATAAAGCACATCATCGTCGATTGGGGGACTGTAGCATTTTTTCATGCTTCTGACATCTGTTGATCTTATGGTGGGTCAAGTTTATCTGTACTGCAAATAAGCATGGCTACCAGCGAACATTTAACAAAGAAGTGTATAGTAAACCTAAGTTGCTGTGTGGGTGCAATGTAAGAGCGCTCGATTTTCAACCTGGAAGTTAATTCGTTAAGTAATACATGAATTAGAGACCTTGTACATTTTTCCGAAAAGATTAAAAAGCACTGCCAAGCACTTAAATGTGATTTGCAGAGTATCCATGTAGATGTAGATGTAGAAATATCGGCGGTATGTGGTGTGTATTTTGTTTGTAAACTGGGTTTTTACATTCAGATACGGTGCTTACTGTTGACAACAGTAATGCCCACTCTGTTCTTGGCCATGGAGCTCGTATTCAGTAGCGAATAACACAACTGCATTTCAGGTGCGTTTATATTTTTACAGATGTAATGACAATATGATTTTTACACCCATTTTTATTCAATAGTTAGGATGATTACTGTTTCCGGTATATTGTACATAAGGGTGTCTACTCTATTTTTGTTCTTAACGAGACGACTGAACCCATGAAATTGTGTGATTCAAATTATTTACATACGTAATGACGACAGGATACTTGTAGTTCCCTTTTTTATATCAAACAATCATGATAGTTCTGTATTTTCGCAGTTACTTACTGTTTTACTTGTGTAACGACGATACGACTTTTGTTAAGCACTGGTTTTTGTTCCTCTTGTGTTGTTCATAGTGGTTCTGTTCTACTTTTGTTTTTACGAAGTTTCTGTTAATTGACTGAATAACTATATGGTGTCTTTTACGCTTGATTGTCATATCTGTAGTCCGTTCAACTGAATATTTCATTTATGTATTCACAGCGTAATAATTGTAAGTAATTTTTGCATTCTACTGTTAAGGTGAGCTTGTATCGAGAAGTATTTTTCAGTTCAACCTCTCGCAGCTAAGTCATTAGCTTTGGTTGAAACGAATATGATAGCATACAACCGAAATACTGCAGTAGACAGATGCCGAGCAGGATGTTTACATGTTAACACCTTTGGTTTAGCGACCGTGCCTGGACAGTCCAGTACAGCACAGCACGTTGGTTTGTTCCCTGAATCCACTGACGGCTGTGCTTCTGTGAGGCGATCGACGACTGTTTAAATGTTTTCTTCGTGTTCCAGGATGTGTGTTTTTCGTTTTACGTATGGAATATTTCTCCGGAACAAGCTCTGTGCCATGCTCTCTGGACGAATTTCAGCCTAAAACTGATAGCTGTAAAAAAAACTTTTTTAACCCTATGTGCGTCACATTTAGAAAAAAATTGGGGAAAATTTTTTTGTGATGAATATTTAGTGTATATGTTGCTCATATGCCATATCCATTGCAAAAGTTCTTTTGAAGCTATTGGTTAATAAATAAAATAATGATTCCAAATGGCATCATTAGAAATTACATAATAATTACCCCAAAAAATGCATACGTAACTGTATTGTAAAGTTACCGTATTTCTTTCCCTAGCCCTTGAGGAACTACATAAAGTTGGTTTCACAACCAACAATTTCAGTATACACAGAATAAAACTAAGCACCTCAGTTATTGTTCACTCACAAATGCAGTAGCACAACTCACGACACTTCTCTGTTCTGCACTTCAAACAAACGGCGAGTCATGAAAGGAAACGCCACTGTCATCTGTTGGCCAAACTTGGAACTACGTGAAGCGATGCCAAACGGTATCATTGAAGCATTGGGAAGCTCAAGAAAAAACCAGGAATATTTAATGATGCCATTTAGAATCGCAGACGCAGAAAGGGTTAAGTACGATTTCATCAACAGGACGTAAATTCCCACTAACACAAAAGTTGCGAAACGGATAGTAACGAAAGCTTAAAAATTATTTCGTCCTTGCATAAACTGTACTCAATTATTGACCCATGGCTGGCTCGCGTCATGCCTTGTTTTTTTATCATTGGGTGCAGTCCAGTGGTGCCTTATTTCTTCTTCGGTTACCGCCATAACGTTGCAGTCTTCTCTCCGTGAATGGCAGCAGCAGAGTGTATCGATACTAGTACTACTGTACTATCTGTGGTGTGGCGAATATATTTTCCAGGTGTGCTGTGTGTGGCAGTTGGGAGCTCAGTCGGGGCGCAGCAGCAGTGAAGTCGGGAGTCGGGATGCAGCAGCATTGAAGTTCAGTCAGGCACGGAGTTCAGTCGAGGGGGCGAAGCAGTCGGGGACGGAGCGCCAGTGAGGCGCGGACAGCCAGTACTTGCCGAGCGATGGTCACTCACATGTGCTGTCCGACGGAAGGAGACTCGAGCGGGAACGACAGTTGGTTGGTCGTTCGGTCGGTCGTCTCATCTGGCGACATATATTTGGTCTTTTGTCCATTTCTGGGCCTCGTCAGCTGGTCATCTTGCCAGACGTGGGTCGGTTACTCCCTTGTGCAGAGATGTCGGGTGGCCAATGGGCCAGTGTTACCTCTGCATGGGGGTTCCGAGCCAGTGCCCCCGGGTCGCCGTGTCTCCGAGTTCCGAACGGACATCGAGTCGGGGCGCAGCATCAGTGAGGTCCAGATAGCCATGATGCGCCCGACCGTTGCCGACACACATAACCTGAGTGGCGATGGCCTTGCTTGGCCGTTCGGTCGGTCGTCTGATCAGACGACATGTATGTGGTCGGCGACCAACTATCGGCTCTGTGTGTGTGTGTGTGTGTCGACTTGTGATTAGTCTTTGTTGTTGTTCAGTGAAGTCACTGGGCTAGCAGGACAGAGCGGATGCGGTTATATTTGTGGAAAGGGGCCAAAATAAGTTACTGTCAGTTGCACTCAACATATAAACTTTATTTCTTAAAACACACAGTCACACAAGCAAGAATCAAAACTCTCAAAGTTTTAACGAAAGACCTCCTTTGATTAAATTTAGATCAGCTGAAGGCCTCATCGAAAATGCAAGGCACAAGGCCTAAGCAAGGAACTGATATACAGGAGTTCTTCTGAAGGTTTCACTTCTTTAGAAATTTTTTTTATCTTCAATGTAAACAGGCGGAAAGCCTTAGCTTAAATTTTTTCCGTAGAACTCGGCTGAAGGCCTCACATTAGTCAAGAAATGTGTTACAGCTTAAGGCTGAGACAAAGATTTTCAAATTTTAAATAGGCTGAAAACTCGGCTAAAGGCCGCATTTCAACAAAAGAATTTAATGGCTTAAGGCCTAGGAAGAAGAGCTTTCAATTTGAAAAGGCTGAAAGCCTTATCTTGAAATATTTCGTGTGTAATTCGGCTGAAGGCCTCATACTAAGGAATAAGAATCTTATGACTTAACGGCAATTAATTTCAGAGAGTTAAAACTCGGATGAAGGCCACACACCATGCTGAAAACAATTTTATGGCTAAAGGCCTAATGGGAACAGCCTCTAAATTTCAACTAAAATATGCTAAAGGCCTTATCCTAAAATGCTTCACATAACTCTCAGCTGAAGGCCACATACGAAACCCAAACAATCTCATGGCTTAAAGGCCAGACAAAGAAATTTCCAATTTTCAAATAAAGCTGGAAAGCTCGGCTGAAGGCCACATAAAAACTAGAAAATATTTCTTACGGTTTAAGGCCTAGACAAAATTTTTCAACTTTAGAGTTGAAAAGGCTGAAAACACGGCTGAAGCCCACATACCAAATTGAAACCAATTTACAGCTTAAAGCCTAGGCACAAGGAATTTTCAATTTTAATTTTGAAAGGCTGAAACTCGGCTGAAGGCCACATATCAAACAAGAAACAATTTTTTCTTACAGCTTAAGGCCTAAGAAGAAAAGCCTTGCAATTTTAATAAGCTCGGCTGAAGGCCATACAGAGTACTTAAGACTATAAAGGAAATCACTATGTGAAACACAAGGAGCGGCGCTCAGAAGGTTCCAAGGATCGGCCTGGGAAGGTAAGACCAACGCACGTTTAGGTGAGACAGGCAGCCAGACCGACAACCTCTTAATTGGAAGGCAACCCAACCGAAAGCCAGTCGACGAGCCAACCACAAGATCAGTTCTGCTCCACCAGACCAGCAAAACGACAACAAAATGTCATAGCTCAATGTTCTGGATACTGGTGCCAATCCAGCCAACTCAGAATAAACGCCTAAAACTACCAACAACACCCGAGCTTTCGAACTACACGCCGTGCTGGACAGCATCAACACGACGAGGAAAATACACTGTCAAAAACTGCATCAACTACCAGGGCAGGTCACCGGAACGTCAACGGCCACAAGTCAGAAGAGACCGCAGGTACACTTCATTAATGAAGGACTGAATTAAATTAAGTTAAAAACCACACAGGAGGACGGCTGCAATTCTAGCCAACTTCAAAGCACACACGTTGTTGCTCGTGGGAATCTCCCAGAAAGCGAAAACCAGGCTCAAACGAAGAGATGTGATAGTAGTTGAGGCTTGATAGTAGGATGAGTGAGCACTCAACCTTCGTGTCCAGGATCGGTGGGCGACGATTTGTGTAACCCTCGCAAGAAGCGCCTCACAACTCCAACCGCGCGAGCACGCCGCCAGCGGCTCCGGCCTGACAACGCGCCACGGAGACTTCCTCACTGCTCTGCCCCAACCGACCGAATGCCACACACCGTACAGTAGGAAAATATATCCGCCACACCAAAGACAGTACGGCAGTACTAGTATCGATACACTCTGCTGCTGGCTCTAACGGAGAGAAGACAGCAACGTTATGGCGATAACCGAAGAAGAAATAAGGCACCACTGGACTGCAACCAATGATAAAAAACAAGGCATGACGCGAGCCAGCCACTGCTCAATTATGTACAAAACAACAGAATTCCACAGAAACAATTCATCCCTTTTTCAAATTATGGACATTATTAACATTATTATTAATATTATTATTATTACTGATATTATTATTATTATAATTATTATTATTGACAGCAGTTGAAGCTGTAAAATATGTTGCCCGCATCTCGTGGTCGTGCGGTAGCGTTCTCGCTTCCCACGCCCGGGTTCCCGGGTTCGATTCCCGGCGGGGTCAGGGATTTTCTCTGCCTCGTGATGGCTGGGTGTTGTGTGCTGTCCTTAGGTTAGTTAGGTTTAATTAATTCTAAGTTCTAGGGGACTGATGACCATAGATGTTAAGTCCCATAGTGCTCAGAGCCATTTGAACCATTTGTAAAATATGTTGATAAGCATAACTATTATACAGCATATGACAGGCCGCTGTGACCGAGCGTTTCTAGGCGCCTCAGACCGGAAACGCGCTGCTGCTATGGTCGAAGGTTCGAATCCTGCCTCAGGCATGGATGTGTGTGATGTCCGTAGGTTGGTTAGGTTCAAGTAGTTGTATGTCTAGGTGACTGATGACCACAGATGTTAAGTCACATAAGGCTTAGAGTCATATGAACCATGTACAGCACACGCTAATTCAGAGTATACAACTATGAGCCGCCACTGTGGACGAATGTGTCAGCACTGCCAACAGAGACATCCAGTAGATCAGCGAGGTGTTTGGCTCTGAGCAGTATGGGACTTAACTGCTGTGGTCAACAGTCCCCTAGAACTTAGAAGTACTTAAACCTAACCTAAGGACATCACACACATCCATGCCCGAGGCAGGATTCGAACCTGCGAACGTAGCGGTCGCGCGTTTCCAGACTGTAGCGCCTAGAACCGTTCGGCCACTCCGGCCGGCAGCGAGGTGTTTGATCGTGATTAGACGATCACCTCGAAAGAGAATTGTCGCATATTTAAAAAAATGCAACACCTGGAAGGCTACCGAACAGGAGCCAGAACGAATAACTTACCTTGAAAGTTCTGAGAGTTCAAAGGAGACGCCACAGGAAGGGCGTGGGTTTGGGCGTTGGCCATAAATGTTATGTACACTCACGAGGTATCACGTGAGCTGACTTGTTGAGCCGCGAGGGCCGCAGTGCGTTGGCGGTGACCGTGATGTGGTCGTACTTGAGGCCGCACTTGACAGTGTCCAGAAGCGTCAGCAGTGTGGTCTGCCCGCACAGTACAAAGGCGGAGGTGGCGTAGCTCGTGGGACAGTTCAGAAGAGACAGCGGTCCAAGAGGGACCTGTATAGCTCTGGCCTGCGAGCTGGACTTTTTGTATTTGCCCTGGTTCTCCTCACGCTCATACGTAGCCGTGTACCTCCCTCCATGGGACTTTGCAATCAGGACTACTGTAATTTCATTCAAGTCATTATCCAAAGTGATTCAGATGAGCAATTAAAGACTGCAGTTATTCAAGTCTTACCTTTGCTCGATTATTACCCGTCAGCTTTCTATAACTCTTTCAGACTTCCCGTTAGCCATCCCCACGTTAGCTGACTGGACGGACCTTCTCCAGTCTCCAGTGCACTGAGTGTCTGTACCGCTCCCTGGACGCGACACACTGCCGCACGTTCCAGCACTGCTGGAGCCACAGCTGTGTACAGCCGGTGGGCGCACGGGAGATGGACTGGTTTGCGCGACCTTTTTTGCGATGACGACGTACGCCTCACCCAGCGGTTCACTCTGCAAGCGTCTGTGAATATCTGAGTGCTCTTGTTTTCCGCTGAAAGAAACACAATGACACGTCTCTGCTTGCAACGCACATCCGCTACAGACGCCATTTTCAAAGCCATATACAGGATGGTCCAGTGATAGTGACCGGGACAAATATCTCACGAAATAAGCATCAAACGAATAAACTGCAACGAACGAAACTCGTCTAGCTTGAAGGCGGAAACCGGATGGCGCTATGCTTGACCCGCTAGATGGCGCTGCCATAGATCAAACGCATATTAACTGCGTTTTTTTTAAAATAGGAACCCCCATTTTTTATTACATATCGTGCAGTACGTAAAGAAATATCAACGTTTTAGTTGGACCACTTTTCTCGCTTTGTGATAGATGGCACTGTAATACTCACAAACGTATAATTACATGGTATCACGTAACATTCCGCCAGTGCGGACGGTATTTGCTTCGTGATACATTACGCGTGTTAAAATGGACCGTTTACCAATTGCGGAAAAGGTCGATATCGTGTTGATGTATGGCTATTGTGATCAAAATGCCTAACGGGCGTGTGGTATGTATGCTACTCGGTATCCTGGACGACATCATTCAAGTGTCCGGACCGTTCGCCGGATAGTTACGTTATTTAACGAAACAGGAAGTGTTCAACCACATGTGAAACGTCCACCACGACCTCAAACAAATGATGATGTCCAAGTAGGTGTTTCAGCTGCTGTCGCGGCTAATCCGCACATCAATAGCGGACAAATTGCGCGAGAATCGGGAATCAAGAAAAATTCGTTGTTGAGAATGCTACATCAACATCGATTGTCGCCCGGACCATATTTCTATGCACCAGGAATTGCATGGCGACGACTTTGAACGTCGTGTACAGTTCTGCCACTGGGCACAAGAGAAATGACCGGACGATGACAAATTTTTTGCACGCGTTCTATTCAGCGACGAAGCGTCATTCACGAACGGCGGTAACGTAAATCGGCATAATATGCACTATTGGGCAACGGAAAATCCACGATGGATGCGACAAGTGGAACATCAATGACCTTGGCGGATTGATCTATGATGCGGCATTATGGGACGAAGGATAATTCGCCCCCATTTTATCGATGGCAATCTAAATGGTGATATGTATGCTGATTTCCTACATAATGTTCTACAAGATGTTTCACTGCATGACAGAATGGCGATGTACATACAACATGATGAATGTCTGGCACATAGCTCGCGTGCGGTTGAAGCCGTATTGAATAGCATATTTCATTTCGTCGAAGCACCATACCATGGCCCACACGTTCACCGGACCTGACGTCCCCGGATTTCTTTCTGTGGGGAAAGTTGAAGGATATTTGCTATCGTGATCCACCGACAACGCCTGACAACATGCGTCATCGCATTGTCAATGCATGTGCGAGGACTACGGAAGGCGAACTACTCGCTGTTGAGAGGAATGTCGTTATACGTATTGCCAAATGCATTGAGGTTGACGGACATTATTTTGAGCATTTATTGCATTAATGTGGTATTTATAGGTAATCACGCTGTAACTGCACGCGTTCTCAGAAATGATAAGTTCACAAAGGTACATGTATCACATTGTAACAACCGAAATAAAACGTTCAAATGTACCTATGTTCTATATTTTAATTTAAAAAACGTACCTGTTACCAACTTTTCGAGTAAAATTGTGGATCATATGCTTGTGACTATTACAACGCCATTTATCACAAAGCGAAAAAAGTGGTGCAACTGAAACATTCATATTTCTTTACGTACAACACGAATATGTAATAAAAAAATGATTGTTCCTATTTAAAAAAAAAACGGAGTTGGTATCCGTTTGACCTATGGCAGCGCCATCTAGCGGGCCAACCATAGCGCCATCTGGTTTCCCCCTTCGAGCTAGACAAGTTTAGTTCTTTGCAGTTTTTTCGTTTGACGCTTACTTCTTGAGATATTTGGCCCGGTCACGATCAATGGACCACCCTGTATAGAACCGCCACCTCTCGGAACTCCGTGAAACTACAAGGGTGGAGGATGGAATATTCCACGACGTGCCACAACAAATTCCGCATATTTCTTATTGAATGCCAAACGTATGCAATATTCATTAAGCAAAGGCCACCCAAGACTACAAGAACTAACCTGGGACTTATTGCAATACCAAATAGTGCATCATAGTTGGAGGGGGACATTACGCTTCGGGAAAAGTGAATATTAAAGCAGTTATTAATTAATATATATGTGCCTAAATAAACTCTGACATGTTTCATTACTAACTTCTTTACAATAGTAGTCTGTGAAAGGAAAATTGAAAATATATAGGAAAAATAGAAAACATGTTTTAACTCATCTTGATAATTTAATAATATTTTTATGCCGTCACACCATGAACCACAGACCTCACTGAGAGGAGTTTGTAACGTGCATCAATACAGACAGACGTACCGTGGGTGCAACCACAGTTGGCAGTACTCTGCGTAATTTCGGTTTTACAAATGCCTTTTCATTTCACAAAAGGCGGTAAGCACTAAGTTGTTGTGCTTCTTAACCCCGTCGGCGTTCATTTGCTCCCGAGAGAGTTTGGCGCCGAATTTGAATTTTGTTTACTTTTTCTCTCTCATTCTGCGTGTGTGTGTGTGTGTGTGTGTGTGTGTGTGTGTGTGTGTGTGTGTGTGTGTGTGTGTGCGCGTGTGTGTGTGTGCGCTCGCGTGCGCGCACGTCCCTGCACGTATGTGTGTATGTGTGTAAGCTCCTTTAGCTGTTTGTGTTGCCTTTTCTGTAAAGTTCCTTCAATGTGGCAAATAATGTGCCTTTACAGATTGCAGTGTTTTCATTTAAAACTTGTTTACCTTCTGCTGTTGCCTCTTATATGTGAAATTTCTTTTCTACTGTCAGTTTGTGGTGTAGACTGTGGCCGGATGTAAGTATTTTTAAATCTGTTGCTATTGTAATTGTGTGTTGGTTACGGACTGTTAGGTCGTCAGTAAATGTGCTCTAGGTATTGTTACCTTTTAGGGCTCTGAGGTGTTCTGAGTGTCTTGTTTAAAAGTTTTGCATGTTTTTTCTATCTAATTGGCAAGTGCTGCTTGTGAGTTAATATTTCCTGATCTGTTGAATTTATCTGTGTGTGTCTTCCGTGTTCTGAGTTTTTTCTGTGTTGTATTGTCTGTCCTGTGTTCTATCTGAAATCCGTGTTTCTTCAGTATATTGCCTATTCTGTGGACAGTTCTGTTATTGTAGGTGAGAATGTGCCATTTTATTTCGTGTGTGTATTGTTGCACTTTTGTACCTTGCATTTGGTCATTGTTTGTATGTTGTGTTGGTAAGGGTTGTGTAAGATTTTGTGTCTGTCTTGCGTTCGTTCCTTTTCTGTTTACAAGTGCATTGATTTAATTTCTCTATCGTATGAGGCTTGTAACCAGTTTCCTCTACTACACATCAAGCATCAGATCATTTGATGCCACATCATTGTAACTTGTTTTCCAATAAATGATATTCTGTTCAGTCTGCGGAGCATGATCTGAAGCTTCTTGTTTGTGTGCTACTGGGTGGTTCGACAGATTGTGAATGGTGATGCTTTGATGCTTATAGTTATCGATTTTCTGAATATTGTGAAGTCATGGATGTTTTTCGTTATTCGTATGGGGATATCTATAAAATTTAGTGTGTTGTCTGTTTCTTTTTCTAAAGGGAATTGCAGTTTTGGGTGTAAGTTGCTTATTTCATTGTGTAGCTGTTCTATATGTATGTATGGTTCATTAGTCAGGCATATTATGACATCGATGTGACGGTACCAGTATATACGTTGGACTTTTTTGGCCTTATTATGTATCTGGAGATCCTGTTCTGTAAATTGTTCATGAATATGTTCACCACCAGGTAACTAATTGGTAATCCAATTGGCAGGCCTTTATTTTGGGAATAAAATTTTTTGTTGAACCTGGGAATTTTGTGCTGTTACACTCTTAAATGTTGTTGCTGTTTCATTAATGTGTGATACTGGTGGATTTCCTTGTTGACTGAGTCGAGGTTGATTGTTTAATTTATTGGAATACAATGTGCCATCAAATTATATGATGCTTGGTGTGTAGCAAAGGAAAATTGTTACAAGCCCCATTTGGTAGAGAAATTAAACCAACATATTCGTAATCAGTAATGGAACGAACATGCGACACAGACACAATATCTTACACAGCCCGTATCAACACAAAATACAGACAATGACCACATGCAATATACAAGAGTGCAACAACACACACACAAAACGAAATGGCACATTCTCACCTACAATAACAGAACTGTCAACAGAATAGGCAACATATTGAATAAACATAGACTTCAGATAGGATACAGTACAGTCAACACAACACAGAAAAATTCAGAACACAGCAGATACCCACAGACAAATTCAACGGAGCAGGAATACAAGAACTCGCATGCAACGCTTGCCAATAAGTATACATAGGACAAACATGCAGGAACTTTTAAACAAGATACTCAGAACACCTCACAGCCATAAAAAGTAATTGCATCTATAGCTCATTCCCTCACCGCCTAATAGCCCGTAACCAAAACCCAACTACAATAGCAACAGATTAAAAAAAAAAAAAACAAACAAACTTAAATCTGGCCACAGTTTATACCACAAACTGACAGTAGAAAAGGGCTTCCGCGTACAGAAGGCATACAAATTTTAAATGAAAACACTACACTATGTAAAGGCACATTATTTAACAAATTGAAGGGACTTTACAGAAAAGGCAACATCAACAGCTAAAGGAAATTAAAACACACACACACACACACACACACACACACACACACACACACACACACACAGAGTGAGAGAGAGAGAGAGAGAGAGAGAGAGAGAGAGAGAAAGACAGGAAAGAGAGAGACAAAGTAAACAAAATTCAAATTCGGCGCCAAAATCTCTCGGGAAGTAATGTACACCGATGGAATTAGGGTACACAACAACGTAGTGCTCACAGCGGTTTGCGAAGTGAAAAGGCATTTGTAAAACCGAAATTACGCAAAGTACATTAATATGTGTGTGCAGCTCTCTGAATGCGAAAGAAGAAGGATCAGGCACAACAAAACGTGAGTAATAACGAATATATACGCAAAACATTTTGCCATGAAAAAATAACGTTTCTTAAAAAGCAAGGGATGTGTTAACTTGCCAATGAAATTCATGCTTGCATCGCTTGGTTTGCAGATGACAAGGTATCAATGCAGAACACCATACAGATGGTCCTGCAAAACCATATACTGTAAAATCACGGTAAGAAGAAAAATGAACAAAAACCTTATTTAGACCTCACTTTGACAGATCAGCTACAGCCTAAAATATATTCATTTTTTACAGTTTTCAATAGACAAAACCCATGATGATGCCATAGAGGTGCCGAAATATCTTTGGATAACGAAAAAATAACGTTTTTTTTTTGCATAAAAGGCGGAACCTTTATCCAATAATTTAACTGCAAACACGGAAAGAAATACAAGAGCTACAGATCCAAAATATGAACCTTCTAACTGTGAAGCGAACTTTTAAATTTTGGGTCAAAATTATCACCTGTAGCTGTACTCCTTTCGATTGTCAAAACTAGCAAACTAGAGAGCAGAGCTTGACTCGTACTAGACCTAAGGTGATTCTTAATTAGTTCGAGTTATGAAAAACTCATCTCTCATGATCCTCCCGAGAAATCTCTATGTCAAAATGAAATTCGGAAAAATATTCAGTTACGAACAGTAATACCCTTAAATGTGTCCAACCAACAGGCTCTGTTTCTTAGAACTTTGGTAGCTAGCAAGATATCTTGTTAGTAGCAAGATATCTTGTTAGGCGTGGAATTTCTGCGAAGATACCATCTACAGAAATCTCATTATAATTGTAAACCATTCTTTTGTCCAGTAGTTGGAAGTTTCCGCTTCACAGATCTGATCAGATAGCTGTGCTCTAAAAGAGCAGAGCGTTCTGATATACGTTTCACGATTTTGCAACGTGTACCTGTTTCTCGCAGAAACCTGTCGATGCACTGTGACGTTGACCTTCTCCGTTCCTGTTGCAAAGGCCCTGCAGCCTTCTCTCCAGGCACAGTTTTTTTTTTCTTGTTGATAGTTCCACTTTTTGCCACAGTATTACCAACTTTGTCATACGTATCCGTTGCAGAAATAAGTACTTTGGCAGCAAGATAATTCCTTTGAGATTTTCAGTTTCTTCGCATACGTCCTCTCTCTCTGGTTCTTCAATTTCCATGCGTGTGGCTGTTTTTGCGTTATGTATGTATTCACTCCAGAATTGAGGTAATTTTATATCTTTCGCATGTCGTTTTGGTCTGATGCTTTTTGAAAACTTGATGCTGAAGGGATGAAGGGTTTAGAAGCTTTAACAACATTCAGCACTGAGGTGACCAGTGACTGGTCTTTCACAACTTTGTCCCTCTCTTTTTTGACAACTGTGCTCCACTTGTGAGATGTTTTATGTTTATGTATAATTTTAGATTATATTTATGAAAAAATAAATAAATTTTACTTAAAATATATTTTTTAGTCGATAAGGACAATTGTTAGTTGATAAAAAAGAATAATTAAAAAAACTGAATTCTTTAAGCACAGGCAGCATTTACTTATTGGAACTTATTGACACGTTACGTGCAAAATGAGACAGGCGAAATACCCTCAGACATCAAGAAGAATATAATAATTCCAATCCAAAAGAAAGCAGGTGTTGACAGATGTGAAAATTACCGAATTATAATAAGTCACAACTGCAAAATAGTAACGCGAATTCTTTACAGACGAATGGAAAAACTGGTAGAAGACGACCTCGGGAAAGATCATTTCGGATTCCGTATTAATGTTTGAACACGTGAGGCAATACTGTCTCTACGACTTATCTTAGAAGAAAGATTAAGGAAAAGGCATACCTACGTTTCTAGCATCTGTAGACTTAGAGAAAGCTTTTGACAATGTTGACTGCAATACTCTCTTTCAAATTCTAAAGGTGGCAGGGGTAAAATACAGGGATCTAAAGGCTATTTACAATTTGTACAGAAACCAGATGGCAGTTATAAGAGTCGAGGGACATGAAAGGGAAGCAGTGGTTGGGAAAGGAGTGAGACAGGGTTGTAGCCTCTCCCCAATGTTATACAATCTGTATATTGAGCAAGCAGTAAAGGAAACAAAAGAAAAATTCGGAGTAGGTGTTAAAATCTATGGAGAAGAAATAAAAACTTTGACGTTCGCCGATGACATTGTAATTCTGTCAGAGACAGCAAAGGACTTGGAAGAGCAGTTGAACGGAATGAACAGTGTCTTGAAAGGAGGATATAAGATGAACATCAACAAAAGCAAAACGAGGATAATGGAATGTAATGCAATTAAGTCGGTTGATGCTGAGGGCATTAGATTAGCAAATGAGACACTTAAAGTAGTAAAGGAGTTTTGCTATTTGGGGAGCAAAATAACTGATGATGGTCGAAGTAGAGAGGATATAAAATGTAGACTGGCAGTGGCAAGGAAAGCGTTTCTGAAGAAGAGAAATTTGTTAACATCGAGTATAGATTTAAGTGTCAGGAAGTCGTTTCTGAAAGTATCTGTATGGAGTGTAGCCATGTACGGAAGTGAAACATGAATGATAAATAGTTTGGACAAGAAGAGAATAGAAGCTTTCGAAATGTGGTGCTACAGAAGAATGCTGAAGATTAGATGGGTAGATCACATAACTAATGAGGAGGTATTGAGTAGAATTGGGGAGAAGAGGAGTTTGTGGCACAACTTGACTAGAAGAAGGGACCGGTTGGTAGGTCATGTTCTGAGGCATCAAGTGATCACAAATTTAGCAGTTGTGGAGGGTAAAAGTCGTAGAAGGAGACCAAGAGATGAATACACTAAGCAGATTCAGAAGGATCTAGGTTGCAGTAAGTACAGGGAGATGAAGCAGCTTGCAGAGGATAGAGTAGCATGGGGAGCTGCATCAAACCAGTCTCAGGACTGAAGATCACAACAACAACAACGTGCAAAATAAAGGAAATACTAGTACCGTACGTAAACAGTGTTTATGAATTATAGCATAAAAGTTTTGTAGCATCAAAATACCTGAGTTTGTTTAACATTTTTGGGAAGCGTTTTGCACACAGTTCCCGTACAAGTAGCACACAATGTTAATGTTTGCGCAAGGGCAGTGTGACGTACTTTATTTTCTGCAATATTTGGTCCAGTTCGTATCTCCTCGTGTTTTTGATGCTCCTCATGCTATTGCTGATTTGGTGCCTTTGTTTCTGTATCCATTAGACACAACTTCAGTCTCTCTAATAATATGGGGTATTTAGCTATTGCTAATTTCCTGAGAATTTTTCCATTATATATTAGTATTAAGCTCCTAAAGAAATATCCTTTTATTTTATCTTTTTATTGGGACCATTTCGTAAAGGAGATAAGTAATGAGCAGACGTTAAAAAATTAGAAGATAGCGAGGGGCCATATACTTATTTTGCGCGTTGCACAAATGTTCGCACACGTCCAGCTTTCCCTTAGTGCAGTTATAGAGTCACATTTTTATGGAGACACCTGTATCTTCACATATGTCAACATTGCTTATATTAGAACTAAACAGTGAGACTTCAGGGGAACGTAAAACACATACACATTGTCTTGTAAAACAAAGCAAACTTGAATTCAACGTCTCTGTATTTATTGGGCAGGAGCTCAGCAGGAATTTCGCGTTTATTCTTGTTCAGTCTCCCTTTAGTCAGTTTCAAGTTGATCAACGTCGTGGCATGCTGGACACCAGTATGTCAGCTATCAATGGTTGTATTTCTTCCTCAGTCTTTTATGTGAGTAACAAGATGTTTAAAAACATTTGAAAGCTGTATATCTTTACCTGAAATGTGCCGTATCCTACTACCGCTTCCACCTTTAGTTCCAACTTTCTTTGGATTTTGCGGCAAATACTGCCTAAATGAGCAACACCCTCGAAATGGAGTTACTAAGCAGTCATCAGATAGTCTTTAGGACTTGAAAGGGCCTGGGCCGAGACCCTTAGGGTTGCAGGATTTCAAAGCGAGGAGTTCGGTGGTAAAGGCCTGTCCTGTTGGCGCTCTGCTCACTAATGAAATGGCGTGAGTGAGACATACATTTATTCCACTTAAGTGTTACCATAAAATCATTTCCGTGACAGTAAGGGCAGTGGACGCAGCATGCAGCCTTGGAACACACTGACTCATCTACCTAGAAATATGACGACAATTTCAGACTGCCAATTTCTGCTTCCCTTAGATTAGCTGTCATAATTCACATTCTTAATTCACTGCAAATTATTCGAACAACGGGCAGTGAGTTACTCAGTTTTCAAGTATCGTAATAAAGATGACGAATAACGAAAAGATAACCACCTCGTCGTCATGCTGTGATGTGAGACTTACAATTTGAAATAATCAAACTTTTTAATCAATACTTTGCCTGCGATCGTAAGTTATATGAGATGACATTCACTTACTTAATATTATTTTCTGAATTTTATCCGCGGTCCCCAAACAAAATACGCTACTCCAGTGAAGTAGTTGAGGGTATTTGTCTGTAGTGTAGCCTTGTGCGGAAGTGAAACATGAATAGTAATCAGTTTAGACAAGAAGAGAATGGAAGGTTTTAAACTATAGCGTTACAGAAGACTGCTGAATATTTGATGGGAAGAGGGTATCACGTACTAGGAGGTACTGAATCGAATAGAGAAAAAAAAGCAATTTGTCTTGCAACTTGAATAAAAGAAGGGGTTGGTTGACAGGATCAGATGGATGTAGGCTGCAGTTTTCAGAGATGATGAGGCTTGCACGGGATAGACTAGTGTAGAGAGCTGCATCAAATCAGTCCTTGTATTGAAGAGCACAACAACAACTACTACAACAGCAATGTCGATACTTCAGAGACCCTTAGCTTCAGTGAACATTGTATGTTTTGGTCCCACAAATGATACATTTATTTCTGTATACTTATAAGGCAGATTTCGTCTAGTTATGACACCAGCTTTTCTATTTGAGATATAGAAAAAATATATTCGCATTTTAAATCATATGAGTCACTTTTTACAACATTTTATATATTTTCATTTAGTTTTTAGTGGGGGTAAATAAAAACAGTCTCTTCATTTTTGCAGGTATACTACGACAAAGAATGCCCAGAAAGTTCCCAACAAAATGATCAGCCGATCAAAGAGATTCCAGCTCCACCACTTCCGTAATGAAGATGGCTTCACACACTGCGATTACTGCAAGACTCAGCCTCAAGCATCGATGCTAACATTCGGAGTTTCTGTGCGTCACTTAGCCTCCACAACTTCGTATTAACTGCACGTTCTTCCAAAAATAAAGTTTAATCGAAATTACTGTTTCTGTCTGATTACTGTTTTCCTGCTGCTTCCCAGCCAGTTCACTTGCGCTGTCTGATAAAATTCCAAATGCCATCCAAACTGTATGTTTTCTCCTATTTTTCGGTAAAGCGGTCAGGCGAAACTTTCATTTGTCGTGACATAACAAAATATTTGCAGAATCACAAAAATATAAGGCAGATAAGAGAAGACCGACTTGATAAAGCCTGTTTTCGGATGGAGTGCCAGAGTACAAGTTTTATTTCTTGCTGATCACAATTTTGAAACGTTTCTGAGATCAATCTAAGTTCAGAAGATTTCTGGATCTGACAATGAGATTTGTTTGATTTAAAGTTCGCCCTCTTAGTTACAGATCTGTTTTTTTGATGGCTAGTTTATATCAGTGTTTAATTATCTATAGACCTGCGCAACTGCATAAGCAACCAGTCGTATCAGTATGGAACCACATATCACACATGAAATATCCCGGCGAAAAAACTGTATTCTGGATGCAAGAGGACAACGGAAATAACGAAAATTTTTGTATTATATTGTAATTGTAACGTGGGATCTCTAGTGCCGAATATGTCGGCAAATATGATTTGGTTGTTTGTCTGATTTCACAGAAAGAATAAAAACATTAGTAAGTATGTAGCAAGAAGACAGCCTATTGTGTTGGAAGTACCAGTTCAGAGATCTTTCTTACTGTTGCTGCAGTGGAAAAGGGTGAACAGCATTAGCATAATGGAGAAAAGTCCAAAGTTGGAAATAGAAATAACGTCACCACTTAAAAAAGTAACTATTCTCTGCAGATGAACCGTCTAACCACCATCTCATGCTATTATGTCGAAGAAAAGAAAATTATATCGCAAACCTCACAGAAATCCACTGTGGCTTTTTTTGCAGTAGATTTTCTCGCAGTCTGAAATGAAGTAAGAGAAAAACTTACATTATCTCTATACTAAAATCGACATTATAATAAATGAACATTATTCCCGTATATCGTATTGACTGTCCACCAGTCGTCATTCTAGTTCTTGGTACAGTTGTCTATTTGTTCATTCCTGCTTGGATAAAGGAATCCAGCTTTCCGACTAAACTTATACATACTGCTACGTGAATCTTTCACATTTTATTCCGTCTTTTGTACTGTCTCACATCATTACAATGCGTCATTAACACGAACAACTCCTTGACAATCAGTCGTCATTTTACTTAACTGGAACACGATAGTGCAAATCTGTATTTCCCAAGGCACGCGAGTAACGTTACAAATCATGTACGAGGGAAAATAAGCAATTGAAATAGAATTTTCTAAATTATTAGGTGCTTATATTGGTAAGACTTTGAACTGGAAGTCACATGCCACATATCTTACATGACTTAATTCTGCAACTTTCGAATTACGGATTACAGCAGATTTTGGAGATAAGTGTCAAAATACTGACTTTCATTTCCTGTCCTCATTCAGTAATGTTTTATGGCACCATATTCTATAACAACTCTTAGTCAAGAAGGAAGGTATTTGTTCCACACAAGCCCTTTAAACAGTTGTGCATACTGACCATCTGTCTCGCAGTATATTTACTACTTTACGATTTTTATTATCAGCGATCTATTAGTTTGAAAGCTACAGTAACAATCATAGATCCGATACCAGAAGTAGAAGTAACCATCGCCGGTCCTTAGGGTGGCACAGAGACGAGTGACGCATTCAGCCATAAAAAATATTTGACCGGCTGCCAAGTTAGGTGAAGCATTTAATGGGAAATGAAATTAACTTCAAAAGCAAACTGAACTGTTTAGGGACTTCTTCAGCTCCTCTCTACAGTTAAACAGAAGGTTTTTCTTACTCAATATCAACAGGTTCAACCACCATATATGACGTTTGTAAACAAGATCAGATCTTAAGAGTTCCCGTCACATTAAAACTTAGTGCCGGACCGAGACTCGAACTCGGGGCCTTTGTCTTTCGGGGGCAAGTGTTTTACCTACGGAGCTACTCAAGAACGGTTCACGAGTCGTCGTTAGAGCTTTACTTCCTCCAGAATCTCATATGCTACCGGGTCGAGAATTGCGGTTGGGTAGCTCATCTGGTGAGGCACTTGCCGGCGAAAGGCAAAAATTCCGAGTACGAGTTAAACATCCAAGAGATTTCGTTTCAGTGCACAGTCAGAGACGAGAGTTCAGACGGAAGAAGAAAGATGACATACGCACTGTTTTATGTCTGGCCCCTGAAGTGCGTCTTCGGACCGTATCTCTCACGGGAATGGCCGAAGATCCACGAGCCTTCCGACGAAAACACACGCTGTTCTGTGGCTTCATATCTGACGCCTTGTATTATAAATGATTTCTATACTATCGACTGAGTAGTTTTCGTTGATGTCCTGTGATTTTGTTGTAGAGCAAGGTTCTCCTCCTTACTCAACCCGAGCTAGGATTACATTATCATAAACATGACGAGTAAAGGTAAAAAAAAAAATACATGTTCACAATGCGAAAAAAGCTACGATTAAAACAAGAATTAAAAGAAAAACGTACAGTAGGCATATCCATCAAAGTTAAGTATATCGCCCGACAGTTAAAGGGGCAAATATTTGTGTAGTTTATAAGGAAAACATTTTAACCGACATCGTAATTTAATGCTCCACGAAAGAACGCACACGCATGACAGAATGCTTGTAGTAAGAAACTAAAATACCCATTGCACGATCTTTCAGTCGTTGCTAAGAAATACTGTTCTGATCGCTTGGAATTGACATATAACGTGTCGATCTCCTCAGTAGGGACTGAATCTGAGTTATTGCAGAAAATCAGTGACCGGAAGCAACAGACTGGTAGAAAAATATCGTCACTTGACGTAAAAAAGCGGGGATCGTAATGTACTTCCCAGATAATATCACATGATATTATGCAACCGTTCAGGTCATTATGTATTTGAAAGCAAGCGCGTACCTACACCAAGTGAAAACGCAAAGAAGCAACAAAATACAAAGTGCCTGAGCTACAAGCACCGACGTAACCAAGTCTGGAGATGATAGCTCCAACAACAAAAACGTGACTACTCATGTGAGTTATCAGAATGTTATGTGATTTAGGCTGGACAGAAACGGGAAGAAACTTGCTAGCTATTGACATAGCAAACGGAACTCTGTTCCATGGAATACGTAACACAATAAGAGACACACTATCTGATTCCAAAATCTAGCAAATTCATGTGGCGACAAGATACATTTGTAACACACTGAGCAATATAATAAACTACATCGAGATGTCATGAGACGGAAAGACGATGGTACCAGTGTAGAAGCGTGGATTAACGAGAGGTGTACTTGCGATAACCTGTGTGTGTCAAGCTTACGCAGCCCAACGCGTTGACTCCTAAAGAGAGAAGACTTTGTTCTCATTATTACGTATAGTGTTCGACGTGAAATTTTGAAAAAGTACCGCAATGACTGAATTTGCATCGATAGAACGAACTGTTATGGTTTTGAATGAATTATGCCTCTTATGGTTGACGACGTGGGAGAATGTTTACCTTATGTTTTCTTTATTTGAAACACATCAGCAGCTCAAGAAGGGCCATGATTGTTTTTTTTAATGAAATAACAGCAGATAGCAAAACAGAGGCTCAGATGTGTAAATCAGATTTAGCTGAATCATTTTACAATGCTTGAGTTTCAATGAGAAGACCGTGTCACGAGACCACTTTTTGGGTACAGAGACAAGGCATGGATAACAAATATTTGCAAGGAAATTAAATCGGGAAAGGAGAAGCCGACGTGCACAATCTTATGGGACGCCTGATTCATTAAGGACAAGTTATTTTTTGTGAAGACCTTCTACTTATGCTTTGCTCTCTGCAGCTCAGTACTGTACTTTTTTATATTTTCTGCTGATTTCAAAATTCAAGCCGTAAAAAAAATGATTTACAAAAAGAAGCGACTGTGTGTTGTATGAGTTTGGGATCAGCTCCTGCCATCAGCACAGAGCGAGTGCGTAATATAAAAATACCTCTCTTTCGCAAATGCACTTAGTTTCAGAGAGTTTACTTATTCTTTCAATGATGATACAGTGAAATTATCTACTACCAAGATCAAATTGACGCTAAAATCACTGACCGTCGTATTTTGCGCCAAAGTCGGCGTGGCTCTTCAGCCTGGAGACACAGTTGCAGTTAATGGGCTGGGCAGAAATAACGCAATGTCGTTCGCTCAGCGCGACTTGCCCTTAGGAAGGGCGTTCGAAAACAGAATCAGGCACCAGAGCTGCAAAGAGCAAAGTCCATTCCGCTGTGGAACGCGCTACTGTAGCCAAACGCCAGGGGGTAGTACTTTCCGTATACTGCGGCATCCCCCACTAGGTTCGTAGCCTCAAAAAATCATATTTTCTTACTCAAGCAAGCGTTTTCAGATGAAATAAATGTTGTGATTTGTAACTTAAAAGTGCAAGGGTAATAATAGAAATCGAACATCTTATACTACAGTGATGTTTCAAAAGTATGAGTATCTGTGATAGGATTGGAAAAAATCGGTTCAATGACGGAGATGCTATTGATAATGTTATGTGAATAAGAGCAGGTGTAAAACATAAATATTCCTTTTTTAACAGTGGTTTATCTTACCAGATATCGGAAATAGATTACACCGCATTGGTCGTCTGGATCTTTGAGTATTGAGCCCCGAGCCTCGTCAGGGTTTAGTCCTTGGGGACGATTGAACATTATCTATTAGGGAGTTTCACAGTTTCTACTCTAGGCTCCGAGCGGTTGTAGAGGAGACTTAGTAGATATGGAACCCACATCCACAAATGCACCGCTTGGATGTAAAATAAGTTTGAAGATCGGATGACTTTCAACGCTACCATTTCACGGTGTGGTATATAATGGCGGAGCTGCTCAATGCGTGTATCGAGAATGGTTTTTCGGATCGCCTCAGTCCATCACATGGCATTTTCTTGTAACCACAACGACGGCTGCGACGAAGTAGTACGTTCAGAATTAGGAAGGTTGACTAGAGTGCTGCCTGGATGCTCACCGAGTGTTGTGCGCCGAGTGTACGACAGCTTGCGTCGCTGATACTCAAGGCCGGTATCAAGCTCAAACTACGCAAGCAGCTATTGGGGGAGCCAAACTATGAGCAGTGCCAAAGGTGTCCTAGTGCAGAATCTGTACATGAAATGGATGATGATTAGTAACGAAACCAACTCAATATCACACCCAATAGATCTTCCTTTCTTTTTAAATGCCTTAACAAAAGCGTATGGGACGACAGCTAATGTATGAAGCAGGGTAGAAGGGTCGGCTCCAAATGATTTGTTGCTTGTGTGGAAAAATGTTCTCGAAACTTTCCTGCAGATAATGTTGTGAAACGAATATCAGGGAGAAGAAATGCAAAAGTGATTCAGCGCCAGATCCACTCGACTAGCATGAGGCATGTAGGCTGTCTACATGTCAGGGGCAATGACGTCATCAATTACCTTGGATGTCAATTACCTTGGATGTCAATTACCTTGGATGCCTGATGCCAGCAAGATGTTGGAGGCGGGAAACTTAAAAATTCAAGATGGAGCATCTAACACGGTATTTCTAATGCGAAATTGGGAAAAAATAACAAATTGAAAAAATATAAGATGGCTGAACTAGCTCACATGTGCTAGCAGCCTTTATGACACCTTGGTCGAAATTATACCATCTGTCTGTAGTTCGCGTTATGTTAAAAATAAATAAAGATGTTGATAACACTGCGGTATTTCCAGGTCAAAAATATGTAAGCTTTACCTGAATTTTGCTTAAGTTGGCGCCATGTTTGAAAGAGTCCTATTATTTATCAAATACATAAAGATACTGATAATACCAGTGTAACTTGAGACAGGGGTACCGTCAGGAGTGTCCCAGGGAAGTGTCCCATCAAATGGATGGGGTGAGTAGCAATCCAAAACACTTGGTAGATGACGCCATGGTGTGTGCAATAGTATCGCAAACGAGTGACAATTGAAGGATACAGAATTTATATTTCGTGTGATGAATGAGAGCTTCCTTCAAATGTAGATAAATGTAAGATAATGCAGATGAGTAGGAAAAACAACCCTGTAAAATTTGAGTACAGCATTTTTAGTGTGCTATTTGGCACAGTTATGTCGGTTAAATATCTAATTGTAACGCTGCAAAGCAATATGAAATGGTATGAGCACGTAAGGACGGTAGCAGGGAAGGCGAACTGTCAGCTCCAGTTTATTAAGAGAATTTTAGAGAGGCGTAGCTCATCTATCCCATTGCTTGAGGTATCTCCACCATGTCGAATTAAAGGAAGACATCGAAGCAATTCAGAGGCGTGCTGCTAGATTTGTTACCGGTAAGTTCGATCAACATGTGAGTATACAGAGATGCTTTATGAACTCCAGTAAGATTCACAAATGCTGAAGACAATGTTATTTTAGTGATACAAAGTAAGAAAATTTAGCGAACAAGCTTTTGAAGCGGACAGCACAACAAGTCTACTGCCACTGACGTGTATTTCGTGTAAGGATTAGAAAATCAAGATAAGGCAAATTAGAACTCGTATGGAGGTATATAGGCAGTCGTTTTTCCCTCGCTTTATTTGCGAGGGAAACAAGAAAGGAAATGTGTAGTAATGGTACGTAGTCCCCCCAGCCGTACACCATATCGTGGCTTGTGGAGTATGTCTGAAGATAGAGATGTATGGTACAATTAAATATTGTTCTATAAAACATATGATGCTTGTCGAGAGTTACAATGTTAATTCAACGTTTAACATATCTGCAAGAAGACTTAAACTTCAATATCAATGCAGTGTGTATGTCAACGTTATTTTCGCATCTTATAAAAAATGTATCATCAATCAACACGCACGCACGCACACGCACGCACACACACACACACACACACACACACACACACACACGCACACACACACACACACACACACATATTTAAGGGTTACAATGATATCTCCACATATGAAGTGTATGTCAGACTACGTAAAGGATATTGGCGTTTCTGTCAAAGGCTAGGTTAGTGTTGGTACGAAGAACGAAGTATGAGCACCAAACATTTTAGTAGTTTCTCGGTAACGCGTGACCTTAGTAAACACCATTTTAATGAAGAAGGAGATAATGTATCATGTTCTCGTGTTCTATGCTACAAAAATATAATCGATGATATTATCTGGCTCTTATTACTTTTTATGGCATTTATTCGAGGCCCACGAGAGATAAAGTACAAAACGAAGTTTTGCTGAAGGCTCCGACATTTACCAATCGGAACTATGGTATCAAGGCTTTCTAAAACATCTACAGACTATATTTCCGTAACCAGCTAGTAGCTAATAACAAAATATAATTGTAATGCTCCAAAAAAAGAGATGTAAACACACAACATAATCAAAGATAGACGACCTGACCAAGAAACATATGAGTAGAGCATTTTGATGAGATCTCTATTCCGCTGTAACACTTTCGTAATGTATAGAATACAGAATGACCAAAGACAGTAGTGGAACAAGTTTTCACACTTGATATTCCTTTGCACCACAGATCTCTGGTTGCAAACAAAAATTTGATCGTTACGCGAAAATAAAATTATATATCAAAATAAGAAAAGATATCGAGTAGAAAAACTTACACACAGGTAGCTTGCCATAATACGTAATTAAATATCTCTAATAGCAAATGAAAATGTAATCTTTGCACCAAAATAAAATTGTTTCTCAAAATAGTGAGATTTCGAGCACAAAACGTGCATGGTACTACTGTCATAATTTAGTTGTTCTGTAACATATGAAGCCGACCGTTGTGGTCGAGCGGTCTGGGGACTGCACATATTGATGAAAACGGTTTGATCTTTTTAATAAAGTAAACAGTGTTATTCCTTTGCCTAAAATTGTCAAAAACTTAGTTCAGATAAAGTCAGCCAAACGTTATAGTGACTCCCATGATAAGGTATTTAGTTCACCCAGCAGTACAAAATGTTTTTCATTTTTCGCTTATACTGCTAGCTTACACCATCACACAATAGAGACTACATGATTCTTTAGCCTCCATACATCATCACATTAATGAAAATTGTAACAAACAGCACAATATATAACAACATTACACCAGAAATGCAACAAATTCACATTATAACAGCAAAATTATAACAAATTCTCCACAAATTGACATCACAGCAAAACTGTAACAAATTTCACCGTGCAGTGACATCTTCTAGCAAAATCTGCCCCATTAGTATACTGATCTTGAATGGTAATGGGCGATCTATAATAATTTCTTGAGAGACGCCGAATTCTTAACTAATATCGCCTGTAAACGACCTTTATTGTCGATTACCAGTTTCAGTAAGCATAGATACAATAACAAATTATACAGAGATAAAATTAAGTGTAATAGCAGGTGCACTGTAATAACAAAACTGTGGTACAAGATACCTTGATGAAAGGTTATTACATGTCTCCTATACCAGCTGTCCAAGCACGCTTTTTTTAAAAAAGTTCCGGGTATATGACGGACGAGATGAACATCGAGCAAGTGCGCCTTTACAATTTGGTGCAATTTCCAAAAACTGATATGCAATAAATTGCTGTATGACGATATTTTGTAATTTATAAAAAGCTGCAGACATAATTGTAGCCGGCCGGAGTGGCCGAGCGGTTCTAGGGGCTTCAATCTGGTTCGAATCCTGCCTCGGGGATGTATGTGTGTGATGTCCTTAGGTTACTTAGGTTTAAGTAGTTCTAAGTTCTAGGGGACTGATGACCTCAGACGTCCCATAGTGCTCAGAGCCATTTGTACCATTTGAACATAATTGTAAACTTATTACAATTTTAAACGATATAAAAATATACGGAAGTAAAGTTACAAGTTGCACTGCATATGACAACCTAAGTAATTACCACATATGCAGATAAAAAATAATTGCAGTGATAGTGGATAACACACTTAATTCACACAGCAACACCGGTTACGCGATGTGACTGCTCATGTCAGCGTCACATAATGTGGCTATATTGTGTTCCTGGAGTCTAGTACTTAAAAAATATCGACTCACCACGGTGACATTAACGGAAAGGCTAAAGTCGATGAGTTAACAGTACATTAAGTAAACATAAAAACTCTAGGAAATGGACAACACAAATTCACATGTAAGACACTTGACACAGCCACAAAATTCTCGTGTACTACGTTTTGTTAATGGCATCTTACCATGAACTGTATTTATCTTCACAGACTGCAGTTCCTATTTGTTGGTACAGGCGAATGCGCAATGCCTGGAGAATGTTACGCATAGAATAATGTCTGCAAGGGTACCGCCACACTTCATTAGGGCACTTTATCTTCATAAGCCAACAAATGACTTGAAATCAGTAGCGCCCGTGGAACCAGTCGGATAATTCCACTGAATATCTAATAAGACATCCCAACAGTGATACTGCGTAGATGCACATGTGTACAAGGCGAACGTTTCATTGTGGAAAGATGCAGTGCTTTGATCAAAAGAATCAGTTACTGCCAAATTAAAAAATTATCTGCTACAACGTGATTATATATTGTCCGAGATTGAATGCAAACCCCAGCCTCTTAGGAGACTGATCTCATAAACCACGCATTTAACATCTAAGGACAACATTATAATCACTACCTCAACATCAACTAAGGGAGTTGACATATGGTGTTATACAAGGTGTAATAGAGTGACGTTTTAAAAATCTGGAAGATTGTAGGCGATGAAATGTGAAATAAATTTTTACAGAACTACGCAGTTTCCATGCATTCGGTAGGCTAAATGAAATACCAGAGTATTGTAGTTTCTAAAAGGTTTATTGACAGTAAAGTACGATCCAATACTATAAACCGAACCTGTGACTTCATTACTTCAGTAAGGCGACCATCAACTTCGTTACACGATGTGGGACGACGCATTTTGTTTTCTCTGATTGTAGGATCTCGTGCTCCCCTCTGATGGTATCAAATGCTGTAAAGATGTGCTCAGTAAGCACAGGTATTGCTCCTTACTGGAGTTTACAACGCTAAGCCTAGGCCTGACGATCATAGTGCGCTTGAGCACCATCGTTCTGAAACCACAAACAACAGCAGGAAGGGAATGTCTGTAAAGTTCAGGGAATGTATTGCTCAGAAAGTACAAATACCATTCGTCGTTCAAACGATCTGGTAAAGTGCGTGGTCCAATAAAGTAATCCCCAAGAATTATAGCCCAAATGTTCACTCAGAATCACACATGGTAACCTCTCGGAGAGGTTGTGTAGAAGCTTTATTTCAAGCTTCCATCTATATGTTTGATATATGGAAATGTTCAAACTTTCATCCTCTACAATGGCCCAAATTTTTAAAACATGATTCTGTTGCAGTCTATACACTGATGAGTAAAAACATTATGACCACTGCATATGCTCAGGCAGGGGAAATATGAGGGGCGTTCACTGAATAACGCAACACAGTGTTTTCTGTCGACCAGTTTCGGTCGAAAAATGCAGAATTTATTATGGGACATCGTGGAACACTCCCACTCCAGAAGTTTCGATAGGTGGCTGCGCTTACGTAGCCTTCAAAATGGCGTCTGTACCGGAGGTGTGGTCCGAACAGAGAGCTGTCATTGAGTTTCCTTTGACGCAAAACCAGACAGCAGATATTCATAGGCGCTTGTAGAATGCCTACAGAGACCTGACATTGAACAAAAGCACGGCGAGTCGTTGGGAGAGATGTCATCATCATCATCACCACAACAACGTCGCGCAAACCTGTCCGATGTCCCACGTGCCCGCCGGCCGCAATCGGCTGTTCTGCCTTAAGGTAACTGAAGAAACAACTTCTGCGTGTTCGGCGCCACAAAAATGCAAACGAAATTCTCCATGACAAAAAAATGTTCAAATGTGTGTGAAATCTTATGGGACTTAACTGCAAAGGTCATCAGTCCCTAGGCTTTCACACTACTTAACCTAAATTATCCTAAGGACAAACACACACACCCATGCTCGATGGAAGACTCGAACCTCCGCCGAGACCAGCCTCACAGTCCATGACTGCAGCGCCTTAAACCGCTCGGCTAATCCCGCATGGCTCCATGACAAAGCAAGGCCTCATACAAGTGTATGCACTAGAGAGAAGCTCACAAAATTTCGTCGGAATGTTGTTCCTCATCCACCCTACAACCCGGATCTCGCGCCTCCCGATTTCCATCTGTTTGGCCTAGTGGATGGTGCACTGCGTGGGCAGCAGTACGTGGATAATGGGGAGCTTACTGATGCAGCAAATCATTGGCTCCGACGTCGACAGGTGGAGTGGTACAATACTGGCACACAAGCCCTCTCAGTAAGCTGGCGTAAGGTTGTCGGACTCAGACTATATTTAAAAATGGGGTTTTGATGCCAGAAGAGTGGGAAATGATATGTTGTATTGGAATTCTTCATAAAACCAACCTGCTTTCAGAAAAAAAGTGTTACATTACCTACTGAACGCTCCACGTATATAAGCAAAGCAG
The DNA here is from genome assembly GCF_023864345.2 of Schistocerca serialis cubense. NCBI lineage: Eukaryota > Metazoa > Arthropoda > Insecta > Orthoptera > Acrididae > Schistocerca > Schistocerca serialis. The sequence goes on along the minus strand of NC_064646.1, from coordinate 490,260,108 downwards.
AAAAGAATGGGGAATTGTTGTAACGACGATACGGATTCCATATGCGAATATCTACAGACATAAGTGACTTTGGGGAAGGGATGATGATATGGGCCGGCGAATGGGAACAAGCATCTCGGGTAAAGAAAAGCCGGTTGGGTGCTCGCGTCCGACTGCCACAAGCGTTGCATGGGGGCTTAATTAAATACAATGCAAATAATTTTAATTTTAGTAGCTGACTGTCCGATTACAAAGTCTCGTAACCGGTTGGCCCTGATTAGTATTAGTACGCAATCTGACTGCAGAGAATAACAATAAAGAATGAAAGGAAATTTCTGTTACCACAATTAATTAATTAAGTCCCAAGCAACTATAAAAGCTACGAAACAAAAACTACAAACAACAAGCACAAGTGTAACTGTTCTGTGTGTGGAAGTGTGATTCAACGTACACATCTGGCACGGTTCTTCCTCAATAAGACAAGATATTTTAAATACCATTTACACTGAATTAATTAAATAAAATTGAAATACTATAATTGCACATAGAAACCCGAATTACAGTCTAATACATGAACACAAGCCAGATGCTTTGTTGACTGAACCTGTGACCAACAGGCATTGTTAGTTAGGAAATAAAAAAAAAAAAAATTAAAAAAATGTTTTTACCTTCATATATATTGACTAAAAATACACTCTGTTCATTACAACATCTCCATTCGAACAACCTCTGCTGTCTAGCCCATCAAAACAACTGCACACGACATGGCCTCAAATAATATAGCTATCAACATCCTCTCAGCAAAGCACTAACCACCACAACTTCTGAACGAGCACTGCCAGTGGAGGCGGCGGAATAAAACTCTTTGGCGCAATCTCTGGCGCTGTGACTCAGTGTAGCTACCTTTCATATGCCCCTCCTCCACGGGCTAGAATTTGATGGTAATTTTGCCAGCATTGGTGGTGAAAATACCACCAAATTCGTCAAAAAAAAATACAGACAAAAATAAAAATAATATTAATAAGTAAACATCACATAACTAAATAAATTTTGGCTTTGCACTGACCCTTCAATAACCTAATATATAAAATACAGTAAGGAATACAAATGCTTGCATACATGTGATTTTACATAATAGTTTACACAAGTATCATTCAATCAGTGGCACCAGCAATGACGAATAGGTGTAGGTAAGAGTCTCATAACATTTCATAAATAGTAAATATACAAAAAATCAGTTTATACAAACATTCACATAAAATCCTTTCAATAGTTCAATAAACAGATAGCACTTCTCAGAGTAGTTGACAGTTCCAACAGTAGCACCCAGCAATGGTCAACAGGTGCAAATAGCAGTCTCATAATATTTCATCAGCAGTATTTAAACAGCTCCATCAGTGGCACCCAGCAATGTTGAGCAGGTGCAGACACCAACAAGTGACATCATTTCAGTAGAAGCAGTTCCATTAGTGACACCCAGCAATGTTGAGCAGGTGCAGACAGCAACAAGTGACATCATTTCAGTAGAAGCAGTTCCATTAATGGCATCCAGTAATGTTGAACAGGTGCAGACACCAACAGGTGACATCATTTCAGTAGAAGCAATTCCATCAGTGGCACCCAGCAATGTTGAGCAGGTGCAGACACCAACAAGTGACATTATGTCAGTAGAAACAGTTCCATCAGTGGCACCCAGCAATGTTGAACAGGTGCAGACACCAACAAGTGACATCATTTCAGTAGAAGCAGTTCCATCAGTGGCACCCAGCATTGTTGAGCAGGTGCAAACAGCAACAAGTGACATCTCATCACCAGTTGAGCAGTTCCAACAGTGGCACCCAGCAATGTTGAGTAGGTGCAGACAGCAACAAGTGACATTATTTCAGTAGAAGCAATTCCATTAGTGGCACCCAGCAATGTTGAACAGGTGCAGACACCAACAAGTGACATTATGTCAGTAGAAACAGTTCCATCAGTGGCACCCAGCAATGTTGAACAGGTGCAGACACCAACAAGTGAAATCATTTCAGTAGAAGCAGTTCCATCAGTGGCACCCAGCATTGTTGAGCAGGTGCAGACAGCAACAAGTGACATCTCATCACTAGTTGAGCATTTCCAACAGTGGCACCCAGCAATGTTGAGCAGGTGCAGACAGCAACAAGTGACATTATTTCAGTAGAAGCAGTTCCATCAGTGGCACCCAGTAATGTTGAACAGGTGCAGTCCACAGCTCGTGGTCGTGCGGTAGCGTTCTCGCTTCCCACGCCTGGGTTCCCGGGTTCGATTCCCGGCAGGGTCAGGGATTTTCTCTGCCTCGTGATGACTGGGTGTTGTGTGATGTCCTTAGGTTAGTTAGGTTTAAGTAGTTCTAAGTTCTAGGGGAGTGATGACCATAGCTGTTAAGTCCCATAGTGCTCAGAGCCGTTTGAACGATTTGAACAGGTGCAGACACCAACAAGTGACATCATTTCAGTAGAAGCAGTTCCATCAGTGGCACCCAGCAATGTTGAACAGGTGCAGGTAACAGTCCATAATATTACTAATTAGACAGTTCATCAGAGTTCATCTGCAGAAATTAAACATCTCCTAGTGGCACCCATCATGTTGAACAAGTGCAGGTAAGAGGCCATAATATTCACTATCACTAATTAGACAGTTCATCAGATTTCATTATCACAAATTAAACATTTCCAAGTGGCACCCATCAGTGTTGAACAGGTGCAAGCACGAACAACAGTTTGAATGCACACACAATTGCTTTTACAAAATTATCATCAATGCTCTTACACTAAACATAAAAATAATAATAAACACACAAATGATAGCAGATAATTGTCATATTAAATATTAAAAATACACAAATATCAGTAACCTATAATATTTATGGGTGTCAGTGCAAGCCACAACAAACAAGTAAAATAATATTTGGGAGATAGGTTGGTACCAATTATTTGGGATTAGGAAAGGAAAACACACAAAACACACTCACTCACCTTTCATCCACATTAAGTACTACTGTGTAATTGAATAGTGTTAACTGTGTAAATGCAATTCTGTCAAAGATTTGATGTTCGACATGTGTATCAAGTAGTAGTGGCAGCAATGTATAACAGTCAATAACAGTTAGTCAGCGTCATAGTCATCATGTCAAGACTAATGTTTGCCAAGCCAAATCAAAATGTACGGTTTCTCAACAACTGTCAGTGTGCGAAGATATGCAAATGCTTCCTCTCTCCAAAAAAAAGTATATACCGCTTAGTGATTTAACAAAGTGTGTGTGTAGACAATCTTCCTTCCACTTGAGTGTTCTAGTCTGCCATCTTAATCCTCCTTGTTCCATATAAACCAACAAAAAAAATATGCTCCTCACTTACTTTACCTCTTATCCACCAAAACTCCAATAATCATCAGCATCACATAATCTTATTACTTCAATAATACCTCTTACGTCGATACATATAAACCTTATCATGAATATCATTTACCTTACCTCTTGTCCACCAAAACTCCAATAATCATCAACTTCACACAATCTCAATGCCTCAATAATACCTTTTCAATACGTCGACACATATAAACCTTATCGCCAATATAATTTCACTTCCATAACAACTCTTTCCTCTAGTCAGTCTCCTCGCACAAGTACAGATAAAATCCTAGTGCAAACTTCAATTCATCGTCCCATACAATCCGAAGACACAATGCCCACACACAACCACTGTGTAATCCATCTGACCCAAATCTTCTACTCATTATGAGTCATAAAATACATTTTGGTTACCTTGTCCATCATTAAATAAAAGAAATGCCTACATGACCTCTAACAGCCTTTAGTTTGAATAACTTTCAGTAAGTAAGTACGAGTACGGAGTGTGAATGATAGTAATAATTCACAGTGTGTACACCACTTTAAGAATCATGGCAAAACAGAAGCAAACATATGGAGTATTTCTTGTGTCAAGTGTCACTTGCTATTTCAATTGCTCACGAAGAATGCAGTGTAATAACTGTCAATGGTCTAAACCTAGTGTTGGTATGTCATGTCGTTAGCTTCCTTCCTATTAGCATAAATTTACACAGCTTCCATAAAACCTCCAGCTCATGTGACTTCTATGAAGTTTCTTGTACTAATGTCGTTCGTCGAATTATAGCAGTTCATTTTCTTATCTTAAAAATATAAGGCACTGAGCGTAAGCAAAACATGCAATAGCGAGTAAATATACCAGTGGAGAACAGACTGTCAACAAGTGGATGCAGCACAATTCCTACAACGAGGGTCTGCCAAGCGAACAATCTATAATTAATACCATAGTGTGACCTAAACTCCATGTTCGTACACCGCATATCAGCATTTCTATATAGCAAATTAAAGAGTAGTTATGACAACAAACAGAAATGTATAAATATGCAATCCATACGCAAAGCAGCAAATATGTATCTTACATAATAAACAGGTCATTAGCATCATATTAGCGTAAGCAAATAAATGTTCATATGTAATCTTAAGTAAACATGAAGGCGCAACCAGATAAATCACAAAGTGTAACCTACATACATAACCACATCAGCACAATTAATCAGGTGACAATTATAATTTAAATAAATAAGCACAGCAGGTACATAATAGAAAAATATGACATCAGTGAAAAAGCAGTGCAGCCAAGCGATGCATAATATACACAAGTAACAACCCTGTTCATTAATCAGTCATTGTCAATATCAGTTAACACGAAGTATGAATCACGTAATCGCGAGCAGCAAATTACGTCTAAAGTACGCACCAAGTGGAAATATGTTACCTGAAAAATAAATTCAATTAATATTTACCTTTTTAGTTTATTACTTTCTTCTTCGAAATTACATTCTTCCTGAAATTTTCTCGATAGCAAGTCCTCTTAACGTCGGACACACACAGAATTTACCTGAAGGTCTTAAATATTTTATACAACCGTATCCTGGAAAATACTGAACATTAATAACATAATTTATCAAGTCACTATAGCTTTATACTGAATTTAATCGGAGAAATTAGACTGTGTATTTGTTTACGGCTGTCAGTGCATTCGCACTGAGCGCTCGATCAGCTGTAGGTACGCGTGACGTAGGAAGTAATTGTTTGCGGTCAACGACTGCCTTGTGCGGCGCGAAGACTTGACTGTTGCTTTGAGTTTGTGCCGCCGCCAGAAGGCGGCGCAGTGTCTTTGTACTCTCCGTGTGTTTACGTATAACTGTTAATTTCTCAAAAGTACGTCATTCCACAAAAATTTTAACGTTCGATATATGATGTATTCCCTTAGAGCGCCGAGATTCAAGAGTTTCTACTTCGACAGTGTTATCATGAATGATTTTGCGAACCCTATATGGACCGTTATCAATCAGAAAAAAATCGCGACACAAGCCTTTTCCTTTGCGAGACAAACGGTGAGACTTAATTAACACCTTTTGACCAACTGACAAAGTTTTTAAACGACCAGGACGCTTAGCTGATTTCTCTCTTCTAGCAGCCGCAGACGCAATATTTTGTAGAGCCAGGTTGACAACTTCAGAATGCCGCAGCTTCCGTGAAGGCGGAAAAGGAACGATTTCAGAAATGCGATTTGTCGATGCTTTATTTTTTAATATCAATATCGGCGGTAAAGAAGTTGAATCATTAGGGAGTTCATTCAGAATGTTTTGAAAAATATGAAGATACTGATCCCAAGTTCTGTGATTCTGATGACAATAAAGTCGACACAATTTATTGATTTCCTTCATCCATCTCTCTGAAGCGTTAGATTGAGAGTGAAAAAGTGAAATGAAAATTGGTTCAATCTTACGATGCCGTAGAGAACGAAGCCAAATTTTAGAGCGAAACTGTGATCCATTATCTGATATAACCTTATCAACATGACCCACTTCTTTAAGAAAATGTTTGATGAAAGCATTAGATACTGAACGAGCTGTTGCTTTGCGTAAAGGTGTAAAACACACATATTTTGATGTCAATTCCACTGCTACCAAAATGTACGCAAAACCATTAGTAGAACGAACCACTGGACCGAACAAATCGACTGAAGCCATCTCCTCTAATTTCGCTGGAATGATAGGAAACAACGGTGCTCTGTGAGAAATAGTTTGCGGCTTAGCCTTTTGACATAATTTGCATTTGGCAAGAACAGATCGGCAATAGTTTTCTGTACTACAACGCCGTTCTTCTATCTCTTGAAATAAGCGTGCACCTAGGCCTTTGTATGATGAGTCTGTCGCCAAACAAAAATCTTTAGATAAATCTGGATGTGAAAGAAGTGGAGCAGCAACTAAAGCATCACGAAGTTGTTCAAATTCTGATTGAGCTTCCTCATCCCAACACCAATTAGAATTCTTTCCAGATAGTTGACATAAACGAGGTGTGGTCAAATCGTCCAATTTAACAAAGCGTCTAAGAAAATTACAGACACCAAGAAAACTACGAACATCACGTTTTGTAGTAGGAACAGCATAATTACGAATAGCGTCTAGTTTCTCTGGATCAGGAAGAATAGCTTCTGTAGAAATAATATGACCAAGAAATTTCACCTGAGAACAACCAAATTCAGATTTTTCCAAGTTCACTGTAATGCCAACCCTTGCAAAAATACGTAATAATGAATCCAAAATTTTGTTATGCTCACTCCAAGAACGTTTAGCAATAAGAATATCGTCAACATATGAAGTAATATTGTCACGAAGATAAACAGGTAAAATTTCGTTTAAACTACGAATTAATGCTGCAGAAGACATAGTAAGTCCAAACGGTAATTTCCGAAATCGCTTTTGGGTAAAATAGTCATATCCGGTTATTCTTTACTGAGTCCTTTTCTAGATAGATTGATAGTTGAAGAGTCGTTCTGATAGATACAAAGAATAGTAAAAGAGTAGGCAGCAGTGCAGGAAACTAAAAGGGAAATAGCACTACTACAGTTCGGGGCCCTGTGCACGCTACGGCACATATTCACTTAGTGTAGCGAATCCCCTGAGGACCTAAATAGCCGCACATAAATTCCAGTTTGTGACTTAGTAGCCAATTTGGTGGAAGTGCGTACATAAATTGATCTAACCATGAACATGGATGTATGTCATTCTTAGAATTGCGAAAGATCTTAAATTTCCGAACAGTTAAAAAGTGTTTATAGTCAAAGTTTTCGCCTTGTGGCGACAAAGACCTACCGCGTCTGTCCCAGTCCGAATGTCGATTATTGTCAAGTTCGCGCGCCTGGCGCTCTCTCCTTGCATCTCGTAAATGAAATAAATTATTTTCTTCAAAGCCCTCTGCTATCTGTGATTCTAAATTTCTTCTGCTGTCTCTTCCTACGATTTCGCTTTCAATTTGTTTGACTTGCTTTCGTAACGCCTCAAATTCCCTTTTAACGCGTTCATTAAATTTTCCCTGATTTTCAACATGTTTATTGATGTTCTGGTACTCTTCGGTTTCTGCAAATTGCAATGGAGCTGTATCATCTGAATCTCTGTCCCCATTTAAACTAAGACTTGTCAATTTATCTGAAATCTCCTCAACTCTTTCCGGTAAGTCACCTATTTGTTCCTTCTGTTTATTTACGTCCTCCATAAGTGTCGCGACTCAGGTTTCAGTATTAACACATTTAGTAATTAACTGTTCATATTGTTGTGTTACGTTATTTATTCTGTTATTTGGTATGGATTCCTCGATTCTTTCAAATATTTCTTCCTTATCGTGTGCACGTTGTAAATTTAACTCCGAAAATTTTTGTACTATCATGCGATCTCTTTCTTCCTGTTCTCTATCGTGTTCCTTTTGTTTGATTTCTATTGCAATTAATCTATTATTGTGAGAATTCAAAATCGCTTGTACTTCTTCTCTAATTTCTTTCTTTAATTCATCTTCCATCTTTTTGAAACATGTCCCTATTCGTGAGTCTAACCGTGTTTCCATTGTTTCCATCTCTGTTTTAATTGTTCCTATTTGTGAGTCTAGCCGTGTTGCCACTGTTTTTAATTCAGATCCTAACTGTGATCCCAGTGAGTCTAACCGTGTTTCCATTGTTCTCATATCAGTTTCTAACCGTGTTGCCACTGTTTTTAATTCAGATCCTAACTGTGACCCCAGTGAGTCTAACCATGTTTCCCTTGTTCCCATATCAGTTTCTAACCATGTTGCCAATGTTCCCATATATGTTTTAAATGTTCCTATTTGTGAGTCTGACCGTGATCCCAAATTTAATATTGCACTCATCAACTGCTCCATGTTAACTTGTTCGAAATTCTTTTCGGCCCTAACATTTCCCGCAAAATCAACTTCTTCCGTCAAAGCTGTAAAGCTATCTGTGTTCGACACTATTCCAGAATCTTCTGTCGTTAATCTCGTATTCTGAAAATTTTTTGATTGTGAAAAATTTTGAACTGGTTCCGGACTATTTTCCCGACTTATTAAATTGTTTTCTACTTCATTAATCATCATACTGTTCCCCTGTGTTGGCGAGTTCGCCATGTTACCAATTTCGTCATTCTCCCTATTCATCATTTTTGCCTTTTTCATCAATCGCGTAATCATTTACAAAATATACAAAACTTGTCACTATATGAAAATTACACAGACTATGACACTTTATCACCAACAATACCATTCACAAGAAATGCTTCCCTCAAACACGATTAACGAACAATTGAAATCTTCATAATTGCACAAAATTGTCAAATGTGTATACAAGACATCAAAAATTAAATTCTGCAAAAATACCATTAGAAGAAAGACAAGACAACTACAAATGTTCATTACCAAATCTACACATGCAATATAGACTACAATTACTAATCTACAAATTATTTCACAATACTACTGTCTGCTATTTTACTATCAGAAGATTTCCAAAGGACGATCCTGGCAGGGTCGCCACGTGCATGGGGGCTTAATTAAATACAATGCAAATAATTTTAATTTTAGTAGCTGACTGTCCGATTACAAAGTCTCGTAACTGGTTGGCCCTGATTAGTATTAGTACGCAATCTGACTGCATAGAATAACAACAAAGAATGAAAGGAAATTTCTGTTACCACAATTAATTAATTAAGTCCCCAGCAACTATAAAAGCTACGAAACAAAAACTACAAACAACAAGCACAAGTGTAACTGTTCTGTGTGGAAGTGTGATTCAACGTACACATCTGGCACGGTTCTTCCTCAATAAGACAAGATATTTTAAATACCATTTACACTGAATTAATTAAATAAAACTGAAATACTATAATTGCACATAGAAACCCGAGTTACAGTCTAATACATGAACACAAGCCAGATGCTTTGTTGACTGAACCTGTGACCAAGAGGCATTGTTAGTTAGGAAATTAAAAAAAAAAATAAAAAAATGTTTTTACCTTCATATATATTGACTAAAAATACACTCTGTTCATTACAACATCTCCATTCGAACAACCTCTGCTGTCTAGTCCATCAAAACAACTGCACACGACATGGCCTCAAATAATATAGCTATCAACATCCTCTCAGCAAAGCACTAACCACCACAACTTCTGAACGAGCACTGCCAGTGGAGGCGGCGGAATAAAACTCTTTGGCGCAATCTCTGGCGCTGTGACTGAGTGTAGCCACCTTTCAGCGTCTATGGGAAATGGCTGAAGGACGGTCATACGACGAGCAGTCGACAAAGGTATCAGGCATCCACGTATCATCACAGGGATCGGACGCTTGTCCGCCTCGTAAAGCAGAACGGGGGGGGGGGGGGGGGCGACCTATGGCAGGTGTAACGACAGACCACAGTGCTGGTGCAGGTGCGAGTGTTTCGCAGCACACCACGCAGCGCGCACTGTTGAACATGGATTTCAGCAGCACATGACCCCCTCCACGCGGACATGTACTCAAATCGTGTGCCGGCCGCGGTGGTCTAGCGGTTCAGGCGCTCAGTTCGGAACCGCGGGACTGCTACGGTCGCAGGTTCGAATCCTGCCTCGGGCATGGATGTGTGTGATGTCCTTAGGTTAGTTAGGTTTAAGTAGTTCTAAGTTCTAGGGGACTGATGACCACAGATGTTAAGTCCCATAGTGCTCAGAGCCATTTGAACCATCAAATCGTGTATCGCGCCACTGGCAGAGGCCGGCTGTGGCAGTGGGGGACATTCACCTGAGCTTCCACGGGACTTGTGGTAGTAATCGAACTCACCGTGATAGCTGCAGGCTGCGTTAATGCTGCTGCAGTCCACCTGCCAGTCAACCGCTAATATACACCGACGAGCCAAAACACAATGATCTCCTCTTTAATATCGTGTTGTTCTATTTTTCGGACACAGTACAACAGAGATTCTGCTTGGAATGGATTCTACATGTCCATGACATGATTCCAGAAGTATGTGGCACCAAATGCCAAAGCACAGGTCAAGCAATTGCCGCAAAAAACGGGATGGTGGTTTACTAGCACGCAGCTGGCGCCCGAAGTCTGTTGCAATCGGTACAGATCAGGCACATTTGATGGCCAAGACACCAGTGTGAGTTCTCTACAATGACCGTCAAATCACTTACAGCACGATTCTGACCTTGCAACACTGACTGTTATCCTGCTGGAAGATGTCGTCGCCAGATTTCAAGCATGAAGTGACGATGCCTTCGACTAGCACCACAGATCCCATGGAAGTCGAACTCAGTGTACCACACAGCGTACTTCTGCCCTCACCAGCTTGCATCTCTGGCGCGGTGCACGTTCCGTGCAGCTATTCGCCTGGAATGCGTGCGTGTGAGGACACAACCATGGATCTGGTAAAACAGGAAATGCGATTCATTCGACAGGTGTCACGTTTATATATACCACATAAATTAATAAGTATTGGTACTGATCCCCCATGGTACACAAAACGGGTCAGATCGCTGTTGCAGAAGCAATGAAAAAATAAAACCATGCCAAATTTAAAAGAACGCAAAATCCCCAAGATTGGCAAAGTTTTACAGAAGTTCGAAATATGGCGCGTACTTCAATGCGAGATACTTTTAATAATTTCCACAACGAAATTCTGTCTCGGAATCTGGCAGAAAACCCAAAGAGGTTCTGGTCATACGTAAAACACACCAGTGGCAAGACACAATCATACCTTCACTGCGCGATAACAACGGTGAAGTCACTGATGACAGTGCCACTAAACACAGTTTTCCGAAACTCCTTCACCAAAAACGACGAAGTAAATATTCCTGAATTCCAATCAAAAACAAGTGCCAAGATGAGAAACATAGTAGCAGATATCCTCTGTGTAACAAAGCAGCTTAAATCACTTAATAAAGGCAAGGCCTCCGGTCCAGATTCTATGCCAGTCAGGTTCCTCTCATAGTATGCTGATAAAATACCTCCATATTTAGCAATTATATACAACCACTCGCTCACAGAAAGATACGTACCTAAAGACTGGAATACCCAAAAAGGGAAGTAGGAGTAATCCGCTGAATTACAGGCCTGTATCACTAACGTCGATTTGCAGTAGGGTTTTAGAACATATACTGTATTCGAACATTATGAAGTACCTCGAAGAAAACGATTTATTGACATATAGTCAGCACGGATTCAGAAAATATCGTTCTTGTGAAACATAACTAGCTCTTTATACTCATGAAGTAATAAGTGCTATCGACAGGGAATGTCAAATTGATTCCATATTTTTAGATTTCCAGAAGGCATTCGACACCGTTACTCACAAGCGTCTTCTAATCAAACTGCGTGCCTACGTAGTATCGCCTCAGTTGTGCGACTGGATTCGTGATTTCCTGTGAGAAAGGTCACAGTTCGTAGTAATAGACGGAAAGTCATCGAGTAAAACAGAAGTAATATCCGGCGTTCCCCAAGGAAGTAATATAGGCCTTCTATTGTTCCTGATCTATATTAACGACATAGCAGACAATCTGAGTAGCCGTCTTACATTGTTTGCAGATGATGCTGTCATTTACCGTCTTGTAAAGTCATCAGATGATCAAAACGACTAGCAAAATGATTTAGATAAGATGGTGCGAAAAGTGGCAATTGACCCCGAATAGCCGGCCGCGGTGGTCTAGCGGTTCTAGGCGCTCAGTCCGGAACCGCGCGACTGCTACGGTCGCCGGTTCGAATCCTGCCTCGGGCATGGATGTGTGTGATGTCCTTAGGTTAGTTAGGTTTAAGTAGTTCTAAGTTCTAGGGGACTGATCACAGATGTTAAGTCCCATAGTGCTCAGAGCCATTTGAACCATTTTTTTGACCCTGAATAAAGAAAAGTGCGAAGTTATTCACGTGAGTACTAAAAGAAGCCAGCTAAATTTCGATTACGCGATAAGTCACACAAATCTGAGGGCTGTAAATTCAACTAAATATTTAGGGATTACAATTATAAATAACCGAAACTGGAACGATCACATAGGTAATATTGTGCGTAGAGCAAACCAAAGACTGCGATTCATTGGCAGAACACTTAGAAGCTGCAACAGGTCTACCACAGAGACTGCTTACACAACCCTTGTCTGCCCTATTCTGGAGTACTGTTGTGCGGTGTGGGATCCGCATCAGGTGGGACTGACGGACGACATAGAAAAAGTACAAAGAAGTGCATTGTATTATCGCGAAATAGGGGATACAGTGCCACAGACATGATACGTGAACTGGAGTGTCAATTATTAAAACAAAGGAATTTTTCGTTGCAACGGGATCTTCTCATGAAATTTGAATCACCAGTTTCCTCCTCCGATTGCGAAAACATTCTGTTGGCACCCACCTACGTAGGGAGAAATGATAATCACGATAAAATAATAGAAATCGGGACTCGCACGGAAAAATTTAAGCGTTCGTTTTTCCCGCGTGCCGTTCGAGATTAGAACGGTAGATAGACAGCATGAAAGTGGTTCATTGAACCATCCGCCAGGCACTTTATTGTGAATAGCAGAGTAATCGCGTAGATATAGATGTAGATGTAGATCCACTGCAATCATAGTTGACCATGTCGTTGGGTCAACGCAGGAACGGGTAGAAGTCGTGTGATGTGGAGCTCAATGTTCGACAATGGCCTTTGGAGGTTGTGCTCTGGAACACTTGTGTCTGCACCAGCACTGTACTCTGACGTCACATCTGCCGCAGATCGCTGTCTATTCTGGGTTACACAGTGGGGAATCCTCATACCCTTACGTTTTGTAATGCGACGTGGTGGTCCAATGCCGTACGGCCTACTCGTTATTTCACCAACCTTCAACCACTTTTCATAGGTGTTTATGACAGTAGTATGTCAACAGACGATCATCTTCGCCATTTACGAGATTCTGATTTCAAGCACAACAATGTGCCCCTTGTCAAAACACCCTGTCTCGAAAACTGCACATCGAATCAAAAAAAAGTTTTAATTACAATTTGTTTATGCCGGAGCGGGATATTTAATAATACCACACTCGACCCCCAGTCCACACCGTAATTGGGTGGCACGAGCAACTTCGAAATCTTCAATGGGAACCTTAGTTTTTATTGTACATTACGATTCTAAGGCGACATCTAAATACGTTTCGTCTGAAGCATTTTCTTCGTTTCACCGCAGATGGGGCTGTAATCGGAGGCATAAAAGTGGCTACGTAATTTACGATATACTACGTAATGGTCCTTGAATATCCAACGTCACGTGGGACCCCACCTCCATGCTACTAGTGTTCTATAGGTAAGTATTTCATAACTTTTAATTGGAAACCCCATTCGCAATGTTGTACTGCTTTTTGGGCCTTTCTCTATAATATTCTAAGCACCACGGAATTGTATGATTATAGTCAAAAGCGTTTTTGCATAATTATATCACATTTCACATATCAGAGATTGGTAAAAAGTGACATTTCCTGTATTTGCTAGCTACTATCTCGTTTTGTTAAAGAGATTAATGAGAGAGCACCTTGTACCTTCTGTATTGTTTCATCAGGTGTAGTCTACAGCCATGCGAGGTGATGTGTAAGATTATTGTAGCCATGAACGCCCTAGCCATTTTCAGCCCTAAGGACAGACAACGTATTTATTTTTACGTTACTCTCTTATGAATAAATTTTCCGTTTCAGTCCCTCTGCCTTGCACGACTGTATAATTACATAGAAAATTCTACTTTATCAACAAACGTAAAATTGTTTTATGAAACTAAGCTTACAATCGTTCTTCCTGGAATATACTATTTGTGACAAGAGCAAAGAAATATGACTTGTGAATGTATGTTCACGCCAGATTCCTCATTTCACCTCTACAGTGTGTAAGAACATCGGTTTATTGCGATTTGTGTTACGGATGTTAACACTGGCAATAGTTCACGTAATTTATATCATCTGCCTATGTACGGAACGTCGCTGGCCTGCAATGCTGCTGTATTCTTACAGTGAAAAGAGGCAGTTCCGAGGAAGATATGTATACATATCTGAGGATTTAAAAGTTTGACATGTACTGAAACAAAATGTACTGCTGTATACATGGTATGTGAGTGCAGTTCTATTTTTACACTCTGTGATTTATTTTTTTTAAATTATTAGCTTTCGCAGTACAACTTGATAATGACCTTAAGGCCGAGATTGTAACTGTGAAATAAATAATCTTTACACTCAACGGCGAATGAGATCTCCCTTAAAATGTTCAACACGACTGTTAAGCCCAACAATGAGAAGTTATATCGACTCGGTTTTACTAGTAAGAAATCGTGTTCTTTAATGATCAGAGAGGAAATTGTTGATTGCCTTGAAGCATTATATCCCCTCAACGAATAAGCACAAACGAGGCGCTCGGTAGAGAGTTGCAAGTTAAGGATTATACAGGTGGACTCCTCACGAAGACAGGCAGTACCAGCAAGCAGGCGCAGTTTGCAGCTCACAGTGAACGCTTAGGGATCCCAGGCTGTGCTCAGCTCGAGGGCAACAGCGTTATCTCGCTCGCGATGCTCCCGGAATTCTCCATTCTCGTATTGTGTTGGAGGACTTACGATTATTATGGAAGCTGAGGAGCTTCACATTAATTGTAGTCCCGCATCAAAAAAACCACGCAAAGTCACGGTTTATGGGCTTTTAATCGCCTCTCTATTAAAGTTATGTATTCAGCAACACTAAAAAAGGTTTCTTGCAACTACTGCCTGCAATTACCACATCCGGTACACTCTCAATTAGTATAGCGGCGGTAACGACTTCCGCGTGAAATCCGAGTTTCCAGGAGGGTATCAAGGTTGTGATGTCGATGACACAGCAGCCAAAAAGAGCAGAAAACCAGTGGCCCTGACTCTGCTGGAGAGAGAAAAAAGTTTAGGACAGGCTACTCGGAAACGTATGTGTAGTCACCATCAAAAGTATTTCTTTCACAGGTGGCTGGAACTGCAACTGTGGACAGTCTTTCAATTTGCTTTCGTTTGCCAGTACACTCGAGTTTCTCTCAAATATCAACAGCTCTAAAAAGACTAGGAATAAAAACCGAGAAGGAGCCCCCTTGGTAACTACCGTCCCGCACGGTCGCCAAGTGTGGACGTGGTCGCCTGTCCGCTGCGATTGCAGAAGCAATAGTCGTCTCAGAGGAAACATTGAACATGAACTGATGAGACAAAACATAATGATCACACAAATGAAAATATATGATTCGAGAGACTTTTTCAAGTCTCACACATCTGTGATGTACATTTGCAGACTGAAGAGACGAATAAAAATTTGCACCAAGGCGAGGAATCGAAGCCAGGTGCTAACCGCTACGCCACCCTGGCGCTGTGGATTTTCCCACCTGCACGGATGAATCTAGCACGCCTCCCTCCTTAGTCCAAATTCCCATTCACGCTTCAGTCTATTTGGTATCCCTCCCAAACTCTAACAGGATTACAGAGAGTATCCAATTGTATTGGAATAGCATCGAACGAAAATGGGAGATCTTTCCCAGGCATAGGTGCTTTTAATCATATGTATTTATATGGCTACAGAGTCCTTTTCAGGTGACAAACAACTATGATATGCAGTCTGAAGTGATGAATGAAAATTCGTACCAAGGTCAGGATACAGCTGGAAAGCTTCAGCGCACCTATTCGAGTGTAGGGCGAACAGATGTGGGCTGAGGCGTGAGTAGCTGTTTGTATTGAGGAAGACGCGGTGCTAAGGTATGTGCATGCAGTTATGAAAAGCCACTTCACCGAGGTGGTGTACTGGTTACACATCTGCCTCCTGAGGCGCAGGTCTGGGTTCTAATGCCAGTCTTGGTAAAATTTTTCGTTATTCGTCAATTTATTATGCATCACAATGAGCACCTCATTAATAACGTGTTAGTCCATCACTGGAAAGCAGTAGAATGGCGACTCTGCATCACAGTATCTTGACAAGGCCTCGGTAGGTTTCCGAAGGTATGTGGCACCAATTGTCTACGGACAGATCACGCAATTTCGGTAAATTACGGACAGGTGGAACGTGGGTGCGGAGCTGAAGTCTTCCAGATGGGGTCCATCGGGTTCGTATCAGGCATTATTTCATGGTCTAGACATCGACGGGAGTTTACTATGCAATTGCTATAGCACATTTCTGACCTCGTGACACTGACAGCCTGCTGGAAGAGGCTATCGCTGTCAGAGATGCATCGATCACGAAGAGATGCAGGTGGTCCGCAGTGGTGTGTACGTAGCCTGCAGCTGCCATGGCGTCCTCGAACTGGCAGAATTCCAAAGGGAGCCTAGATGAATGTCCCCACTTCCCCTCTCAACTCCCCCTAACCCCTCCGCAGCATAATACTGCCAAAACCGACCTGCATCTGCAGAGCGGTCCACGAATTGATGTGAACTGGCCGAACAGGCTACGCGTGATTCACAGTACTTGAACCACTTTGCACAGATGGTCACGACAGCAGTATGTAAACAACTGGCCAACTTATTTTTTGCTTTTTATATGTTTTAAATATCTAAACTACCAGTCAAAAGTTTTCGATCACTCGTGGTAAAAAGTATACGCTTTATTTCAGTTCACATACGCATCGCACGAACTAAATAGACAAACGAAGTGTATTTTCTCTCTCTATCATGAAGTACAACACAGTATGATTTATATATGATTTATATATTAGCTTCATCGAAGTATTCATCCTTTGTCCTCAGAGCAGGTCCACAAACTCTTGGCATTCTGGAGACTTTTTGCAGATGCTGCGGTCCAAGACTTTAGCAGGGTTTAAGTCAGGTGACTGACTTGGCCAAATCATATTCTTCAGTTTTCGACGTTGCTCTTTTCTATTGGCGTACCCTTCGAGAAGTTTAGAAGCATTTTTGGGATCACTGCTCTGCATCTGAAGAAACTCACGACCAATAAGCCTCTTGCCAGGGGCTACTGCGTTGTTGTGTTCTTCTTTAAAATTCCATAAGTCATCGATTTTATTACCAGAAAAACATCCCCACACCATGACCGACCCTCCCCATGCTTCACCGTTTGCGACACACCCTCACTACTCATATCTTCTCCACGAAGTTGCCGAACAAACATTCGATGATGGCTTCCAGATAGTTCAGACTTAGATTCGTCCGTGAACGACACCTTGGACCATTGCTGCACTCTCCAGTTTTTATGTTGCTCTGCCCATTGCGATCTTTTTACCTTATTGTGTTAGCGTATTAAAGTTCAACCAGGTTCACGTAGAGGCTCTCGTCACACGTCATTATTATTATTAGGTAGACGGCATTACAGTGTTAATTGAAACTGCTCACATACTCGTACTTCGTCGCGAATTTTAGGTGCAGTACGAGTCCTCTCACGTTTATTCTATACTCTCATGAACTGACCATTCCTGTGTGATGTTATTCGTGGTATTCCACATGTTGGCACCAGTTTGCGTGAAGTGCTGGAAAGTGTACACCACTGTAGATTGTGCTGTTGTGCTACTAGGAAAGCCTTTCTGATGCAGAGGTACAATTACAGCACGTTTTTCAATTCCATGTCCCACTTCCGTCCCAGTAGGAGGTATGAACCTGATCAGCTATACAGACACAATGCTAGATCGACTGTACTGTAAACGAATGCGAACTAGCTGCTATGCAGACGGCTGAAGCAATGAGGCCTGTTCAAAAGGAACTGTGTTATGTAAAGGTGATTCATTTCTGTTGTGGACAATCATCAGCGCAGCACCATGCGAAAAATCAGTCAAATACACAAAAGAGGCGCTTAGTCTTTATATGTTATAATCAGAACGGCCGTGCGATGTAATATTTAAATCGGTAACCCTGTTGTATCCACAAATTCTTACTTGTTATAGTCACCAAAAACTTTTGACCTCTACGAGAGCTGGTTTCTCAGGATGGGGCAGGATAAGGTTACGATTGTGGATGAGGCCGTAATCAGTTACTCTCGGTTGCACAACAAATACGTAAAATTTATTTAAAGAAATTAAAATTTGAAAACAAACTCTTAAAAACACAATTGACTGTATGACGGGTCAAGGCCTTATCACAAAAAAGAATTCCACAATTTTAGGGCCGAACGCCACCAACAATAGCCTCAAACAACAAACGGCTGAAGACCTGAATTAGAAGTCATAAGAACAATTCCAAATAGCACATATTAAGATAAATACTTCGTTTTAAAACATACTGTAACATGGCTGAAGGCCTTATTATAAAGGAAGTGAAATTAGCACTCGGTTGAAGGCCACAAACAAATTCAAATAACAATTGGGTGAAGGCCTGAATTAGAGGTCAGGAAAACAATTTCAAATAGCACACATCTCAACAAATACCTTGCCTTTAAAACAAGTTTGCTTTAAAAAAAAACTTATTGTAACACGGCTGAAGACCTTATTATGAAAGAAGTAAAATTATTGCTCGGCTGAAGGCCAGACACAACTTCAAATCTCAGATGGCTGAAGGTCTGAATTAGAAGTCAAAAGAACAATTCCAAATAGCACATATTAAGATAAATACTTCATTTTAAAGCAAACTGTAACACGGCTGAAGGCTTATTATAAAGACGTGAAGATATTACTTGGCTGAAGGCCACAAACAATTTGAAATAACAAACAGCTGAAGACCTGATTTAAAAGTCGGGAAAACAATTCCAAATACCACTTTTAAAATAAATCCCATGCTTTTAAAATATGTTTGCCTTGAAAAGACGTACTGTGACACGGCTGAAGGCCTTATCACCGAAAAAATGAAATTATTTCTCGGCTGAAGGCCACACCAACAATAATTAGAAAATTACAAATATGTTTAAAACAAGCATCACAATCTAACGAATCAGGACAATCGGTTCTCAGCAAGTGTCCCAAGGGTCGGCCTGGGCAGGTAACTCAAACATAAGGTAAGGTCAGACAGGAAGCCAAGAGTTGTACCCACGTAACAGGATGACAACTCAAACTAGGGGCAGCTGAAGCACCGATCGAACGACTAACCAATCCGCCTAACGTCCGATTACCGGTACATCGATGGAATATTTTTGGGCAAGGGCGAAGAGACAGACAGCCCTACGTCTTCAGAAAACACCCAAGGCCGAAGGAAACACTAGAACCAAGGTAGACCTCC
This sequence comes from Schistocerca serialis cubense, assembly GCF_023864345.2. Classification (NCBI taxonomy): domain Eukaryota; kingdom Metazoa; phylum Arthropoda; class Insecta; order Orthoptera; family Acrididae; genus Schistocerca; species Schistocerca serialis. The sequence goes on along the minus strand of NC_064646.1, from coordinate 490,240,651 downwards.
CAGAAAAAATATGCACAGTACAATACAAGAGGCTGTCTAACTACACGCCGTGTCGGACAGCGTCAACACGACGAGGGAAGGTATACTGCCAGAAAAGTACTCTGACCTCCAGGGCAGGTAACTGGGGTGTCAGCGGCCACAAGGCAGAAAATACTGCTGGTTGCACTTCACTAATAACAATAATACTAAATTCAATGAGGAGTAATGAATAGAGAAAGACGGCTGCAATATTTCACAGCCTCGAAACACTTCACTCGTTGCCGCCAGGCTCAGTGGCCCTGGGAGCAACAACCCGCCGGCCAGAGGCGAGATCTCAGACTAGTCGAGGTTGCATTAGCAGTTAACTCTTCACTCATCTTAGCATCCAGGGTTCAGTGTGCAACGAAGTCGTCGCTCTCACAGCTACCCCTCCTCGATCCGGCAGTGGCAGCAGGCCACCAGGGGGGGCTGCACGGACCTTCTCGCTGCTGCGCCCCCAACCAACCCGATGTCCGTTCGCAACTGCCCACTGCACACAACGTGACCCGGAAATACTAGCAGTCGCTCCAAAGATAGTACCACAGCACTTGTATCGATAAGTGCTGCTGCTGCCACTCAAGGGGAAAGGAGAGCCAGCAACTTAGTGATGCCAGTAAATCGAATAAGAAACGAGATGCCATAACTGCAATGGCAAGATGCCAAGCAATAAACGGCATGAACACGAGCTATGCACGGCTCACTGTAGTGTTCTTTTCATATACCATATTTATATAATTTTATTTTTTAGATTATACTACGTAAAAATGTAATAAGTGGATGGTAGGGCTAGGTCGAGATGGGCATGATGCTTTCCTTCAAAATGGATCGCATATTTTATTACATTAAAACCTTCCCTTAAAAAAAAATAGTCATGGAGTCCCATAAAGTCACAATTTAGGAGAACAAATAACTTTAAACAGCTAAATGGATATACCTCCATAACTTCCTCAGCAAAAACAAAATGCAATGTTGTGTACATAGTTCCGCGTAGTCAACGCGTACACAACTTTTCCACTAGAGCGCGCCCCGTTAAGCACAACAGCGCAGGCGCAGCGCTCGTCCGTCTCCATACTACGAGATGACGCTCTCTTAGAGACGGACCAAATTCTGCTTCCGCCGATCCGCGTATTAATATGTAACACAGCCAATGAGATGCTGCTAATGCATAACCTTTTCTCCTCTCGGATCACGCTCGCGCAGTGATACCTGAACGCGCGAGGTATTATAACGAGTGTACAGACCTCCGATTAGTCAGTCTGCTTTTGTCTGCACCAGTCTGTACCAGTCTGCATTAGTCTGCATCAGTCTGCATTAGTCTGTACCAGTCTATAGTCAAGTTTCAGTCTCGGCCTAGTAAGATTACCATACTCCAGTACATAGCCATGAAGATAAATGAATAGACACTTTGTCAAGTATCAGAGATATGTGAGAATAAGATTAACGTACCAAGATCAAAGGAACTTCCGATTGTCAATTGTAACTAGCATCCAGAACCAAGTTAAGTAGTTTTTAGGCTTGTAATTATTTTAATAAATGTGTGTGAAAATTAATCAAGTTCTGTTTAAAGTTGGTCACCGTCAATCTGCTACTCTAAGCGTGCAAGTGGCATTTCTATCGTTTGACCTAACGGCAGAAGATAAACACGCCACGATAAGACCACGAGACATATTGCTGACACTCGCCTACTTCGTTAGAGCGACAAGTCAAATAATCTGATGGTGTGTGCACCAAAGGTCTTACAGTACGCACAGCACATGCCACTACATTAATTTCAGAAAAAGCAGCATAATAAACCAGTATACTTAAGACTCATATTCTACACACGGAAAATACTTCTACGAAATGAAATGCGCTAAACCTCTATAAAACTAATTTTTACATAGACAAACAACCATCTACATTTATCGACATAGTTAACGAATATTATAAGACATTGCTCATGACTTACCTCACAGCTGAAGTTAAAATACAGCAAACCAAGAATCTTTTGTCCACGAATCAGCATGGTTTTAGAAAGCATCGCTCGTGCGAAACTCAGCTCACTCTTTACTCACATGATATACTGCCAGCTTTGGATGAAGGGCAACAGGCAAATGTGTTTGACATAGTACCTCGCTGCAGGCTGTTAATGAAGATACGAGCATATGAAATAAGTTCACAGAGATATGTGTAGTTCAAACACTTCTTAAATAATAGAACGCAGTATGTTGTCCTCGATGGCCAGTGTTCGACAGCGACAAAGCTAACGTCAGGAGTGCCCTAGGGAAGTTGATAGCACCGCTGCTGTTCTTTCTATACATAAATGATTTGGCGGGCAGAGTGGACAGCAATCTACGGTTGTTTGCTGATGATTCTGTGGCGCGCAGTAAGAAGAGTGACTGTAGGAAGGGAGAGTACGACTTAGACAAAATTTCTGGTTGGTGTGATGAATGGCAGCTAGTCCTAAATGAGGAAAAACGTAAGTTAATAAGGATGAATAGGAAGAATAGACCTGTAATGATGGGTTACAGTATTACCAGTGTCCTAGTTGACACTGACTTCAAGAAGAATGTAATAATTCCAATCCCAAAGAAAGCAGGTGTTGACAGATGTGGAAATTACCGAAATATCAGTTTAATAAGCCACGGTTGCGAAATACTAACACGAATTCCTTACAGACGAATGGAAAAACTGGTAGAAGCCAACCTCGGGGAAGGTCAGTTTGGATTCCGTAGAAATCTTGGAACACGTGAGGCAATACTGACCCTTCGACTTATCTTAGAAGAAAGATTAAGGAAAGGCAAACGTACATTTCTGGCATTTGTAGACTTAGAGAAAGCTTTTGACAATGTTGACTGGAATGCTCTCTTTCAAATTCTGAAGGTGGCAGGGGTAAAATACAGGGAGCGAAAGGCTATTTACAATTTGTACAGAAACCAGATGGCAGTTATAAGAGTCGAGGGACATGAAAGGAAAGCAGTGGTTGGGAAGGGAGTGAGACAAGGTTGTAGCCTCTCCCCGATGTTATTCAATCTGTATATTGAGCAAGCAGTAAAGGAAACAAAAGAAAAATTCGGAGTAGGTATTAAAACCCAAGAAATAAAAACCTTGAGGTTCGCCAATGACATTGCAATTCTGTCAGAGACAGGTAAGGACTTGGAAGAGCGATTGAACGGAATGGACAGTGTCTTGAAAGGAGGATATAAGATGAACATCAACAAAAGCAAAACGAGGATAATGGAATGTAGTCGAATTAAGTCGGGTGATGCTGAGCGAATTAGATTAGGAAATGAGACGCTTAAAGTAGTAAATGGGTTTTGCTATTTGGGGAGCAAAATAACTGATGATAGTCGAAGTAGAGAGGATATAAGATGTAGACTGGCAATGGCAAGGAAAGCGTTTCTGAAAAAGAAAAATTTATTAACATCGAGTATAGATTTAAGTGTCAGGAAGTAGTTTCTGAAAGTATTTGTATGGAGTGTAGCCATGTATGGAAGTGAAACATGGACGATAAATAGTTTGGACAAGAAGAGAATAGAAGCTTTCGAAATGTGGTGCTACAGAAGAATGCTGAAGATTAGATGGGTAGATCACATAACTAATGAGGAGGTATTGAATAGAATTGGGGAGAAGAGTAGTTTGTGGCACAACTCGACTATAAGAAGGGATCGGTAGGTAGGACATGTTCTGAGGCATCAAGGGATCACCAATTTAGTATTGGAGGGCAGCGTGGAGGGTAAAAATCGTAGAGGGAGACCAAGAGATGAATACACTAAAGAGATTCAGAAGGATGTAGGTTGCAGTAGGTACGGGGAGATGAAGAAGCTTGCACAAGATAGAGTAGCATTGAGAGTTGCATCAAACCAGTCTCTGGATTGAAGACTGAAGAGAGAGAGAGAGAAAGAGAGTTGGCACTGTCAAATGGGAATCCCTGGAGACTCACTATTAACACTATTGAGAAAATTTAGAGAACCGCCTTCTGAAGCTGACTGCCGACACGTTGTACTGCCGCCAACATACTTTGTGCTTAATGTCCACGAAAATGAGATAGGAGAATTTAGATTTCATACGGTGGCACATAGACAGTCGTTTTTCCATCGCTCTATTTGCGAGTGGAACAGGAAAGGAAATGACGGGGTACTCTCCGCCACGAACCGTACGGTAGCTTGCAGGAGTATCTATGTATATGTAGATGTAGAACAGACAGCCTTAACACACTGGATGACTCGACGGCAGCTGCCGCCGCTGACGATACAGGGCCAGGGAAACAAGCAAGTCCAGGTCGTAGGAGCAATGTGATCTGGCGAGTTGGGAAGCTGACGGCTAAAGAAGACCCCCCCCCCCCCCCGGCAGTCGTCCGTCCCCGGCGGGCAGCTTCCTTTCCGGAGTGTCGGCGCTCAACAGGGCGCACACTGGGGAAGCAACGCCGGCCACCCTACGTTGACACAATATGTCTACATTACATTCGGACCTAGAGCGTGTTTCAGTTGGTGTTTGCCTTATTTTGATAGCAACACGTTAGGATACATACTTGAGTCTATTATTTTACTGTTCCTTCATTTTATTACTGTTATACTCGTACTTGACAAAATCTAAATTATTATTTAGGACATTTGTCAAAGTAAACTCCCATGTTTTTCGAACAACTTCTTCTTTTAAAAGTTCGGCAGCCGTACATCGGAGGAGTCAGTTTTCCCAGTCTTTGCAGCAGCTTCAAGTGGTAGGGCCTTTAACAAGTCACTCATATTCTTATGAACGTTCAGAGTCCCAAAAAGACGTCCCTTGAACACATTTTTCAATTTACGAAGAAGAAAAAAGTTACAATCACAGATCAGGTGCAAAGGAGGGCTGTGGAGCAACAGAAACGCCTTTTGAGGTCAAAAATTCCATGATGGAAGTACCTGTGTCACATGTGGCGTTATGATGATGCAAGATCCAGTTCTATGCACTGATCAGTCTGACTAGATTAACTCTTTCATGCCCCTTGCAAGGACATCTTTGTAAAACACTTGGCTGACAGTTTGTGCTGGAGGAACAATCTCACAAGACGTTTCCGTCGGTTTTCCAAGTTGAAAGTCTCCCTGAACGAGGTTCGTTTCCAACGTCTTCTCGGCCTTAAAAAAATAATTTGTACCATCCTTGTGCTCTTGATAAGGAATGTTGCCCACAGGTCTGTTTCAACTTTTCAGAGATATCTCTCTTGGATTCCCCAAGTTTAACTCAAAACATCATGCCATAACGTTACTCTAAATTCCGCTGTTCCATGTTCGTAACACCAACAAAATCACAACTTGTGCTCTTAAAGATCACACGATGGCTGTACGGAGCTGACCGACTATTTGGAAGGGACGAACACACCGGTCTACACAGGTAGAGCAAAATAGTGTTGCCAGATCTCTCGCACTGTTGTCAGTCTCATTGCCTTTCCCTCACACATCTCGTATTTGCACATCATCCCCATATTACCATATTTCTCGTAGAGGCTATTCAAGTGTGAATTACAGTTCCTGATATTTGTTCTAACGCAACTGTTAACTGAGGAATTTTCTGGAAGAAAGGCTAATAAGACCAAACGATTGTTTGACATTGACAGTTTAAATACTTACTTTTAATACACTTGAATAACAACCAGGTTCTAACATACAGTTATATTTTAGTATGATGAATACTACTATTAAGTAAGTATTTCCACAATACTAGATATTTTAACGTATGTTACTAATGTAAAAAATAATATTTCTGATAAACATTTATCGGCCATCTTCCCATAAATCAGTGTCAGTAGGTTAAAACGAGCAAAAATTTCTGTCATCAAATATTGTTTTAACCCTCACAGCACAGTAAAACATAATAGTAATATTATTAGTAATAACAGATACGACCAGGAAATCCTCAAAAGAGAAGAAAAATAAAATAAGAAAGTAAATTCATAATAAAATACAATTATAGAAAAAAATCCACTGTTTTCTCCTGTCTCCATACCTGACGATGGAGAGATACTGACATAATTTTTAGTTGCTGATGGACCTTTTGTTTCTTCTCTTTCCTGAATTGGTGTCTATTTTCTGAACAGCGTTTGACAGCTGGTGACTGTCTTCAGGCACATTGTTTAAACACAAACTTCTTTCATCATCCGTCTACTTAAATAAATTCCTGGCCTACTTTCCTCTTTCTGGCTTCATTGGATCAAATGCCACTGTTGATAGTCTCACGCCTTTCAGTACTCCATTATTGTATTTCTGCTTTCAAACACGGAATTATCTGAATGGAACTTTGTATGTTAGTGAGCCTGTTACTGAACCAACTGCCGATGCTCAAAGTAAACTGACGTGCATAGTAAGCACTCACTACAGAAAACTGAATGAGAAGCGCTGAGTGTACGCGCACCAAGGAAGCGCTGACGTGATCTTTGGCGTTCAGATAATGAAACAAGACATTGGTAGAACATTCTACATAACACGATGATTAATCTTAAACAATGTGCCGAAAAAGGGCCTCTATTCCGGGAAATGTATCAATGGCAGTTCTTCTGGTATATTTGCTGTAATAAATATAAACTGGTATTCATAATGAAGTGAGTATTTGAGCAATGATTGAAAAGAGCTGCAGTAAAAGTTAAATATCAAACGGTAACCACTGTATGCGCGCTGAAAATTACGCCACCACTTTCAAGACAAGAAAGATTGTGTGCTCAGCCTTGAAAGTAACATCTGTTAATTGGTTATTAGTGAATGAAATACCACAAATTTCTCATTTACGACAGAAGTGGGGGAGACGAGTATCCTAGCGTCAGAATGCTGACATCAGACAGGAATGCTGCAGATTTTTAACGACGCCACTGTCCTGAGAACAGGCTGTTAGGTAACGGCTAATAGCCACCACTGTAAACATTTAGGACCTCTAGCTATGTAATTAGGCGGGGATTGTGGAAAGCATCCAGTGACACGCGGTGAGCGAACGAGCTGCCCCCCGCCTCGGTTCTCGACATCCTCAGGTTCCCGCTTCCGGCTCGTTAGCAGCACGCGATCCGGGCCAGCTGACGCCGTGGTTAGGGACCCTCTGTCTCGAGGACTCGCGTTCGAAACCCTGTCTGGCAATCACGATTTACGATAGTGGTGAGGTTATTCAGCTGAACAGGCCATTTCTTTCTAGAACCTTGTTCCATCGAGTTATATGGTCATAAAGGTTTTGCCTGATTATAAAAAAATGTTTCTGAGGAGAAGCTATGTGGTTTGTGGAAAATGGTGTCTTAACTCATAGAGTTTTTTGTGAAGACACTTCCACACGTGCTCCATTTGTGATCCACGGAACATCTAGATGATGCTCAATTTCTCCCAACGGCTTTTCCAACATCTTATCTCTCATCGCCTCTGCAGCACCTCGTATTCGTGAGTTAAGAGATTGTACGGCAGGAACTGGTGAACTGAACACTTCATATTTCACGTCAAGAGAGGTTACGTCCGATGAAAGAAGTGGCCGCGATGTTGTACAATCTCTACCGATCCATCTAACCGGAATTATATCATCCAAGAACTGGCGAACATGTAAGTCCCCGCGTGACGATGCACCATCTTGTAGAAACACTACCTGTGGTTAAAATTCTGGTATCTGAGGTGCAACGTAGACTTCCAACATGTCCAGGTAAACTGTTGCCGTAATGGTGGGCTCAGTGAGAAAGAACGATCCAGTAATTGTGTTGTGCATTAAGCCAAGCCTGCCGCTGTGGACGAGCTGTTCTAGGCGCTTCCCTCTGGAACCGCGCTGCTGCTACGGTCGCAGGTTCGAACCCTGCCTAGGGCATCGATGCATGTGATGCCGTTAGGTTAGTTAGGTTTAATTAGTTCTAAGTCTAGGGGACTGATGATCTCAGATGTTAAGTCCTGTAGTGCTTAGAACCATTTGAACAATTAAGCCAAAAAACACATTTACTTTTGGGCTGTTCCTTGTCTTCTGTACCACGATATGTGGGCTCTCTGACCCCCAAACCCTGGCTTTATGCTCGTTTACTTTCCCAGAGATCTGAAAAAGTACGATACTGCAGAGGCTGTGTTATTCCGATTACGATACAAAGTTCCTTTGGCCATGCATGCGTGTCCAAAGGAACTTTGCATCGTAATCAGAATAATGCAGGCTGTGCAGTATCGGATTTCTCTGCCGATACCGGGCAAGCGATTTTCAAGTGCTGCGTCTGACCTGTGAATGAATATACGTAATGGATGTACGACTCCATGTCGTAGACGCGTGGTTGACGACATATGGAAGTTTGTGTACGGCCGTTATTCGTGCACGGATAGCCTAAGGTAAGGCGACCGCTCGCGATAAGCGGGAAGTCCGCGTTCGAGACCCGGTCCGGCACAAATTTTCATTGTCATTACATTCTACAGCTGATGGTTGTTATTATTCGCAGTTGAATTTAACGTATGTCAAAATGTCGCTTTATCGTAAAAGCAAACTTTATTAAGGTAGTCATTGCCTGCATCGGTCCGTTCCAGCATGTTTTCAGCAAACTCAGCACGTCTGAGCCTATCAGTTGGCTGCACAGCTTTCAGGAGTTGCACATTATATGCATTGATATGCAGCCGTTTGTGTAAAGAGTTTACGTTAGTGCTCTGAAGCAACCCTGTTTTTCTGCAACGACAACGCACCGCGTCGATTGCCACGGGCTGCAGGGTGTCAACCGTGGCCTCCCTCACTTCACGTCTGCCACTTCTTGCATTTTCACCAACACCGCCAGTTTCTTTAAACTTTGCGTATCATCCTTACATGTGCTTCACATCAGGTTCATTTCGACCAAAGGGCGCTTCGCAGCTTTCGCTGAACTGTAATAGGCGAACGTGATACATGAAACCAAAAAACACGCTATTTAGACAGCAGCACTCCTGTATTAAGCTGCGTGTTACGAGAAAGAGAGAGAGAAAGAGAGAGAGAGAGAGAGAGAGAGAGAGAGAGAGAGGGAAAAGAAATCAAATGCTATCAGAGCACATGCAGAAGTATATCCATAAAAACTCATGACTTAAGCTAAAATAAAGCAGCGTAGACATGTGGAAGTGTATCCATAAAAAACCGTATGAGCTAAGCTGCCACCCGCAACAAACAGTATACTTGTACCTGGCATACATCCATAGAAATATCTTTTTAAGTCGAGGAAAGACTGTATACTCACCCTGAATAAGGAATGATACGCAAAGTGAAATACGAAAAATAAGCTATATCCATCTTTAACACAGGCAATTTTTCCAGACAGGCTAAATTATACCCTTTTTAAACCTTCTTGTAAGAAAAACGAGAGTACAGATTTTGATAATTATTATCCAATTTCCTTACTGGCATCATTTTCCAAAATATTATAGAAACTAACGTACCCAACATTAGTGTCACATTTTCGAACAAATAACATAATTAGTATGGTGCAGTACCGACTCCCCGTTTGAAAATTTTAGGTTTGTATCTAAACCTTTTGATTGAGAAAATAGTGACATTCTTCTACAAAAGTTTGAGTACTGTGCAATTCAGGGTGTTATAGAATATCAGTTTAAAACATACTTAGCAAAAAGAGTACAACGTCTTGTGTTGAACAGTAAGAACCATTATGGGATAGGAGAAAATTTTAGTGACTCTGTTTAAAGCCTTACTGGCTGATATTGGACGGTGGTTGCGTGTGAAAATTTACAAACGGCGTTTTCCGCGGCTGCTACCCGGTACGCCGAACTCTGCAAGTCCCATTTCCAGAATTTTAGTTACGTGGTGGAAACTGCGAGTTAAGTCTCGCGTATTCCAGTTTTCTTCCCATCCATATTGCAAATATTACGATATAACAAGCGGACTTGATGACTTGGCGCTTCTTCACAGATGAAAGAGTTATTATAGTTAATCATTTCACAGAGATGGCAACACAATTAGTTGTTCACAAGTAGTTGTTCACAAAATTTTGTTAATAATTATTATGTGGCCCTCTGCAAATTGAGTCTCTCTTCGTTCGAGTGCAACATACAGAAAACCCACAACAGTTAATGTATAACGTGAACAGTAATCGGACACCAGGCTGAAAAGATTCAAATTTTAGAATTTTCATATTAAGGAAAATTTGGTATGTAAACAAAGTTATTGAGCTTCTTAAATAACTACTTTGGTCAACTAATGCTTTTCGCATAATTGCTGATTTCAAAAACAGATAAATCTATGTACTTTATATTTTATACGTTTGCACTCAAAGGGCTGAAGCCATAACTCTTGTGTGGCAAGCCAGGCCTGCCACCAGCTCCTTTTGCACCTGCTTGCGGAACATTCCCCTCACTCATCCTCTTTCCTAAGACTAGATTCGTGTAAACGTCTTTCAGTTTTCTCATTTAAAAGCCTGTAAGTAAGGCAAAGAAACACTTTTCGTTCTCAAACAATTTATAGTCATTAATATGTTTGAGGCGTGGCGGCTTTAATTTTGGCATGCATGGCACTCCGCTGGTGCCACTAACATCTTAGGCTTTCGTTATCGATCCTGATCATGTGTCGGGAGTTAGGATCTTTGGTTGAGGGGTGTGTTGTTGACAAGACATTCAAGTGGTTCAAATGGCTCTGAGGACCATGCGGCTTAACTTCTGAGGTCATCAGTCGCCTAGAACTTGGAACTAATTAAACCTAACTAACCTAAGGACATCACACACAGCCATGCCCGAGGCAGGATTCGAACCTGCGAACGTAGCGGTCACGCGGTTCGAGACTAAAGCGCCTAGAACCGCAAGGCCACACCGGCCGGCGACAAGACATTCCTGTCAGGTATAATTTGTTAGGTATTACCTATAACTAGGGTGGGGTAGCAGAGATTCTCCTTCGAAAGGGCTCGAGATTTGCCGATACGCCGCAGCGTTCGACACAGCACCTAGCTTGTCTGAACGTAACATTTGAATAGCATGGCGCTGGTCCTAGGGATACGCAAGGAACTACGAACTACCCACAGTAATAAGTTATGGCTCTGCTTAAAATTTGACCATTTCGTAAAACACTGAAGGAAATAGCACTAAATCCTACCACTGCACCAACTCCTATTGCGTTTGAACAAATTTACAAAAAAGAGTTTTCATATAGCACAGCTGTGTATAGATATCTAAACATTGATGCTGATTTTTAAGTAAAGGTAACAGACCAAGACGAAAATTATGTCCCCAAAAAATGTTACTCGATTGCACCCAGTATACATTTTGTTTTATGAGAGGCGGTAATGATTTACCAGGTGGGTTGCAAATGAGCAGTTCAATCCCTGTTCACATTATAGAATAAGAGATTTAAACGATACCATATCATAATGAGATTTTCACTCTGCAGCGGAGTGTGCGCTGATATGAAACTTCCTGGCAGATTAAAACTGTGTGCCCGACCGAGATTCGAACTATGGACCTTTGCCTTTCGCGGGCAAGTGCTCTACCATCTGAGCTACCGAAGCACGACTCACGCCCGGTCCTCACAGCTTTACTTCTGCCAGTATCTCGTCTCCTACCTTCCAAACTTTACAGAAGCTCTTCTGCGAACCTTGCTCCTGAAAGGAGTGCTAGTTCTGCAAGGTTCGCAGAAGAGCTTCTGTAAAGTTTGGAATGTAGGAGACGAGATACTGGCAGAAGTAAAGCTGTGAGGACCGGGCGTGAATCGTGCTTCGGTAGCTCAGATGGTAGAGTACTTGCCCGCGAAAGGCAAAGGTCCCGAGTTCGAGTCTCGGTCGGGCACACAGTTTTAATCTGCCAGGAAGTTTCGTTACCATACCATGTTTTAATCAGTCGGAAAAAAAGACGGCAACATTTATATGAAACAATCAGGAATTGAATGTTGAACTAACGAAATGTATCGCAGTTCAGTGACTGTAATTTTTATAGCGAGAATGAATTACAGCGGCAAGACTCGTCTTTGTGAAAGTACCATTAGACGTCCCCACACCGCGGGATGAGTGAAAGCTCGAAAATTGGACAGAATCATTATTGCAATCTTTTATTCATTTATTAGTTTCCGTCGTTAGGCATGATCTGCAGCATAGAATATATTTTATTCCGTGTTTCACAGTAATTTTTGTTTCCAAATTCCACAGTGCATTAAAAAAAGCTAAGACAAGTCGTTGTGGTAGTACTAACGAAAATCACTACATCGCGCGCCGATCATAAGGTCGAACAGAACCCGACATTTCACAAACTGTGCCGTAAGCTGCTCGAACAGTTCATATAGTGTTCAAACACAGCTCTGCCTATAGCTGAAAACTATTAGTTTCCCAAATCCGAGAATATCATAGTTTGTGTATGTTTGCTGACTTAATTTGTGAATCAAAGTTGGTTCAAAATTGTTCCGAGCACTATGGGACTTAACATCTGAGGTCATCAGTCCCCTAGAACTTAGAACTACTTAAACCTAACTAACCTAAGGACATCACACACATCCATGCCCGAGGCAGGATTCGAACCTGCGACCGTAGCAGTCGCGCGGTTCCGGACTGAAGCGCCTAGAACCGCTCGGCCACACCGGCCGGCGAATCAAAGTTGGTTTAAGACCGAAATATACTTACACAAATTGAATTTTTCTTGCTTTTATATTTGCAACATCTTGTATTATCTGCCTAGTTTCCAAACTGTCTAACATCTCATGTTCTATTTAAAATAATAGCTACATTAGTAAGTCTTTGCTGATGCATTTTTGATCTTAAATATTTTTAAGATTTTTAGTTCTGAGAAGCTCTTTCACCAGACGGAATTATAACTGCCGGAGTAGGATATATTCTTATTGTTAATGCTGTGTTGGAGAAAGATGGTATCAGATCATCTGCAAAAAGATATTACACACTGGTTTGGTGATCAGAACACTGATTTTGCAGTTTTAAAGAGTCACTTTCAGTTTCAGTCCTCCTTTTGTCTTCAAGTTTCACATCTAAATATTTATAATTTTTCACTAATTCTTCTCTGTAGTAGCTAAATAATTTACTACTGAAAAAGCTCGTCAAATCTCTCAACGAAATTAATGTCTGATCTAGAATTGAAAAGGATCTTGACACTGTAATTGTTTTGGGGTCTATGAAAACTTCATCACAATTTTCATGCTGAAATTGTGTCAGTTCTCTTCTTGGACGAAGTATGTCTACTGCTTCAACATTTAGTTTGAGTGCCACTTTGACAGATCAGATTACACTTTTAGCAAACATTTTACAATAGAAACAATCGATTGAATCTTTTGAAACAGACTATCTCTATCAACTTTTTTCGTCATTGGAAAGGTTTCTGTAATAGTAAGTGTTTGACAAAATCAGAATTAATACTAGCAGGCCACAACGCTGCGTCATTACTAACCATCAAACTGTTACAAACGGCTTTTGTGCTGCTTGAAGATTCGTCAGCAGTACGTTCGCTTGTATCACTGCAACGTGTCTTTTTGTCTCGAGATACTTCCACATGTTCAGGTCCTGACGTCGACGATGTAACACAGCCAAAAATTTCTTGAAATTCCTTACCAGACATCGTTAAAAATTTCCCTGTAGAACCTGTCAGTTTTACTTTGTCGCTTCTTCTCTCGCTCCTGGTGACAAAATTGAGCCCTAGACAGTTTTTTCCTCTTTTGTTGTTCCTGAAACAATTTTTTAGTGAAACTAATGGAATTTTTCGACTGTGTTTGTTTGAATAAAGTTAGCAATCAACGTAACGCGCACGTTGTTCCGCTCTATAATACTTCATATCGCGTTACTGTAGTCTGTTAGGCTGGCCAGATGTGACGAAAGGCTCAGCGCGACATTCAAACATTAGTGTGTCCACAAAGTGGGCGCATCGACACGCAATCTGCGGTGTTCGCTTGCGGTTCCCCACGAGTGCACTGACAACGTATCGAATAAAACTTCCTCTACTTGCCTGCGTTTGCTAACAAGGGAAACTACACACCCCTCACCTCCCAGATTTAGTCGTAAGAATGCCCAGTGGATAGCCCTTAAAAAATTGAACGCAGGTTAAGCAGGTCTATCCACTGGGTCACATTACGACTAAATCTGAGGGGGGTGCGACAGGGAGTTTCTCTTGTAAGTACGTGCGTGCATGGAGTAAGGCTGCCCGTCTGAGGCTTGCCTAAGTTTTTGCAGCATGTGGGAAAAAATTTGCCCGTAGGGTTGGCGGTAAATGATTAACTACTGAATGAGCATATCTCAGCCTGTAAATGGAAATTCTTTGAGTAAGGAAAACTAGCTGCGGATGAAAAGAAGATTTGCTGGCAACAAGGTATATGATATGGACATTCTGTTTGTCACTGTGATATACAGGTTGTATCAAAAAGAATCATTCGATTTGGCACGTCTATATTTCTGAAACTAATGAACATATACAATGAATTTTGTTTTTTAATGAAAGAGAAGCTAAAAAAAAGTTTTTTTTTCATATCTTTTCATAGGAGTTCAATATGCCCCCCTTGAGATGCACGTCAGATGTCAGTGCGGCATTCAGATTGTTCCCACACGGCAGAGAGCATGTCTTGAGTTACAGCTTCCACAGCTGCTGTTATGCAATGTCTCAGTTCATTCATTTGGTTGTTAACGCAGACACAGTAACAGTCTTTTGTAAACCCCCACAAGAAATAATCACATACAGTCAGGTCTGGTGACCTTGGAGGCCAGTAATGTAAGGCTGAATCATTTCGCCATGTGCGACCGGTCCATCAGTCAGTAATCGCTGGATTTCAAAAGTCCCGCACTTCCAGATGTCACAGTGGCGGTGCCCCATCCTGTTAGTAACTGAAATCGTTAGAATCAAATGTGGAAATAGAAAGTTCTCAAGCACATAGAGTTATCTGCTTCGTGCAACAATGTTCTCGGCAAAGAAAAATGAACTATACGCCTTTTACCGTGAAACTGCACAAAACATAAAATTTTGGAGAGTCCCTTTAATGTTGTACAACTTCATGTGGTTGTTCCGTACCCCATATTCTGACATTATGACGGTTCACCTTTCCAATTAAATGGAATGCGGCCTCGTCACTAAACACTAAGCGTGGAAGAAAACTGTCATTCTCCATCTTTCCAAGAACAAAATTACAGAACACCATACGTTGTTGTCACCTTCACGAAGAGCTAGAAGTGACTCGATTTTGTATGGTTTCATGTGTAAACGTCGACGCAACACACGCCAACGAAGTCGGGAGCATGTTGAGCTGTCGAGCTGTACAGCAAACGGATTTCTGCGGACTCCTTGTGAAACTATGGCGGAAGCGTTTCACGTCTTTGTCAGGCACTCGGGGACGGCCCAGCGATTTGCCTTTGCACAGACAACCCGTTTCTGGGAATTGTTCATGTCATCGTTTAATGCTCTGCCTTGTAGGAGGATCCACACCACAGCTAGTACGAAAGTTACGCAGAACAGCTATTACTAACCCGCACTGCGCAAAACGTACAAAACAATACGCTTTCTGTTGTCCAGACACCATTGTTACTAGAACAGAAGTGGGTGCACACTGCTGCTACATAGCGGGAACCATGTAAAACGCGAGAGTTTGCTATTTCTAACAGTACGTTGCTCATGCACATATCCAAATAGCATAATAGTTACGATGTTATAAACTTGGATGATTTCTTTTGATGCACCCTCTATTTAATGATGGACATTAATCGACTACTGTGAATACACCAGTGATAGTTATTTGATGAAGAAAGTGTAAATACGGTAATAATTTAAATACAGTGTACTCCGACGTCCATCGTACCATCACCCAGTAAGGTACGCATTAGATATTTCTTGCTTTATGTATTTTTGCTGGAACAAAATATATCTACCACCGTCTTACCTTAGCAACAGATCTTGCCGAGAACACGAGAAAATTCTGGTCCCCCGTAAAGTCGCTAAATGAGTCTAACGCTTCACAGCAGAGACTTTAGTATGGAGAACGTTGTAATAGGCAACAGTGATGTAAAGAAACAACTGAAAGAGTTGAAAAGAAATAGTTCTATTTTTGGGAGGTAGCGTTGCTCACGTCCGTAGGTTTAACCTTAAAATACCCTACACGTGCCTCCTGGGTGGTGCTAATTGAGCAACAGTGATTACAGGCAGCCAGACTATCCATAGGATCTCCTGGCAATGACATATCAACTAAATAGCAGAAACAGTTCTTTTCAGAGCTCATTAACAAGAAACATTGGACCAACTATCAGACTCCTTCAACTGAATATCGAAAGCATTAGCAGGGCAAAGTGTGACTACCTGTCAAAATTTTTGCTGGACAACAATATCGATGTCGTCGCCATTCAAGAAACTCGTGTTTCCAGCGAAGAAATATTCCGAAGCCGAGGTCGAATTCCTGGATATTCTGCACTTGGTGTAACTTACCACGAGGTGTATGGAATTGCTACGTATGTCCGTAACAACATAAACGAAGCTTCGCTGATTTCTGTAAGTGTGGAGGCAGATATACATACAGTTGTCATACAATTGCACGGCATTACTATTACAAATGTTTACAAACCACCCAAAACAACATGGCCTGATTTTGTCCTACACACAGCAGAACATCCTGCAATTTACATAGGAGACTTCAATAGTCACCATGAACTTTGGAAGTACTCTCAAAATGATGAAAATGGGAGCATGCTTGCAGAATGGATCGAAGAGAATAATCTTCATCTAGTGTTTGATGCCAAAGATCAAGGCACTTTCAGGTCAGCTGCTTGGGACAAGGATTCAAATCCTGACTTATGCTTTGTTAGCTGCAACGAAACTGGCTTTCCCATCAACACCACAAGGAAAGTGATAGATGCCTTTCCTCACAGCCAACACTGACCTGTAATAATACAAATTGGCTGCACTGTTCCTGTCATACGATCAACTCCGCATGCTCGATGGAATTTCCAGAAAGCCGACTGGATGAAGTTTTCAACAGAACTGGATAAGACCATTCGATGGATACCTCCATCACATAATAACTATCAACGCTTCATTGGTGCAGTAACAGCAACAGCTAAAAAGTGTATGCCAAGAGGATACCGAAAAGAATATATTCCAGGATGGAATGAGGAAAGTGAAACACTGTACCAATACTTCCAGCAAAGTGGTGACCCAGAGATAGCTACGGAACTATTGTCCAGCTTGGACATGTCTCGGAGGCAGAAATGGGCAGAAACAGTCAAAACTATGGACTTTACCCACTCGAGCAGGAAAGCATGGAGTCTTCTGAGAAAACTGGGAGGAAGTGCACCAGCATGCAGAAAAAATTCCGAAGTAACACCAGACCAAATTGCTTCCCACATCATTACCACCTCAAGAGTACCTCCTGACAAGAAACATACAAGACATATCAGACGACAGCTTCGTGACCTTAAAAAGAAGGCATCTCCCTCATCTGAGTATACCCATCCCTTTACAGTTTCAGACATTGACTCTGGACTGAAGGACCTCAAACCTCTTAAGGCACCTGGATTCGATGGTATCCACCCAGAATTCCTGATCCATATGGGAGGAAAAGCTAAGAAATGGCTGGCAGAATTCTTCACTGACATCCTGCTGACTGGTCAACTTCCATCTGAGTTTAAAAAGGTGAAGATAATATCTGTTCTGAAACCTGGCAAACCCAGCAACAGGGTAGAAAACTATCGCCCCATTTCCCTACTCAGCTGCTGCTACAAGCTTTTTGAAAGGCTAATATATAACAGAATAAGTAGCGCTATCTTAGAGAACGTTCCAGTTGATCAGGCAGGCTTCAGACCAGGGCGTAGCTGCTGCGACCAAGTATTGTCTCTCACATCCTTCATAGAGTCAGGATACCAAATGAAGCAGAAAACATCTGTGGCATTTGTTGATCTAACTGCCGCCTTCGACACTGTGTGGAGGGAAGGCCTTATCTACAAATTTCTCCGCATCATACCCTGCAGAACAATGGCTCGACTGATTAACAGTATGCTAAGTGATCGGAAGTTCCAGGTAATCACTGGAAGCAACATAAGTAAGGAGAGGAAGCTGAACAACGGATTGCCTCAAGGATCAGTTCTCTCACCCTTACTGTTCAACCTATATCTATCTGATCTACCTGACACTTCGTCCAGAAAATACTGCTATGCCGATGACCTGGCTCTAGCTGTCAAACACCAGGAAATGAAGACAACAGAAGAGATTTTAGCCAATGACCTGTCTGCATTAGACAATTACTTCAAAATCTGGAGACTCCAACCCAGTGTGAGTAAAACAGAAGTGTGTTGCTTCCATCTAAATAACCAGTTGGCGAATGTAAAACTGGAGGTAAGTTTCAGAGGCAGAATTCTTCATCACAACTGGAACCCAAAATATCTTGGTGTCATCCTGGATCATACACTATGCTTCAAACAACACCTTCTTAACTTAGCTCAAAAGCTGAGGACTCGAAACAACATCCTCCATAAGCTATGCGGAACTACCTGGGGGTCTTCAGCAACCACCCTGCGAACTTCAGCTCTGGGCTTGGTATACTCAAGTGCTGAGTATTGTGCACCTGTTTGGATGAATAGTTATCATACAAGGCTTGTTGATACCCAGCTGAATACAACAATGCGCATAATATCTGGCACAATCAGATCTACTCCAGTTTATTGGCTTCCACTGTTAACCGGTATAATGCCTCCTGATCTACGCAGATGTACTGCCCTTATGAGAGAATTCCACAAGATCTCCAGGAATTCTAACCTACCCGTGCATAGCGACCTGCCACTTTTAAATCGCAAGAGACTGAAATCACGTCATCCAACTCTGTGCGATGCTGCTGACATGGTTGCTAAGAATTTCAAACCGCTTGAAGAATGGAAAGGTCGGTGGGAAGCAGTGACAGATGTGCACCTGCATAACATCTTCTCAGGTGCTAAACTTCCAAGTGGATTCGACTTACCACGCAAGACGTGGTCTACTCTCAACAGAATCCGTACCAGCCATGGGCGATGCAGGGATGCTCTCTTTAAGTGGAACAAGCTGCCTGATCCAGCTTGTGACTGCGGGGCTCCATACCAGACTGTTCACCACATTGTCAGTGAATGCAGGATTCGAGCCTATCAAGGCGCCAAAGAGGACTTCCTGCTAGCAACTCCAGATGCAGTGCGCTGGATTGAAGGACTGGATATTCAGTTGTAAAGACAAACTTCAGTTTCTTGTGTGTCAATATGTACATATGTATATGTAATTTCATGATATGTCTGTATTAGCCATACGCTAAATAAAATAAATAATAAAAAGTTCTATTTTACAAAAAGTACTCCACAGCCTTGGCCCCTTCCCTAGCTTGCATTTATCGCGAATCTCCCGCACAGCGCAAAGTTCTAACCGACTGTAAAAAAGCGCAGGTGACTCCTGTATATAAGAAGGGGGTCCGACAAACTTACCGGTCGATATTTTTAATATTTCTTTGGTGCAGCGTCCTTGAACATATTCTCGGTTCGCATATAATACGTAGAAAATATTCTGTCCACAAATCAGCACGGTTTTAGAGAGCATCGCTCGTACGAAACTCAGCTTGCCCTTTTCTCACATGAGATCCTGTGAACTATGGGTGTCGGGCAACAGGCGTGCTCCATATTCCTAGATTTCTCTAAAGCATTCGTCGCGGTGCTAAAGTGCCGACTGTTAACGGAGATACTAACTTACTGAATGGGGTGACAGCTGTTTGAGGGTCTCGAAGACTTCTCAAGTAACACAACTCAGCATTTTGTCCTTGACGGCGCGTCTTTATCACAGACAAAGGTGTCGTCAGGGGTATCCCAGGAATGTGTGAGAGGATCCCTGTTATTTTCTATATATATATATATATATATATATATATATATATATATAAATGTTCTGGGGGACAGCGTGGGCAGCAGTCAGCGTTTGTTTGCTGATGAAAGCGTGATGTGTGGAATGGTGTCATTGTTCAGCGACTGTGGGAGGATACAGGATAACTTAGGCAAAATTTCTAATTGGTGTGATGAATGGGAGCTAGTCCTAAATGTAGAAAAATGTAAGTCAATGCAGATGAGTAGGACAAACAAACGCATTACCTTCGACTACGCCATTAGTAGCATCCTGCATCACACAGTCACGTCGATTAAATATATAGACGCAACGTTTCAAAGCAACATGACATCGAATGAGCAAGTAAGGATTGCAATAGGGAAGCCAGAGAAGGCGACATTCCTTTCGAGGGGCACTGTTGAGAAAATTTAGATAACAGACATTTGAGGAAGACTACAGAAAGATAAGATTAGAGAGATTACGACCCGTACGGAGACATGTAGACAGTCAAATAACTTCCGGGAATTCAGCCAGGTAACACTTTCAGTGACCCCGATATTTCGGCGGGAGAGCTTCCCGCCATTTTCAAGGCGAACTGCAACGGACAGGCGACGTACATGCAAATTTAAAACCTCTGTTCTCGGACTGATGCAGGAAAGATAACACACACACTGAGCACTAGTGCCACCAAAGATGACCAAAGTCAGAGCTCTCGACAGTGATACTACGAACTTGCAGGTGAGGTGGCATTGATTCTGTCCCTCTGTTTATTGACAAGAGAGAGAGCCGGATTCCAAACAGAGTTTAAACAAGAACCTCCATCCCTGTTAACGAAGTTGCTCGTTAATTTAATCTCAACTGCCACCTTGATAACACTGTCCCAATAGCTGGACATGCATGCCAATATCTCGGTGTTATTATATAACATGGGGTGACCAGTATCCAAGCAATGTTCAGCAATAGCAGGTCTACTTGGCTGCTTTGCCGTGCCGGCCGAAGTGGCCGAGCGGTTCTAGGCACTTCAGTCTGGAACCGCGCAACCGCTACGGTCGCAGGTTCGAATCCTGCCTCGGGCATGGACGTGTATGGTGTCCTTAGGTTAGTTAGGTTTAAGTAGTTCCAAAGAAGTTAAGTCCCATAGTGCTCAGAGCCATCTGAACCATCTGCTGTGCCGTGTGCCGTTTATGCTCAGTCCATCGGTCCTCCACGGTCCTGATAGGTTGACCAATATATGCCATGCCGCAGCTACAACCAATGCGATATACATCCGCCTTACGCAGACCAAGCTTATCCTTAACAGAACTCAAAAGAGCTCTAATTATAGATGGAGGTCGGAAAACACATTTCACATCGTATTTCCGTAAAATCCGACCGATCTTGTTGGAAGTGTTTCCTACGGAAGACAAAAAGGCAGTAGACTTAGGTGTCGACGCAGAATTATCATCAATCACCCGATGTACAGTTGGTCGATAACGCAACGCACGTTCAATCTGTCTATCACTATAACCATTTTGACGAAATGTAACTTCAAGATGGGACAGTTCAGCTGGCAAAGTCTCAGCGTCAGGAACGACATGTGCCCTGTGTGCCAAGAACGAAGTACCCCTTCACGCTGAGCCGGATGGTGACATCTATTAGCCTGTAAGTACAAGTAGATGTGAGTACGTTTCCTGTAGACTACATGTCCCAATGATCCATCATCCTTCCTCCTAACCAACACAGTGAAGGCAACCATCCTCTTCCACCTCCATCGTAAAACGAATGTTCGGGTGGATCGAGTTCAGATGTTCTAGAAAGGCATTCCAATTCTCCCTACTATGAAAGTATTACCTGGCTGAATTCCCGGAAGTTATTTGAAAGTTCTATACGCCAAGAGGAACTCAGGTCTCACACAGACAGTCGTTTTTCCCTAGCTCTATTTGTGAATGCAAAAGGAAAGGAAATGACTACTGGTGGTCATGCACCATGCATTGGCTTGCAGACTATGTATGTAGATGTCGATGCAGGAGTGCTGTGCCGAGGTTGTGACTGCGGAAAGGACGCTGGAGAGGAAGTTTTGCTGAGGCTCAAATGGGCTGAGAAAAGAAAGGGTCTTAAAAGTTCATTTCCCCACAAAATGAAGTGATAATCGGATTTATTGAAATATATTGGCAGTCAGTCGCGTGGTCTCTGTGAACCCTGCACGGTGATTAATTAGTAGCAAGAGTACTTCATCCCCTATCGTTGTGCCACTCAGTACTTCGCAATAACTACAGAAGACCTTGACCTACTTTCTACGAGAAATGAGTATTTTGAGTCTATTGTACACATAGCCCTCAATAACAAAAGTGTTGAAGTTTTTAGTACAATTATTTAAAACTTCAGAAATAATGGATAATTAAACCAGTAGTTTGATATTTCTTGATGTTTTAACAGTTTGCTACTAAGTAGAGTACATGTAAATAAGTGGATATTGAAGGTAATAGGTAAAACAACAAATTTGGTCAAAAATAACTAAACACTAATTTATGGTCGCAGCACTTACGAATACGTATGGGTGAAAGAAAGTGTACGTATGTGCAGGTGTATGGTAAAAAAAATAAATTAATGTCGTGTGACTATGGCCGCCCGTCAGTTAGACCGTTAGCTGGGTGCAAGTTTTTCGATTTGACGCCACTTTTTTTTTTCTCGATATAGTGCGTTGCGTTTGGTCTGGGCGGACGTCACAAGACATCCATTCAAGTTGATCGTTGATTCTTTGTGTGGGGTGAGTACTGTAAGACCTTCGGTACACACACCATCAGATTATTTGACTTGTCGCTCTAACGAAGTAGGCGAATGTCAGCAATATGTCTCGTGGTCTTATTGTGGCGTGTTTATCTTCTGCCGTTAGGTCATATGATAGAAATGCCACTTGCATACTTAGAGTAGCAGATTGACGGTCACCAACTTTAAACAGAACTTGATTAATTTTCACAAACACTTATTAAAATAATAACAACATAAAATTACTTAACTTGATTCTGGATGCTATTTACAATTGACAATCTGAAGTTCCTTTGGTCTTGGCATGTTAATTTTACTCTCACATATCTCTGTCTATACATTTATGTTCATGGCTATGTACAGGAATATGATAATCGTACTAGGCGCAGACTGAAACTTGACTGTAGACTGGTACAGACTAATGCAGACAAATGTAGACTAATGCAGACTGGTACAGACTGACTAATTGGAGGTCTGTATACTCGTTATAATACCTCGAGCGTCCAGGTATCACTGCGCGAGTGTGGTCCACGAGGAGAAAAGGTTCTACGTTAGCAGCAATCTCATTGGCTGCGTTACATATTAATACGCGGATTGGCGGGAGCAGAATTTGGTCCGTCTCTAAGGCAGCGCCATCTCATAGTGCGGAGGCGGACGAGCGCTGCGCCTGCGCTGTTGTGCTTAGCGGGGCGCGCTCTAGTGGGAAAGTTGTGTACGCGCTGACTACGCGGACCTATGTACACAACACTTTGACAGAGAGCACCCAGCCCTCTGACTGAACACGCTGAGCTACCGTGGCGGCTGTACTTCGGCGACTTGCGTGTCGTGCAGTTTCCCTTTATTTCATGCGTAAACTCATAACAAGTGCAAATAACGTCGTACTGAGGTGCGGTCTGTCGGTGGTGGGTGGCGCATTTCGTGCTCTGGCCTAATGGCCACATGGACAGTTCAGTACGAAAGGTGTAACCGCAAGGCTCGCTCACTGTAACACTGCCGCTGACTACTTCAATATTTTTAGCTTTCAAGTAATTGTTAAGTGTAATAGGATTAAGAAGGAGCGATTCTGGCTTCAGTCGTGCATGAAGATGGACGTGTTCTACATTGAAGTATTTCTTGTTAACTGCCGTGCGCCATCATAGGCACTCTTTCGTCCGTAGGCCGTCGTAATTTAATATATTATTATTACGTTGATTGTTGCCGACTTACGTGGTGGGCCTTAATAAAAATTATATTTCATTTTATTTTGATTTACAATTAAATGCTTTTGTGAAGTTCTCCCTTTTTTAACAACGTTTACCTTCAGTATAAATTATTTGTTACATTAATGAATGTTAGACTCGCTGAATCTTAAAACATGAGCATATAAGTTGAACAATGGAATAAACTTTTCATATTGATTTCCTCGCCGAGTCAGTTCACTTTATAGCAAAAAATCTTTAGTTATTAATTACAATTGCGGCCCACACACGCGCGAGAGTATTTCTTCCTACCTCCGTTAACCATTGCATTGTAGTCGGAGTCCTGGCTCTGGCTCTCGGCTGTGGTACTGAAAATAAGAATCTTAAAGCTACGTATTTTCTGCAACGTCGGGCGGCTGTGGAGGAAAATGTATATGTTAATAGCGGGCGAGTTTTTCGCTTCCGCTAAATTTTATAAGTGAATCTCGCCACGTAAAGGCGTCGTTGGCTGCATCGGCCGCTGCGATTGTTGTACTGTACATTACTCGAATGCAGGTTAATTTAAGGAAGGCGGACATGAAATCGGGATCACCTCTTACAAATTAAAAGTGAACAATAATATTAAATCAATATATTATCTGCTTAATTCGTACAAATATGCTTACATTTGCCAGCACACGCAAGATGTCCGTCTACACGCAATCAAGTCAAGACAAGCAGTGACGACGACTAAAAATTAACAAAAGAGCGTATCTTGTCGTCTGTTTAGATCGATCATTTTGTTATATTTCTTTGCACTCGAAACTTACACAGAGAAATTATTATAATATGGGTACATGATAAAAAATCTATATTATTCAAGTTTTAAATGTCTCTTCTTTACAAATACCGTTTTTTAAGTCTTTTCGTATTGTTTCACTGGGGACGCTATAGCACACACGAGAAATTTCACGTTTGAAGTTAAATAGAAATGAAAGTGTAATGTCAAATGTATGAAGAGTTCTGTAAGAAGATTACTCAACACATGTATGAAATTCAGGTGCGTCTCCGAAATTAATTTTTGACTTATCAAGAAGCGTTATCATTGAGTGAATGCTAAGCTATAGACTGAGGTTGCATATAACTCTTTTGCGTGGAAGATTTTGCCGTTTCTACGACTGTCGTAATATTCTTATTGTCATCAGTGAGCAATTTAGCTTGCAAATCGCATTCGCTTCTCTCCACGAACTCCTAATTTATCTGTCACAGTTCACCGTTGCAACCACGTGAGTCCGTGATCTACCCGCACGGCGCAGAAACTATTTCCGTGTTGCCATACTAGAGAATTTCAGGGGTCGCAGCAGTTTCCTGAGATCAAATAGAAGGTAACTGAATTTCTTCAATCAACTGAAATTTATTTGTGGGGCGTGGGTGAGTTAAAAGTTATATAGACGGGCTAAGCAGTTAAAGAATTAAAGAACGATAATTGCGTCTTTATATCAGTTCAGATTTTTATCATTGGACATTTGTGATTACGATCACTTAAAAGTCGAACTCGTAGTCAAAAGCTACTTAAAAGTCAAATCTGTTAATTAGTAGTAGCAGTTAGTCACCTATTGATTCAAGAGCTGAAGTATCCATCAAATTCGAACTTTCTGATTTTCTCAGCATTAAATGGAGGGTCCATGTGAGACTGTGCAGTGTAGACCGAACTCAGTAGACTGCACCACTTGTTGTCCAGAACACTCGGCCTTATGCACCACGTGTAGTTCGTTATGGAGATACACAGTTCAGTTGTCAAATAACGAACTAATAAATAAGCAGACACATACATTCACTTTTCGATAAGGAGGGAGATAACGTATGGGTATATTCCCGGCAGTCGAATGTATTGCCGATTTTAATAACCGCACGTGCAGAACGCGTGAAAAAAATTAAAATGACCTGTGGAAAGATCCCCGGATCATGGTCGGGATAACAATTTGTTTGAGGTTAGCATCTTATTTATTCTTATATATTCTTATATATTCTCTAAAAACAGATGTCTATATGTCCTCTGTTTTTAATATCAGAAGAAGTATCTTTGCTTGTGGATTGTAAGGAGAAAGATTACAAAACAACTTTGCACTAACAAGATTTATGCGTCAAGAACTGGTTTAGTGGTGGACTCGCTGAGTTGCTGATTCATGAACTTGTTTGGTACAAGAAAATTCCGCAGGCAGTAACTCGAGTTCGTTTGATGACTGTACGGCGTTATTTCTGTGCTGCGATTCCACTCCACTCCGTGATACAATCATCTAACGATTCGAGCTCTGCGCCTCCAAGGAAACCGACTAACTGCACTCTTTTTGTTTAAAAAAAATACTGTAAACGTTTTAAGTGTATGAACGTAGCTCAGAAAGGAATTGTATGTATGGTCGAGCTGTGGCATTTATGTCTTATCACATTATTTGTTCTGTAGATCGTTAACACTGCAGCTAGATTTTCGTTCTGTCCCTTCCGTTTCGTCTATTTCGCCAGAAGATTAAATTTGCCCTTATATGTCTCCAAGTAGCACGCCACGTTTTTGTGCTGTGGATGACATGTAGCGCCGGCCAATGTGGCCGAGCGGTTCTAGGCGCTTCAGTCCGAAACCGCGCAGGTGCTACGGTCGCAGGTTCGAATCCTGCCTCGGGCATGGATGTGTGTGATGTCCTAAGGTTAGTCAGGTTTAAGGGACTGATGGCCTCAGATGTTAAGTCCTATAGTGGTTAGAGCCATTTGATGACATGTAGCGTACGAAGAAGCATTTTGAGCACTAAATACGAGAGCCACTCTAATTCATGTACCATGTTGTTGTTGTCTTCAGTCCTGAGACTGGTTTGATGCAGCTCTCCTGTGCAAGCTTCATCTCCCAGTACTTACTGCAACCTACATCCTTCTGAATCTGCTTAGTGTATTCATCTCTTGGTCTCCCTCTACGATTTTTACACTCCACGCTGCCCTTCAATGCTAAATTTGTGATCCCTTGTTGCCTCAGTACATGTCCAACCAACCGGTCCCTTCTTCTTGTCAAGTTGTGCCACAAACTCCTCCCCAATAGCATCTACCATAACAAAAATACGAGTAATAACAACGTCGTGTGGCTTACGAGCCTGGTGATGTCTTTCAGACGTATGCCAATTGGGCGACCAACGTGTTTATAACGTACCCCAGTACACTTCCGGGCTTAACAGGACTCACAATTCAACGTGTAATCCAAACCATAGCTGTTAATAGCCATTTCTCAACGCTGAGAAGTAAAGGATACGTCCACACGAAAATTTCCACGACCCGACCAGAATTCGATATGAATTTTCAGCCAAGTGCTTTAGCCGTTACGCATCCGGGCTCGACTGTTCCCCAGTTAGTACAAGCATGCACTTGGCGTACTTTGCAGAAGATCACAAGCTGTCTGCTGCTCGCCATGGTTAACAGCAAGTCAGCGCGGCGCTCGCCTTTTGTTTGAACTAGCGGCTAAGCGATGCAGTGCAACACGCTGCCCACGGGATTTGTTCCTTGAGGCCGCCCACACTCTGACTCAAGTACGAAACTGCCAGGTTCGTTTCTCAAAATTGGCGAACCGCAACAGACCCCTTCAAAATTATAGCCTCTTCAGCAGATTTCTTTGTTACTACGGAGAAGCAAATTCTCTAAGCTGGAAATAATCTTGCTACAGGTTAACGTCGTGCTATTTTTTTGTTACGGGAGGACACTTTTCTGCAAAATGCGTGTAAAAATTTTGAATTACAAACGGAAAAGTCAGGCTCAATATATATGCTGCAAACAATTATAAGCAACAACAGTTGTTTATTCATTTAACTTCCAGTATTCTGTTTCTATATTTTAAATGTCAATTGTTGTGCTAAGCATTACGGAAGAACAACAAAAGGAACAATTCTTTTCACTTTTGAATATAAAGGTTAATTCTTGCTCTTACATTTATGTTTCACTCAGCAAACTTTTTAATTGGTTGACTGAATACGTTTAGCATACAAGCAAGGGGGGAACAATTTTTTTGAACTCTTCGATAAAGTGATGCGTACAAGGAAATGAATCAGAGTAGTGTTACAGGACATTTTTTCACACCTGTACAGATTTGACTTTTAACGCAAAATATATCACTATTTATTGATATTTTGTAATAATAAATGCTATCGAAGGTATTAAATTTTCATCTATTAATGAAATTATTGTTAGTAAAATATAGACTTTGTATATAGATAATTTAAAACACTGTTCTAAGAAAGTACATTTAATAAAGTAACCTTAAAAATGGTTTATAAACCTCACAATAATCGAACATTTAAAAACTATGTTCTTAACTATAACTACTTGTTTAAAAAAGCATCAGTAATGATATTGGGAGCTTTTTTACAAACAAAGTACTGGGAAAAATCTTTTGTTTAGTTATTATTAATAAACACAACAGGATCTGAAAATTTATAGGGAAGACTTTTAGAACTAACATTAATATGTACTTCAATTAACACAGAAATAGTGTCACCTTGACAAACATTAAAGATATCATTCTGGACAATTTTAAATGTGTTTGTCTGTTGACTTCATTGTCACCACTTCGTAAATCTCTTTATCAGTATGAAACCCTGAGAAATGCATGCGTACAACAGTTGCATCACTAAACACTTTGCAAGGTAAAAATTACCCATTAGTCAAGACTGAATCACTTGTGAACTTCCTCAGAATTAATCGGTCCTTGGGCTGCTTGAAAACATTTGCACACTGAATAATTCTATAGGTGCTACCACTCCTATGCTGCTCAGAATAAACAGAATTTTCCCAAAGAGTGAAGGATTGTGCGAAATAATATTTTCGAAGGTCACTTATAGCCAAGCAGCTATTCCTCCGGTTTTCCAACATTATCTTTACTACTTCAGTTCTTGACTCTGAAACGTAAATCACAATAATGCTTTTGTCAAGATCTTTTTCAGCTGTCGCAAATTCCTCTGGATTGGTCATTAATTTTTTTCTGGAGTATGAAAATAAAATTGACTTTTCAGTTCTCCTCCGATACCATCATGTGGATCTTTTCCCCAAGCATTCTCGAAGTAACTTTCATCAGCTGTTACACTAAAATCTTCTCCGTGAAAGAGATCACAAACAGAGAGCCGGCTTTTGAACTGACTGGCAGCTCCATCACTAAATAGTGAACATGTGAAATTGGAAATTCCATTTATGTAAAATTGGAAATTCCATTTATGTTTTCAAATGTGTTAAAATTCCCTCACTGAAAGCACAGACACTGTCCTTACTGTGTCCTAAAGAACCAGATACAACGCAGTATTTTATATAGTTAATGTCAGGGCACAGGGCACAGTACACTATTACTATAAAAGTTGAGAGACTGGAGAACGCCTGTGAGCCTACATGATTTCAGACTGATGTTTTATTGAACAATTTGCGGATAAGTCTTCTAATATAAGAAAGTTAGTTTCAGGAAGGATGTGTCTTAACATGGTGGAATCACAAACTGTTTTCTCAAATAAATTCTTCACATCAGTTTTTTGGAATGTTTGACACGTGCTTGTTGAAAGGGCTTAATAATAAAGCAGCATTTTCATGCAAAGTGCACACAAGCTTCTTGACCTCTGAGCGTTATAGGTACAACATGCTTTGTGCGTGATTCTTTAAATTTTGAAAGGTCGGTGGTTAACTCTCCACACTATTTTCAAAAAGGTAATTTTTTTAATGTTCTACCATAAAAAGCCCCTTTGCACGTAATCTTCACCACGTTTAATAGAAATAAATTCCTTTCTACCTGGGAACTGCCAACTTATATCGTCTCTTTCATAAAACTCTACAATCTTTGTTGTCAGATTTGGCAAAAAACCTTTCTTTCAAATTCTGTACTGGTTTTACATCCTAGTAGTAAAGCCAGCAACTTCAAAAATTTTTAAGAAGTTTTTGAGGTGAAAAGAATTCAAAGATCTTTTGCATGCCTGGAAGCAGATTTTTGGAGATATCTCTTGACCCTGGCTGTAGCTGTATCTAACGTGCTAGGTAACATTTTTTATGTTGGGTTATCAGTTGTATGGTGATAAGTGCTCGTTGAATCTTTTTCGTTTCTTTTGTATTTTTGTAAAAGACGTATTTTTCCCTCAGCTATTAACTTATGCAGTTTTGCTTTCTTTCTTTCCCAGTCTTTTTGACGATGCAATTGTTGTTCTTGGATCATTCATTTCCGTTGTCTGCACTCCTTAGCACGACGGTCACCAGTTTTGGCCATCGCACTTGCACGTGAATTGAAGAAATATGTTAAGTCTATAACTGAATCAAAGAAAAAATTGTATTTACACAAAAACGTCATATTAGGTCATTGATTCCATATTATTAACGTTTTAAAAGAGTGGACGTATAATCAGCTCAAAGGAGATGTGACATGTTTGATTAGAAAATAAATAAAAATTTAAAAATTAAGGAATTATTATTTTCACAAGTTTTTAAAAGTGTTGTACATAAAGGCACACAATCTTCAGAGAGCACGCTATAACATTCCTTCACTTTAAATCATTATAAAAATGTTTGCAAATTGTGAGACAAATGCTAACAACATTAAAAAGACAATTCTGTATGTAAAAATTTGACACATTTGCTTATATAGTACAGGGAATTATAGCCAACATTCTTCTCTCAGGCCTTTGAAGTAATCAGGCTCATTCAAAAGTGTTAAAGATTTATGCAATAAAAACTATTTTCAAACTTGTTTACATTAAAATAATGCTTACTTTCAAATGTTCATATCCTTTATAAATATCAAATTTACACTTCATAACAGGAATAGGGTTGCAGTAGGTACTGGGAGATGAAAAAGCTTGCACAGGATAGAGTAGCATGGAGAGCTGCATCAAACCAGTCTCAGGACTGAAGACCACAACAACAACAACAACAGGAATAGCCACTTGCGCCCCATACAACAGAGGAGAGAGAACGAAAAATGGAGAGAAAAATGTGACAGACTTGCCTCACTGGCTACGTAGATAAATTCGTGCTGTGAGTAGTGACTGGTTTCATTTTTAAAGGGAAATTCAACTAGAGATTTATAACTAATGTGATTCCATAACAAAAAGTATCCTTGTGTAAGAAGTTTCACAAAGTAAATCTTTGTTAAATAGTCATGTTTCTTGTGGATCGTTGGTATTGAAGACATTATAATACTCGTATTTTATGAATTTACGGGTAAAAAATATATGAATTGTTCATACTCTTTATAATGAGATTATGTCAACGATTTGTTACGAAAAGACATTTACGGGTTTGGGGGTGATTTTATGTCTTTAATAAACACATCAGATTTCTTCTTTTTAGGCTAACTTAAGTGCTGATATAGATTTTTAGTAGAAAGGCGAAAGTGCCTAATAAAAATAATGAAACTGTGGTTTTCAGTGGCTACAGGCAGATAAAAGTGTTGTGTCGGTATCGGGGCCGACACCGTGAAGTTGAGATGGCTGAAAAGGCAAGCTAGACTAACGCAGACGGGCGTGAAGTACTGGAACAGGATACGAAATTAATGTTAGGAAGAAAAGTACGGAGCAGGTTTAATACTTAACTTTACTCATTCCTTGTGGTACATCGATCTTGACGATACACAGAAGACTTTAAGTACAATCACTGTATGGCTAATGGCGCCTTGCTAGTTCGTAGCCATTAACTTAGCTGATGGCTATTCTGTCTCTCGGCTAATGAGAGAGAAAGGCTTCGTACATCTGGTCGGTAGCTAGGTTCTCGTACAACTGGGGCGAGTGCTCTCTCGTATCACGAGACCTGCCTTGGTGGTGGCGCTAGGTCTGCGATTACACAGTGGCGACACGCGGGTCCGACATGTACTAAATGGACCGCGGCCGATTTAAGCTACCACCTAGCAAGTGTGGTGTCTGGCGGTGACACCACATTCCTCCCCCGCAAATCGGCGAACGGTCGTGTAATAAGGCTTCCGCCCGCCGTGGGGAGGACCACATGTTGACGTATGCGATGAGGTGGGGAGCCTAACAACAGGCGAGGCTGTGCCACCCGCACCCGGCCATTCGGTCCGAGGGGAGCTAGGAAACGCCTGAAAAACTAGTCCAGGGTGCACGTCAACATGCGGTGTATGCGCCCGTAAAGAGACAGGAGGGACCGAAGGATCAACCTCCATTGCGTCGGGGTAGCCGACGCGCGATGACGTCATGTGGTCCGGAGCGGGCGGGAGTTCCATGGCGGAGGACAGCTGGTCACGGGAAGCGATCGGCGGCGCGTGACCCTGGGAGGCGCTTGGCGGCTGCAACGAAGCGTCGAATGCGGGCGGCGCCGGCGGGAGAACAAGCGGCGGCGGCGGCGGCTGCTGCTGCTGCGGCGGCGGCGGCGCGTCGCCATGGGGCAAAATGGAAGGCATCGTCGGTAACACCTGGGGATGAGGCGAGCCAGTAGATGGGTCCCCAGGGCGCTGACCGGACGGCACCGTCGCTGAAAGCAGACGGGGAGCGGCAGAACCCGAGCGACGACAGAGGCGCAGCTGATTGAGATGCCGACGCACCTCACCAGAGGCCCCCAAAACCAAATACATCGCGCGGCCGAGGCAGCGAAGAATGCGCCCTGCGAGCCAACGCCGTGAACCTCGATAGTTGCGATAAAATACAACGTCGCCTGGAGCAAAAGCAGGAGTCTGCCGCTGCACAGGAACCGGATGCGGCGGATGCAGCAAAGACATCAAGGTGCGATGAGGACGACCGTGGAGCAACTCAGCCGGCGAGCGACCATCTCGGGGCTGAGAGCGATACGAAGACAAAAAGAGCAACAATGCGTCCTCCCGAGAATGCGACTCTTTCAATTTCAACATCTGTGACTTGAAAGTCCGGACCAATCGTTCAGCGGCACCGTTGGACTTAGGCGAAAACGGCGCGGATGTCAGATGTTGAATACCATTGGCCTGGCAGAATGACTGAAATTCTGCGGACATGAATTGTGGGCCATTGTCGGAAACAATAGTCTGCGGAAGACCTTCAATGCAAAAGATAGCAGACAACGCTTGGATGGTGGCGGAGGACGTCGTGGAAGACATCCGGACAACAAAAGGAAAATTACTGAAGGCGTCGACCAGAACCAACCATCGAGCATTCCAGAATGGACCAGCAAAATCAATGTGCAAGCGTTGCCAAGGGGAAGTGGCTTTTGGCCACGCAAAGACTTTCCGCGGCGGTGCGGACTGTTGTTCGGCACACGCCATGCAAGAAGAACACATATGCGTAATCGCAGCATCGATTCCGAACCAAGTACAGTGCTGACGAGCAAGTTGTTTCGTTCGCACTATACCCCAATGTCCTTGGTGAAGAAGCCGTAAAACAGAGGACTGTAACGAACGTGGGACCACGACTCTGGACTGATCATTTTCCGAACGCAACAACAAAACACCACGTCGAACAAAAAGTCTCTCCTTGTGAGCAAAAAATCGGCGAACCAACGGATCCTCGATCCGAGACTTTGACAAAGGCCATTGCGTAGCAACAAAACGTAAAACAGTAGCAAGGACAGGGTCAGCAGCTGTGGCTGTAGCGACACGACGAAAATCAATCGGAAACGATTCGACCACTTCATCGGTTTCCGAATCAATGAACATGCAAGCAAGTTCGGAAGAATCGAATGCTTTATCCTCAGCAACAGGCAAACGGGACAACGCATCGGCGTTTCCGTGCTGAGCAGTGGACCGATACAAGATATTGTAGCGGTACTGCGAGAGGAAATTAGACCAGCGAATGAATTTCTGCGCTGTACGTGGAGGTACAGGCTTGGTCGGATGAAAAAGCGATGTCAAAGGTTTGTGGTCTGTGATGATGGTAAAGTGACGACCATACAAGAAATCATGGAACTTAGTAACACCAAACACGAGAGCCAAAGCTTCTTTCTCTATCTGTGAATAATTTCTTTGCGCAGACGAGAGCAATTTGGACGCAAAGGCAATAGGGCGATCATGGGAGCCAACTTTGTGCGCAAGCACAGCACCGATCCCGAAATCCGATGCATCTACCATCAACAAAAGGGGTTTCTGGGGATCGAATGGCGTAAGGCAAGTATTAGAAAGCAACGCCGATTTCAACTGGCGAAAGGCGCGTTCGCATTCCGTCGTCCAGACGAACGGAACACCTTTACGGCGTAAGCGATGAAGCGGAGCTGAAATGGAAGAGGCATTGCGCACAGTCACTTACACCTTGTGAGTCTACATTGGTCAATGTTCTTGCGACCGCCTGACGCAATGCGTGGGGAACATTGCGCGCTCTGAAAAATTTCGGTTGCGCGTTTCCTTCCAGTTCCAAATGTGCTTCATAGTTTTTAGCGCAACCTAAGCCCGGTGCAAAAATGTCTGCAAATTCTTCACATACACTAGAAACACTGTCTGAAGGCACAGTTTGATTCACTGATAGCACCTGATTTACAATAGACATGTGAAACAACTGAAAGAAATCGAGACCGAACAAGTTCACTGCAGAAGAAGAACGAAGAACGTAAAATGACACAAGTTTTGTTTGTCCCTTGTATGTTGCAAGAAGGCTGCACTGTCCTAACACAGGAATTGTCTGTCCGGAATATGTAGTTAGCTTAACATTTGCGGAACGCAACGGAGGTTTGCCCAGTTGTTTGTACGTGTCATGATTGAGCAAGGAAACTGCAGCTCCGGTATCGAGCTGGAATGGTATCACTTTGCCTTCAAAGTCTAAGTCCACAAAAAGTTTATTGTCCTGCTGACGACAAGAGCGACTGTTTTGTGCAATTGGAACAGCGACTGGTACAGAATCACTTGCTAATTGACGTGATTTCCGGCGACGTCGACGCACAGTGTTTGTGGGACGATCACAGTCACTGTTAGAGAAAGTGTCACTGGACGAAGCGGAATTAACGACATGAATGTCCATAGGCGAAGGTCCACGAGCCTGAGTGTCCTTGGTTCGATTCCGGCGCGAAGCAAAGGGCCTGGAATGATTGTGATTGTCTGATCTGAGCTTTTTCTGGCAAACACTTTGAACATGTCCTTTCTTATTGCAGAAAAAGCAAATAGCTTGGCGTGACGGGCAATGTTCACGCGAATGTCTAGTAGCACACCGCGGGCACGATTTCACTACATTTGTGGGCTGGCGCGGCACACGTGGCTTAGCGCGCGGCGGCAGCTGTGCGGACGTGCGCGAGGCCCGGTTACCGGGCCGCGCAGCGCGTCCAGCGGGCCGGTTAATGTTACACACGGCTGGCGAAGTTTCAAAAGATTCCTGAGCACAGTCAAGTGTGTCCTGTCTATCCAATATGTCTATCACTTGTTGAAGGGAGGGATTAACTAGTTTCAAAATTTGCTCCTGTATGCGAACATCAGAAACGTTCTGTGCAATTGCATCACGCACCATTGTATCTGAATAAGAAAGACCACAGTCACATTCAAAGGCACAGT
The DNA here is from genome assembly GCF_023864345.2 of Schistocerca serialis cubense. Lineage (NCBI taxonomy): Eukaryota > Metazoa > Arthropoda > Insecta > Orthoptera > Acrididae > Schistocerca > Schistocerca serialis. The sequence continues at coordinate 490,205,597 of NC_064646.1, read as the reverse complement.
CCCTAGTAAGTCCTTGCAATGTTGCTACCCACTCCCTATTAGTTTGACCGGCCGTACGTTTTGTACGAAAGAACGTATACCGTTTTGCAACCACATTAACTGTTTCTTTGAAATAGGCATCTAATGCAGACAAAATTTCCTCGTAGGACAGAGTTGCTACGTCGCGTCGGGGAAACAATTTCACTATCACACGGTATGTGGACACACCGACACAAGAAAGCAAAAACGGCTGCCGCTCTTTACCTTGAATTCTGTAGGCTGCTAGATGAAAGTTGAACTGGCGAGACCACTCGTGCCAGGTCTCATCGGCTGCCACGTATAGTCGAAAGGGAGGTGCAACAGCGTTTAGTGGCAGCGGTAGCGAAGAAGCGGCGGCGGCCGCATCGGTTTGAATGGTACGTTGACCCTGGACGAGCTGTCCAAGGGCATCCAGTAACGCCTGCGTCTGCTGATTCTGCAAGCGATAAAATTCGGACAGTACATCTGGAGAATGTGGCGAAGCCATGACACAATTAAATGTAAGCAATCAGAAAGAACTCTTTTATCTCGTCGCCAATGTTGTGTCGGTATCGGGGCCGACACCGTGAAGTTGAGATGGCTGAAAAGGCAAGCTAGACTAACGCAGACGGGCGTGAAGTACTGGAACAGGATACGTAATTAATGTTAGGAAGAAAAGTACGGAGCAGGTTTAATACTTAACTTTACTCATTCCTTGTGGTACATCGATCTTGACGATACACAGAAGACTTTAAGTACAATCACTGTATGGCTAATGGCGCCTTGCTAGTTCGTAGCCATTAACTTAGCTGATGGCTATTCTGTCTCTCGGCTAATGAGAGAGAAAGGCTTCGTACATCTGGTCGGTAGCTAGGTTCTTGTACAACTGGGGCGAGTGCTCTCTCGTATCACGAGACCTGCCTTGGTGGTGGCGCTAGGTCTGCGATTACACAGTGGCGACACGCGGGTCCGACATGTACTAAATGGACCGCGGCCGATTTAAGCTACCACCTAGCAAGTGTGGTGTCTGGCGGTGACACCACAAAAAGCACATTATGTAGACATAGGCAGCAGATCAGCTACTTCCTATTTTTAATGTAAACTATGAACGAATTGTTGTTAAGCTTTTTTTTTATTTTAAAAATTCTAAAAATAAAAATTACTCGTTTTCTAAAAAAAGGTTTGTTAAGCGACGAACATAATTAGCACTGCGGGTATGGGGAATTGATTTTCGGTGTTCTACCCGGTTATTAGTAAAAAATATAAAACACCTATTCTAACTGATGCCGAAAAATTTCAGTTATAGAGAACTGAAATACCGGTATTGGTTTTAACTGGTAGCTTTTTCCCATCCATAATTGTAACCTGGAACATAAACATGGTGCGCATTTTACAAACGTTACCCTCTCATATGGAAACTATAATGTGTTTCTTTCAATGGTTTATTCATCCACATGTCCTTATTGATGTTGCCACAAAATTTCATTGTCCTACAATCACTCACTTGCCATTGGGGCCCCACTCAAGTAGCGAGAGTTTAATTACTGATTAATTAATTATTTATAATTAATGTTAACCTTAGTATCAAGCTAAGCGTTCATAGAGACCAATAGTGGTGAGGAAAACTACTGCAATCACGAGATGGCGTTGTCAGATATTACAGAGCATAAATGAGTATCGCAAAATTGTACCAACTCGAGATAATACACTGAACCTTGATTATGTATTATACAGTTAGAAAATCACAGAATAGTGTTTAAAAGAATTGTGTAATGTGCAGAATTAAAAGTAATTAATACCAGGGACGTTCAGTAAGAACTGTAAAACCTTTTTTGGTCAATTTCTGTTGAAAAATGCGGAATTTGTTATGAGACATCGTGAAATATTACTTCAGCCCCTATAGATTCACGAAGTTCCGATAAGTGGCGGTGCTATACGCAGCCTTAAAAGTGGTGTCTGTAACGGAGGTGCGTTCCAAGCAGAGAGCTGTCACTGAGTTTCTTTTGAGGAAAACCAGAGCATAACAGACATTCATAGGAGCTTGCAGAGTGTCTATGGACACCTCACAGTGAACAAAAGCATCGTGGGTCTTCCGACGAGACGTGTGTCATCATCGAAAGGTGGTCGCGCAGACCTGTCCGATCTGCCACGAGCCAGCCGCCCGCACACTGCTGGTAACTCCTACAATGTTGGAAAGTGCGGACACTCTCACTCGAGCTGATCGACGGATCACACTCAGACACCTCACTACTCAGCTGGGCTTCTCTACTGATAGTGCCGACACACTCGTCCACCAGTTAGGCTTCTCAAAGGTGTGTCTGCTGCTTTCGTGGCCTCCAAAGAGCTTCTATCTCCGACGTCGGCGGGTAGAGCTGTACCTTGCTGGCAAACGGCCGCCTCCCCTACACTACGACTTGCTCTGAACGAAGATTATCTTGAAAATTAGGGTTTTGTAGCCAAAAGAATGGGGCCAACTTGATGTACGGGGATCCTTAATAAAACCAACGTGATTTCAGAAAAAAAGTGTTGCATTATTTATTCAACGGCCAGCGTATAACAAAATACACAGATATCATATAAGATTTTTGCTGCTGTAATTACTAAACCAAGTGCAAATATCATCTAAGATGTAAATTATAGTTACGTGCAATATACGCAAATACATAAACAATGTCTTAGATTTATAACAGAGTACACTGAGAGTGTGGGATGTGACATAGCTTTGCATTGTAGCCATACAAATGAAACACACACACACACAAAAAGTTTTGCATCACCTTGGTTCCGAGAGTTCCGGAACCTGTACAGAAAATTGGAATAGAGATCAACATAAACTTCATTTCCGTCCTTTTTATTGCTGATAAAAACCACACATTGCATGTTGTACCACCACACAGAGATGGTGGTCCAGACTGCTGTACACACCGGTACATCTAATGCCCAGTATCACGTCCTCTTTGCATTGATGCATGCCTGTATTCGTCGTGGCATACTATCCACAAGTTCATCAAGGCACTGTTGGTCCAGATTGTCCCATTCCTCAACTGCGATACGGCGTAGATCCCTCAACGTGGTTGGTGGGTCACGTCGTCCTTAAACAGCACTTTTCAGTCCATCCCGAGCATGTTCGACAGGGTTCATGTCTGGAGAACATGCTGGACACTCTAGTCGAGCGATGTCATTATCCTGAAAGTCATTCACAAGATGTGCACGATGGGGGCGCAAACTGTCGTCCATATAGACGAATACCTCGCCAATATGTTGCCGATATGGTTACACAATCGGTCGGAGGATGGCATTCACGTATCGTACAGCCGTTACGCCGCCTTGCATGACCACCAGCGGCGTACATGGGCCCCATATAATGCCACCTCAAAAGAACAGGGAACCTTCACCTTGCTGCACTCCCTGGACAGAGTGTCTTAAGGCGTTCAGCCTGACCGGGTTGCCTCCAAACACGTCTCCGACGATGGTCTGGTTGAAGGTATATGAGACACTCATCGATGAAGAGAACGTGATGCCAATCCTGAACGGTTTATTCGGCATGTTGTTGGGCCCATCTGTAGCGCGCTGCATGGTGTCGTGGTTGCTAAGGTGGACCTCACCATGGACGTCGGGGAAGAAGTAGCGCATCATGCAGCCTATTTCGCACAATTTGAGTCGTAACACGACGTCCTGTGGCTGCACGAAAAGTATTATTCAACATGGTGGCGTTGCTGTCAAGGTTCCTCCGAGCCATAATCCGTCGGTAGTGGTCATCCACTGCAATAGTAGCCCTTGGGCAGCCTGAGCGAGGCATATCATCGACAATTTCTGTTTCTTCTCCATGTCCGAACAACATCGCTTTGGTTCACTCCGAGACGCCTGATCCCTTGTTGAGGGCCCTTCCTGGCACAAATAACAATGCGTTCGCGATCGAACTGCGGTATTGACCATCTATGTATGGTTGAACTACAGAGAACACTAGCTGTGTATCTCTTTTCTGGAGAAATGACTGGAACTGATCGGCTGTCGTACCCCCTCTGTCTAATAGGCGCTGGTTTTGCATGGTTGTTTACATCTTTGGGCGTGTTTAGTGACATCTCTGAACAGTTAAAGGAATTGTGTCTGTGATAGAATATCCACAATCAACTTCTATCTTCAGGAGTTTTCGGAACCGGGGCGATGCTAAACTTTTTTTGATGTGTGTAATTTCAAAGCAAAAGGAACAGAACGACATACTGTCGGCGGATCACAAAGTAAAAGGAAAGACAGACATACCTGCATCATAAACGTATACAGCGTATCATAAACGTTAAAACATAAAATGATAGAAGAAATTGAAAGATAACATGTTAAAACTGCCAGCCACGCTGTAATAAAATAGTTTACACGATGCTACGCTGAACCTAATTTTACAACAGGAAATGTTATGAACCCGTGTGTTATCAGTAAAGTTAATGTGCCATGAAATAACGTGCATGTTGTATCGTTCGTAAAAACGCATAAAACGCCATCAGCGATGACTGTGTAGTCATGAGATTGCGTGAGAGCAAAATCTAAAAGTAAAACCAAAGTATCATAGGAAGTACAGTGTGATATCGACGCACATACAGTGCAAAGTGAAAAATACTGTTTCTAATACGCGGCCTAATGTCAATCCGTAAAGGACTGCAACAAAATACATGGTCAGAACGTTGCAGGGTATTATCAACTAACAAACGAAAACTCTGTCATGACAAAATGGCGCAGAAATAATGCCGAGTCAAACTGACGAAAATTAGGACGCCATATGAACAAAACCGATGCTTGCAATGTTAATTTGTAAAAGAATCAAAAGAGATGGACGGAAAAGTTTTGCAGCACATACTCTTCTTTTGCAACTTTCCCCGTCCATGATTTACTACCATACTACGCAGCAGAAAACGTACATGGTCAGAATCTTCTTCCTCAAATTAAGGCCGATATTTGATACAAGCAGATTTCTCTTGACAACGGATGCCCTCTTTGCCGGTACTAGTCTGCTTTTTATGTCCTTCTTGCTCCGTTCGTCATGTGCTATTTTGCTTCCAGGGTAGCAGAACTTCACAGCATCGCTTACTTCGTGGTCCCCAGTTTCGATGTTAGGTATATCGCTAATCTGATTTCTGCTACTCTTCACTACGTTCGTCTTTCTTCCGTTTACTCTTAGTTCATACACCATAACACTTTGGTGTATTCTTATTAGGCTGTTCATGCCATGTAACTCTTCTTCACTTCCACTCTGGATAGCATCGTCTTCAGCAAATATTATCATTAATATCCTTTCACCCTCAATATTATTCCCAATCTTGGATTTTTCTTTTATTTCCGTTATTGCTTCCTCGATGTATAGGCTGAACATCAGGGGTTAAAGACAAAATCTTTGTCTTAAAACTTTGTTCTTGGCCTTCCATTATTGGCTCTTGTACATACTGTATATTATTCATCTATCTCTACTCTTACACCAATTATTCTCAGAAATACAAACATCTTGCACCATTTACATTGTCGAACGCTTTTTACAGGTTTTGTTTCCATTATGATGGAAACTGATAATTATTAATCACAACCCCAGAACAGTCTCTTTGGTGTCCACGCCCTTCCCGAAAGCCAAACTGATCGTCATCTAACAAATATACCAATTTACTCGTTTTATCCATTTTTCTGTGTATTATTCTTGTTAGCATCCTGATGCATGAGCAGTTAAGCCGATTTTGCGACATTTCTTACACTTATCCGCTCTGACTTTCTTCGCGATAATGTGCATGATTCTTTTATAAAGTCTGAAGGTACATGTCAAACTCATACAGTAGATTCTACGCAGCAGCTTGAATACTTGCGTGGTTGGACACACGGTTCACTTTGAGTGTGTCCAAGCCACAGCAATATAATAGGCCACAGTGTTTATAAACGAGTAGGAGAAAACCTTTAACTATACAAAAACACGTCTGGTATATAAAAACAAACTTGTCACACCTAGGGACTTGGAAAATACTACAACGATTACGTGGGCTACTACTCTAAACCTGCTGCTAATTTTGGTTGGCAGCAATAGGAGACACACCATGTAAAATAAAAGGCAAATATCAACAACAAAAAAGGTCACTGAGGATGCCACAACTGTGGTGCAACATGTTTGAGCGATTAAATGAAATAATAATTTGTGTACTTGCAAGAAGGTGGAACCATCCCTACTTCACAACTTTTTTCTGCAAGCACGATAACTGTTTTCAAAATTCCAATTTTATAGCTAACAGGTAGAAAGCAAACCCAATAGGCGGAATCTGTGTTACAGCAACAAAAATAATAGGCAGACTCAGTGCTACTAAAAGCAAACTTAACAAAATATATGTTACTGAAAGTAAACCTATTAGGCAGAACATGTGCTAGTGAAAGCGAATGTGACAAGCAGAGTCTGCATTACTGAGGCTAGTTTAATACCTTGACGGTCAATGCTGATAATACTAGAAAGAAGGTTACTGCGCCTAGGAATCTAATGGACACCAGCAGCAACGAACGGCCATTTCTGACATCGTCATTGTTAAACAACAAACACCACTGGCACACAAAATTTTCACTAACAATATAACAATACGTAGATGGCGTGGATGGGTATACAATGGTTGATAATGACAGAAAGTTGCGGTATAACACACATATAGTGTGAAATATATACGCACAATTGGGCTGATTTTACCAAAGCACTTAGTGAATCTTTTAGAAGTTACAGTATCTGGTATGCTTTAAATTTGCGCGATTTTTCGATTATTATCGTTATAGGCGTGTTAAAAGCAGCTACAAGACTTCGACTGAAATTTTTGACACTATACTCGTCGTATATACATCGAATTAAAAGCATCTGAGTCGTTAAGCATCTTTAATTGAATGTGCTTATGAAAAGAAGTTCAGTAACTGACGTCATTACGAATCTCTAAATTTGTGAGTTGACATTTCAGTAAATTATCATTAAAAAAATTGAAAGACAATAGTCGTTAAATATTGGCAAAAAGTTATAGAACAGGTTAGTCTTAAGAGTCTTGTTTCTTGAAAGGACAGCCTTGTCGGGAACGGAAATTTCTGTACTGAGTAGCGTTGCGTACACGTCAAAGTGAAATGATTCATTTCCGAGGCGAAGTGCCGTGTACGTGCAAAAACTTGGTTCGGCATTCGCCGCGCTGGAAGCAAAACAATTACGTAACGGTGGAGAGTCCTTCAAAAGCTTTTTTGTGAGTCGCGATTACGAAATTTTTCTTCAAGGTGACCCACCAATACAAAACCAAGTTGAAAAAAACCTTCATAATCACCTACAGACAGTGGTTCCCCGACTACATTCCTCCATTGTTGAAAAACAATACCTCACAACATGTTCAAATCCTAAAGACGTATAGATAACCAAAAGGAGTGTAACTCAAAACACAAACCCTGTTGCACCCAGAAAAAGCACTCTTAGGGCGTAAGGAAGTTCAGAGAAAGCCTTACGATGTAGAATATTTTCCAGGATTCAAGGAGATTCTATGATTCCGATGAAAAGTCTTTGCAGCTATGATTAGATCTATAACGCCAGATGAAAGAGTAATCGCTATATATAAAAAGAAATGTCCTGATTGACTGAAAGACTCATCATCGCCCAACCCTAAGCGTTAACGACAGACACTTGAATTTTGGAGAGGGTATTAATATTATACAGTAGGCATCTTTTAAGAACTATTTTTCGAAATTCCACCATTAAGTGGGTTAAATAGGAAATGATAGATTTGTTTGACACTATGTCGCTAATACGGCAATTTTGAAGCTAGAATTACGAAAATTGATACTTGGTTTCTCTGTCAGAAATTAAAACATACGTGTTCCAGTCCCGAAGGGGGTGAAAGAGTGGGTGAAAGTTTTATCAAAATAAATCATTATTAAAGAACTACTAAAACATTTTAAAGCTACATCTAGGAAAATGGACATTTGACTTCTACCCTAGAAATAAAAAAAAAAAGTTTGTCAGTGCTTTTGGAAATTCAGTCTCTAAGGGAGTCGAATGGGGGAGCGGATGGTGAAAAGTTTTATGAAATATTTCGTTATGAAAGCAGAATCTCTTTTTGGTGAGAAGTACGAAATCCGAAAAGACCATGCTTTCACGGGTTTAATTACGGTGAAAAGTTTAGAAAGTGTTGAAATCTGTGACCTAAATCAAAGAAAGCTATTTAGCAGTCAGCACGACAAACCGGTTTTGTCAGAACTGCATAGAAAAAGAAACTGATCATTAATGCATTAATTTTTCAGGAGGCCTAATATATGTCTGCAAAATTATCTTTATTATAATTGCTATGCAAATTAATCACTATAGACGTGCAAATAGACACCACGTTTATAAGCGATTCTATATACTAGGATTTAGAACCGGGCGAAAGACTGGCGCTGTTAACTATAGAACCACGAAATATACTTGCAGTTGCAAATATAGGCAACCTTCAGCTATATAATGGACTGAAAATGAACATCAGTGCTGAACCGCGACCTGAACCCTCATCTCGCATTTAACGCGAGTGGTCCCCTTACGACCAGGCTACTCGTGCGCGCTTCTCAGTCAGACCCGAACTTCCATCATTTGTTTACAAGAGGTTCAAGTACCGGTCCGGCACAAATTTTCATTGTCCTTATTGTATTATACTGTACATACATGAATGTTGGAGGGAACATTGCGTCTTACTGGTGAACAACACAGGTACTGGCAGCATCGAATCGTCATAACTGCAGACCACTTACCTGATTTGCTCTTACTCTTTTTAACTCGCTATACGAAATAAAATTAAACCCGTCGGAACACTTTAATTATACAAATGTAATTATACAAATATGTATTGCGAATACATAGAAAGAAGGATCATTTATTGTATGATTATATGATAGCGGAACAAACACTGGTTGCAGTTACTTCTGTAAAATATCTGGGAGTATGCGTGCGGAAGGATTTGAAGTGGAATGATCATATAAAATTAATTGTTGGTTAGGCGGGTACCAGGTTGAGATTCATTGGGAGAGTCCTTAGAAAATGTAGTCCATCTACAAAGGAGGTGGCCTACAAAACACTCGTTCGACCTATACTTGAGTATTGCTCATCAGTGTGGGATCCGTATCAGATCGGGTTGACGGAGGAGATAGAGAAGATTCAAAGAAGAGCGGCGCGTTTCGTCACAGGGTTATTTGGTAACCGTGATAGCGTTACGGAGATGTTTAGCAAACTCAAGTGGCAGACTCTGCAAGAGAGGCGCTCTGCATCGCGGTGTAGCTTGCTCGCCAGGTTTCGAGAGGGTGCGTTTCTGGATGAGGTATCGAATATATTGCTTCCCCCTACTTATACCTCCCGAGGAGATCAGGAATGTAAAATTAGAGAGATTCGAGCGCGCACGGAGGCTTTCAGACAGTTGTTCTTCCCGCGAACCATACGCGACTGGGACAGTAAAGGGATGTAATGACAGTGGCACGTAAAGTGCCCTCCGCCACACACCGTAGGGTGGCTTGCGGAGTATAAATGTAGATGTAGATGTAGACTGGTAGCCATCTAAAGGGCCATCGACCGTATTATATTGTGCAGATGGTCGTAACAGCATACAAATTCGATTAAAGGAAAACAAAAAATTTCTCAGGCTATGCAGTCTACGAAACTGAAGCAGCGGGCGCTAAGCTGGTGTTATTATGTTTGGCTTAGAGCCAGGAAAAGCTTCATGAGCCCTGCTTTCTGCTTGTGGGTTTAGGCTAGGAAAAAAACGTAGCTGTCCATTTGTAAAGATCAAGGACAGGTTAGGTGTACTGCGTAGTCCTTTCCTGTGTAAGTACTGTCCGCCTTCCCCTATAAAACGTTGTGGCGAGTGCCCACCACGAGATCCAATGGGGCTGGCTGGCTGGCGGTGCGGGCCTTGATAATGTGTGGAAGCTATGTAAGCAGAGTAGAGATGTCTGGAGAACTGTTGTAGCGATGATACGGACTGCAAGTGGAGAAATCCGCTGGTGTAGGTGGCTCTGAGAAAGGGTAGCTTATTACGAGGATGTGCAGAGAACGTCCTCGGCTGTTCGCTTGCTGCTGTCGTGGGCATCCATGGAGAGCAGCTGAAGCAGTATTAAACCACGACTAGGCGACAAAGTGTTTGACGAGCACGTCACACCACAAGATGCGGAGGTCGGGGGCGTGTATCTCTGTAAATCTGGGTAGCCGCGTGTTACGGCAGACCTGATCACAGAGTACACTGCAGTGTAGACACTGGTGTTTGGCAGCACATCACTCAGCGCACCTTGCTCACTCTTTGTAGCAGGTGAACGTTACGTGTTCCGATATTGACCAATGTAAACTTATCGATCGGTCGGGTGAACCACGTTTCCTTTTAGAATAGATCGATAGTAATGTTGTGGTAAATCGATAACCATGCGAGCAGCTACTCTAAAATGCTCTAGGCTACAGTCGCAGACCGGTGGAGGACTTACACCTGTGCTTCCACTGGACCGGTGGTAGCAAATGAAGGCACCATCACAGTTGTGGATTACGCGCACACTATTGCGGTCCACCTTCATGTTTGGCGTCTTTCCTGACGGCGATGGCATCTTCCAACAGGATAACTGTCCGTGTCACACGGCCTGAATCGAGCTCCTGTAGTTTCAGGAGCATGGTACTGAAATGACGTTGATGTCTTGGTCACCAAATCCACCTGTCCTGGACCCAATTGAATACACCTAGGACACCACCGGGCGCCAGTTCGGCGTTCTCAAACCACCCCTCCGTTATTTACGTGGATTGCGCGATCTGCTTGTAGAAACGCAGTGCCGTGCCTTAGGAAAGCTACCAAGGATTTGTGGATCCCGCTCCACGCAGAATCGCTTCGGTACTGAGTTCTGAAGGCGGACCAACAGGCTATTAAGCATTTGGTAATAATGGTTTGGCCAGTCAGTGTACGAGCTGCCTGCGCTCGCTGTATTGCTTCATGCAGAAACGATAACGCCTTTTAGAAGCACCAAAAGTACAGTCTATTACAAACAGACGAAATTCTTTAAGCTGTGAAAGAACCCCCCTCCCCCCCCCCCCCGTAAAAAAATGGCTCTGAGCACTATAGGACTTAACTTCTAAGGTCATCAGTCCCCTAGAACTTAGAACTACTTAAACCTAACCAACCTAAGGACATCACACACATCCTTGCCCGAGGCAGGATTCGAACCTGCAACCGTAGCGGTCGCGCGGTTCCAGTCTGTAGAGCCTAGAACCGCTCGGCCACCCCCGCCGGCTGAATGACCCCAGTCTTAATCATCTATTCTCCAGAATTCTTCTGGTTTGATGTAGCTGACAAGGATGAAACAGTAAACAGTTGGAAGTTGCCACACTTTTGCACGAGCACCAGCTCTGTGTTCGGAGGAAGAGCGCTCCTGCGAGTGGAGCAGCTACGCGCTCCACGTGATTTTTTTTTTTTTTGGCGGTGGGGGGGGGGGGGGGATGTAGGTCGTCAGACGGCACGCTGGCCGTCATGCTAAGGCCACAGAATGGGGCTGACGTGTGATCTGGGGGCAGTCGGCGGGGTCGCGTGGGTGGCTCTGGCCGAGCCCCTGACAACCTCAGAGAGTCGCAGCGGTAATCGAGCAGTCACGGACTGGGGCAGCTTCCCGACGCTTTTGGTGTCGTCAGTGCCACCGAGGCCAAAGGGAGAGTTACAGCCCACTGTAGTTATCTCTAATTAAACTACCCATCAACACACAGCGTCTTTCCGTCATATACTTTCCAGGCTGAGGAAAATGGTTCAGATGGCCCTAAGCACTGTGGAACTAAACATCTGAGGTCATCAGTCCTCTAGAACTTTAGAACTACTTAAACCTAACTAACCTAAGGACATCACACACACCCATGCTCGAGGCAGGATTCGAACCTGTGACCGTAGCGGTCGCGCGGTTCCAGACTGAAGCGCTTGGCTGAGGAAAACGACCAATTTGTCTGTTCGAAATGTTGTATTGATGTGATACCGTGGTCTAGACATTGCGTCTTTGACTAGTTAGCAGAACATATTGGACCCCAGTTTCGATCTCGACCACTCATTAGACCTTGAATAACGATTATCACTAATGGCAGTGAATAGCCTCCCGTATAGGCAGCCATCCACGTTCTACCATTCGCCGTGTCAAAGGAGTGGAGGAGAACAAAGGGGCTCTGGGCAACATCCTGCCCTCGGGATGATACACTGCCCCTAAAGTAGAGGAGAATCAGTAACTGCATTAGAGACACATCAGACGTATCCACGGAACAAGTTACCTGCAGCTGAAAAAGTGGCGTGATGATCTCTCCATTGGCAAAATAACCCAGTTCAGTCACCCATTCAGATCCTGAAGGAGACTACCAAGTGGGAGGTGACTGTGGCGAAAAGAGTGCATTAACAAAGGAAGGGTAACATTCTGTGCGAGGGGATCAGTAAAGTGGAATGAAGAGGAGTAAGAGTTTCTGGTCAGACGAATCTATCACAACGTCAGTAGCAACAGAAAATGGAGTACGCCGCGTTATGAATAGGAACGTAGGGCTGGGAGTGAATTATTCTTCTTCTTAATAGTCGCTTTGGCCTAGAAGACCATATGCGCTCTCTACATTACTTTATCAGTCGTTTATAGCCCATTGTTCTTTTCTCGGACCTACCCAATATATTCTTGTTGATATCATCCTTCTATCTCTCTCCTGGCCATCCTCATCCTCTTCTGGCTTCCTCAGCTGCTGAGAACCCTACTCGCAGTACTCTTTCCTCTTCCATCCTAATCAGCTGCCCTTTCCTCATCAGTCTTCTTCTCTTCGTTCTTCGTCCAGTGTCAGTTTGTGCATACAGCTCTGCCAGTTCCTAGTTTTCAGTATCCTACAGTCCCGTGACTGATGGTCCCTCTTGAAACCAAATATTCTCATTAACAACTTATCTTCTTCTCGACGAAGAGCAGTTTTTGTTCACCTGCTTTCCTTAACGTAAATGTTTCAGACCCATTTAGAGCTACCGGGAGAACTGCTGTCTGGTATAACCTGATTTTAAAACTTGTTGAAACGGCTCCACCGCGCAGCACGCCCCATGGGCCAAAATGTGCTCTACTTGGAGCTGCGATTCTTAACTTATTCTTAATTTTCATTCCCTTCTGTTCGCTAAAGTCGTTTTCCAAATACGTAAACACGTCTAGTCATACAAAATGAAACTCGCCAACTGTCAATAGGGTAACATTACTGAGTACCATGCTCACGACCATCTATTTAGTTTTTTTTATTCTTTGATCTGTAACCTTGCTTACCTTGCAGTTTTTCTGTAAGAAGTTGTCATGGACTGCAACTCTTCTTTGCTATCACTTATTACAACAAAATCGTCCAAATCTGCAAGCCGATTAAATATTGCCCAGCCTTAGTGCAGCGAAACTTAATTTTCTGTGTTCACTGGCAATTTTTTCCACAATTAAATTAAAAATATCAGAGATAATTCATATCCACATGTAATCTCAGTTCTGAGCTCAAAATGATGTGACATTCCCGTACTAATCTTTAATGTGTCATAGGTTTCCTGTAAACACGTCCGTACAATGGACAGCAAACCAACCCCATCAGCAATAGTTTCAGTATACATGACGAAGTCACAAGCAGAACACGAATATGTAGAATAATATGTGAGGATACTGAAAGTGGAGTTAAGTACATAAACAGAAATGAAAATCTAATACTCATTTGTGATTGAAGAGTGGTAGTAGTGGAACGAATAGAATGCAGGATTACGAGAACATGTGGGGTCGAATAGTAGGAATGAAAGAGGAGAAAGGCTAACAGAGTTCTGCAGTAAACTTCAAATGGTAATAGTGAATACACTCTTCAAAAATCACAGGAGGAAGAGGTGCACTTGAAAAAATCCTGGAGACACAGGAAGATATCAGCTGGGTTACATTATGGGCAGACGGTGATTACAAAATCTCATACTGAATTGTAAGGCATACCTGGAATCAGATCTAGACACAGACCACAATTCAGTAAACGTATAGAACAGGCTGAAGTTTAGGAGACTCACCATAACAATCAATGTGGGATGAAGTCAGATACAAAAGTGATGACGAACGTCGGGCCCTGTGACAGCCAACAGTGCGGCTGTAATCCCACCACTGTTTGGGTGTCTCCAGATACGGCTTCTCCTGGGACCTCATTTACTGGAGTAGAATTGTCTCCAGTAGTGAGTTCCACTTTGGACTAGTCCTGATGACCTGTGAAGAGGTGTCTGGAGATGCCCCAGACAGTGGCAGGATACCAGCCTGACTGCCCACCTGCTTGTCTGAGTGGTAACGTGTTTGCCTACCATGCAGTGGGTCTGTATTCGATTCCCGACAAAACGAACTCCAACCAAAAAAAAATTGATAACAATGCAGACATTGCACCCACGAAACGTAAAGGTATCTTCATCTGTACCAGTGTATTTGTTAACTAGTAAATAAAAGTTTCTTACGTTACAAGGAAAAAAAAATACACGCAAATCGCCCAATGTGTCGTCATCTGAAATAAGACTTGTAACCCGGCGGCCGAACTTCGCCAATGGGGCCTCTCCACCAACAATGCCATATGATCATTTCTTTCTTACGAACTTGACTGTCCCCCGCCATGGGGTCTGTGAACCAGCAGGGATGGTATGGGGTGTAATTTCACTTCATAACAGGATCCATTTGGTTCTCATTCACTGAACCCTTATAGCACAGCGGTATATCAATGATATTCAAGGCCCCGTTTTGTCCCCGTCAATGGCGAGCCCTCCTGAGCATACATTTAGCAAGATAATGCCTGCCTGCATATGGCAAGAATTTCTACTGCTTGTCTTTGTGCTTGATAAACCCTACCTCAACCAGGAAGGTCTCCAGGACTGAATCAGCAGACACAAATGTTGAAACAACATTCAGTGAAGTTAAAAAAAAATGAATGAACATTAATTGTGCAAGAGGAATTTGACAGTTAAACACATAGGAAAGAGCGGACAGAGGAAAAAATACACTGAAAGACTCTAAGAGAGGGGAGGAATGTCTGACATGGTAGAAAAAGAATTATGATTTATGTGGAGGACATAGGGGCCCAGTATAACAACAGAGTTTTGTGCTAGCATAAGCTGGTACCAGCGTACCGTGCAGCAAAGAGGTTGCAAGACGACAAATAGAGGCCAACAACAGACTCACAGGAAACGTGCCGCCAACGCCTTTTCCGCCACCAGTAGATCGCCGGTGCAGACCGGAGGGCGAATCTGTCACCGTCTGTCGCACCGAGTAAGTTCCAATGTCATCAGTCGCAGCCTAGTGGGAATAGCAGTAGCAGTTAGCTCCGTCGCTAACTCAGAGGCAGGCAGCACATAGCAACCATATAGTGTACATAGCGGAGTTTGTACTTCACCAGCAGTGAGGCTAACGTGGACTATACAGAGAGCTTGTATCACAACGACTATTGTGGGATATGTAAATTTCTATTTTTATGAATAAAGAAGCCAGTTAATCTACACATGGAGTTTGTGTTATAGAAACAGGATCTACAGAGACAACTAGATGATATAAAACGTGGCGACGAGAATCTTTTAGTGAAGAAGATTTTGATTGCTTCTCTTTTGTTTCAGATTGCGGGGGTGATCGTATTCAAGTGTTTGCTAAATTTTTGTTGTCTTCCTGCATTTATTCCAAGAGGGGTGCCACAGAACTATATCAAATTTCTCTTTTCAGAGACTTTGCCTGCTTTTCTTTTTTGCTATAACGTATTTGTGTAAACCATGGCCACCCCATCCCTCCACCTCATGCCCCTGTGCTTCAGCCATAGACAGCCAATGTAATGGATCTAACACTTTTCAGTTTCAGAACTAGAGAATTGCCACTTTACTGAAAACGCTACAAAAACTACTGGTAGCACTGGCTGCATCAGCCACCCTACTGACCAACCGACTCAGCCCAAAAAGTGCCACTGACTAGCACATTACTGTTCCGGCAATTTAATGACACTGACGAGGAATGGCTCGAATACCTGACACAGTTCGAAGCTCATTGTGCAGTTCATCACATTCCAGGAACTGTGAAGCTACAATATCTTATTTGAATTTTAGGGTCCTCACTGTTCTGGTTAATAGAAAAACTATTCTCAACTGCACCTTCCGACGAACTCAGTTGTGGCCAAGTAATCACTACATTAACTCAGTACTATGATCAGCGGGCTTAAGTAGCTGCAGTCAGCTATCATTTTTTCGTTTCCAGAAAAAGCTGGAACAGAATACAGAATTAACGAGCATGACTAGAAACTGTAACTGTAATTGTAAATGTGGCAACTTTTACAGTGGCTTAACGATTAAAGATGCAATAACATTCAATCTCTCTGAGAGCAGAATACAGAAACACATCCAAAAATACTCTGATCCTACACTTCCTCAAATGTTGCAAATCTTATAGAAATATGATTCGGGTTCCAAAGTGACCGACAAGTTTGACCAGGATCGAGTCTACAGGTGATGTACAAAGTCTGCTATGTATGCTACACTGCTTGTTATGTGCTGCCTGTTTGTAAGCTGGAGGCAGTGACTGTGGCTCTGACTCAGTGACACGCCAGAATGCACTCGGCGTAACAGACTCTAACTGGAACTAACTGGGCTCCACCCCACAGCGGCAATCCTAAATACTGCCAGCCGAGAGGGAATTGGCGGCACGTTTCCAGCGAGTCTGTCATTGGCCTCGATCAATCTTCTTGTGATCTCTATGCTGCACAGTGTGCTGGAGTCAGCTTATGTCAGCACATTACAAAGCTGCAGCTAGATATGAGTTCTTTCGCTTGCAGAAAAAGCTGAAGTATATGTACCGCCAGTGGTACACAGAATTAATGGGCACAACTAGGAAGTGTAAAATTAGGGGAGTTGTTGCAACTTTTAGTGGCAACTTTTACAGTGAATGATACATGATACAATAACATCCAGTGTCCCAGATAGCAGAATACAGGAACAGATATTAAAAGTACTCTGATCCATCACATCCCCAAGTATTGCAAATCTTAGAGCAATATGATTCGGGTTCCATGGCGGCTGATACGTTTCACCAGGCCCAGATTTGTCGCTTCGAGTCACTCCTTGTTTGCAACCGCCCCAAGCAGCCACAACAACGATCGACCACGCGGACAGCGATGTAGACATGTAAACAAACCTGTGAACTTAGTCAAGTCATGCCCTGGATGTTTTGCTCGCCATAAAAGAGAGGATTGACCATCATGTAACGCAACGTGTTATACGTGTGGAAAAAATGGCCATGTCCAAAAAATTTGTTTGCAACGGCACAAAAACGTCAATTTTGCCCTCTCCCAGAAAAAAATTCTCCTGCACGTGCAGTGAACGCTTTGTTTCGAAAACCTACAACAAGTTCTGACAAATGTAAGATTAAGGTTTTCCCTCCTTCTCGCCATAGTGCTGTGCAACGACTTGCTAACGAACTGTTTCTCTCACTACGAACTGCTGGCCGTCATGTAAATTTTCAGTTAGACACTAGTGTCTCAGCAACTTTGCTTAATAGTAACACGTAAAAACTGTTAATCTCACAACGACTCTCTGAATGTAGTAAGAACCTCACTGCTTACAACATACAGGAAATTCCAGTGCTTGGACAGTGTAGTTTGCCTTATAAAGTCACATTTGCATGCCGTGCGTGAGTTTCCTCGGAAACGCGAAATCTTAATTAACTAATTAATCTCTGACAAATAAATAAAGCCTATGGTACAGAACTGCAGAGCTATGTCGCTGATAAAACAAAATACAATTAGGACACTCTTATGTTTGATTAAGAAGGGACAGGTCTTGCAGAACAACTGGTGCGGGAAGCACGTATGTTTTATTAACTGGCACACCGCCATATTTGAAGTTATATAAGAACACTGCGAGTTGCAATCTTACTAGGCACTAGATTCTGTAAAGAATTTATATTTATGAAAGTAAGTAGAATTATTTAACTGTAGGCTTATTCGTTGAATATATCTGATTTAACTAACTGTGTAAACTTTTTTATGTTTAGTAGACAGTCACCTCTGTACGACGTATTGACATGGCTGGCAAATTATTCTAATATTGAGATTTAGATCTTGAGTCCGCACCTACCGCAGCAGTCTTTGGAAACGATTTAAATACGAAGTCCGATTATTTGAATTACATTTCACGGTCAACTACGAATAACATTGCATTTACGAAAAAGCCATTGTCAAGCGTCTGATACCAAATAATTAAACGTCCACGTACCAGATAAGCAAATATTAATTAAACCAATCACTATCATACATATACAATAATTAATATTTTATTTATGTTATACCTGCTAATTACAAACCTCACATTAGGAGGGTAAATATTAGTGTGTTTAAATCAAGAGACAGTGAGAACAGTTTCCGTTTAAAAGCCTTTGTTTGTACTTCTACTTTCATGGTGTGCTTTTGAACCAAAAGACAGCGTAGCTAGCTTGCTTAAAGAAATTCTTGAACTATTTTCATTAGGAACACTACAATGAAAGACAATGCACAGTCTAAGTTTTTCTCTACCCGCCCCATTCCAAGTGCTTTAAGAGACAAAGTAGACAGTGAATTGAAAGAATTGCAAGATAATGACGTAATTGGTCCCACTGAAGCTATTCAATGGGCAAGACCTCTTGTTTTGTTGCCTAAGCCTTCTGGTCGCATTCGCACAATAGATCCGCAGCTGTCTGAAATACTGTAATCGTTTCTCTTGCACCACAGAAAAATTGCACAGGCCACGGAAGCAGACCCGGACCTCAAGATTATGTTGCATTACATTCGCACGTCTTGGCCTCGTTCATTTTTCAGAACTCAGTTGTGTGCCGATATTACGCACGTCGGCGAAGCCTTTCAGTTGAACAGGGTTAGATTCTAGTTCAAAATGACTGTGGACAATCCCCTGTGTTTACTCCCAATGCGTTGCAAAAGAATGTTTCGCGATTGCTCTATCGAGGACATAGGGGAATTGTTCACACTAAGCAGATAGCGGGACGGCACTGCACTTGGAAGGCATGGACGACCATACTGAACAGATGACATCACAGTGTCGCAAATGCGCGGAAAACCAATCCGCTCCGCCACAGACATCCTCAGCTTGTCCTGAGACTCAGTCGCTATGGCAACGAGTGCACATTGATTTTGCAGGATCCTTTTGGTTCACTTGTTTGCTAATTGTCGTAGACTATTGTAGCAAGTTCCAATTTGCGGTGCCTATGAATTCTACCACTCAAGCTATGTCTTCCATATTTTGCATAGGTTTTCAAGTACTTCTAATGGAAAACGGGCAACTTCACATGATTTTGAATAGTTTTGTAAGTGAAGTGGCACTCATAATCTAACAAGTGCTCCGTTTGACCGCCAATCCAACGGAGAAGCAGAAGGCACTTTTAAACAACAGATGTCTAAGCTTTGCACCACTCACACACTGGAACAGGCGCTGCAACTCTTTCTCGCCACCTACCGCTCTTATCCACGAGACGGACCATCACCGGCGCAACTTCTGCATAGCCGCGGCATCGGACACCGCTCCACTTGCTGCACCCACCGCAGCATCCGGCGCCGCCAATGGTCCCCAAGTATCGCTTTGCCCCGCTTGTACTTATCAGGGTTTATGGAAACTGGGGGCGCTGGGAGAGAGGCGTGATCCAGGAACGCATTTCATCTTTTATGTACTTCATTGGAGATCCCGATGGTTTGCAGCGCGCCACCAGATCCAAATTCGTGAGTGTCATTTGCCCCGTGATTCTGCTGCTTTTCTTCCCCCAGATTCACAGCCTTATGGGGCCGCGCGGCTTTGGCAGCCTCTCGCTGGTGTCACCAGGGCACCCCACGATGAGCGGATGGTCGATGCGCCCTCACCCCCACCGTGACCGTCACGGTTATCCCCCCAGGACACGCCCTGAGGCCTGTGGACGTGTGCCTCCGGAGGATGTTCCTGTAGCCTTGGGAGCCAAATTGCAGGGTACAGTCGTGAGGACGTCTTTCTCCACAGTCTCGGCTCCCAACTCATCTCTGTGTCCAGCGTTCTGCCTCCCCTCCCCCTCCCCCCTCCTGTTGTCGTCGTTCGCATTATCTCTGCACGACAACGGTGCGGCATTTCAGGGGGGAGGTTCAAATGCTTCAAATGGCTCTGAGCACTATGGGACTTAACTTCTGAGGTCATCAGTCCCCTAGAACTTAGAACTACTTAAACCTAGCTAACGTAAGGACATCACACACATCCATGCCCGAGTAACGATTCGAACTTGCGACCGTAGCGGTGTTTTGGCGTATGCTGTCACCAGCACACCGGTCGGCAAAGATGAAGGGCGAAGATCGATTGATTAGTAGACGCGGGATCAGGGGCGCTTATCATGAAAGAGGGCAGAGCCACACCTGCAAACAACATGCCACCAACGCTCTCTCGAGTGCATGTAGTTAGGCCGCCATCGCTGACCGGAGAGCCTCACTCACTGAGTCAGCCATCCAGTTTGGCGTCTGTAAATATACTCGCAGAGTGGGTTTAGTTCGGCACGGGCTACGACAGTACATAGCAACCAGATAACTAACTATAGTGGGACTAGTTTACCTAAACCAAAATTGTACTTTACTAGCAATGAATATTTTACTTTACATCAGTCTGTAAGAGGACGATTACTGATGAGTTTGCACCATAACACATGGTCTATATTCAAGTTAAAAAAACTTTCCATTTCATATAAATAGAGCCATATTAATCCATGTCTATCTTTGTGTTGTAGAAAGAGGGTACCCTCCACCCTTAACAAGATCCTCTTCCTTGCTTCCTTGCGGTACAAGACTTTACATTAACTGTCAACATCTTTATTCTTCATATTTACATATCAACAGCGCCCTGCCACTAGAAGACTCCAAATTGTAACGTATAGCGTTGCGGTATGTTACGTAACAATCTCGGCGTCTGAGAATCAGCGTGCTGTAATCGAGTTTCGAATTTGAAGAGCTCGTCCACACTTGCAACGCCCTCTTCTTCACCGTGAAAATGCCAGACTAAGTGCGAGCGCTGCGACATCTGCAACTATCATCATTCTCTATACAGTCCCGACTTGGCCCCATACGATTATAATCTTTTTCCGAAACTTAAAAGCACTTTGATAGAGATGAAGCGGTGCAAGCAAAGGTGAGGTTGCGGCTCCATCAACAATATGAAACTTCTACAGTGACGGTCTCAACAAACTGGTCTCATGTTGGGAGAAATGTGCTAGTCGCCAGGGTGACTGTTGAGAAATCAATTTGTAGACATGAAGAATAAAGATGTGCAGTGCTAATAACATTTGTTTTATTTAAAAAGCTTTATTTAAGAAGCTTTATGAATTCGGAGGACCGAGCGAGGTGGCGCAGTGGTTAGCACACTGGACTCGCATTCGGGAGGACGACGGTTCAATCCCGTCTCCAACCATCCTGATTTAGGTTTTCCGTGATTTCCCTAAATCGTTTCAGGCAAATTCCGGGATGGTTCCTTTCAAAGGGCACGGCCGATTTCCTTCCCAATCCTTCCCTAACCCGAGCTTGGGCTCCGTCTCTAATGACCTCGTTGTCGACGGGACGTTAAACATTAACCACCTACCCCCCCCCCCCCCCTACCTCAATTCTGAGGCATTACTTTGCAGCATGAATTTGTGATGCATCTAACTAAGACTCTTTTTCATCCGATAATACCGCGCATTCACCAATTCCTTTCCAGACCTTGTCAGAACTATTTATTGAAAACGGGATTGAAGTATATCAAAACAGGGAGGAAAGCCTAAATCTATAGAAAGACCATGTGAATAGTCTAAAAAACACGATGTTGTTTAACGTAGTCGTGGTCCCACTCACATTTGAACGACACTAAATATTTAAGGAAGTGAGTGCTGTATTGACCATCAACAAATAAACTGTACTGCTTCTGCTGCTGGTTATTTGCATCTGACGGCGACACCAACAAAAACCAATTTATTTCTGGCTTCTGTCAGTGGTGCAAATTTAATCCAATAAAATCAAAGCATGCGATATCTGTCAAATTTTGGAAAATAGAAGACACTCTTTGTGGTATTTAAACTTAATAAAACTTTTGACAAAGACCATCAGAAGACTGTTAATGTTGAGACCAAAAAATGGAGAAACATCGCCTTTTAGATATCACAGTATTTTTATTTTGTGTCGTTTCGTTGTTACTGTAGGTATGTACCATGGGAAGCAATGAGAGGATGTTGTCTGGTGGCCAGTATCCATTTTCTGTAACTCAAGTTGCACACATATATTAACTGAATTTAAGAATTTTTAACATTGTGCAGCCCTGTCAGCATCTGTGATAATTGAACAAGTAACACATAAGGCTCAGTTGCAAATAGAAACCAAGCTTTACCCAGGTTTCAGCCAAAATAATTTGGCCTTCTTCAGAAGCGATTGACATGCAGTAGTTTAGTGTCATTCGCTTCTGAAGAAGGCCAAATTATTTCGGCTGAAACCTGTGTAAAGCTTGGTTTCTATTTGCAACTGAGGCTGACGTGTTACATGTTCAATTAACTGGGTTCTTTGTTCATAAGAATAGAAAGTTACTGAACTCAAGGTAGCCCCAGCGTTGTGGTAAAAGCTCTCTGTGATACCATATTAGCCTCACTGCTGGTGAACTACAAGTCCGCTATGTACACTCTGGTCGCTATGTGGTGCTTCCGACTGTGTGCGACTGCATGTGACTGGTCTGCGACTGATGTCGCGGTGAGTCACTAGATGACAGACTGGAAATAAATAGGCCTCTGGTCTGTGGCGGCGATCTAAATCCTGGCGGTGGAGAGGGCGGTGGGGGGCGCGAGTCTTCTCGCAACCTCTTTGCCCCTTGGTGTGCTGGTGATACCTTACGCCAGCACCTTCCCCCCCCCCCCCCCCACTTCCCCCCTCCCACCACCACCTCGCTCCGGAAATGCCGCACCATTGCCTTGCAGTGAGGCTGTGAAGGTCAACTGGGAGGGAGGCAGGACGCTGGACGCACAGACGAGCCGGGAGCCGAGACTGTGGAGGACGGTGTACTCCCGACCGTACCCCACGATCTGGCCAGCAACAGGAACATCCTCCAGAAAACTGCTGCCATGGCACATGTCCACGACTGAGGGCGCGTCCTGGGGCGATGACTGCGGCGGCGACGGCGATGAGGGGTCCAGGTCCATGGCGTCGGCGTCCAGGGATGGCAGGGACGAGGGTGCATCGTCCATCCGCTCCTCCTGGGCTGCCGTGGTGGCACCAGAGGGAGGCTGCGAGGGCCGCGTGGTCCTGTGTGACACATGGTACTTATTGCAACTAAGGAAAATGTCGAAGGGAGAACCCACCGATATAACTTTCTTTTCACACAACCTTCTATTTAACAATATACAGGGTTAGTCACTTAACATTACCGCTGGATATATTTCGTAAACCACATCAAATACTGACGAATCGATTCCACAGACCGAACGTGTGGAGAGGGGCTAGTGTAATTGGTTATTACAGACCATAAAAAAATGCACAGAAGTATGTTTTTTTACACAAACCTACGTTTTTTAAAATGGAACCACGTTAGTTTTGTTAGCACATCTGAACATATAAACAAATAAGGAATCAGTGCGTTTGTTGCATTGTAAAATGTTAATTACATCCGGAGACATTATAACCTAAAGTTGACGCTTGAGTACCACTCCTCCGCTGTTCGATCGTGTGTATCGGAGAGCACCGAATTACGTAGGGATCCAAAGGGAACGGTGATGGCCTTAGGTACAGAAGAGACTGGAACAGCACATTACGTCCACATGCTAACACCTTTTTATTGGTCTTTTTCACTGACGCACATGTAGATTACCATGAGGGATGAGGTACACGTACACACGTGGTTTCCGTTTTCAGTTACGGAGTGGAATAGAGTGTGTCCCGACATGTCAGGCCAATAGATGTTCAATGTGGTGGCCATCATTTGCTGCACACAATTGCAATCTCTGGCGTAATGAATGTCGTACACGCCGCAGTACATCTGGTGTAATGTCGCCGCAGGCTGCCACAATACGTTGTTTCGTATCCTCTGGGGTTGTAGGCACACCACGGTACACATTCTCCTTTAACGTACCCCACAGAAAGAAGTCGAGAGGTGTAAGATCAGGAGAACGGGCTGGCCAATTTATGCGTCCTCCACGTCCTATGAAACGCCCGTCGAACATCCTGTCAAGGGTCAGCCTAGTGTTAATTGCGGAATGTGCAGGTGCACCGTCATGCTGATACCACATACGTCGACGCGTTTCCAGTGGGACATTTTCGAGCAATGTTGGCAGATCATTCTGTAGAAACGCGATGTATGTTGCAGCTGTTTGGGCCCCTGCGATGAAGTGAGGACCAGTGAGGTGGTCGCCAATGATTCCCCACCATACATTTACAGTCCACGGTCGCTGTCGCTCTACCTGTCTCAGCCAGCGAGGATTGTCCACGGACCAGTAATGCATGTTCCGTAGATTCACTGCCCCGTGGTTTGGGAAACCCGCTTCATCGGTAAACAGGTAGAACAGCAACGCACTCTGTTAATGCCCATTGACGGAATTGCACTCGATGATTAAAGTCATCACCATGTAATTGCTGATGTAGTGATACATGAAACGGATGAAAGCGGTGACGATGCAGTATGCGCATGACACTACTTTGACTCAGTCCACCGGCTCTCGCAATGTCCCGTGTACTCATGTATGGGTTCATGGCAACAGCAGCTAACACACCAACTGCACCCGCTTCTCCTGTAATGGGCCTGTTACGGACCCGTTTGCGTGCTACGACCATACTCGTTGCATACAGTTGGCGGTAGATGTCTTGCAATGTGCGGCACGTTGGATGCTCTCTGTCCGGGTACCGTTCTGCATACACCCTGCAGGCTTCAGCTGCATTTCGTCGACACTCGTCATAGATGAGTATCATCTCCACCTTTTCAGAGTTCGAATACACCATGGTCACAGATCCTACAACACTACACTATCACAGACGTCTGGTAACACGATGTACTACAGTTGGTCTGCGTGCGGAGACGAATGCAGAATAACAATAGCAGCAAGCGTTACATGCGGACACTGCGACAGCTAGAGCAAACCACAACAGTGCACTACAGCCACACTCGTAAACACGGTCGTCATCGTAAACATGTCCCTGCAGATGCTGCTCGCCAACCGTGGCCCGTGTTTGTCACAACACGCAACCGAACGTCGGAGGTTTCAAGCGTCAACTTTAGGTTACAATATCTCCGGATATAAATTTTACAATGCAACAAACGGCACTGATTACGTATTTGTTTATATGTTCAGATGTGCTAACAAAACTAACGTGGTTCCATTTAAAAAAAACGTAGGTTTGTGTTAAAAAACATACTTCCGTGCATTTTTGTATGGTTTGTATTAAAAAATTACACTAGCCACTCTCCTCACGTTCGGTCTGTGGAATCGGTTCGTCAGTATTTGATGTGGTTCACGAAATATATCCAGCGGTAACGTTAGGTGACTCACCCTGTATATACTGTGTTTTGTAGATAATCGAAGCATTAAACCATAAATTTTTTTAACAAAATGAACAAATTTGGAAAACTCGTTTGACAATAAACCTTAAGTTAAATAAGTTTTTAATTTTTGAAAAAGAAATCTGAAGTGCTGTAATGCAAAACGGCAACCATATGACAATGCTTACAAGACAGCCGGACCTGCAGCCCGCCCGTTATCGGCTGTAGCAGCTGTGTTTACTACCGCGCTGGACACAGTCTGTCTTATCAGCTGCCCTTGTGAAACACATGAAAACTATATAAGCACCATTGATGACAAGAGTGATTCAATCACTCAAAACAAATAACTTAACTTTTAATTTGAAAGCTGTGTGTCGAACGGTTCAGAGTTAAGATGCGCACCTGTGCTTAAAGGTTAAACAGATTAACAAACAATATGAGGATGATAGGATTACTTCAAAGCAACCAACCTCTCAATTTCAATCGGCAACCAAGGTGCGACTTGACCCCAACCCGTCCATTCTGACTAAAGCCCTGGTCACAGTCGGCTGTTAATATTTTCAAGGTTAAACTTATTGTTAGACATTAAGACCACTCTGAAGGAACGGCTTACAACATCACTTCTGAATACTTGTTACAAGAAACCCACTTGCCGGAACCACTAGGCCCAGCTAAAATACATCAATAATGATCAAATCTTTCAAATACAGCAACGAACAGCTTAGAACAACAGGATGTTCAGATTATAACTAATGACTAAAAAATGTAATTGCAATCAAAGAATTGAGCCGGTTAACATCTTAATCTAACCACAAGATCCCTCTTTTGTTTAACGTCAATCTGTGCCATGGTACAATTGTTCCAGCTGTATTTACGACCAGGAACTGATTCATTAGAAGATAAATGATCGGATACAAACCATAAAGGAAAGGCAATATAATAGCGGGACAAATCCTCCAACGACAACTAGTGTCTTAGTAAAATACTACGGCCTGTATTTACGATCAAAGAGCCGACCGAGTAAAACTCTGAAGGTCGGGTACAAACCAGAAAATGAGGACAGGTAAACAATGACACAAATCACCACGAGGATTACACAATGTTACTACCCATTATCAGCAAGCAGTTCCTTGAATCCACGGAGCGTCGCAGCGGTTACTGCGCGGTGCCGATGATAGCCAGGTAGAAGAGAGCAGCCAGGCCACGAGCGGCCGTCCGACACGAATGTTGCCAACCAACCGACAGGATGTCGGCCTGAAGCTTGTACTCGACGCTGACCCCTCTGAAGTACTGCGGTATCTTTGCTCCGTACAGGCCCTCCTTGCGCAGCTCGGGGCTTCGGCCACTCGGATTTCGTGACCATCTCTTGTCGCGTCGCTACGAACCCAGTATATATAGATACCAACTCTTCCTCATAGATATTAGCAATGGGGCCGCAAGAAAGGTAGATGGTACTACACCTGAGCCAGTGGTGCCACATAGAACAGTCTACTAACTCAATGGCGCTACGGCTCACCGTGAAGCCATAAATGTTGGGAAAAAAGAGCAGAATCGCGGAGAAAATGACATGCGCAAATTTGATTCTGGCGGCGGCGCTGTAAACCATCGGCACCTGCAATCAAATACATATAAGGGACAATGCGTTCCTGGATCACGCCTCTTTCTAGGGGGCCAGTGTTGCGACAAACCCTGAAAAGTACAAAATCGCGAGGCGCAAAGCGTTGCTTGCGGGCCATTGGCGGCGCCGGATGCAGAGGTGAGTGCAGCAAGTGTAGCAGCGTCCGATGGCGGCAGCCGTGCAGAAGTTCCGCCGGTGATGGTCCGTCTGGTGGGTTAGAGCGTCAGGCGGCGAGAAAGAGTTGCAGCGCCTGTTCTCGTATGTGGGAGCACTGGTTAGTTGTCGAATGCCGTTGCGTACACACTGTACAGAGTCACGTGAAACGAAGTGTGGGCCGTTGTCCAACACAAGTACTTCTGGCAGACCTACGCATAATATGGAGCACAAAGCTTGACTGGAGCTACCTGACATGGTAGAGTTCATAGGGACCGCAAATGGGAACTTGCTAAAAGAGTGTACCACTATGAGCCAACGAGTGTTCCAAAAACATCCTCCAAATTCAATGTGTACCCGTTGCCATGGCAACTGAACCTTAGGCCACGCTAAAGATGTCTGTGGCGGCGCGGATTGGTTTTCCTCGCATGTGCGACACTGTGATGTCATGTGCTCTGTATGGCCGCCCATGCCCTGCCGAGTGCCGTGCCGTCGAGCTAACTGTTTAGTGCGAACAATTCCCCTATGTCCTCGAAAGAGTAATCGCAACACATCCTTTTGAAACGCTTTGGAACACAGAGGATTGTCCACAGTCATTTTGAACTAGAATCTCACCCTGTTCAACTGAAAGGCTACGCCGACGTGCCAAATATCGGCGCACAACTGAGTTCTGGATAAATGAACGAGGCCAAGGAGTGCGACTGTACTGCAACATAATATTGAGGTCAGAGTTTGCTTCCGCGGTCT
This sequence comes from Schistocerca serialis cubense, assembly GCF_023864345.2. Lineage (NCBI taxonomy): Eukaryota > Metazoa > Arthropoda > Insecta > Orthoptera > Acrididae > Schistocerca > Schistocerca serialis. The sequence continues at coordinate 490,177,580 of NC_064646.1, read as the reverse complement.
GTGCAAATTTTCTGTAGCGCAAGGGAAAAGATTGCAGCAATTAAGAGTCCTGTGCATCGATATGGCAACAAGATGCGGCAGAAACAACAAAATCAGGTTCTGAGCCAATCGGAAGGCGAGATATGGCGTCTACATTGCCATGCTTTGTTCTAGGGCGGTACACAATTTCACTAAAGCAATAAATCCCACCCTTGCAATTTCTGAGCAGTTCGTGTAGGAACCGGCTTTCACAGATGTATCAAGGAGAATGTGGCAAATTTGATAAAGGACTAAGGAAAATGCTTGGCAAATGTTTTGATTGTGGCACTATATGGGGCAGAAACATGGACGCTTTGACGAGAGGATGAAAAAGGTTAGAAGCATTTGAGATGTGGATGTGGAGGAGAATGGAGGGAATAAACTGGATGGAAAGAATGAGTAATGAAAGAGTATTGGAAAGGGTTGGTGAGAGAAGATGTCTGCTGAAGGTTGTAAGAGAAAGGAAAAAAAAACTGGTTTTGACATTCACTGAGAAGGGAATGTTTGCTAGTAGATGCTTTGGAAGGATTGATTTGTGAGAGAAGACTGAGAGGAAGAAGGAGATACAAGATGATAGACGACATAAAGGGAAGAGGAAATTACGCACACCTGAAGAGGATGGCAGGAGACCGGACAGACTGGAGAACTACCATGTGAAAACCTGCCTTTTGGCAGAACACTGATGATGATGATGATGATGATGATGATGATGCACTGAGTATGAGTGAGCAACTGAGGCAAAAGCAATAGGATTATCTTGGGAACCAATTCTGTGCGAAGGCACAGCGCCGATTCCGTAGAAAGAAGATTGGAGTTGCAAAACTAGTGGCTTGGTAGGGCCAAAATGCACTAGACATGTCACTAAGCAAAGCAGTTTTGAGTTCCTGAAATGCAATGCGATGCAAGGGATGCAAGGCAGCCGCAATCTGACCAGAATCAAAGTAGTGTGTCATTTTGCCTAATACTGACTGCAGTTCACACACATTGCGAGGAACGGGTAGGTCACGGATTGAAAGCAAATGTGATTCCAGGGGGGTTCACGCCCTGACTGTTTATCGCACGACCTAAGTACTGTAGTTGAGTTTGAAAAAAGTCACACTTTTCGAGATGACACTTGAGTCTTGCAACACTCGAAAAACAGCACGGAAATTGGCAATGTGTTGTATGACCTGAGACCACAATATCGTCAAGGTAATTTGAACGAAATGGTCCTTTTGCAGTCAGCTGTTCCAAGTAACGTTTAAAACTGGCGGGTGCGGAAGCACTCCCGAAGGGCAAACGCAAATACTTCAACAGTCCGAAGCGTGTATTTACAACAGACACTTTCTGTGATTCTTTATCCAACGGAATTTGCAAATAGACATCGCGGAAATGTATCTTAGAAATGTGTAACGTCCTGCACCAAGCCTGTCCCTGAGTTCTTCAGGGCGAAGTAACGCATAAGTGTCAGCTACTGCCTGTGTGTTGACTGTAGCCTTGTACTCAACACAAATGCGAGTGCGACCAGAAGGCTTACGCAACAAAACTAGTGGACTTGCCCATTGACTAGCCTGAATAGGAGCAATTACACTGTTATCCTGAAATTCTTTCAATTCACTGTCTACTTTGACTCTTAAAGCAATTAGAATGGAGTGGCCCTCAAAAAACTTAGGCTCTACCTTTACTTTCAATGTAACATGCGCTAGAAAGTCATTAAATTTTCCCGTTACTTTTTTATTTTATTTATTTATTTATTTATTTATTGTTCCGTGGGACCACATTTAGGAGAAGTCTCCATGGTCATGGAACGAGTCAATACATGAAATTATAACACGATTGTAGAAACAGATAAAATGAAATATAAGAAACATATTCAGGCGACAAGTCGTTAGTTTAAATAAAGAAAATCAAGAATGTAACACTGGAATTTGCTTAATTTTTTAGCTCTTCCAGGAGCTCCTCGACAGAATAGGAGTGAGCCATGAGGAAACTCTTCAGTTCAGACTTAAAAGTGTTTGGGCTACTGCTAAGATTTTTGAGTTCTTGTGGTAGCTTATTGAAAATGGATGCAGCAGAATACTGCACTCCTTTCTGCACAAGAGTCAAGGAAGTGCATTCCACATGCAGATTTGATTTCTCCCTAGTATTAACTGAGTGAAAGCTGCTAACTCTTGGGAATAAGCTAATATTGCTAACAACAAACGACATTAAAGAAAATACATACTGTGAGGGCAATGTCAAAATTCCCAGACTATTGAATAGGGGTCGACAAGAGGTTTTCGAACTTACACCATACACAGCTCGAACAGCCCGTTTTTGAGCCAAAGATACCCTTTTTGAATCAGAAGAATTACCCCAAAAAATAATACCATATGACAGAAGCGTATGAAAATATGCGAAGTGTACTACTTTTCGTGTTGAAATGTCACTTATTTCAGATACTGTTCTAATGGTAAATAAAGCGGCATTTAGTTTCTGAACAAGATCCTGAACATGGGCTTTCCACAACAGCTTACTATCTATCCGTACGCCTAGGAACTTGAACTGTTCCGTCTCGCTTATAACATGTCCATTCTGTCTGATTAAAATGTCAGTTCTTGTTGAATTGTGGGTTAGAAACTGTAAAAACTGAGTCTTACTGTGATTTAGCATCAAATTATTTTCCACAAGCCACGAACTTATTTCATGAACTACATTATTTGATAATGTTTCAATATTACACACAAGATCCTTCACTACCAAGGTGGTGTCATCAGCAAACAGAAATATTTTTGAATCACCTGTAATACTAGAAGGCATATCATTTACATAAATAAGAAACACCAGTGGCCCCAGCACCGACCCTTGGGCAACGCCCCATTTAACAGTGCCCCATTGGGACTGAACATCATTACCACTCTCAATATTGCGGAGGATTACCTTCTGCTTTCTGTTCTTAAAGTAGGAGGCGAACCAATTGTAAGCTACTCCCCTTACTCCATAATGTTCCAACTTTTGCAGTAATATTTTGTTTTCAACACAGTCAAAAGCCTTCGTTAAATCAAAGAAAACACCTAACGTTCGCAACCTTTTATTTAATCCGTCCAAACCCTCACAGAGAAAAGAGACTATAGCATTTTCAGTTGTTAAGCCATTTCTAAAACCAAACTGTACATTTGACAGCAAATTATGTGAATTTAAATGCTGCAGTAACCTTGTATATACAACCCTCTCGATAACTTTAGCAAACACCGATGGCATAGAAATAGGTCTATAATTGTCAACATTATCCCTGTCTCCCTTTTTATAAAGTGGCTTCACTACCGAGTACTTTAATCGGTCAGGAAACCGACCACTCCTAAAGGAAAAGTTACAGATATGGCTAAGTACTGAGCTAACATACGTTGAACAATACTTCAGTATTCTGCTAGATACCCCGTCATATCCATGAGAGTTCTTGGTCTTTAGTGATTTAATTATTAACTCAATCTCCCTCTTGTCAGTATCATGGAGGAGCATTTCAGGTAACAGTCTCGGAACACATTTTCTAAGAGCGCTATATGATTCCCTGTTGGGACTAGGTTTCTATTTAGTTCACCTGCTATATTCAGAAAGTGATTATTAAGTACTGTACATATATGCGACTTATCAGTAACACGGACATCCCCACTACGCACTGATTCTATATTCTCGACCTGTCTCTGCAGACCAGCCACTTCCTTTACGACTGACCATATGGTTTTAATTTTATCCTGAGACTTAGCTACTCTATCTGCATACCACATACTTTTTGCCTTCCTAATAACTTTTTTAAGCACCTTACAATACTGTTTGTAATGGGCTGCTGCATTTAGATTTTGACTGTTTCTAACGTTTTGATATAATTGCCACTTTGTTCTACAAGATATTCTTATCCCTTTAGTCAGCCACCCAGGCTGCCTGTTTGTGCTAGTACCCTGTTTTGAACGTTCTAACGGAAAGCAACTTTCAAAGAGCACGAGAAAAGTCTTGAGGAAAGCATTATATTTATCGTCTACTGTATCAGCACTATAAACATCTTGCCACACTTGTTCCTTGATAAGGTTTACAAAAATCTGTACAGCAACTGGATCAGCTTTCCTAAAAAGTTGGTAACTATATTTAACATGTGTTGCAGCACAAAAATCTTTTAGACTTAAAATTTGTGCATCATGATCTGAAAGGCCATTCACCTTTTTGCTAACAGAATGCCCTTCTAATACTGACGAATGAACAAAAATATTGTCTATGGTTGTTCTACTGTTCCCTTGCACTCTCGTTGGAAAGAATACGGTTTGCATAAGATTATATGAATTAAGGAGGTCTACCAGCATCCTTTTCCTTGCACAATCACTTATACAATTAATATTGAAGTCACCACATATAACTAACTTTTTGTATTTCCTATAAAGTGAACCAAGAACCTTCTCTAGCTTTGGCAAAAATGTTGTTAAATCGGAGTCTGGGGATCTATAAATAACAACAGTAAGAAGTTTAGCTCCACTAAATTTAACCACACCTGCACAACATTCAAACACCTTTTCAGTGAAGTACTTTGAAACATCAATTGACTCAAATGGGATACCGTTTTTCACATACATGGCTACTCCCCCACACCGCAAAGAGCTCCTAGAAAAGCTGCCAGCCAACCTGTATCCTGGTAAAGGAAGCCTCTGAATTATCTCCTTATTTAAGAAGTGTTCAGATATACCAATAATTTCAGAGTCAACATCTATAAGCAGTTCACTAACTTTATCTCTAATACCTTGTATATTTTGATGAAATATACTAATTCCCTCATTAATCGGATACCCAAGCTTTGTAGAAAGTGGTTTCTTTGTTAGAGAGACTTCCCTTAAGCAGGAATACCTATCAGCTGACTTCAATCTAAAAAAGGTACAGCTCTAACACCCACAACTACCGGAATTTTCCCGTGAGTGATCCCACCACCCCCACCTATGCTGTCACCTATAAGTTTTGCCAACCTCCCCTTCCCATACCTGTTGAGGTGCAGGCCATGCCTAGTGAAACCCGTCCTACTGATGGACTCCACCGACACCACTGAAATGTGACTCATGCCTTCTGTCATCAGCGCACCCCCAAGTCTCATGTTATTACGCCTGACGGCTGTATTAAGATGAGGCCGATCTTGACGCTGAAACAGTTCCACGAAATGCACATTCGTGTTGCCAGTCTGAGTGGCTATCTTTTCCAGGTCACCATCTATGTCATACTCCCCATCCCTATCAATACTATTACTTGCCCCACCCACAATCACTACCTGATCCTCTTTAGTAAAATCCCTACATAACCCCCCTATGTTAAAAGTCACCTGAGCCAATCCTGCAATAGGCTTCACAATGCTGGTGACCTGGTACTCACTCCCCAAAACTTCCTGCAACTGCTGGCCTACGCCTCTACCATGAGAACTACCTAACAGCAGAACCTTCTTCTTTCTCTTAGACTTTGCAACTGTCCTAGCCACCGTAACTGCTGAGGTCTGCTGCATACTTCCTACATCTACAGCTACTAGAGATTCCTCTCCACTAGACTCTGACAGTTGGTCATATCTATTACAAACACCAATAGTAAAACTATCTGAAAATCTCCTTCTCCTAGCAGATCTCTTGCCAACAGCCAGCTCCCATTCCTCAACCCCCTTCTCCCTCCTCATCCTATCTAGCTCCTCCTGTGCGTTTTTCAACTGCACCTGAAGGGCACAGATCTTACGCTCCTGCTCCTCTATCAACTTACTCTTGCTACATAACCTGCAGTTCCAGGAGAGGATCTCACCAGAATGCCCACTGGCTTCCCCACTGCATTCCTCCCAGTGAAAATACTACGAACAAGTCTCACACCGCAATCCACTACTCACGAACCTACGGCAAAGCCCACACTTCTCACTCATGGTAAAATTTTACAATTATTGAAACAAGAAAACAACTTTATCTAAGTTCCGCTACTACAATAAGAAGATGTTAAAAACTGACTACAATTATCACAAACTTGCTCTACAAGGGAAGTAACTACTATTATTGACAGTATTAATCAACAACAAATGAGAATATAACAAAATACTAACACAGAAAGAAAATCAAACGTCTAATGACAGTAACGAAACTGAAAGCAGTTCGCAAAAATTTCTTCTGAAGTTATTTCACCGGAAAACACCAAGAACACCGGTTGAAGACTACTAAAGTTCCTAAATAAACTACTATACACAAACAATTAATTAGTACTTAGCTTTCGATGCGCCGCTACAGCTGCAACTGGTCAGCGCGGAATGTAAACACGGGTAAGAGGTTAAGTTGCTCGATACGAAACACTCACAAATATCAGGCCACAAAACAAGAAATGCAGAGGTGAATGAAGAAACCACTAATAAGTCACTTATATAGTAAATATTATCACAAAAACAGTTAAAATATATATATCTGAAACCTAAAAATAGATGAAAACTTAGAGAGCGATCTCACACGCAGTCACGCGCTTATGACGTCACACCAAAGACTTCTGAAAATAGTTCACGAAATTATTTAAGGAAGCTGTCTACAATCTCTTGGGGTACAAATGTAGGGGCCGACAGCACATTGTCGTGGATGCTAAGGCCAAAAACTGAAAAGCATCTAAACCGAAAATGTTTTCATTGTCTCTTGACTTCAGCACAGTAAAATTTGCTCTCCTAGTGTGAGATTTGTAAGTGGTAGCCAAACTACACTGTCCAAGCACTGGAATTTCCTGAACGTTGTAAGTAGTGAGGTGCTTGCTAGATTTAGAAAGGCGAGGTGAGGCTAATTTTTCGTGGGTGGCACGATTAAGCAAACTGACTGAGGCACCAGTATCTAACAGCAAGTTGACAGCCGGCCGAAGTGGCCGAGCGGTTCTAGGGGACTGATGACCTCAGAAGCTAAGTCCCATAGCGCTCAGAGCCATTTTTTGAAAGTTCACACGACGGCCAGAAATTCGTAATGAGAGAAATGGTTTGTTAGAACGCCGTTGCACAGCACTAGGGCGAGGAAGAGGCACAGTCTTAATCTTAATTTTCTCAGAGTCTGTTGTATGTATGGAAAATACAACGTTCTGTGCATGTGCACGAGCCTTTTCTTATGGTATCAGGTAAAATTGGAGTGTTTGTGCTGTTTCAAACAAAATGTTTGGACATGGCCTTTTTTTCACATGTATAACACGTTGCGTTACAAGATGGGCAATCCTCTCCTTTATGGCGAGCAAAACTTCTAGGGCATGACTTGGCTAAGCTCACATTTCTATTTATCTGTCTACGTCGCCGTCCACGTGGCTGTGTACACGATCGTTGTTGTGGCTGGTTGGAGAGGTTGGAAACAAGGAGCGACTCGATGCGACAAATCTGGGCCTGGTGAAACGTATCAGCCGCCATGGAACCCGAATCATATTGCTCTAAGATTTGCAATACTTGAGGAAATGATGGATCAGAGTACTTTAATGTCTGTTCCTGTATTCTGCTATCTGGGACATCGAATGTTATTGCATCATGTATCATTCTCAGTAAAAGTTGCCACAACTACCCTTAAATTGACACTTCCTAATCATGCCTATTAATTCAGTGTACCAACAGCTGTACATATGTGACAGATTTTTCTGCAGGCGAAAGAAATCATATCTAGCTGCAGCTATGTAGTATGCTGGCATAAGCTGGCACCATACACTGTGTGCCATAGAGATCACAGGAAGATTGATCGAGGTCAATGACAGACCTACTGGAAACGGGCCGCCAACGCCCTCCCGGCCAGCAGTATTTAGGATCACCACCGTGGGCTAGAGGCCAGTTAGTTCCAATTAGTTGAAGTGTGTTACACCGAGTGAGTTCCAGTGTGTCACCGAGTGAGAGCTATAGTCACAGCCTCTATCTTAGGCAGCACATAGCAACCAGTATAGTGTACATAGCGGACCTTGTGCTTCATCTGCAATGAGGCTAAAGTGGACTAGGATAAAGAGCGTGGAAAAGCACATGGAAGCTTAAGTATGTCTTCGTTTATGTTAATATAGAACACGGTTAATAATTGTGTGCAGTTTGTGTTGTATAAGGGACTTTCAAAAAGCTACGAGTTGGAGGTATAATTAAAGAAACCAGTACTTTTATGTTAGAAATACTGATCCTGGGTTTTGAGACGTTTGTCCCACGATGACACAAGGTGGTGAATGACTATCATAAAATTCCTGGGCCTGCAATGTTAACCAGTTCCGCACGTACAGCTGGACGTCATTGTCGGAGGTGAATCGTTTGCCCCTCAAAGCCTTTTTAAGGGCACCAAATATGGTATAATCACAGGGACAACAGTGAACGCTCAGCGTTGCTCCCAAACCTTAACCACACTTCGCCAAGCGATCAAATCAAAACGACCAGGCAATCTCACCCGTGAGGTCGTTCTGTTCAACGACCATGCAAAGCCTCATACGCCCAACACAGTCGAGGCACTCCTGCAGAAATTCAAATGGGATGTTCTCGGCCACCCTCCATACACTCCGGACCTCTCTCCCTGTGATTACGCAATTTTTGTTCCCCTTAAAAAAGGTTTGAGGGGCAAACGATTCACCTTGGACGTGCAGAACTGGATAACATCGCAGCCCGGGGAATTTTATGAGACAGGCATTCACCACCTTGTGTCACAGTGGGACAAGTGTCTCAACAGCCGGGATCAATACTTCTAACAAACAGGTACTGGTTTCTGTAATTATGCGTCCGGCTCGTTTCTTTTTGAACGCCCCGTATAGAAAGAAGATACCGACCACCAAACAACGTCCTCTCCTGGCTTCCCACGGCACAGCTGTACAGAGACAACGAGACAACATAAAAGATGGCTAACGATGATTCAGCATGTGGACTTGCTGGTCGAAGTATTGAGTTAATGCAGCGATTACTTGGTCATAGCTGTGTTCGTCGGGAGACGCGGTTAGGAATGATTTTTGTGTTAACCTGGACACTGGGAATCCCACAATCTAAAGGAAGTATTGCAACGTTGAGCACCTTGAACACGATGAACTTGACGATGTGCTTGGAACTGAGTCAGGTATTCAGTCCATTCCTCCTCTGTTTCCTTAAATTGCCGGAACGTTGGTGTACTGGTTTGCGGCACTTATAGGGCTGGTTGGTTGTGCGGCCGCCGCAGCTCATGCAGCTAGTAGTTGTTGTATTGTCATCAGTAAGGTAGCAATTTGTTGGTTCTGAAACTGAAAGGCCTGTGTTACATCCCTCACATTGGCCGTCTGCGGCTGAAGCGCGGGGGACAGCGGCTGGAGGGGGCGGGTAATTCATGTTTTACACAAATAGGCTACGTTATATCAAAAAGCAAGCAAAGCCTCTGAAAACAGAAATTTGATTAGTTCTCCCTTTCTGGAATACGTGCAACAACAGAACAACAAGTAAGCAAATAGAAACACATGAACACGGTCATCCCTGCAATCTAAAACATAAGAGAAGCAAGCAAAAGCTTCGGCCAAGTTGATTAACTTCGATGGCCAGTGAATTATCCTCGTTCGCCACTGTCGACCGCAAGGAAGCAAGGGAGAGGATGTTGTTATTGGTGGTCGGTATCCTCTTTCAGCAACACAGTGGCTAACGTCCATTAACGTGGTTCTTTATTTACATGAGCTGGAAGCTTTACTTTTCTTGAATAGTGTCCATGTGTTGTGCTACAAGCTCATCAGTAATAGTCGTCTTTCAGACTGATGTAAGTTCAATATTCACTGCTGGTAAGGTACAATTCTAATTTAGGTAAACTAGTCCCGCTATAGTATCTAATCTGGTCTCTATGTACTTTAGTATGTTATCTACTCCCTCCTTCCTACATGCAGCTATCTACATCTACATCTACGTGATTACTCTGCTATTCACAATGAACCACCTTCAAGCTGTCTCTCTACCCTTCAAAAATTGTTCAAATGGCTCTGAGCACTATGGGACTTAACTGCTGAGGTCATCAGTCCCCTAGAACTTAGAACTACTTAGATCTAACTAACCTAAGGACATCACACAAACCCATGCCCGAGGCAGGATTCGAACCTGCGACTGTAGCGGTCGCTCGATTCCAGACTGTAGCGCCTACAACCGCTCGGCCACTTCGGCCGGCCTCTACCCTTCCACTCTCGAACGGTCCAGGTGAAAAACGAGCACTTAAATTTTTCGGTGCGAGCCCTGATTTCTCTTATTTTATCGTGATGATGATTTCTCCTTGTGTAGGTGGGTGCCAACAGAATGTTTTAGCAATCAGAGGAGAAAACGAGTGATTGAAATTTCATGAGAGGATCCTGCCGCAACAAGAAACGCCTTTGTTTCAATGATTGCCACTCCAGTTCACGTATCATGTTTGTGACACTATCTCCCCTAGTGCGCTTCTTTGAACTTTTTCAACGTCCTCTGTCAGTCTCACGTGATGAGGATCACACCGCACAGCAATACTCGAGAATAGGGCGCACAAGCTTGGTGTAATCAGTCTCTTCAGTAGACCTGTTGCACCTTCCAAGCATTCTAACAATAAATCGTAGTCTTTGCTTTGCTTTACCCACAAAATTATCCATGTGATCCTTCCAATTTAGGTTATTTGTAATTGTAAACCCTAAGTATTTAGTTGAATTTACATCCTTCAGATTTTTGTGACTTATCGCGTAATCGAAATTTAGCGGATTTCACACGTTTCTTTATTCAGTGTAAACAGCCACTTTTCGCACCATACAGATATCTAAATCATTTTGCAATTCGCTTTGGTCATCTGACGACTTTTCAGGACTGTAAATCACAGCCGGCCGGAGTGGCCGAGCGGTTCTAGGCGCTACAGTCTGGAACTGCGCGACCGCTACGGTCGCAGGCTCGAATCCTGCCTCAGGCATGGATGTGTGTGATGTCCTTAGGTTAGTTAGGTTTAAGTTGTTCTAAGTTCTAGGGGACTGATGACCTCAGAAGTTAAGTCCCATAGTGCTCAGAGCCATTTGAACCATTTAGCCATCTGGTAAATCACAGCACCATCTGCAAACAATCTAAGACGGATACTCAGATTGTCTCCTGTTGTTAATATAGATAAGGAACAGCACTGGGCCTATAACACTACCTTGGGGAACGCCAGATATTTGTTCTGTTTTACTCGATGAGTTTCCGTCTATTACTAGGAACTGTGACCTTCCTGACAGAAAATCACAAATCCAGTAGCACAACTGAGGCGATATTCCATAGACACGTTTGGTTAGAAGACGCTTGTGAGGAACGGTGTCGAAAAACTTCTGGAAATCTTAAAATATGGAATCGAGACTATTGTCCACATTAATCTTTCATGAAGATTTGAGAGAAGCGATGATTACAGTGAACTTTCTAGTTTACTTACCTTTTCAAGTAGAGTTGGCTCCTTCTTGTCTAGGAAATTCTCACATTTGAAGTCCTCATGGTTGAATTGATCTAAATAAATTTGTTCATTGCTGTTGCAGAATTTTTGTTGTAACGTTAATATATTTTGTCACATTTTAATATATGATACAGTCTTTTGATTTTTCACATTAACAAAGCCGAAACTACATTGATCGCACAAAATACAAAATACGTCAGTTCACATCAGAGGCATGCTTACTACTGTCTCACTCAGCGGAAGTAAGAATGTTCCAAAGGGATTACAATTTTTCTTGACAAATGAATTTCTATGACTTTTGATTATTATTTCATAAATGAATCCAGAAATAAACATAGTAAACAGTACTAGATTGCGCACTTAATGACAGAAATTTTAAGTGTGCCAAATAATTCGTAATTTCAAATGTTTCTAAAAAAATAATTTCAACTGTACATTCAGAACTAGTATTTATCGATTATAACATCCAAAAATAAAGTAATTCCTTTCCATAAATTTTAGCTTGAAATATAACATACTGTGCATAAAATTATATGAAAGTTTTCAGAAAAGCAGCTGAGTTAATATTGACCTGTCCAAAATTCGCCGCGCGGGGTAACAGCGGGGTCGTGGTTGCCTTGTCACGGTCCGTGCGGCTCCCCCCGTCGGAGGTTCGAGTCTTCCCTTGGGCATGGGTGAGTGTGTTGTCCATAGCATAAGTTAATTTAAGTTAGATTAAGTAGTGTGTATGCTTAGGGACCAATGAGCTCAGCAGTTTGGTCCCAGAAGACCTTAACACAATTGTTTTTTCCAAAATTCGAAAAATACTGGTGGAGGAAAAATAATGCTAGAGGAGGACGTGCCATAGCACGTAGCCTGTGATGAACCAAACCCTCTCTCTGAGTAGCTGACAGACGCCAAACTGAATGACTCGATGAGTGAAGCCCTCAGGTCAGCGATGGCGGCCAAACTACATGCTGTCGCGAGGGCGTTGGTGGTATGTTGTGTGTGGGTGTGTCTCTGGCCTCTCTAGCCATAGGCGCACTTGATCCAGCCTCTGATAATCGAAATTCACGCTTCATCTTTGTAACCGGTGTGCTGGCGACAGCTTACGTCAGTACAGTCAATAGGTTATTTTATTCAAAAGCTTTAAGATTTTCTGCATACAAAATTTAGAGGCATTACTTTTCAGCACGTAATCGTATGTTCATTTTTAGCAATTTTCTCATCATTACTATCTTTATTGTATTTTTATCAGTGTGACTTACGTCAAAGTATTCATTAGAATCACACATTTCAGGCTTTTCATTTCTGTTTGTCGCCTCAACATCAATAATAATCTGTACGCGGGAGCCAGATTCAACAGTCTGATGACTCTTTCCTTTGCCATCTTTATTTTCTACATGAGCGGGAATGTGTTTGAATAAAGATCCAGCGAGTGATCTAGCCTTTACAGTCTTTGCTTATCTTAGCTTTCTATTATGAGAATCAGATAGGTGAATTCTTGTCACTAAAAGAAAGGATTTGCAAGATTATTTCGGTGACACATCATAGCCTAAAATCCATTAACAGTAATTTTTTCTCTACCAATAGCCTGTAGGCTCGTAGTAGGGAATAGATAGTTAGCATTGGAATCATAAACGCATGGTCATTTTCAAATGAATGTTGTCTGTAGCGATTTTATTGCGGCTGACAATAAAGCCAGACTGTGTGTGGATAAAAAGATTATTTATTTTTCTGTTTGATAATACATTTTTTGTTTGTTAAATTCACGATTCTGCAATTTGCAACACATTTTGAAATATCAAATATCGTTTAATGCAGTATAACTAGATTCATCAGACAACTGGTTACGATTCTACAGTTTTTAAATTTCATGCTATCTTTTACAAAAATTCTAAAATTCTAAATACAACCTTGCCATGGCTTGATAATGGGTAAGCAGGTATCTACACTTACTTTTTGCGTGTGTATGGGACCTCAGGCTACAAATTGCATCCTATCTACTGAACTTATTTTAGCCTTTCACAAGCTTCTACATCGTCGCGGAGAAACAGTGATCCGTGTATGTAGTAAGTTTCCTTTAATTTACGTCTAAGGTCACAAACTTTTTGTTAACAGATTACCGATTTCGGTCTTTAATGACCATCATCAGATCTGTTTCATAAAAACATTAGAACTTTGTTTTTATGAAACGGATGTGATGATGGTCATTAAAGACCGAAACCGGTAATCTGTTAACAAAAAGTTTGTGACCTTAGACGTAAATTAAAGGAAACTTATTATTTTAGTCTTGTTCGGGATTTGATTAAAAATTGCCTGGTCCTACAGGTTTCCAGATCTTAAGGCCATCAACAGCTGGAGGCCCCTCCATGAGCAGAGACCCGGGGCGGGTTTGCGTCATCCCCCCCCCCCCTCCTCCCCGCCCCTAGCCACCATCCCATCCCATCGCTTAGTTTGCCAATGATCCTGTGTATAAAACACTTTCAAGCGTGTGACTACTCTATAAATGAGTTAATGTGTTAAATATATGATGTTGGAAGATGTTAAGTGCTCTTACTGTTCATCTACGTCTACATGTATACTTTGCAGATCACAGTTAACTGCCTGGCAGAGAGTCCATCCAACCACCTTCACAATAATTCTCTGTTATTCCACTCTCGAACAGCGTGTGAAAAAAAAAAAAAAGACATTGCACCTATATCTTTCCGTGCGAGCTCTGATTTACATTATTTTATTATGATGATCGCTTCTCCCTATGTAGGTCGGCGTCAACAAAATATATTCACATTTGAAGGAGAAAATCTGTGAAAAGATTTCGCACCAAATTCTGCATCATGTCCGTGACACTCTCTCCTCTATTTCGCGATAATAGAAAACGTGTTGGCCTTCTTTGAAGTTTCTGGGTGTACTCTGTTAATCCTATCTGGTAATTATTTAAGTAAAGGTATTTGTCTCACACATGTCAATGTTTATGACATCTCCTAAAGTGTGTGTCGCACAACGATATAATTGTGTGTGTACATTCAGTAGTATGTAAGGATACTGTGTGCAAATTGATTGCGAATAGGTATAGTAATAAAGAGGCAATAAATTAAAACGTCATAGTTTATGCGATTTTACCGCGTAAGTAGCGAAAATTTAGTTAGTCATTAAATTTTTTTCCTTTCATAATTTTGTGCGGGATGTGAGATAAAAAAAGTATGAAAAATGTTTGCAAATACTTGTGAAGTTTGTTGGAAGTTGCTTCGTGCACTCATTTTCGAATAGTGGATAAATATAGTCTGGGGTGTTTCACGCGCCGTGAGGTACCCTGCCTCAATACGTAAAATTTCTAACTTTAAACATTTTCCTTTATTGTATTTTTCAATTCCCCATCCGGGGCAGGCTAGTAGGAGCATAGGCGCTGCTCTTCAGCCGAGATATGTTACGAGTGGTTATGAGGACATTTAAAACAGTAAAAGAAGAAAACATTTTGGAACATAGATAAAATCACACACTGTGAGGATTAAAGGACACAAGGCGAAGTACGGTAGGGGCATAAAGAGTCACAGAACGATTAAAACGGCCACGCGATGAGCGGCGTAGCACGGAACCATCATGGACAGCAAAACTATATAAAATTTGATCATACTGTAGAATGGCACCGAGCACAACACTCAGCACACTAAAGCCTCACTTCCTATGTTACAACTTTAGCGTAAGATTGTACCACTTCATGAGCATAGTATGACTTTACATTTCCACATTTGCTGAATAATACTCCCTTTGTCAGAAAAGTTCCAGGACAGTTTCTTTTGTTTTTGAGTTTTTCAGTTGTGAAAAGGAACAAATGTTTTCATGTTACTTCCTATGTGTGAGTCTTTGAAATGACTTCGGCCACGTTTATGTGCAAACTCACAGGTGGCAGGGCTGTGCTTAGCAACACACTGTTTAGGTTCTTGGCGCATTAGGTACGGTGGCTCAATGGTTGCTGACTGTGAGCAAAGAGTGAACATTAAGTTCTGTGTTAAGCTCAGTAAAACGCCTAGTGAAACATGGACACTGATTAGGCAAGCATATGCAGGCGAAGCGTAGTCAAAGTGACACCTTTTCGGGTGGCACAAAAACTTTCTAGAAGGCGGAGATTCAGTGTAAGACGATCTGGTCGCCTGTCTACATCACATGGAGCGTGTAAGGCAATTATTGCAGGAGGGCCGTCATGTTACTGTGCGTATGATATCAGAACAACTCAATTTTAATCGTTAGGGAAACGGAAATCTAATGCTAAACTCGCCCCTCGCATGCTAACGGATGAACAGAAAGAGGAAAGACGAAGAATTTCTGCTGAACTACTTGATAGACCCAGACGTGATCCCACATTTATCTCACAGATTATTGTTGGGGATGAAGGTTGGTTCTCCCTGTATATGACCCTCACACGAAGCGTCAATGTCCTGAATGGCGGCGTCCAGGCTGACCAGCCTAGAAAAAAGTCAAACGACTACCTTCGAGTACAAGTCAGTGTTGATGGCATTATTTGATAGTAAACGATTAGTTTTCTCCAGATGGCATTCTCAGGACAGTTTCTTACTGCATGACAACGCAACACCCCATACCGCTTTTTCTGATACCAAGTATCTGGCTGGACATTCTGTTATTGACATCCTTCGTCCGCCATATTCGGCTGATATGTCACCTTGCAATTTTTTTTATTGTTTCCGTGAGTGAACAGGTGAATGAAAGGAAAGCTTCGTCAAGATATTGCAGACATTCAGCGGACTGCGAGAAATGAGCTTAAAGCATAGCAGTTTACAATTTCCCTGCTTGCTTCGAAGACCCCCAGAATCGTTGGCAACTGTGTATACAGGGTGGTCCATTGATCGTGGCCGGGCCAAATATCTCACGAAATAAGCGTCAAACGAAAAAACTACAAAGATCGAAACTTGTCTAGCTTGAAAAGGGAACCAGATGGCGCTATGGTTGGCCCACTAGATGGCGCTGCCATAGGCCAAACGAATATCAAGTGTTTTTTTTTTGAATAGGAACCCCCATTTTTATTACATATTCGTGTAGTGCGTAAAGAAATATGAATGTTTTAGTTGGACCACTTTTTTCGCTTTGTGATAGATGGCGCTGTAATAGTAACAAACATATGGCTCACAATTTTAGACGAACAGTTGGTAACAGGTATGTTTGTTAAATTAAAATACAGAACATAGGTACGTTTGAACATTTTATTTCGGTTGTCCCAATGTGATACATGTACCTTTGTGAACTTGTCATTTCTGAGCTGTTACAGCGCGATTACCTGTAGATACCACATCAATGCAATAAATGCTCAAAATGATGTCCGTCAACCTCAATGCATTTGGCAATAAGTGTAACGACATTCCTCTCAACAGCGAGTAGTTCGCCTTGCGCAATGTTCGCACATGCATTGACAATGCGCTGACGCATGTTGTTTGGCGTTGTCGGTGGACCACGATAGCAAATATCCTCCAACTATCGTTACAGAAGGAAATCCGGGAACGTCAGATCCAGTGAACGTGCGGGCCATGGTATGGTGCTTCGACGGCCAATCTACCTGTCATGAAATATGCTATTCAATACCGCTTCAACCGCACGCGAGCTATGTGCCGGACATCCATCATATTGGAAGTACATGGCCATTCTGTCGTGCAGTGAAACATCTTGTAGTAACATCGATAGAACATTACGTAGGAAATCAGCATACATTGCACCATTTAGATTGCCATCGATGAAATGGGGACCAATTATCCTTCCTCCCATAATGCTGCACCATACATTAACCCGCCAAGGTCGCTGACGTTCTACTTGTCGCAGTCATCGTGAATTTTCCGTAGCCCAATAGTGCATGTTATGCCGGTTTATGTTACCGCTGTTGGTGAATGACGCTTCGTCGCTAAACAGAACGCGTGCAAAAAATCTGTTATCGTTCCGTAATTTCTCTTGTGCCCAGTGGCAGAACTGCACACAACTTTCAAAGTCGCCGCCATGCAATTCCTGGTGCATAGAAATATGGTACGGGTGCAATCGATGTTGATGTAGCATTCCCAACAACGACGTTTTTAAGATTCTAGATCCTCGCGCAATTTGTCTGCTACTGATGTGCGGATTAGCCGCGACAGCAGCTAAAACACCTACTTGGGCATCATCATTTGTTGCAGGTCGTGGTTGACGTTTCACATGTGGCTGAGCGCTTCCTGTTTGCTTAAATAACGTAACTATCCGGCGAACGGTCCGGACACTTGGATGATGTCGTTCAGGATACCGAGCAGCATACATAGCACACTCCCGTTGGGTATTTTGATAGCAATAGCCAAACATCAACACGATATCGACCTTTTCTGCAATTGATAAACGGTCCATCTTAACACTAGTAATGTATCACGAAGCAAATACAGTCTGCACTGGCGGAATGTTACGTGATACCACGTACTTATACGTTTGTGACTATTACAGCGCCATCTACCACAAAGCGAAAAAAGTTGTCGAACTAAAACATTCATATTTCTTTACGTACTACACGAATATGTAATAAAATATTGGGGTTCCTATTTAAAAGAAAACGCAGTTGATATCTGTTTGACCTATGGTAGCGCCATCTAGTGGGCCAACCATAGCGCCATCTGGTTTCCCTCTTCAAGCTACACAAGTTTCGTTCTTTGTAGTTTTTTCGTTTGACGCTTATTTCGTGAGATATTTGGCCCAGTCACTATCAGTGGACCACCCTGTAGATACCCGACGGGATTACACCGACTGGAGCAAAGGTCTTTACTTCGTAAGTGCAGTTTTCTATTATTAAAAGGTCTTGTCCTGGAGCTTTGCAGACAAAGAGTGAAAAATCGTATTTTTGTAGCCCCTGGAAGCTGTTATATAGGCAACCTGCAACTGTTTCGTTGTGACCGAATGTCTGTTCAGCCATCTGGTAGTGTAGACAAGGGTTCGTAGCACCGTTCCCCGGCTCTCGTAAGTTCCAGCGGTGTGAAGGGGGAGCGGCTGACGTGGGGACGCCGCGTGACCTCGAAGTGCCGAGTGCGGCGGTCTGCTCGCCGGCTGCCCCGTGTAACGGTCGCCGCTGGTGGAAATCCCTGGCCTCGCCACCGCCTGCCGGCCAGACACGTCTCAGCTCGCCAATCGCAGAACCTCCCATTACTGGCCAGTAATGACGGAGCTGACCCGCAGCTGCGTCACTCACCGGGAAGGAGGCGTCGGAAAGTCCCAACGGCCGTCCAGCTACCAGCCCGCCTCCCTGTCTTCCAGTCTCTCGACTGACGGTGACTCCAAAGAAATCGATATACGTATAGGGGTGTTCCTTTTAACTGAAGACATTGAAATATCTCAAAAATCACACCCCGTATAAAAAATTGTAATTCCTTTCGACACATCGAAATTAAACACGTAACCAGTTTGTAGTTGCCATACACTTCTTTATTACAAACACATGCTGTTAATGAAATTAACACTAACAACGTACTCACAGACACCTTCCAGGTCCTTAAATTTCCCTCTTCCACCATGATACCCAGACCGGAGTTTGCTCGCGTCGACCACTGCCAATTATCTGAAACTTGAACTCATCAATGGCAGACAACATTCTGGCGCATCAGATACACAAATCATATCTGCCCAACTCGTTATAAATAAACCTTTAATTATGCAGGGCACAAATGAACCCAAGCAGAAATAACCTACTTGTTGTGGAGCGAGTTGTTTGTCAAATCTTATGTGACTTAACTGCCAAGGTCATCAGTCCCTAAGCTTACGCACTACTTAAACTAAATTATCCTAAGGACAAACACACACACACCAATGCCCGAGGGAGGACTCGAACCTCCGCCGGGACCAGCCGCACAGTCCATCACTGCAACGCCCTAGACCGCTCGGCCAATCCCCCGCGGCCTAACCTACGTGACCATTTACCCAGTAACGGCTCTTAAAAGCTGATTAGCCAATTCTTTAGAACAAACAACTAAAATAGTAACATAGAAACAGGATATAGGGAAAATTATTTCGGCCCGCTCTCGAACGCCAGGGACAGACTTACGCACTACTTGGCATGACCTCTAGCTACGCATTAAGCACGCCTTCATGTCTATTTGTTGTCCGTAGCTAGCACTCCCTTAAATGCCGTCAACATATCACGCGGCCAGACCAAATACAGTGACAATTAACTTGAGTAACATCTAACAGACGCGAAGGAAATCTGTTATTCAAATCTCAAGGAATTCCCAGTCACCGTCGGCAGCGGATCAGCACTCCAAAGGCTAAAGACGCCCCAGCAGCTGGCCACGCTCCTTCGTCGTACCGACTCGGTCACTCGCTAGCACCACACGTCACTGCCGCTCACACAGCTGACACCCGAACTCAAGCCCGTGCAGAGCGCGCGCGCCGCCGTTACATAGCCATCCGCCAAAGATGCGAAGACGACAAGCACGCATCGAAAGTCGACTCACAACCATCGGGATGACAATCGATGGAGACTGGCGCCAGGAGCGCACCAGTCCACCAACTGGCTAGTCTGCGTGGGTGCGTGTGTGGGTGGCGGGCGGCAACTTTGAAACCTTCAACGGGAACCGTCGTTTTTTTTGCAGATTACGATACTACAGCAATATCTACATACGTATGTCTGAAACATTTTCTTCGTTTCGCCACAGATGGCGCTGTAATCGGAGGAATAGAAATGGCCATACAGTATTAATTTACGATACGCTAGTCAATGTCTCTTGAATTCCAATGGCACATAGGACCCCGCTTCCATGCTGTAAGGGTAGGACAGGTCTAGTATTTCATAACTTCTAATTGGAAACCCCATTCGCAGAGCTGTGTTCCTACGGCACATCGTATAGGGGACTACTCGACGCGTCACCGTGGCCGTGTAGCGGACTGCGACTCATCATAACACTGCGACAGGAGGTCACGTGTCGTGTTGACGTAGACGAGATAGCGCTTCTAAACGTTACAAAACTTGCACCAGCTGTGACACAGTCGGGTGTATGAACAGTGATCCAGTACTGTCAAATGTTTTATATTCCATTCTTTGATCACAATATCAATTCTTTTGACAATGACCAATTTTAGTCAGTAATGACCATCCTCAGATTTTTCTACACCATGGAAATGGAAAGCAACAAGACACTAAATTTCTTGGCTCTTACAATCACAAGAAACAACCACCAACATGACTTCTCCATCTACAGAAAACCAACATCCGCAAGCACTGTTATCCACAGCCGGCCGGTGTGGCCGTGCGGTTCTAAGCGCTTCAGTTTGGAACCGCGTGACCGCTACGGTCGCAGGTTCGAATCCTGCCTCGGGCATGGATGTGTGCGATGTCCTTAGGTTAGTTAGGTTTAAGTAGTTCTAAGTTCTAGGGGACTGATGACCACAGAAGTTAAGTCCCATAGTGCTCAGAGCCATTTGAACCATTTTTTGTTATCCACAGCTCATCCAACCACCCGACAGTGCATAAATATGCCAGTTTCACATACATGCTCCACAGGATAAACAGAACACCTCTTAAACCAGGAAAATACACCCAGGAACTAAATATAATCAAACAAATTGCTGTTGATAAGGCCGTAATGGCATCGTCAGAACATATAAATATGTATGTTTTTACGATCAATTTAGGACATGGTGCAGAAAAGATCTGAGGATGGTCATTACTGACTGAAACCGGTCATCGTTAAAAGAATTGACATTGTGATCAAAGACTGGAATAAAAAACATTTGACAAAACCTGCACACTATACGAAAGCATAGTTTCGCGCCGATTTATACTGATAAAATTTTCCCAGGCTTCCAGCCGCGTCCAGTAGTTTAAAATCCACGAGCTTTCTGCCGAGCACTCCTCGGCCATTGTCAAGCAGTGATCGTCGAATGATTGCTGCCGCCGTCCTTATATAGCCGCCCTGTCTTCAGTGACGTCACTGGTGCTCGCTCCAGATCCACATATGGTAAAGTTTTCACTCCGCGCTTGCTACCCCCGCTTCAACTTTCCGATGGCCGGATTCCAAGCTATGCTTACCTGCTCGCCGCCGTCTTTATTGAGGGTCTTGTCAGAAATTTTTAACTCGATCTCTTCTTTTTATGACACGGTCCCAAAAAACTAGTAGTCCGCGTGATAACACATGTCTCAGCAAATACTTGCACACACACTTGCCTACACACCTAGCTATCATTTGCAGAACAGACTTGCGAGTGGTCGATGAATGTTGTAACCACAGAAGAAAAAACTGAAATGGTCTTGATTTATGGAGAATGTAGGAGAAATGCTGAGGCTGCTGCTGCCTTGCATGCTGAGTGTTTTCCAGAGAATCCTAGTTCTCGTTCGTTCTTTTATACGGCTGTGACCGCCTTTATGTCTAACGGCAGCGAACAGACCGGCAAAACGAAACGGAGGAAATGTTTACATGAGAAGTTAATGAAATAGCTGTACTAGCGGCAGTGTACCACAACCCACGGATAAGCACCCGACAACTACACGGCGATTCCGGTACGCCCGTAGGTGACCCAATTCTGCATCGTCATAAGTATCATCGATACCACGCATCAATGCATCAAGAACTTCATGGCGCCGATACCCATAACCGGGTAGTGTATTGTGAACGGCCACGTCAACAAATGTAAACGACTCCCACGTTTTTGCGGAGATACTGTTTTCCGATGAGTCTACATTCACGAACCATGGTAGCGTTAACCGTCATAAGGCGCTTTACTGGAGTGTATACAATTCCTACTGGTTAAGGCAAGTTGACCATCAACATCCTTGGTTAACTTGTGGTGTGGCATCATGCGGAACAAACTATTCGTATTTTAACGAGAGCACTTTGAATGGACGCAAGTATCGAATGTTCTTGGAACATTCCAGTACTACTGCAGGACACTGCCCTGGACGTTCGAAAACTTATGAGGTTTCAGCATGACTATTGTTCAGAGCATTACGCAATTGAAGCACACCAGGTATTTGGCCGTGTTTACACTTGTCAGTGGATCGGCAGAGGTGGCCATATTAATTGGCTCGTTAGATCGCCCGAATTCTTTCTGTGGGTATATTTAAAAGATAAGGTGTACAGGGCATGAAGACAAGGTCGACCGCATCACAAACGCCTGTGCTGACACGCGTGTCAGCGCTTGACTTTACGCCATAACAAAATCATATTTTGTAACATTTATTTTAATTTTTTATGTGAACGGAACGTTAGAATCTGAAATCTGTAGTACATTCAGAAAGTACACTACTGGCCATTAAAATTGCTACACAAAGAAGAAATGCAGATGATAAACGAGCATTCATTGGACAAATATATTATACTAGAACTCACATGTGATTACATTTTCACCCTATTTGGGTGCATATACCCTGAGAAATCAGTACCCAGAACAACCACCTCTGGCCGTAATAACGGCCTTGATACGCCTCGGCATTCAGTCAAACAGATCTTGGATGGTATGTACAGTTACACCTGCCCACGCAGCTTCAACACGATACCAGAATTCATCAAGAGTAGTGACTGGCGTAATGTGACGAGCCAGTTGCTCGGCCACCATTGACCAGAAGTTTTCAATTGGTGAGAGATCTGGAGAATGTGCTGGCCAGGGCAGCAGTCGAACATTTTCTGTATCCAGAAAGGCTGGTACAGTACCTGCAACATGCAGTCGTGCATTATCCTGCTGAAATGAAGGGTTTCGCAGGGATCGGATGAAGGGTAGAGCCACGGTTCGTAACACATCTGAAATTTAACGTCCACTGTTCAAAGTGCCGTCAATGCGAACAAGAGGTGACCGAGACGTGTAACCAAGGGCACCCCATACCATTACGCCGGGTGATACGCCAGTATGGCGATGACGAATACCCGCTTCCAATGTGCGTTCACCACGATGTCGCCAAACACGGATGCGACCATCATGATGCTGTAAACAAAACCGGATTCATCCGAAAAAATGACGTTTTGCCATTCGTGCACCCAGGTTCGTCGTTGAGTAGACCATCGCAGGCGCTCCCGTCTGTGATGCAGCGTCAAGGGTAACCGCAGCCATGGTCTTCGAGCTGATACTCCATGCTGCTGCAAGCGTCGTCGAACTGTTCGTGTAGATGGTTGTTGACTTGCAAACGTCCCGATCTGTTGAATCAGGGATCGAGACGTGGCTGCAATATCCGTTTCAGCCATGGGGATAAGATGCCTGTCATCTCGGCTGCTAGTGATACGAGGCCGTTGGGATCCAGCACGGCGTTCCGTATTACCCTCCTGAACCCACCGATTCCATATTCTTCTAACAGTCATTGGATCTCGACCAACGCGAGCAGCAATGTCGCGATACGACAAACCGCAATTGCGATAGGCTACAATCCGACCTTTGTCAATGTCGGAAACGTGATGGTACGCATTTCTCCTCCTTACACGAGGCATCACAACAACGATTCACCAGGCAACACCGGTCAACTGCTGTTCGTGTATGAGAAATCGGTTGGAAACTTTCCTCATGTCAGCACGTTGTAGGTGTCGCCACCGACGCCAACCTTGTGTGAATGATCTGAAAAACTAGTAATTGGCATATCACAGCGTTTTCGTCCTGTCGGTTAAATTTCGCGTCTGTAGCACGTCATCTTCGTGGTGTGGCAGATTTTAATGGCCAGTACTGTACGTTGATAAGGCTGTTTGCGATTGTTGTGGCAGGTGTAAGATCACCCTCTTCCTCGTTTTCTTGCGGTCTGTGTCGCAGTTGGTGGTGTCTGTACTGGTTATATAGTGGGTTACGACTACGGAATTCAATAATTTCTGCACGTCCCCTTTTCATATCTGCTCCTCCGTTATTCTGACCAAATTATTCTGCATTGTGGTTGCTCACCAGATTTTTTCCAGCATTCGGTGCCCAGTTATAATTTTTTTTACTAATCCATCATCAGTTTTGACACCCGTAATTATTCCTCTTCTCGATATTCCACCCGCCATCATTTTGTCCTTGATTGTGTTCGAAGTCTCTTTTACCTGTTGTATCTGGAGTGGTATCCATTTTCTGAGTGCGCACTTCTCTGGTTGTAGTTATTTTGCTTCTGGCGATGCGGTGCTCATCCAGAATGGATTTTGCTGTGGCGCCTTCCTTCTCTGCTGTGCAGTGCGCAGATTCTAACGTGCAGAGTGTTGTGTAAAGTGTCTATACACACGTCACATCTTCTGGAAAACACTTGCAGTCCTTGCTCCCTGTGGCGGTGCCTAATGATTTCTCTTGGCATGTGCTGTACGTCTAGAAACTGGTTTTTCTTAATCTTTCCTTTTCTTGTGTCTTCTGCAATAATCATCTTGTGCTTTATTCTGTCCTGACTTTCCTTCAGCCAGTAACTTCCAATCTCTAAATTCTTCATATGAGCCACATGTGGTTGCTATGCCTCTCATTTTCACTACTGCCATTCCTTCCAAATGCCTGCAAATAAAATAAAATTTGTACTGTAGAGACGAAGACAGCGGCAACGATAAACTCATTTGCCAAATCCAAGACTTTGGTTGCAATGCGTTCCCTTCACCCTGCTTTGGAATTTCCTGACTTGCAGGTAGTCCTTGTAGACAAACGCTATCTGGCCTGTCATGCTCTTCCTGGCACTCGTTTCGACTCTTCTTACTTTTTCCTGCCCCTGCACCTTGTGCAAGCTCCCGCTATTGCTAATTCGAAGCACAATTCGCTGTCAGCATGATCGTGACTCCTACCTAATGATACACAGTTATGTGACTGCTTCCATAAACCGACCTCACAGACGTCGCCCTGTCCTTTCGTTGCACTTTCAAACACTTTTTAAACCCCTACACTTTTTTTTCTTCTCCATCCGCGAACTGATAACTTCTTGCTGAGTTTTGAAAATAAGTAGCGCCTGTACTTCTTCACCTTTCGCGGCCAGTACCGATTCTGTACTGAGTTCTCCGATTTCATTCTCTGTCACTTCTCGATTCTCGTTCCCCAAATGATTTTTGACTTCTTGGAACCTCTTGTTGATAAGTTTCTCTGTTTTTTCTTGTTGCGACTCCACGTTTTCAGTTGTTTTTCAAACTTTTACGATGGGCTCCTACTATTCCTATATGTTTCCCTCTTCTTTCGCTTTATAGCTTCTCCCTTTCGCTGTTTGCGCTTCGTCCTTCGTCTCCTCATCTGTTTTATTAGTTTCCTCAGCCAATTTAGTAACTTTTTCCGTCTCTCCCTTCAATTCTCGCATTTAGTTCTGTATCCTCTCTCCCATGTCCTCATTTTTTTCCTTTTTTTTCTCATGTTTCTATCTCCTTCACCTGATTATTTTTCCTGGTCTTCATTCTCTTGTCCGACTTTCTTTTGTATTTCTTCTCCCATGTCTTTATTTTCTTTCCTCTTCGCTTTTAAAAAATTATGATACTGAACTAATCGTCACATGTTTCGCTAGTTCTGTCTGGTGAAGCTGCTAGTTTTGCCGTCAGTGTAATGTCGATCCCTTCCTGGATCGACTTTCCGCTTTCCTCTTTCTTCCGGCTACGAATTTTATCACTATCGCTTCCTCATGTTGTGGACTGACCTCTTCTGTTTCCTCGCGAGTACTGCCGTTCACTGCACTGTTTACATTCTCTAATGGAATGCTGTCTGTTACATTATTCTCGTGATGACTACCTATCAGACTTGACATCTCCGCGGGATAAGTCACATGATACTCTCCTAACTCACAAAAATCTTTACTTTTATATTGCTCCATCACACTATCTGTTTCGTAAGTATCCTAAGTTAATACACGTCATTCTTTGCCTCGTATTAATGTTCAACCTTGACTATGTACCTATACGTGATACACAAGCTGACGTACCTACTATAGCACTTATATTATTACTGATTGTGGCATACCATAGCTTTCCTCAACATAGCACATTCCCATCCAAAAGTTTTGTAAACTCTGATTTGTAACGCCGTTATATCATCAAGTGTAGAGCAGAATCCACAAAACTATGAACATGGACCGAGATAAAATACATAAATTATTAATTCTTGTCAGCAAGTACTAGAAATTACCATGGTACGATGTTTCGTCTCTTGTGTAGTCACAGCAAGAACGTAGAGGCTTGGGTCATAAGGACACGTTGAAATAACAGTAGTAGTCCGTTGTAGTTGCCACACACTTTATTCAGTCATAAAGCATTACAAATCACAATCACAATAATCTACATCTACATCCATACTCCGCAAGCCACCTGACGGTGTGTGGCGGAGGGTACCTTGAGTACCTCTATCGGTTCTCCCTTCTATTCCAGTCTCGTACTGCTCGTGGAAAGAAAGATTATCGGTATGCCTCTGTATGGGCTCTAATCTCTCTGATTTTATCCTCATGGTCTCTTCGCGAGATTTACGTAGGAGGGAGCAATGTACTGCTTGACTCCTCGGTGAAGGTATGTTTTCGAAACTTCAACAAAAGCCCGCACCGAGCTACTGAGCGTCTCTCCTGCAGAGTCTTCCACTGGAGTTTATCTATCATCCACGTAACGCTTTCTGCGATTACTAAATGATCCTCTAACGAAGCGCGCTGCTCTCCGTTGGGTCTTCTCTATCTCTTCTATCAACGCTATCTGGTACGGATCCCACACTGGTGAGCAATATTCAGGCAGTGGGCGAACAAGTGTACTATAACCTATTTCCTTTGTTTACGGATTGCATTTCCTTAGGATTCTTCCAATGAATCTCAGTCTGGCATTTGCTTTACCGACGATCAACTTTATATGATCATTCCATTTAAAATCACTTCTAATGCCTACTCCCAGATAATTTATGGAATTAACTGTTTCCAGCTGCTGACCTGCTATATTGTAGCTAAATGATAAAGGATCTTTCTTTCTATGTATCCGCAGCACATTACACTTGTCTACATTGAGGTTCAACTGCCATTCCCTGCACCATACTTCAATTCGTTGCAGATCCTCTTGCATTTCAGTACAATTTTCCATTGTTAGAACCTCTCGATATACCACAGCATCATCCGCAAAAAGCCTCAGTGAACTTCCGATGTTATCCACAAGGTCATTTACGTATATTGTGAATAGCAACGGCCCTACGACACTCCCCTGCGGCACACCCGAAATCACTCTTACTTCGGTTCTCTCCATTGAGAATGACATGCTGCGTTCTGTTATCTAGGAACTCTTCAATCCAATCACACAATTGGTCTGTTAGTCCATATGCTCTTACTTTGTTCATTAAACGACTGTGCGGAACTGTATCAAACGCCTTGCAGAAGTCAAGAAATACATCTACCTGTGAACCCGTGTCTATGGCCCTCTGAGTCTCGTGGACGAATAGTGCGAGCTATGTTTCACAAGATCGTCTTTTTCGAAACCCATGCTGATTCCTACAGAGTAGATTTCTAATCTCCAGAAAAGTCATTATACTCGAACATAATACGTGTACCAAAATTCTACAGCTGATCGATGTTAGATTATAGGTCTACAGTTCTGCACATCTGTTCGACGTCTCCTCTTGAAAACGGGGATGACCTGTGCACTTTTACAATCCTTTGCAACACTACACTCTTCTAGAGACTTACGGTACACCGCTGCAAGAAGGGGGGCAAGTTCCTTCGCGTACTCTGTGTAAAATCGAACTGGTATCCCATTAGGTCTAGCCGCCTTTCGTCTTTTGAGCGATTTTGTTTCTCTATCCCTTTGTCGTCTATTTCGATATCTTCCATTTTGTCATCTGCGCGGCAATCTACAGAAGGAACTACAGTGCAGTCTTTCTCCGTGAAACAGCTTTGGAAAAAGACATTTAGTTTTCCGGCCTTTAGTGTGTCATCCTCTGTTTCAGTACCGTTTTGGTCACAGAGTGTCTGGACATTTTGTTTTGATCCACCAACCGCTTTGACGTAAGACCAAAATTTCTCAGGATTTTCTGCCAAGTCAGTACACAGAACTTTACTTTCGAATTCATTTAACGCCTCTCGCGTAGCCCTCCTCACACTACATTTCGCTTCGTGTAATTCTTGTTTGTCTGCAAGGCATTGGCTATGTTTATGTCTGCTGTGAAGTTCCCTTTGCTCCTGCAGCAGTTTTCAAACTCGGTTGTTGTACCACGGTGGCTCTTTTCCATCTCTTACGATCTTGCTTGGCACATACTCATCTAATGCATATTGTACGATGGTTTTGAACTTTGTCCACTGATACTCAATACTATCTGTACTTGAGACAAAACTTTTGTGTTGAGCCGTCAAGTACTCTGAAATCTGCTTTATGTCACTTTTTCTAAACAGAAAAATCTTCCTACCTTTTTAAATATTTCTATTTACGGCTGAAATCATCGATGCAGTAACCGATTTATGATTGCTGATTCCCTGTTCTGCGTTAACTGTTCCAAATAGTTCGCGTCTGTTTGTCACCAGAAGGTCTAATATGTTATCGCCACGAGTCGGTTCTTTGTTTAACTGCTCAAGGTAGTTTTCAGAGAATGCACTTTAAAAAATTTCACTGGATTCTTTGTCCCTGGCACCCGTTATAAACGTTTGAGTCTCCCAGTCTAAATCCGGCAAATTAAAATCTCCACCCAGAACTATAACATGGTCGGGAAATCTTCTCGAAATATTTTCCAAATTTTCCTTCAGATGCTCTGCTACAACAGCTGCTGAGCCAGGGGGCCTATAGAGACACCCAATTACCATGTTTGAGCCTTATTTAACCGTTGCCTTCACCCAAATTTTCACATTTCGGATCTCCGTCAATTTCCTTCGATACTATTGGACTTTTTATCGCTATAAACACGCCTCCCCCTTCACTGTCCAGCCTGTCTCTGCGGTATACATTCCAATCTGAGTTTAGAATTTCATTACTGTTTACATCTGGCTTCAGCAAACTTTCTGCCCCTAGTACTACGTGGACATTGTGACCGTTTATTAATGAGAGCAGTTCTGGGACCTTTATATAGACTCTCCTGCAGTTTAGTATTAGCACATTAATACTGTTATTCCCTGTAGCGCTTTGCGTACTACTACCTTGTAGCGTCTCAGGAGGCGTCTTGTCGGGCCTAGGGAGGGAATCATCTAACCTAAAAGAACCACATGTGCACTCCACAAGTAGTCCGCTATCCTTGTAGCCGCTTCCTGCGTGTAGTGCACGCCTGACCTAATCAGGGGGACCATACATTTCTCCACCCGATACCGGAGGTCAAGAAAATTGCACCCAAGATCTCCGCAGAATCGTCTGAGCCTCTGGTTTAAACCTTTCACTCGGCTCCAAACCAGAGGACCGCGATCGGTTCTGGGAACGATACTACAAATAGTTAGCTCAGATTCCACCGCACGAGCGAGGCTTTCCGCCTTCACCAACTCCGCCAACCGCCTGTACGAACTGAGGATTACCTCTGAACCCAGACGGCAGGAGTCATTGGTGCCGACATGAGCAACAATTTGCAGTCGGGTGCACCCAGTGCTCTCTATCGCCGCCGGTAGAGCCTCCTCCTTATCTCGGATGGGACTCTCCGGCAAGCAGACAGAGTGAACACTGGCCTTCTTCCCCGACCTTTCCGCTATCTCCCTAAGGGGCTCCATCACCCGCCTAACGTTGGAGCTCCCAATCACTAATAAACCCCTCCCCTCGTTTGCCTGCTCGGACCTTGCTGAAGGAGCGGCCACATGTCCACTCACAGGCAGAGCGGGCGATGCCACACGGCCAGCCTCCACATTGACCCTCCGCCTCGTGCGACGTGAACGCCGTTGAACCCGCCACTCCCCTTGGGGAGAGGGTGGCCCAACCGCGCCCGGTACCCGCGAAGATGTCTCGACAGCAGGGACAGTGGGTGAAGCATGTAACACCTGGGGTGTACCATGCGACGCACCAGACTCCCGACTGCCGCTACACTCCTCGGCAGCAGCCTGAAGACGACTGACCGCGGCCATCAGCACGCTCAGATGTTTACGAACAATGGCCTGCTGCTCCCGCGTCCGTACACAGCAGTCACACATCCTATCCATCCTAAGAAATAAATTTACTGTAGAGAGTTAATCAACTTTTAACTAGACTTCAATAAAATTCTTCAGGGTATCAGACCGCATCGTCATAATTTAAAATGCGCCAACGTTTCGGCCTGCGTTGCAGCTAGCCTTCATCAGGGCCTTACGTTTACGTAAGGCCCTGATGAAGGCTAGCTGCAACGCTGGCCGAAACGTTGGCGCATTTTAAATTATGACGATGCAGTCTGATACCCTGAAGAATTTTATTGAAGAAGACAACGGCCGCGGAAGCCTACGCTTACTTTTAACTAGACTGCTAAGTCACTAAAGGTGGCTGATAGCTGACTAAACTGTGGTTACTAGACACTCATTGTTCAAAACAATGAAAATAAGCACTATCTGTCACTGGACTGTATTCAAAACGGACACTAGCACTACTAACACTACAGCTGACTAAAGGGACTCTCTCTGACTGTATTCAAAACAAACACGAAATAATAAAGGCGATTGCCTTGTAAAGCCATATCACTTGGATAAATAACGAACAAATTTCTTTAATTAGAACAAGACCCATAAAAATTTGAAAATTGAATATAACTAGTTAATCTAACTCAGATAAACTTCATTACCTAGATGGAACTAAGATCCACACGATTGCGATCAGAACTCTAATTACTTACAATCAGCTAAAGAATACATTATGTGACAGAACGCGGATCTTGTAAGATTTGGCTAGTCAACTTTCCTAAATAAAACACTATTCCTAAAAGCTCTATTCCAATAAAATCAGTTCGACGATTCAGGAGGTGCTTCAATTTGACCAAACAAATTTTTAAGTTTACTTAACTCAGTAGATTAATCAACAATGTTATTAAAATCATTGCTATTAGAACATGGCCATATGACAATAGCCCCTAAAATGAGGCCTCTTCAATATGGTATGTGAATTAGTGATAGATGCGAACACACCAAAGGATTTTAATCATAAGTACAAGAGATCGACAAGACAGCAAATGAAATACAAATGTCCTCAACTTTGCACTGCAATTTAACTTTAGACACCATAACTCTTCACGGGAAGGACAGTAACAACATAACCCGAGATGTAAGGGGGGGGGGGGGGCAGGACCTTAAATATCACTCTGCCACCGTGATACTCTGTTCCCAGTTTGCTCGCGTCGACCACTGCCAGTTATCTGTATAGAGAACAGGTGATCAATACTTTCAATAAAATCAGCCTCCGTGAGTTACTTGGCCAGCCATGGCCCATAAAATATGATTAGGACATTATTTTAGTGGTTCTTTTGCGAATTGGTTAAAGAACCACTAAAATAATGTCCTAAAGTTAAAATGACAAGAATTATCTCGGCACACACTTAAACGCCTAACTACACTAATGAACTACAAGGTAAAATGGAAGAAATATCTCGGCATGGCTTGGAATGTCACACTTCATGTCGGTTTGTTGGACGTAGCGACACTTCCTTAACTTCCATCAAGTATCAAGTCACGACACGGAGTTGCGTGATAAACAACTAGAACAATTCCAAATAGTTTTTAGTACACTGGCATGTTAGTTAAGATGCACGCAACCCACCGAACCAACCCGACGACTCCAATTCATTTGGCCTGTGTAGCTTGTTACACACTCGAAGGAACTTGTCCTTCCAACCTCTAGGAAAACCAAATCACCATGGAAATGGATCGGCTCTGCGCGATTCAACACGCCATAGCGGCCGGGCACGCTCCTCCGTCCTGCCGACTCGGCCTCTCCGCGTGCTGCCTACGTACACAGTCCCACGTCACTGCACCGCACACCGCCGATACCCACACAAGAGACCCAGCAGGACGCACGCGCTGCCGTTCAATGCCCGCCGCCAAAGATATGAAGAAGAGCAATCAACATCGAAATCGATTCAAAGATGAAAATGAGAATCGATAGCAACTGGCGCTAGAAACGCACCAGCTCAAATGCGAAAACTAGTATTAATGACTCTGACTGCATATCAGAAAATCCAAAAGGGACGCAAATCCTGAGCATGGATTCACCAATTTATGCAAAAAAACTACGTCTGGAGAGTCACACCAGCCCAGAAAACTGTGAGCAGGCCACCCCTTTAAGGGCTGCGCTATGAGTTTAATTTGCACAACTTAATTAGGTAACGCTAATTTTATTGTCCCTAGCTATAGATCCTAAAGCGGGAATTTACATGTAGAATATTAAATTTGAAGGCAAAATGTATAACAGAAAGAATATTTTGTATGAACACATTAATTTATTCACTAAAAACATCAGTCAGTCACATGTATAAAGCACGAGAAAACGTGGAATGGTTTACAAACACAAATTCTAGGAATTTCAATTAGTGGATTTAACTGATTAGCAGCCTTACACGACTGGACGACAAGGTATGATCTGCTGACAAAAATGTCGATCGGAAAATCAATGGCAAACCTTGTTAATACCACACGAGAAGTCCACTCCTGGTAGCTGAGTGGTCAGCGCAACGGAATGTCATATCTAACGGCCCGGGTTCGATTCCCGGCTGGGTCTCCGCTCAGGGACTGGGTGTTGTGTTGTCCTTATCATCATCATTTCATCCCCATCGGCACGCAAGTCCCTAGCCACACGGCTACTACAAGGACCAATTACTTTAGTTGGTTGCAAGATTCAATTTTCTTGTACTACAACAGAAGTAGTCAGTGGCAATTCATGGTTAACAATTGCTATTGTGAGAGGTACTGGCTGTGTGCTCCGCCATCTAGGCAGGTGACCTTGAGCGGGACTTAGCCGCTGAGCGAGGCAGCCGGGCAACACGGGCCCTAGTATTACTAGGCCCGTGTTGCTGGAAAATCAAAATTGCGCAACACTGATAAGGCGCGCTGGCGCTGTGCGCGCGAGTGGGGGGCAGGAAGTACATCCTGTTCTGAGGCAGCAGCATGTTCATTCGACTCGAGGCAGCCGCACGAAGCACACAGCCATGCCTTACCGTCGTAGAAGATACATGAGGAGGAGCAGACTTCCAGTGTACAAGACAGTGGATACGTTTTCAATTACGCCAAATGAGACTGGTCAACAGGAGCTACTGCAAGGACCAATTACTTTTGTCGGTTGCTAGATTCAATTTTCTTGTACTACAACAGAAGTAGTCAGTGGCAATTCATGGTTAACAATTGCTATTGTGAGAGGTACTGACAATGAGAGGGACATTATTTCTTTTCGTACTTTTGCAGTTGGAGTTATACCTAACCGGAATTATGGAACATGTGTTGTTACAACAGACAAGCCATTTTCACTTTACACAAGGAATCGTAGGAGGCTTAATGCAGATTAAAGAGCTACAAAGCTCAGTCCCACACCGAGGCTGGGTCTGAGGCAGGTACTCGTGCAGAATCCTACAAGTGCAGGCCGAGAATCACCATGACGGTGGTGAAGCTGCTTACGTTCACCGTAATTACAACGTGACCGCTGCCGTCGTCCTAATGGCACTCGATCGGAGACTGGGGCACGTTGCCGCTGCTGCAACTCCGGTTCCTGATTTCCGTCTCCCATGTATGCACAAAATGCACAAGACTCCATGTGCGAAGTCCTCCTTTGGGTCGCTGAATTTTTGAGGGATTCTAACGCCATACTGTCTTTTCCCGCAGAATCGTGCCTCCGTCCCCACAGCAGAAACTGCAAAAAGAGCCGTCCAATAGCGAGGTTCTTTCTACATACGAAATCCTGCCTAAAGGAACAAATTGTGACTTGACGCCAATCACACCATCAAACGCCCTCCTGCTACTAAAAGACGGCCACTTCAGAGTCGTGTCCACTCACTTCTACAGCAGTGGCACGTTCTGGTGACCATCAACAAGGATCAGAGGTCCTCTGAAATTCCAAGAGCAGCTCACGAGGGTAGGCCGTTGCTTCATGTGGGCTGTGTTTCCATCCTGGAAGCGTCAGGTAGCCATCTGTAAAGGCCATCCGAAAAACATGAAAGAGCTGCACACTCCTGCTGCTATCATTACCACCCAGGCCCGGCTTGGCCGCTGGACAGGGAGACACAGTAAAAATACACAATAGCCACTACCCCTCGCTGAGCCCTGGTGCTCTCGCTTCTCTCACACCAAATACCCGTTCCTTCATTGCATTTCTGTCTGTTCTGCATCAAAT
This sequence comes from Schistocerca serialis cubense, assembly GCF_023864345.2. Classification (NCBI taxonomy): domain Eukaryota; kingdom Metazoa; phylum Arthropoda; class Insecta; order Orthoptera; family Acrididae; genus Schistocerca; species Schistocerca serialis. The sequence goes on along the minus strand of NC_064646.1, from coordinate 490,143,142 downwards.
CCAGTGCGTCGTGCCTTCCCGAGCACCGAAATCATCCAGAAACAAGTTTAGCTCAGCATTACTTTAAATGAGAGGAAATGAGGCTACTTAGAGCTCAGAATTTACAGTCATTATGATTCTATATATTCTATGGAATCCAGTCCTATATCAATCTCTAATTACACATATAATCTTATTTTGAATGAAAATTGCACGCAGATTTACCTGAATCGCAAGGTCCTGTTGATCGACAGATGGAGATCAGTCGGGGAGACAGGCAGTTTTACGTAGAAGTGCGGCTGCTTCCAGCTTTGGGCTACTATGGCAATAAACCTGGCATGGCTGTGAGCAGCCATCGGTAGGGAATAACTGAGTGTGACGTTCTTGCCCTTTCTGCACAGACAACAAAGACTGAGGTGCTGTCGCACTGCTACACAGCCAGCGCGAGAACGATGTTTGCTTTCGCTCCAAAATCCTGGTTGTCCTATTGAACTGAATGGCCCTGACACTGCAGTTGGCATTAAGGATGATGATGATGTTTGGTTTGCGGAGCGCTCAACTGCGTGGTCTTCAGTGCCTGTACAAAGTTCCAATTCTTACACAGTCCAATCAAGACACTATCACGAATGATGATGAAGATGGCGAAATGATGAGGACATCACAAAACAACCAATTCCCGGGCAGAGAAAATCCCCAACCCGGCCGGGAATCGAACACGGGAGCTGGTGATCCAGAGGCAGCAACGCAAGCCACTAGATCACGAGCTGCGGACTTTGCCTGAATGGCCGGCCAATCGAGGAAACGCTGCTCCTAGATGGTACCAACCTCGCATTTGTTAACGTTAGTTTTGTACATCAAGAGTGGTACGTTTGCGCTACGTTCCCACATTTTTTTTCGTGACATAGCGATATTCTCGTCCGCCACATGGGCGATAGTGTTGAATCATCATCTCCGAACTGGTAGGAAGCTAGGACCTGGGAGTGGTAAGTCTCTGAGCAGAGATAGAATGATGTCTGAAAGAAAATAATATTTACTTATTTACCGCAGTGAGCAGTGGTAAAAATTGCTGTTTTGAAGAGCGCGCCGCAGCGCGTTGTGTGAAGCAGTCGCCCTCCGTTTCTGGCGGTGGCGCCGCTGTGGCAATCGCAGCTTTGGTGTCTCCCTCTGGTGGGAAAGGGGAAAGCTTGCCTCTTCACGAGCATTTAAGGGGTGCTATGAGCTCGCCAGTGGGTCAATCTGGGCGAGTCTGGAGTCAGTCTGCGGTCAGTGTCTCGTCCCCAGCTCGCTAGTCTGTCTCTCGTCCGAATTGTGGGACATAAGAGAACTCAGCGAGTGGTCGCCCGGTCGGGGCTTAGTTCCTGCATCTGAGTCTGGGCGTTAGCCCGCCAGTATGCTCGAGTTTGCTCAGGCAGTGGTCATTCGCGGTTGGATGGATCGGTTGGTCGGTCGCGAACTGAGGCACAAGTTGACTTGTCCGTCTTGAGCGTCGGCACATATGAGGTCGCCACGTGGGTCCAGTGGGCCGCGCCGTATAGCGAGGGGTAGTGGCTTCGTGGTCGACACGAGAGCAACAGGAGTCAATCCACGACATCGGTCTGGCCGGTCCGAGCTGCTACGGCGTGGTGTAACTGGTTCTCCGAGCGCTTCTCGGCCGCTTCAGTTACCATCTTCTGGAGCTGGGCTCGGTCCTTTCCTGGTGCAGTGATGTCGTTTAGCGAGTGGGCGTGTTTCCTCTGCATGGTTGGGTCCGAGCCAGTATTTCCGCCGTCGTGTGTTTGGAAGTGAGTGGGAGACGCACCAGCAGTGCAGTCGCGACGGAGCAGCAGTCGCGGACGGAGCAGCGGGCAGTCGGTCGGTTGGTGCGGACCGGGAGTTCGGTGCGCCTTCCTGCGTCCGTTGAAGCGGCTGGCAGCGGACGGTTCGGAAGAGCGACTTCGGGGTGATGCGTCAGGTCTTCTCGAGAAATCGCAGTTTATTAGAAGTTAAGTGATTGGTGATATGTTCTGTGATTTACTCTTGTTAAATTGTATTTGTTTTCTTGGTCAGTCTCTCGTCCACAGCTTGCATCTGTCCCTCGTCCGCATTTGTTAGGCAGTTAGTGTCTGTCTGTCGTTCGGAGCGGCCTGTGTCATGTTTGTCGGATTTTCTGTGTTAACGAATATATTGTTTGGAGTGTAACGGCCTAATTCCTGAAATATGTTTTGATCTTGCCTATCATCTTGAGAGGCGGTATCGGTGTACTGCAGAATTTTATATAACACTGCATTTTAAGGGCTTTTATTTAAATGATAATTTTAGTATATAAAGTTGCCACCCTTTCACCGTAAGACTTTTCTTAGAAGTTAAAATCAAGTTGCACCTTCAGTGGCAAAGTTAATTTTTTAATTTTAGTGTTTTGTACCATTTCCATCCCTCCTACGGGGTGCACAGTTTATCTGCTTGTGTAAATTGTTAAAACTTTTGGTTTAAGGTAATCTGGTGCGTTGCAGATTTGCACCAGTGTAGTCTTTTCTAAATAATGTAATTCGTCGTCTTTGGGCGGCAATATAAACAGAAAAATACGGATAGATATGCGATCCTTCACTATTTTGTTCGCTGGAGAACAAATGAAGCCTTGAGCGCTAAAAACTTGTACTGTTTTTCTTAAGTAAGACAGACGCAGATTTGTGGCAGTCTGATCTAATTTTTACTAAATGTATAAAAACGTGTTATGTCTAAGTTTGAGTGAAGTGTTACAAGAAGAACTGTTATAACTTATCGTGACGACGCACGAGCGACTGAAATACGAAAATGGCTATATAAAAGAGCGCTCAGTGGACATGAAACGGACATAAAAACCTACCGTCAATGTAGTACTAAGCTTAAGGTACGATATATGTTTTAGTTATAATAAATATTTGTTCTGGAAATACTGAATCATTTAGCAGTGCTCCTTCCTATCATCTCCTCAGTATTATTTTCATTTTGATTATGCATTTTGCTAAGATTACAGACACCAAGATCAGCAGTCCAATGTGCGTGTTACATTGACAAAAAGAAAACTGTTGCGTGAGTTTTAATATTGAATTTACAGTTGCTTTTGCGCCCTGAAGAACTTTCTGGTCCCTTAGGAAATTGTTTTCTCATAACAATAACTTCACAACCGGGTATGATCGTATCTACGATCATGAATTAATTAGAAAGACGATAATGTAATTTCTTAATCAATAGCACGCTAGCTTCAAGCCACGCGAAACTGCAAGTAAAAACTATTCACATTTCATAATGCAATATTTTATGACAATGGTCAATCCATGATTCTTACGCCAATTGTGATTGATAAAACAGTAAGCAAAATCTCACATTCCAACTTTTCCATGGAATAATAACATCACTTTTATTTTGTTACATCACAACAGACATATTACTTGCTTTTGAAAATTAAAAACCGGAGTCTGGGTGAACCGTGAATCTACCTTCAAAATCTTTTCTTAAAGAAATTACTTTATTTACTAGCGATTCATCAGGAACATTAACACATTCAATCACACTAGGTGAGCGTGGAAGTAGCTGCCAGGAAGTAACTGATGGAAAATGAAATTAGTTTTAATAAATGTGAATTTTATTCCTAAAAGCTTTTTCAAAAACAGATTTAAAATTTATAAGCAGAAAAGCACCCTCGAAATATCAAATTACAATTTTATTTAGAGGCAGAAAGAACAATATTAACAGTAGGAGCCTTCGGGCTGAGAAGCTTGCCCGCTCCCTTTGAACACAGCCGTAGTCATAAACGCTCACAACCTCTGACCGAGTACACTGGTGCAAATCTGCAACACACCAGATAACTGTAAACAAAAAACTTTTTAACAATTCACACATACACGTAAACTATGCACCCCGTAAGAGGGATGGAAATGGTACAACACTCAAATTATTTGCCAACGACAGTGCAATTTGTTGTTGTTGTTGTTTTTTTTTTTTTTTTTTTTTTTTTTTTAAAGTGGTCTTACGGTGGAAGGGTGGCAACCTTATAACCTAAAATGACCATTTAAATAAAACCCATAAAATGCAGACTTACATAAAATGTACAACATGCTCTACATTACACATATACCACCTCGCAAGATAATAGGCAAGATAAAAACATATTTCAAGAATTCGGCCTTTAAGCAATAACTTCGTTAACACCGAATCCGACAAACATGACAGAGGCAGCTATTAACGTATTGTAGATTGACAGGGGGATTACTGAACAACCCGAACCGTCGATTGCTCTAACCTGCCCCTACTCCACAAGGAAAAAACGGACCACCCAGTTCATAAATAACCACCTTCCCGCGGGTGGGCAAACGAAAAAGAATGGTGGGGCGACCCCAAAACAAAGAGGCTGGTGACCTCACCAACAAAACAAGCAGAATTTAACATGTAAATGAAACAACATATCTCCAATCATTTAACTTCTAATAAACTGCGATTTCTGGCGAACACCTGGCGCAGCAGCCCCAACGCTCTCCCGAACCGTCCGCTGCCAGCCGCTTCAACGGACGCAGGAAGGCGCGCCGATCTCCCATCTCATGGCGTCGCAGCTCGCACCGGCCAGCCCGATGTCGTGGTTTCGCTCCTGTTGCTCTCGTGTGAACCGCGAAGCCACTACCCCTTTCTATACGGCGCTGCCCACTGGACTCACGTGGAGACCTCACGTGCGCCGACGCTCAAGGCGGACAAGTCATCTCGTGTCTCAGTGCGCGACCGACCAACCGACCGATCCAACCGCCAATGACCGTTGCCCGAGCAACTCGAGCAGACTGGCGGCCTAACGCGCAGACTCAGACGCAGGAACTCAGCCCCGACCGGGCGACCACTCGCTGAGTTCTGTTACTGGCGGAGTGGCAAGACTCTCATTTTCTGGCTTTAAAGTTGATCCAAACGACAGACATAGTAGCACTCCGACGACAGACAGACACAAACTGCCGCACAAATGCAAACGGGAGACAGACCAGCAACTGGTGACGCGAGACTGACCTAACCTCACACCGACTGACCGACTCAGACTGACCAACTGCCGAGCTCATAGCGCCCCTTAAATGCACGTGAACAGGCAACTTTTCCCCTTTCCCACCAGAGGGAGACACCAGAGCTGCGATTACCACAGCGGCGCCACCGCCAGAAACGTAGGCCTACAGCTTCACACAACGCGCTGCGGCGCGCTCTTCAAAACAGCAATTTTTACCACTGCTCACTGCGGTAAATAAGTAAATATTATTTTCTTTCAGACATCATTCTATCTCTGCTCAGAGACTTACCACTCCCAGGTCCTAGCTTCCTACCAGTTCGGAGATGATGATTCAACACTATCGCCCATGTGGCGGACGAGAATATCGCTATGTCACGAAAAAAAATGTGGGAACGTAGCGCAAACGTACCACTCTTGATGTACAAAACTAACGTTAACAAATGCGAGGTTGGTACCATCTAGGAGCAGCGTTTCCTCTGTGTGACAGCAGAGTGCACAGTCATCATGCCAGGAAGGACAATCGCAACCAATGATCGAAGCCGCACCATCACGATACGCGCAGAAGGTTTGTCAACCAGCGAAGCTGCCCAACGTGTGTGCCGGAGAGCGATGTGCTGCGGACACGGAATCAGTGCCAACTGACAGGTGGTGTGGAGTATTACACCGCACAGTACGTACACGTGCGACAGGTTCACAATACGATGGTTATCTACGACGTTTGAGTCGAAGCAGCCGTGGGCTGGATGCTCCGGAAGTGAATTCGGCATTAGAAGAGGCTGCTGGACGTCATGTATCGCATCAAACTGTTACGAGACGACTGGAATCCCCATTCCTGACGACCATGGAGAGCAACACATTGTACGCTACAACACCGTGGAATCCATCATAGATAGACAAGAAATCATGCAGAGTGGGCGCGCCAGGATCGGCGTTGCATGTTGTTTACCAAGGAAGCTTGGACCTGTTTGTACGCCGATGATTGCAGACAACGTGTTTGGAGGCGACCCAGTTACATCCAACGCCTGCATCACTGTGTCACACAGGTGCAAGAGATTGGTGGAGAAGCGATGTTCGTTGGAGGTACTACACGGGACCGCAATATACCTCTCTTCGTTGTTGAGGGAAGTCTCACTGCTCTAAAGTAGGGGGTCTAGATTGTGCAACCAGTAGTGGGACCGTATTGCCAACATTTTGGCAAGATTTCATCTTTATGGGTGATAACTGATGTGCTCATTGTGCTAGTCTCGCGAACACGTTTTTTCTGCATGCTAGGACCACCATATAAGAGTAGCTGGCCTGTTGTCCAGACATGATCTCAATGGGCATGTATGGGATCGACTGGAACGAGTTATGTTTGGACGTCAACTACGCGACATGAGCTAAATCGCCACCGAAGAGTGGTGCAGTTTGGACCAGGGGTGGATTGACAATCTCATCGATTGTGTGCCAGCGCTGCATCTGAGCAAGGGGACGTTCCACCACGTACACTCCTGGAAATTGAAATAAGAACACCGTGAATTCATTGTCCCAGGAAGGGGAAACTTTATTGACACATTCCTGGAGTCAGATACATCACATGATCACACTGACAGAACCACAGACACATAGACACAGGCAACAGAGCATGCACAATGTCGGCACTAGTACAGTGTATATCCACCTTTCGCAGCAATTCAGGCTGCTATTCTCCCATGGAGACGATCGTAGAGATGCTGGATGTAGTCCTGTGGAACGGCTTGCCATGCCATTTCCACCTGGCGCCTCAGCTGGACCAGCGTTCGTGCTGGACGTGCAGACCGCGTGAGACGACGCTTCAACCAGTCCCAAACATGCTCAATGGGGGACAGATCCGGAGATCTTGCTGGCCAGGGTAGTTGACTTACACCTTCTAGAGCACGTTGGGTGGCACGGGATACATGCGGACATGAATTGTCCTGTTGGAACAGCAAGTTCCCTTGCCGGTCTAGGAATGGGAGAACGATGGGTTCGATGACGGTTTGGATGTACCGTGCACTATTCAGTGTCCCCTCGACGATCACCAGTGGTGTACGGCCAGTGTAGGAGATCGCTCCCCACACCATGATGCCGGGTGTTGGCCCTGTGTGCCTCGGTCGTATGCAGTCCTGATTGTGGCGCTCACCTGCACGGCGTCAAACACGCATACGACCATCATTGGCACCAAGGCAGAAGCGACTCTCATCGCTGAAGACGACACGTCTCCATTCGTCCCTCCATTCACGCCTGTCGCGACACCACTGGAGGCGGGCTGCACGATGTTGGGGCGTGAGCGGACGACGGCCTAACGGTGTGCGGGACCGTAGCCCAGCTTCATGGAGACGGTTGCGAATGGTCCTCGCCGATACCCCAGGAGCAACAGTGTCCCTAATTTGCCGGGAAGTGGCGGTGCGGTCCCCTACGGCACTGCGTAGGATCCTACGGTCTTGGCGTGCATCCGTGCGTCGCTGCGGTCCGGTCCCAGGTCGACGGGCACGTGCACCTTCCGCCGACCACTGGCGACAACATCGATGTACTGTGGAGACCTCACGCCCCACGTGTTGAGCAATTCGGCGGTACGTCCACCCGGCCTCCCGCATGCCCACTATACGCCCTCGCTCAAAGTCCGTCAACTGCACATACGGTTCACGTCCACGCTGTCGCGACATGCTACCAGTGTTAAAGACTGCGATGGAGCTCCGTATGCCACGGCAAACTGGCTGACACTGACGGCGGCGGTGCACAAATGCTGCGCAGCTAGCGCCATTCGACGGCCAACACCGCGGTTCCTGGTGTGTCCGCTGTGCCGTGCGTGTGATCATTGCTTGTACAGCCCTCTCGCAGTGTCCGGAGCAAGTATGGTGGGTCTGACACACCGGTGTCAATGTGTTCTTTTTTCCATTTCCAGGAGTGTATTTTCGTTGCTCAGGAGTGCTGTGAAAAAGCCCCCCCCCCCCTGAAAAACAGACAAATGTCCTCACAACGTTTGTTTCTCTTTTTGGTTGTCTGGACACGCTGTAACGGTCGTGACTGTTAGTTACTGTTGACACTGGGTGTGGTGAGTTGATGTTAGTCAAAAGTGCCTTTAAGGCAACAAAGACGACCCTGACTGAGTTTGGAAGACGTCATGTACTAGGGCTACGAGAAGCTGGGTATTCCTTCTGCAATGTTGCAGAAAGATTTGGCAGGAATGTAACTGCTGGCAACGGTGGCACGAGAATGTACGGTCGCAAGGAGACTGGCTATCCGAACGGCCATGTGGCACTACCGAGAAAGAAGATCACTGTGTTCGGCGTGTGGCTCTGGGGTATTTTACTGCATCTGCGGCAGCAATTGGAGCTGCAAGTGGCACCACAGTGACACAGTGAAGTGTTAGAAATCAGTTACTTCAAGGATAGCTTAGAGCCAGACGCGTTGTAGCGTGCATTCCACTGACCCCAAAACCACCGCCATCTGCGACTTCAGTGGTGTCAAGCGAGACCTCATTGGAGGGCAGAGTGAAAGTCTGTTCTGTTTTCCGATGAAAGCTGCTTCCGCCTCGGTGCCGGTGATGGCCGTGTGTTGGTTAGGAGGCCAGTTGATGGCCTGCAATCAACCTGTAGGCGTGCTAGACACACTGGACCTACACCTGGAGCTATGGTCTGAGGTGCGATTTCGTATGACAGCAGGACCATTCTCCTCATCTTATGCACCATGACTGCAAATTTGTACGTCACTCTGGTGATTCGACATGTTCTGCTGCCATTCATGAACATCATTCAAGAACTGTTTTCCAACAGGATAAAGCTCGCCCACACACCGCTATTGTAACCCAACATGCTATACAGTGTGTCGACACGTTGTCTTGGCATGCTGAATCTCCAAAACCATCTCCAATCGAGCACATACGAGGTATCATCGGGCGACAACCACAGCGTCATCCACAAGCCAGTATTGACCGACCAAGTGCAACAGGCGTGGAGCTCCATCCCAAAAACTGACTGACTTCCGGCATCTGTACAACACAGTGCATGCACGTTTGCATGCTTTCATTTAACGTTCTGGCGGCTAAACCGGTTATTAATGCAGCAGCATTTCATATTTTCAGTGGCTTATCTCACACTTGCGTTACCTGTGATCTTGCAATGGTAGTCACTTAAATATGTTACTTAAACAAATGTATTCCCGGAATATACTTACTCTGCGTTAATCATTTTTTGATCTTGCGATATTTTTTCCATCAGTGTATACACTTGCCTCAGAACCAATTTTTGTTTTGTGTGTCATGAATGTCGAAGTAAGGAACTGATAGAAAACTTTTGATGATATGTATATATTTCTAATTTTTTTTATGTACGTATATTTTGGCGGACTTTGACAGCAAATTTGTATTACGTAAGCAGATTTCTAGCATTGTGTGTGAGGATTTTTTTTCGTTACGTGTGAAGATGTTTTTGAGTTTTAGAGTTGTTGGTTTGTAACACGGCGGTTCGTTGTTCAGTATATTATGCTTTCATTTCTTTTGTAAATGGATAGTGTCAGTCGAGAAGGATCTAGAGAGGCAAGATTAATTCTTAGCCAGGAAGATTCAATGAAATCAGAGGAAGTCACGTCAGAATTTTCTGCCAGGTAAGCGTCGCTGAGCAGGTGTAAGCAGACAGAATCAAGCTGATAGTGATAGGATGAAGGTAGAAGAAGATACGAAAGAAGTGCAGGAGAGTGAAAGAAACAGAATAGAGAGATAGGAAAGAAGATGCAGACAGGAAACAATTTTGGGGAAAAAATTGCAGAGCTAGAGAGGAAATACGACACTGAAATCAGTGAATTAACGGTTGGGGAAGATTACTGACATAGTGAAAAATAACGTGGCCAGGCTGGTCGAGACTCAGTCAAATTTGTAGAAAACTGATGGCACAAACACCTCACTTTCTAAGAGGATGCAGGCTGTAGAAGAAACTAACTTCTTGCTGTCTTGAGGAGCGATCTGAATCAGAAATTACAGAAGTACTTTAGTTCGCTCAATCTAAGGAGTTGAGTTCACTGAAACAGAATGCTGAGTTGTTAAGGAGGGACACCGAGTTAACTCAAGTGGTGGCACCAGTAACATCCCTAGCAGAGAGTAGGTGCAGGACCAGCGAAGAGCGGGTCACTTCTAGTGACACTCACGCATCAATGCAAGACAGGGACAGTGCGAGAAAACTATGTGCAGTGTCTGATTCTATGTCCTTCATGGGGCAGGACTTTTATGACAACTATTTCTTCTCACTGATGAAATTCGTGATTTATAGTACAGGCGGAGACTTGCAGATCAATACATGGATTAGAATGCTACAGAGAAAGAGGGTAAAGGGAATTTACACTGCTGTGTACCACCCATAAGCACATCCAGCAGCAAGAATCGTGAGAGTTTTGGTCATGCTTTGCCAAATCTATTGCAACAAAAGACACGACACTTAGAATGAGTATTCGTACATGAAGGATTTTGGGTTAGTGCTGAATCAACTTCCACAGGACTGAAATAGAACGCAATCGACCAAAGTTCTGAGAAATCGGGGACCAGAGCACGGAATCAGAGAGATGGTTGTGTTTCCATCTCTGCAGTCAGACGGGCACAGACAAGTAGTTGCGAGGCGAAGCAATTGCAAATGTCAGGAAAGCAGTGCTGCTCTGAGAGAGGAGGAACACGAAGAACGTGAAAGAACGTATCCTCTACGCCGAATAAGGTGTTGCTCATAAACTTCCGTCTCTCCTGTGCAAGGCAAAGGTGCCGACTGACACCAGGTTTCAGCAAACTCGTAGCCACAGAAGTGGCAGTACCTTAAAAGAAGTGCAGCTATGCGCAACAACATCATGAAACTAAGTTGCAACTCAGATAAAACAGTTTTCACTGTTATCAGTTTTTTTGTGACGGATAATGAGATTCACTGGCAGCCTTCTTCCGAAAACAGGAACCTGAGAACACACCAGTAGTGCACTGTACCAGTGTGATAAATGCAAAGCAAAGACACAGTTCCTATACTCACGAAATAAGTCATGAAACAGTGGCAGAGAATGAAATAACATCGCACAGCGATATGTGACAGCAATGTCCCCATCACCCCTTCATTCCTCTTTCAAAGAGAATTAAAAAAACTCCATACATTGCAATTCTCGTTCGGCATCTACCTTAAGTATTTCCAAGATTAATTAAATCATGTAATCTCCAGAATAAGAAAGTGATCACTGACAATCCTCTATCAGGATACACAATACGGCGGATCATCATTGCTTACAACACTATTTTGTGAGGGAAAAAAGGTTATACCTCTAACATGTGTATAAATAAAATGTATCAGCAGAATCAAAATACAATACTAGGAGTCTGTGTTCCACATAAAATTAATCGTAAAATTGTGTTTTACCCTGGGTTCACAGTGCAGGGAGGATAGTCTTAATTCACTCAATTAATCAATACATTCTGTGTCTCATAAGGTAAGACCCGTGTGTCACTGTCATAGTCGGTGGACAACTGCCCACCAATCTCAAACTTACGCAACATGATTTCCACAAGAAAAGGAGGTCAGGTGTCACGGAAGTCAGCATATCAAAATTACAGCAATGAAATGGCTTGTTTGCATAGAGTGACACAAGGGAGACTTCTGTCTAAGAAATTTGTGCGGAAGGATGAGTAGTGAACAAGATGGCTCATGAGAACCGAGTACATCTAATGTTCCCTTCAGCGGAGAAAAGTTGCACATTTTCATGGAGTCCCGTAGTTTACTAGATTTGCCGTCGTTCATGTTAGAGAGTGACCAGACTGCCTTCTTGTCGCCACCACTTACACCACCCAAGATGGACTTCGTGTAGCCCAACCGTCGATGTTTACGAACGTTTTGTAAATACTTACAAGCAGTGCAACTGAGACAAAACGTGAGTATCACCCTGACATTCACCTAGTCGGGTTTGGGAAACCGCCTAAAAACCACATCACATCCAGGCAAGTGGCACAGTTCGAACCAGGGCTGTCGCCCATGCCCGAATCCTGGAAGCAGTGTGCTAAAACACTCAGCCATCCGAGCAGGTTGTAGATTTGATTGTACAATTTACAGTTATGTAAATTCCTGATGTGAATGCAAAAATCAGAAAACGGAATGAATATGTTATAAATGAAATATAGTCATTGCAACATAGTGTCTAAAAATATGTTACACTACCAGCAGATGGTGTCTGCCAGGTGTATAGTATGCAATGTAAACGAGTGTGGAAAATTATTTATATTACTTGTGGTTCTTTCTCCCTGTACGTTGGGCTGTTCCAGATAAAACGGGTGTTTTTTTTATAAATGTAACTCTGTTACAGATGTTGCAGATGAAGAAGGTAACTGGTACACACCGTTCCTCAAATCTGAAGGCCTTCGTATTGTTGGGTTATTTCGTTTAATGTTGTGTAACTTGTATTTATTAGGTTGTTCGATTTATTTAACTATGTGGTCCCTATCCATAGCTTCATGTTTGTGTTTTGCAATTAGCCTTCATGCAATCTTTTTATGACACTTGTGGCTGCTACAGTACCTACTGGCAAAAGTTGGGGTGAAGTTACAGGTAGCTGGTGGGAGGTCTGATGCGCCTCCCAAACATACTTTTTATCGTTAACCACGAGCGTCAGGATGTCCACATTTGCTTGAAAAAATCGCTTAGCGCAATAACAATGGAGTGCAGGTAGATTCTGCTCATGCACATGACTTTTTTCTGTTTCAGTAGTGTTGAGCATGTAGGGCAATAAAATTTGATGTCTCCTTCCTCTGTAATTGTATTTTTTCTCACAGTGCCTTTCCACATTTCTTTTCCTTCTCTGTCCGTGTAATACGTTCTGTTGTGAGATGGTATATCTTTCTTTGAGGAAATCAGTAGTTTCTGTCAGTTACCTTAAATTATAAAGGATGTAGCAAGTTGTGTTGAGACGTGAGGGGTGACTTGTGCGGCATGAGGGGGATTTGTGGATTTTGTGTCCTGTTATAGCGGTGGCATGGATGTAAGTGCTATTCTGTCACCTTAAGACATATATAACGATAGACTGCAGACGTAGTAAATTTTCTACACCAGTCTAAAGGTCGCTTACAACACTCGCGGTTTCTACTCTTGCAATTACGTTTAGTACTTCAGATGTAATTCTAGCTTCGGTAATTGAAGCACTTAAACATAACTACCTCCTTAACAACCGCTAGTGACCTCAGATGGTGCCTAATGGATACAGCTCGATCAAATATGAAGTTCTCGTATAGTCTTGCTGGCAGCTTTTCTATTCTGTCAAACTACTTCTTGCGAGTGACGGTCGCCAGCCAATATGACGAATCGATTGACGTTACTCATCAAATTCAGTCTTTACTATGTTTCGGTTCTTATTAAAACTTTTTCTCTTTTAATAATTTCTATCACTGAAAGAACAGGCCAATGCACGTAGATAGCTGAATAATGACTGCTTTCGGAATTGGTCACACGCACACACTTAGGAAGTTTTGGTCCATGGGAACAACGCCGGAACGACGATAAGGCCTACTTACGTTTCTGAAGGTAAGATCAGCAAGACTGCCTCTGAAAACATATTTTACGATACTTTTGTTAGTATCGAAATGATTGCAAAAGGATTTTTTTAATACTTGGTTTTTCTCAGTTTTATTGAAATATTTACTTTACGTAATTTCTTAGACAAAATGTGCCATTAACAAAGTTCGCACACTAGGTAGAATTGTTATTTATTTACGTAGTTTGAGTGCAATCTACAATTCTCCACATATACTTTAATTGTTGCACTTAAGTGATAATTTGAATTTACTTTGAAAGAAAACAGTTGGGCAATAATGTCTCACACCAATGGATTCTCTGTTTCATTCTCTTTAGTATAGGAAAGGATCCCTACTTGGAACATTTTAAGTCATAAGAGAAGTTTTGCATTAAAAACGGCAATTAAATGATTACTGAATGAAACACGCAAAAACCTGTCAACAGAGCTCGTACACAGAATGTGGGCGGTTAAGTTCAGTATTGTCGTCGTGAGCACAGTTGCTGGATATTTAGGTGCTTTGAAGGCACGTACCGTTTCGTGGCGTCGAATTATGCCACTTATACCAGCGCCAATATGAGTTTGACTTTCCTGTGGATCTGCGTCAGTCTAAGTAATGGATACCTTAAGGCCACTTCACATCCAGCAACCAACACTCGTTGCAGACGTAATTTTATATCACCTCTAATGCGTTGCAAACTTGTACCTCAGCACTTCCCCTTCACTCACATCTACTTAGCAGTTAAACTTTAGCTTTTTTTAAGCAATACTGCGGAGTACAGCGCGTATCAGCTTTCGTCACCTGCCTCAGCAGAGTCTAGCACCTGTCTGACTTACTCCACTTCTCCACTCTCCTACCTGCTTCCGTTAGCAGCAAAAAAATCTCCACCTTTTCCGACCATCCAGAACGTCGGTAGATCCCTACTAGTTTGCACCTATATTTAACTTTAGCCCTCAGCTGGTGTTGACTTCACTTTACAAACAATTATACATAGTTAAATAAAAGAAACTTATTGTTACGTACGTAACATTATAAACATTTGTTAATTACATGTAAACATTAAACTTCACACAGTCAAAGAATATTGTCTTCTGCAGACCCTCTTATACACTGCATACTGTACAAATCTCATCCTTTGCTTCATTAGTGCAAAGTCTCTCGACTAAAAACCGATAGTGTTATATGGTTGGTTGGTTGGTTGGTTGGTTGTTTTGGGGAAGGAGACCAGACAGCGAGGTCATCGATCTCATCGGAATAGGGAAGGACGGGGAAGGAAGTCGGCCGTGCCCTTTGAAAGGAACCATCCCGGCATTTGCCTGGAGCGATTTAGGGAAATCACGGAAAACCTAAATCAGGATGGCCGGACGCGGGATTGAACCGTCGTCCTCCCGAATGCGAGTCCATCGATAGTGTTAGACTGTGTGGTCAGTCAACGCACTGCAGATGTTACAATGAGATCCTTTTTGCTACGAATTACGCCCTGTGGTATTTGCCGAGCTTCTTGAGAATTTGTCACACGTCAGCTTTTGAAAATAGAGCGCTGAGCATCCTTATGTTGGCAACTGTGTCTTCGTCTGTCATTTTCATACGACACTGTGTTGCTGCAATGCGCTGTCTAATTTTGATTGTGCCATCGTCTCTGAAGTTACTACGGATAGCGCACAGCTCACTTAGACCATCCGACGGGCAGAACTAAGGTAAACGACCAGTAGTTTCTTAAACTTAGAATTTTTAGGAGTAAAGATATTTGAGTACATTAATGACTTTGTCTATTCAGAATTTGCACTTATATTTTGCTATGGAAACCATGCTTTGATTTTCTTTGATTTGTGAGTGAATAATAGAACTAAGATGTAAATTTGCCATAGCTGCACATTCAAATTCGTTCTAAGGCTCAGTTATTGCGAAACGTCATGAAAGAGTTACCAAGTACTGGGGTAATGTTGTACGCAGTTGTATAACTTGCCAATTGACTCGTACTTCTTTTTCTGGAGCAGACAGGCTGTGGCCAGATGCAAACAGTGGTCCAGGCAGCGGTACGACTACTCCCGTTGGGGACTATCGAAGTCGGTGACTGGCCAAGGAGTTAATCCTAAAAGGGACTGCCCGCATTAATCGCGCGTCAGCCAGTATGTTACAGGTGTCGACAGACACCAATTTGAGCAAACTATTAACCACAGAAGTGGCAGTACCTTCAAGGAAGCGGAGCTGTACGCAACATCATGAAAGTAATTTGCAACTCAGATAAAAGAATTTTCGCTGTTTATCAGTTTTTGTGGCTGGTGATGTATGTAAGAACCACACGTAATAAAAATAATTTTCCACACTCGTTTACTTTGCATTCTATACACGTGGCAGACACCATCTTCTGATAATGTAACATATTTTTAGACACTGTGTTGCAACGACTATATTTCATTTATGAGACATTCAATTCATTTTCTAATATTTTGCATTCACATCAGTAATTTACATAACTGTAAACTGTAAAATCAAATCTACAACCTGCTCGGATAGCTGAGTATGTTAGCACACTGTTTCCAGGATTCGGGCATGCTCGACAGCCCTGGTCCGAACTATGCCACTTGCCTGGATGTGATGTGGTTTTTAGGCGGTTTCCCAAACCCGACTAGGTGAATGTCAGTGTGATACCCATGTTTTGTCTCATTTGCACTGCTTGCAAGCATTTAGAAAACGTTCGTAAACATTGACGGTTGGGCTACACTAATTCGTTGTTGGGTGGTATAAGCGGTGGTGACAAGAAGGCTATCTGGTCACACTCTAACATTAACGACGGCAAATCTGACAAACCACGGGCCTACATGAGAAGGTGCAACTTTTCTCTACTGGAGGGGCCGGCCGGAGAGGCCGAGCGGTTCTAGGAGCTGCAATATGGAACCGCGCGATTGCTACGGCCGCAGGTTCGAATCCTGCCTCGGGCATGGGTGTGTGTGATGTCCATAGGTTAGTTAGGTTTAAGTAGTTCTAAGTTCTAGGGGACTTATGACCTCAGACGTTAAGTCCCATAGTGCTCAGAGCCATTTGAACCATTTTCTACTGTAGGGAACATTAGATGTACTCAGTTCTCATGAGCCATCTTGTTCACAACTCATCCTTCCGCACAAATTTCTTAGACAAAAGTCCCCCTGTGTCACTGCATGCAAACAAGCCATTTCATTACTTGAATTTTGATATACCGACTTGCGTGATATCTGACATCCTTTTCTTGTGGAAATCATGTTGCGTAAGTTTGAGATTGGTGGGCAGTTGTCCAGTCACACACGGATCTTACCTTACGAAACACAAAATGTATTGATTAATTGAGTCAATTAATACTATCCTCCTCGTATCTAGCCTGCACTGTGAATCGAGGGTAAAACACAATTTTACGATTAATTTTATGTGGAACACAGATTCCTAGTATTGTATTTTGATTCTGCTGATACATTTTATTTATACACATGTTAGAGGTATTACCCTTTTTTCCTCACAAAATAGTGTTATAAGTAATGATGATCAGCCGTATTGTGTATGCTGATAGAAGACTGTCGGTAATTATTTTATTATTCTGGAGATTATATGATTTAGCTAATTTTGGAAATACTTAAGCTAGATGACAAACAAGAATTGCAATGTATGGAGTTTTTTAAATTCTCTTTGAAAGAGGAATGAAGGAGTGATGGGGACATTGCTGCCATATATTACTGTGTGATTTTATTTCATTCTCTGCCACTATTTCATGATTATTATTTTGTGAGTATAGGAACTGTGTCTTTGCTTTGCATTTTTCACACTGGGACAGCCTAGGCGCAGATTATCAGCGGTAGGTGAAATTGTACTATGTAGACCAGTTCACATTCCATCTAGAAGTAGGTAGTGGTCATAATAATTCCTCTCATCGGTGTAAATATCCATGGGATCGCATTAGGAACTCGACAGAATAACACGGTCTCAGTGTACTTACTGTGCGGACAGCGCATTATCCTGTAGATTGCTCCCCAGTTGAGTGATTATTACACAAGGTCTGGGAACCGGTCTAGCGCCCGGATGGCGGATGGCCTTTGCAGAACCTGTTCCTTTACCCCGGTGGGTGCTGTTCTCGTCTCTCGGTCTGGTGTTTTCACGTCGGCTGTGAAGTCGACGGTAATCGGTGCTATTTGGTCGTAAACTGATTTACGAGTGTTCTAGAGAAGTTCCGACTTAATCACATGCAGCTGCATCGCTTTCTTGCGTCTTCGCAGACTGATGTGTAAATGTACGCAAGAGAAAGATCCTTGAAAGAAACTTATTTAACGTATTTGTCCTTCTGCATTTATTGGAACAATAATGACATCCAATTAATTTCTCAATTTGACAATTTTTGTTCAGTCCTAGACAGACATTCGGATGGAGCTATAAATAAATATATTCGTTTTAATATTTTTGCCTTAGAATACTGAGCAGATTCAAAGCGAATGACCTTCACGTTAGTTTGAAATTAACGAGATATGTGTTGTATCACCTAAAGTCCATCACATTGGTTCCAGTTTACACGGGGAAAGGTATGTCTCTGGTCAACATTCAGAGATAGCAAATTTTGATTACTTCAACAACGATGTTCTTAAGTTCTTTATTTCAATCGTTTCCTTCCTTATGTTAGACTTCTTTGAACAGTTCTTGCAATTACTATACGCACTTTCTGAAAAAAGAAGAAATACAAAATATTATCACTAAAAGTGCATTTTTGAACAAATTTTGTCGAGTGAGTAAAAATGTTGCGCGACTGGCAATGAAGGAGCTTGTTAATTAGTTCCTTGTCTCTGAGAGTGTCCTATATCAACACGCAGAAGTAATGCTTTCAACGTTCTGATAATTGAACAATCCCTTTACAGTTACAGTTAAAGGAGACGTTAAAATTTTCGAGTTCTAACTGCAAGGGACAGTTATTAAACTACTAAAACGTTGCAAGAGTTTCTAAAGTGTTGTTTAGTTCACTTCATTACTGACATACCCAGGGACACGAATAGTATTTAACATTGTGTTCTACTTCGTAACTGGTAGATCCGGAAGCGATCTATACGAGTGCACTATCTGATAAAAAATATCAGGACACCTTCTAGTGTATGTAAATATGGTAGGTGTCCAGCCTTCGACTTTGAAGGTTTGAACACCGCTGAAGCATTGTCTGTGGATGCAAAGTAGCCTCTGCTAAAATCAGAGAAGGTATCGATCTGATTTTTCCAAATTAATTTTTGTTTTGAAAGCCTGCGACTGTCAAAACAATGGGTCTGTTTATAAATAACTTCCTGCTACCAGTCACGAATTTCTTTTATTTATGTTTTACACGACGCATTTCGGGAAATGATTCCCATTTTCAAGTGTGTATTTCTTTGTAGTATGTCATTGTTCCGTAAATTTCGACTTATGAGGTTCTGCTTTGTATTACTGACTTTACTGCAATATACAAACAAATCCCAATTTTTGGTTAGTTATCGATTTTTATACGTAGTTAGTGACGAAATTTGGAAGAACTTGGTCCTCTTGTGCAGAGTCTCACACATGTCAAACCTCACTCACAACTTTAGCGCACAGCACACATCAACAATAACTTACTTAAAAAAACAGTAACAAAGAGGTTTTTAGATGTAGTTGACGTATAATGTTACAGGTATTCCATAGAAATGCTTTTGTACAGAAGGTATTTATCGTAACAATATGCGTTTGCTTACATCTTATTTTACAAAAAATGGTTCAAATGGCTCTGAGCACTATGGGACTCAACTGCTGAGGTCATTAGTCCCCTAGAACTTAGAACTAGTTAAACCTAACTAACCTAAGAACATCACAAACATCCATGCCCGAGGCAGGATTCGAACTTGCGACCGTAGCGGTCTTGCGGTTCCAGACTGCAGCGCCTTTAACCGCACGGCCACGTCGGCCGGCCTTATTTTACAGTGGTGTTTATTTCTGCCGTGTTACTACTTTTATTTAAGCATATTGTCGAAGCATCTGGAGACATTCAACTATTCACATTCAAGTTTATCATTTATCATTTTTGTCTTCGTATTTTCTCTAATGTGTATATATCTCCAATTCTTCTAACTAAACCACTTCATGCCCTTTATTTAGTCGGCGGAGTACTTCGACACCTTGCTCTAATTTTCCTGTTGGGTGTTCTGTATTGTGTATATCTGTAGGTACTGCTGTGTGTCTGTTGTGTGTGTAGGCTTTAATGTGCTGTATGTACCTGGTGTTGAAATTTCGGCCTGTTTGTCTTAGTTACAATATGGAGTATTCCTGATATGTTACTTTCTATATTCCAGTGTTTGAGTATGGGTCATGATTACACTTTATATTATGTATTCTTTTCTGTTGTAGTTTACTGGATGTAGAAAGACCAACATTTACTTTGCGATTTTTAATTGTATTTGCGATTTTCTTGGATATATAGGCAATGTATGGGATGCTAGACATACATTTGTTTTTGTCTTTTCCTTCTGTGGTGCACTTTATGTTTGAGTCTTTCTTCAGTTTGTTTAGGCCCGTGTCAACCGTGGAAGCATTATAATCATCAGCAACTGCAATCTGTTCCGCTATATTTATTTCTTTATATACGGCTTGTAATGGAACTTGAATTACGCAACCATTACGGCACCTCACCTGAACCTCTCGATACCAGTAATATTCTACTGTGTTTCTGTTAACTACTTAACACATTTCTGAGAACATTCAGATTTGATTTCATTTGTGATACATCGATATGTTTATATCGCAATGATACTATTCGTATGTGTGTTTTTTCTCTTGTCACTATGATCTTTGACGTACTTGTAACTTTGATTTTGGGCGCGTAAGCGATAGTTAGTTAGTTGTTAAGTTGTTAGAGAGTCGGACCTGGAGAAAGTCAAGTGTTGGAAAGACGCATAACGTAGTCTGCTTATCAAATTTGAACTTTAGCAGTGACTGTGAGAGAGATGTTTTCAAGTATGTTTTATTGTGAGGTGATGTTTTGTGTGTTACGTGATATTGCAATAAAAGCAATTAAAAGGAAGTGTAACTTAAATTCGGATTGCTGATTTTTTTTTTACATCACTATTGAGCTAACTTTGAAAGGTTTAATCTCCAAGAATGGTTTGTGAAACGCATCTACAAAACTTTTGAATATAGCAGAATAAAACCTTGGCCTCTTTGCATCCGAGCTTTGAATCATAACCACCTAGATTTTCAACGATTGAGCCATGATTTTACGACGAGACCAGCATAGGAAACACATAAAGATGAGTGCCTAGTTTTTTGATTATTACGTGAAATGACTATATTAACTGTGTTCTAATGACACCTGCCACATATTATGACTATTGTTGCAGTATTTATCAGCGTGGGCAACACCACAATCGTTATTAAATTCTGACCTTTGTTGTGGTAGGGTTGTTAGAGGCTTCTTGTTTCAGAGGTATTTTAGTTGCCCTATGTAGCATTGCTCTGTATGCTACCTGTTTATGGATGTCTGGGTGACATGAGATTGAGAAGGTTGTGATGTCGGTTATTGTATTTTTCCTGTAAATTTTGGTTGTGCATGGGTTGTTTCCTGCAATATTTAATTCCAGGTAATTGATTTCTTTTGTCCATGTTCCACTGTCAATCTAATTTTCGCACATGTAGATTATTGAAGCAATTTAGAATGTCTGTTATGTCTGTTGCATCCGCTTTCACTAATAGTACTGTGTCATCTCCATATCTCCTGTAAAATTCAATTTCCTTTAGAGGGGGTTCCTGGCTGCCAAATAACTTTTATTCCAAGTGGTTTATGTATGTGCCAGCTATGGTACCTGATATACATAATCCGATTGATAGGCCATCTGGTTGCTTATAACTGTTGGGTTTTCTACATTCAGTAAACTACAACGAAAACTAGTACATAATATAAAGTGTAATCACGACATATACTCAGACACTGGAATATACAAAGTAATATTCCAGGAATGCTCCATGTTCAACACCACGTACACAGAGCACATTAAAGCCTACAGACACAACAGACACACATCAGCAATAACTACACACATACACAATAGAGGACATCAGTTTGGGAAAGTAGAGCAAAATGTCAGAGTACTCAACCGACTAAATATCGGGCAAGAAATGGATTTGTTAGAAGAACTGGAGATGTATACATATTAAAGAAAATACGAAAATGCTAAACGAAAAACTAGGAAGTGAATCGATAAATTTCTTCAGATGTTTTGACAATATACTTAAAGTAGTAACACATAGATATAATCACCATTTGGAAATAGATATAAGCAAATGTTTATTGTTAAGATAAATATCTTCTGTACAAAATCATCCCAGTGGAGGACCTGTAACATTATCTCTGTCAACTTCATCTAAAAACGTGTTTGTAGCTGTTTCTTCCTGCGAGTTATTCCCGGTGTTTATTGTGCACTAAAGTTGTGAGTGATGTTTATCATGTGTGAGACTCTGCACAAATGGACAATATGAAAACGGTACGTACAAGTTCTTCCAGATTTCGTCACTAACTACGTATAAAAATCGATAACTAACTAAAAACTGTGCATTTTATATATATTGCACTGAAGTCAGTAAAACAAAGCGGAACACATCCCGAAAATATTACGAAAAAATAGCATATTACAAAGAAATACACACTTGATAATGGGAATAATTTCCCGAAACGCGTTGTGTAAACATATATAAAATCGTCACTGGTAGCACAGAATTATTTGTAGACAAACACACTGTGTTGGACTTTGGGGTCTGGAAGGGGTTTTTTAACATCCCCCAGGTGTTCTGCTGGGTTCATGTCGGGATCCTGGACAGGTCAGGATATTTCGAGAATGTTATTGCCTTACAGATGCCGCTTTATGGTCTTGCTCATACAAAGAACCATCGTCTCTCCGATCTGTTCCTCTGCTGCACGCAGTGCACAATGCTGTATGTAGATTGTGTTCGTATCTTTCCAAATTTGGCATTTTATTAAGCGCAATACTGGGACCACATCGTAAACACGAAAAAAAAACCATACGACAACATCTGCTCCATACCTCACAGTTGCCACTACACATGATGGCAGGTGAGGTCCCCCAAGTATTTGCGTAACTCAAACCGTATAGCGCGAAGCATCACTCGAAATCAGTTTTTTTTCCAGTCATCCGCTGTCCAGTGATGTCGCTCTTTATTCCACCTGAAGCGTCGCCTAAAACTGACTGCAGAAACGTGGGGCTTCTGAGCTCCTGCTCGATCACTGCACCCCATTCTTTTGAAGCCCTTATGTACAGCACATTGTTCCTGCTGGACTCCTGGTACCGGTCTGGCACTCACGGGCGATTCCTTCCGCTTATTTAATGCGTTGTTTTACAAACACCGTCCGTAATGTTCGACAGTCTCTGTCCATCAATAGCTGACATATTCCTTCAGGCAAATGCTGGGATGGTCCCTCTGAAAGGGCACAGCCGACTTTCTTCCGCATCCTTCCCTAACCTGATGGGACCGATAACCTCGCTGATTGGCCCGCTACCCCACATCAACCAACCAAGCAACGTGGTATCGGTTTATCTGTGGTTATTCCACTGCGTTTCCACTGCACAATCACGTCACCAGTAGTCAGCCTGGGCAGCTTCAGAAGTGTTGAAGTTTCCTCTGTCATTGATCTCTCCTTACCGACCCATTCTGCTGCTCCTGCTTCTCTACTGATGGCACGATACTACGTGTCCTCTTTTACATCGGCGGCTCTGCCCCTCTTCACATCTAGTTTTCAATTGGGTGTTAGGATGTGACACGCCAAACGCCATACGTTGCACTTCCTGTTGCCTATGCACCTAACAAACTCTGACGTACTAAAAAAGGGATACTTTAAACTTTTTCTCCTTTGTTGGCTGCAGTCGTAGCCTTTTCGAATCCTCGCCGTGGAAGAAACTACTGTCAGAAGAATTTGGCGAGAATCAAATTTGTGGTCACCACAATGTGGAGTGTGCTGTATTGCATTAAATTTCAAACCTACCGGCAGACACTCCTGGTAGAGATGACACGCTACAATGCCTCGTTTCTTTATTTCGCTTTTCCTCTTGGAATTCTTACAACAATCTTATGCAAATAACTAAGAACGAATTATAAACACTACTGCACTGATCTACAGATCCCATATTTTGTCTACGTTATTTATACACTCCTGGAAATTGAAATAAGAACACCGTGAATTCATTGTCCCAGGAAGGGGAAACTTTATTGACACATTCCTGGGGTCAGATACATCACATGATCACACTGACAGAACCACAGACACATAGACACAGGCAACAGAGCATGCACAATGTCGGCACTAGTACAGTGTATATCCACCTTTCGCAGCAATGCAGGCTGCTATTCTCCCATGGAGACGATCGTAGAGATGCTGGATGTAGTCCTGTGGAAAGGCTTGCCATGCCATTTCCACCTGGCGCCTCAGTTGGACCAGCGTTCGTGCTGGACGTGCAGACCGCGTGAGACGACGCTTCATCCAGTCCCAAACATGCTCAATGGGGGGACAGATCCGGAGATCTTGCTGGCCAGGGTAGTTGACTTACACCTTCTAGAGCACGTTAGGTGGCACGGGATACATGCGGACGTGCATTGTCCTGTTGGAACAGCAAGTTCCCTTGCCGGTCTAGGAATGGTAGAACGATGGGTTCGATGACGGTTTGGATGTACCGTGCACTATTCAGTGTCCCCTCGACGATCACCAGTGGTGTACGGCCAGTGTAGGAGATCGCTCCCCACACCATGATGCCGGGTGTTGGCCCTGTGTGCCTCGGTCGTATGCAGTCCTGATTGTGGCGCTCACCTGCACGGCGCCAAACACGCATACGACCATCATTGGCACCAAGGCAGAAGCGACTCTCATCGCTGAAGACGACACGTCTCCATTCGTCCCTCCATTCACGCCTGTCGCGACACCACTGGAGGCGGGCTGCACGATGTTGGGGCGTGAGCGGAAGACGGCCTAACGGTGTGCGGGACCGTAGCCCAGCTTCATGGAGACGGTTGCGAATGGTCCTCGCCGATACCCCAGGAGCAGCAGTGTCCCTAATTTGCTGGGAAGTGGCGGTGCGGTCCCCTACGGCACTGCGTAGGATCCTACGGTCCTGGCGTGCATCCGTGCGTCGCTGCGGTCCGGTCCCAGGTCGACGGGCTCGTGCACCTTCCGCCGACCACTGGCGACAACATCGATGTACTGTGGAGACCTCACGCCCCACGTGTTGAGCAATTCGGCGGTACTTCCACCCGGCCTCCCGCATGCCCACTATACGCCCTCGCTCAAAGTCCGTCAACTGCACATACGGTTCACGTCCACGCTGTCGCGGCATGCTACCAGTGTTAAAGACTGCGATGGAGCTCCGTATGCCACGGCAAACTGGCTGACACTGACGGCGGCGGTGCATAAATGCTGCGCAGTTCGCGCCATTCGACGGCCAACACCGCGGTTCCTGGTGTGTCCGCTGTGCCGTGCGTGTGATCATTGCTTGTACAGCCCTCTCGCAGTGTCCGGAGCAAGTATGGTGGGTCTGACACACCGGTGTCAATGTGTTCTTTTTCCCATTTCCAGGAGTGTATTTTGGCGGGGTCCCTTGATTTACTTTGGTGGGAGAACGTCATTGACAATGATCTACTTTTCGGATTTCATTTATTGTGTTCTGTTAATGTTTCTATATCACTAAGTAAGTAGTGAGGATATAGTAAGTACTGGGGCAAGGGGGTTTCTACCCGAAAATACCGTTATCCAAGATGGCGGCGATGACATCACCCAACCCCAAGGGGGGGTTCTACTCCAGAGTACCGTTATCCAAGATGGCGGGGAAGTTTCATGCCCCCTGTCACGCCCCTCTGGTGGGCAGTTCAAATGCCATCCGGACAATGCATCACACCATTGTTACCTCTACTAGCCTAAGAAAATGGCGGGAAAATAGTTCAATAGGGCTACCCCCCACTAACCTCATCCAACTGCCACCTCATCCTATGAACTGGCGCCAAGTTTGAATTTTGGATGTGAAATATGTCACTCTCTACCATCCTAAGAAAATGGTGGGAAACAAAAGGCAGTTCCACTAACCTGAGTCACCCGACCGCCACCTCTTTGTAGGAATTGGAGGGAAGTCTGAATTTTGCAGGGAAGATAGGTCAATTGGGCTACCTCCACTAGCCTAAGGAAATGGACGGAAAGAAAGGGCACTTGGGCTACCTCCACTAACCTAAGTCACCCAACCACCACCTCCTCCTAGGGATTCACAGCCATAGGAGAAGGCCTCTTCTGCACATAAGTATTTTCAGTCTTTATTCAAAGAATATGATGCAGCACCACCACCCAGTGTGTTCACCATGAGGTCCGGACTCCAAAAGCTAGTACACAGTACTACCATCAGAAGTCACTCTCATCCATGACGTAATCCAAGATGGTGGGGGGAAATGGCAGGAAACTGTGTGGTCGCCATGGGGTCTGGGCTCCAACTGATCTAGTACACAGTACCGCAGCCAGAGGATGGTATCATCCCTTCTGTGACATAATCCAAGAGAGGGAAAATGACTCAGCCTGCACTGGGCTTCTGGAGAGAGTAAGGGAGGAGTGTAGTATATTTATTTTGGAACAATTTATTTAGGGATGGAATATATGTATCACACTGATACAGAACACACGCTCTGACATTCTTGGGGTCACGCCACAGAGCCCACAGACCTGTGAACTGCTCCTAAATAACAAAGGACTATTAAATTACCGAAATAATTTCAGTACAGACATGCAAACTCCTCCCCTAAATAATGCAGTACACAGATGTGCAGACACGAAATCAACTCTTAAACTGTCCAAATAATGCATAGCACAGCCTATAGACCTTTGCACAAAATAAGGCAAGAGACACTCAAACAACATACACAGGCAAAGCCCACCGCCCCCTGTCCACTGGACCACAAATGAGGCTAGCCGCAGCCCCCGTGAAGTGATGTGGCCATCAACTACCAGGCCACGTACAGGTGCCCGTTCGGGTCCCTCAAGCATGAGGTGGCGGTATCTCCTTCATACTTGACACCTGAGAAATTCCTCTCGAAATACGTGATCAACTAGGCGCCATTGATGACACTACCAGATGGGAGCAAAGACCTATTTGCCAAGTGCAACACCTCAAGGTGGGCCGCATGCACATTTGTTCACCGCTGCTGGTATGAACCTACAATCTACCTGCTGTCCAGCGAAGAACTAACTGCCGAGCGACACTGCAGAAATCCGTTCCAGAACAGCACAAGCTGCTTTCTACCTAGCAATTCTAACAGACCATGCATGATGTGCCTGCATACCCAGTGAGGCTCACACTTTGTTGTGGATTGCTCGTCCTGATGTCAATATACGTCTCAGAAACGTTAAACGTTCACACAGATAAAAGTTTCAGCACACTTGCTAAAACACTCTTAATCATGAAAGCATTATCCTTGTTTGGAAATAGGTCACTGTCTAATCACAAATGGGGGCGATTAAGAACTGCTATGCAAACAGAATTCAAAGCAATGTCATACTGAAGAGAAAAAAAGTCATTAATTTTCGGTATCCTACACCTACAGGTTTGGACATGTCCAAATGCCTCAGTGGTGGATGAGTGACGGCATCCCAGCCAGAGATGGATCACATACTTCAACGTGTCTTTGAACACTTGCATTCTCAGAAGTTTCCATACATACCTTGCCTTCATCTTGTTCCAATCAGTTGTAGATGCTCTTACGTCCCAGCACAAAGGATGTCATGTCAATGAATCTAGCATTATGATTGGCTCTGATCGAATTTACCCAGCGAATTACTGGTGCCACTGGTGTGGTAGCATCGCCCACCTTTTTTCTTCTTTCTGCAGATAAGGCTTTCAATGACTAAAAACTACTTTACACAGTCCACCATATTGCTCCGACAGTTAAACCCTGCAACATGCCCTACATATCGTCCAATACGGAAAGACTCTTGCTCAATTACACTGTTCGCCCACTGAGTACAAGAGCTTGAATATTAGAAAATAAAATCGACCTGTGACCCATCAATATATCACTGCGTGCCCCATATATCGTCAAAAACGGGAAGACTCCTACTCAGTTACACTGCTCTCCCACCAAGGATAGGAGCTTGAATATTAAAACTCAAAACTGATCTCCGACCCATCAATATATCACCGCGTACCGTGTCGATGTAGTAAACATGCAATTCGTATCCTGCGCCATACATCATTTGTACATATACCAAGGAGACAAACACCACAGTACGTATACTCGCGGTACTAGATGTACACTGCAAGGTTGGGCGGGCATTCAGAGGATCGAAGTCACACTCAGAACTGTTCTACAAATTCACGCTCGTTTCCCCTCGGCGCAAAGGCGTTACTGTTTCTGGTCTGCACCTGCTTGCGTGCTTGCTTTTCTACACCCATCTCCAGACTCAGTGATTACAAGAACACATGTATTTTTGCATGATTCACCATAATATTATACCATTTTCGTGGTACTTCTCGATATTAAGCACACAGCACACCGATCGCTCGTGCAACATTATTCCGAAGATATAGACTGAAAATTATTTCTCTACAAACCTGAAACTTTAGCGCTTATCGCGTCTGTGGGGACCTTTACGTGAGAACTCGAAACAAATAGAGGAAACATGTTTCCGCTCCGATTACAAATCATCCCTATAATTTACAAGGCCAACTAAGATGTTTCTCATGTCTAGAGAACCGGCAAACGTGTCCTCTACATGCTAGATGCACGCAACACAATCGATCTTATCTCAACTAAATAAAGGCGGGAAATGTGCAGAAGCACTCAAGTGAACAATTTACATGTGAGGGAATAACAGTCCAATGCAAATGCACCTCCATATTCAATCTTCTCAAATTTACAATTGATCACAAAAGCTGTCCTAAGTATTAGTTCGCTAATCACTCCCACCACAAGCCACAAATCCACAGAATCAACCTAGAAAACCGGTCACATATATGTTTTATCGTTAATTAAATGCTACGATCGTGGTCTCAGTTGAATGGCATTCGACAATGAGCCAAGTATCGGAAATACACCCTGCTGATGGCTGTGGCTCTGGAAATTGAAATATCTGTACCATTCTTATGACTTGACATACTCTTCCCTCTGCTATCACAGTATTCCACAGTCATCTCCTTTGCACATGTCGGAACACAAACACACATTTTATAAGCCTCATGCTCAAGGTGAAGCTATCGTGCGCCCCCCACTACTACTAAGTATAATACTTCGTCAATAACTGATTGCCTATGGTACGAGATAATACTGACAGAAAATCAGCGATGGGTTAACATGTCTCATAAGTTTTTCTTGCGAGTGCTACCACTGTATCTTAGAAACAGAGACGTAATCAGCCAAATGTTAAAAAACCCGATTGCAACAACTATTGTATGTTACTGTCACAAGTGGTCTTGGTTCTACGGGTGCACGCAAGTATCCATGTTAAAAGCTATTCCAGCTTTATAAGTGGAGGTACGATATTACCTCTGAATGAGGTAATTTTCCGGACAAATACTGAGATGGTGATCGTAGGAGTGTATAGTATCAGAGCAACACGTCGGCGACAGTGCAACCTTATAATAAAATTACATTTTGAAAGCTATTCGTTTAAGGAACGTGGCATGAAACCGCTATCTGCAACTCTCTCACGCCGCTAGATGTTTCTCCTGTATGTGTAACATATTCTGTCTCAATACCATGTCAGGTGTTCTACGCTATATCCACTGAGTTATAGACGGTGAGTGGTTGAGAAGGATCACAAACAGTAGTACATGGTGTGCTGATTGAGGTTGTAAGAAATGTGCACTACCTTTTCAGATCTCTAGTGTTGCGCTGTCTGTCAGAAATGATGTTGATGACTTGGAATCACGTATCTCCATTCAACCACATACATGCGTTGGATCCTATAGAGAAGTCCTCTAATGATCACAGTCACTAGTGAATCATATATCTGGCACTCTCATATCTCGAAACGAGTCACCTTTCTCGAACCTATCTGCTACAGTAAAATTCCAACATGGTTTTAGTCAGTCCCCATGCATCATGCAACTGCCCCCCAGACTATACGCTACCATCCCAGCAGCTTTGTGCACGTGATCTTTCCAGTGTAAGTCGGAAATGACTAAACTACATACCACCTCCTGCAATCCGTGTAGAAACAAGCAACTCTGAGTTACTGCGACAGAAATCGATTTTGACCATTCTATGGAAATGAAGCCTGCTCCTGCAACATGGAGTAGTATAAAAGACAGCACAGGGACTGGGGAAGGATGTGGATTTTGCTACTGCATTGTGGTGCTTCTCCAAGCTACTTACAAATACTACAGATCAATGTCCTTTTATATCTATCTCCCCAACATGCTATCTTTATTATTCTGTACCATCCATCAGAGAAATATTATGAACTGTAAAAGCTCAGCTAACTTCATCCGATAGATAACTAAATAATATTTTTACTGCATCTCCCTCATCCCATATATCGAAAACAAATACAGCATGCATGCAGGCATCGAGCATATGTGACGATCCTATGAAATGTACAGGTACTGATCAACTGTACAGACCAGTTTAAAATTCTATTACCTGTACTGTAGGAGGATGACCGTATGCCACAGACCATACTATAAGAGACGCTCCCTCTGACCCTGCCTCTTTGTTTGAAACTTTTTTTCTGCTCTAACACGCTTGGTACACTGCCAAACACTTTATTTTCTACCACGACTTCGTGGTCTGTGTCAGATTCTAAAGTGACATTAACACATTCTGATCCACTGCCTCTCGCAGACAGCAAGGACATCACCCCAAAGTACCCTTATCCAAGACATCGCACTTTGACGCGATTGACGTCATTCAAGATAGCTGCTGTGACGTCAGCTGATGACTCGATTGATGTCATTCATTAAGACGTTCTGATCCGTGGCCTCTCGCAGACAACAATGGCATCACCAAAAAGTACAGTTATCCAAGACGTTCCACTGTGACGCGACTGACGTCATTCAAGATGACTGCCGTGACGTCACCTGATGACATGAGTATTACCCAAGGTTGCTGGAAAGTGCCACACATCCCCTGTCAAACCCCCCTGGCGAGAAGTTTGAATTTTGGAGGGAAGATAGGTCAATTGGGATACGTCTAGACGTCGCACTGTGTAAACCATATTGTTACTGCTCTTGTAACACACCGCACACTTTGGATCATTTTAAATAAAAGTCATTTACAACATAAGGAAATTGGAAGAGTTTTACGACGTTGGCGTGGATTTACAAACTATATTCAAACTCATCTGTCACATTGACCAAGTAGCTGATGGCTCTGCGTTCCGTTTCGACTGATTCCTCATATTGCAGTCATGTACGCGATCACTGTTTTGGTGCTGTCCACCCCAGAAGGTGCTGTCCATCCACCAAAACTCTTTCTCCAACTCAGACAAGCGATATCAGTCAATCATATGGTAACCAACAGCGTGTCAGTGCACAGATGGGATGGAAAAGACACCATCGATATACTCTAATAATAAGCATCACAGTTGATAGTGCGAACAATTTTAGCAATTTTGCAGTAATTTCAACACAGACCAATGATGTGACAGCATGTTTCCCAATTTCAGTATCATAGCTAAACCACCCCTTCTCCACTTTGCGAGTATCACTGCGAACGTGGGTAGATGACTGCGCAGTACATCCATTCAGTGTCAATTATCGAACACATATCCATCGAAGTATATCAGACAGCGCTCCACATATTTCTAACACCTCAAGCATAGTGCTTAATTTACAATCTGTCTCTCTGCCTGTGAGAGTCACATAGCAATCTCGCTGTCTTAGGGTAAAATTAGAGACGGAAAGACGCTTATCACACAGTTATTGACCAACCCGCCCTGCAGCAAAGCTACTGAATTAATCTGCAACCGACCAGAAGTAGACTGTACACCCCACGTCTCGTGAATGAATGGAGCTTCCCGTGTCCTCACCCATCCAAGTGCACAAGATTTCTCGAGATGTGCCCATATTGAGGGGGTTAGCACTCCTTATCGATGCCCGCATCTCGCGGTCGTGCGGTAGCGTTCTCGCTTCCCACGCCCGGGTTCCTGGGTTCGATTCCCGGCGGGGTCAGGGATTTTCTCTGCCTCGTGATGGATGGGTGTTGTGTGCTGTCCTTAGGTTAGTTAGGTTTAAGTAGTTCTAAGTTCTAGGGGACTGATGACCATAGATGTTAAGTCCCATAGTGCTCAGAGCCATTTGAACCATTTGAACCTTATCGATGTATAGTAACAGATTTCAAAGTGTTGCGATATGATAGCAGATGGTTAAGAAGAACAAGAAACGAATGATTTTTATGCACAATGGAGCTCCAGACGGATGAAATCGACCCATTTTTACATAAATCAACCAACCTATCAACTCTAAAGTATTGTTCTAGAGTCTAGGATCGGTACCTCGAAGGTACTGGTAAGACAGAACATAAACATACTTGTTCTTAAGACTACAACGTTCCTCACTTAAAACGGGCTATAATGCAAGATCACTTCCGTTTCCGACCTATCAGTCGTACGGAATGTAGTGATGTTGATATTCCAATGCAAGAAATAAATTTCAAGCGGATGACATAGATCCTCCGTCCCGGTGTGGTCACAACCTCTGCAGCCCAATGTGTCGCTAGCTCTGCTGCCTGATAGGGTCTCTAGCTCAGCCACTGCGGTGTGATCACTGGCTCAGCCACCCCAGTGTGATACTGGCTCAGCTACCCCAGTGTGATCACTGGCTCAGCCACCCCAGTGTGGACACTAGTTCCGACTCCCTGGTGTGTTGACTAGCTCAGCCATCATGGGGTGGTCACTGGCTCAGGCACTCCAGGGTGGTCACTGGCTCAGACACCCTGGGGTGGTCACTAGCTCAGACACCCTGGGGTGGTCACTAGCTCAGACACCCTGGGGTGGTCACTAGCTCAGACACCCTGGGGTGGTCACTAGCTCAGACACCCTGGGGTGGTCACTAGCTCAGACACCCTGGGGTGGTCACTAGCTCAGACACCTTGGGGTGGTCACTAGCTCAGACACCTTGGGGTGGTCACTAGCTCAGTTGCAGCGGTGTGGTCACTAGCTCAGGATCCCAGTGTGTCACTAGATCTGCCACCCAGTGTGGTCACTAGCTCACCCACCCAGTTCGGCACTGACTTTGTCACCCAATGTGTCACTGGCTCTGCTGCCTGATAGGGTCACTAACTCAGCCACTGCAGTGTGATCACTGGCTCAGCCACCCCAGTGTAGTCAGTAGATCTGCCGCCTTGGTGTGGACACTAGTTCCGACTCCCTGGTGTGTTGACTAGCTCAGCCATCATGTGGTGGTCACTGGCTCAGGCACTCCAGGGTGGTCACTAGCTCAGACACCCTGGGGTGGTCACTAGCTCAGCCGCAGCGGTGTGGTCACTAGCTCAGTTGGAGCGGTGTGGTCACTAGCTCAGGATCCCAGTGTGTCACTAGAATTGCCACCCAGTGTGGTCACTAGCTCACTCACGCAGTTCGACACTGACTTTGTCACCCAATGTGTCACCAGCTCAGGTGGCTGGTGTGTCACTAGTTCAGCCGTCTGTTGTGTCACTAGCTCTCCCACACAGTCTGTCACTAGCTCTGCCACCCGTTGTGGACACTAGTTCTGGTGCCCAGTATGTCACTAGCTCTGCCACCCAATATGGTCACCAATTCAGCTGTCCTAGTGTGGTCACTAGCTCAGCTGCCACAGAGTGGTCCTTAGCTCCTTCTCCTTTGGTGGTATCCACTACAGCTGCCCCTGGTGGACAGTAGTAGAGCCACCCCAGGGTGATCTCTAGCTCAGCTGCCATGGTGTAGTCGCTTGGACATTCGCCCTGAGATGGTCAGTAGCACCGCGGACCTGGTGTGGTCACCAGCTCAGATGCCCCAGTGTGGTCACTGCCTCTGCTGCAATGGGGTGGTCACTTCATCAGCCACCCTGGGGTGGTCACCAGCTCAGCTGCCCCAGAGTGGCCACCAGCTCAGCTACCCCGGTGTTGTCACTAGAGAGACACACGCACCTCCCTCGAATATTTCAACAAAGGCTTAATCAGTATTATATCAAACAATTAAATATTATATGTGGAGATAGGTAATCATTGGAACAACTAAAATAGTGCATCACTTCACTGCAATCTGCATTTATTGTAACACTTAATAACAGACCAAGAGTATGTCGCTTGTTACACTAGACAGATAAAAGCACTAGAACAATAATAAACATCTGATTCAGTTTTCTGCATACTGTTAAAGTTCAACCGGCGAACACAATTTATGTTCTCCCATAGATATAAATATACGTGTAGGCGCGTTAAAGAAGTGGTTATGAAACAGTCACTTACAACATCAAGGCAGGCACACTTCATTTAAAGGCAAAATAATTAGCAAGTTTACATATTGACTAGAACATTAACGTGAACAACAGGAAAGTGCACGGTCCATAACACCTTGCAGCGACAGTTAACCTCCAATAAGTTCCTTTCTTTACGATATAACATTAAGAACAGCTCAATAGTAATGAAAAACATTTATATCCCACCGATATAAATATGTAAGTACTTACATGCGCATAAGCACGATTAAAAACTGGTGGAAAAACACTTGATTGGAAATTGACCAATCTATACTCAAAGGAGCCGCACTCCATCTAAACACCCTAAAAATGCCAAAATTATGGCTACCTAGAGTAACGAAATTAAGAATAGCATGCTTATAGATTGACTAGAATAATGGAATAAATAACACATACACGGCTTCTGACGACCTGAAAACTGTGTTGGGCTATTGAGCAGTGATTAATTTAAGCTAGCCACAACATACGCTAACCAGGTTAGCGGCGTATTTAAAGACAAGCGTCGAGCAGGAACCCTGGTCAGAAGGTAATGGAACCAGTACTAATTTACAACTAACTACAGCATTGAAATCAACAGATGACAGGTTGACAATTACCGATGTGGCGTATTATGGACAGACAATAGACTGAACACACAGCTGAAACCCAAGTATAATGCTGAGGGGCGAAACACCCAGCCCAGTGCAAACACCTAGTTTGAGAACAAAACAACCGTAAAACAGGACGATATTGCAGCTCGCAATACGAATGTCAGAGCAGGAATATAGCCTCAACCCAAGGCAGGACTAAAGCACACTAGTTTCTCTCTCAATTAAAGTTTCCAAAACTATTAAAACTAGCAGGATTCCCTTACTGTATACGAGTCACACCAAACCATAAGAAAGCTACGTGGCCTTGTGTACACTCCCAACATCCGTAATCAGATTTCCTCCTCCCGAACGATGCTCTTCCGCAAACACAGCAGTCAGCCGGCCGCAGCAACTCCACCGCGCCCTCTGGCTAGGATAAGAAAACAGCTGAGGGCGAAGCGATAATTTCAAAAGGAACGCGCCACAGACAAGGAGGAAACGCAGAGAACCAACCGTGACATTCCGTGATGGTTAAGCCTCCCCCACCAAAACCACACAACAGGAGGTTGACGGGAGAATACCCAACTTAAGGCTTAATGTGATGTACATGAACCTTAAGCACTTTACCAGTATGAGCGTGTTTAATCAAGAGGTTGACGGGACTTAAAATCTCCTGTATACAATACGGACTGATGAAGCGTGGTGCAAACTTCCCATCAGCCTTGGCCCCGGAGCGCTTTCCAGGATTAAAATTCTTAACAAAACTCTACCCCCAACCTTCCACAGAAAGGAGCGTCGGCCACGATTGTAACGGAGCGCCTCTCGACTATGAGCGCGATGAATATTGGCTCTAGCACTCTCCCAATTGATCTTGATTGAGTGGGCGTCTGTGACTTCAGGCAAGAGGTCGTTGGTATGCCATAAATTGGTGAGCGGATAATTCAAGGGATAGGCTAACATCAATGAGGCAGGAGTAGCGCTAGAAGACTCATGGCGTGTGGAATTAAAAGTTTAACCATGGCAAGTCTTGATCCCACTTAGATGGAGAATGGGAATGATAAATAACAAGAGCCGCCTTCAAATTACGGTTGAGCCGTTCCGCAAAAAAAGACTGCAGGTAATAAGGTGTAGCGGTGAAATGACGAACCCCGTTACTAAAACAAAATCCCTTAAACTGGCGAGATGTAAAGGCGGGAGCATTATCACTTACTAGTGCTTTAGGTGGCCCAAAGATCCCAAAGAATCTGGTGAGATGGTGGACAGTAAAGTTAGTTGTAGAGAAACCAAGAGAACGACTAAAAGCATCGACAACCACAAATTTATACTTATTCCCACAGCGTGTCTGGGGAAGGGGGATCCACATAATCAACAAACAGTTTGTCCATTTGATTTTCTTCCCATTCAGACTGCAAGAGCCCTCTGCGTAGCCTATTATTAGGCTTACCAATTTTGCTGAGTGTGCAGCTATTTGCCAACTTCCTAACATCACGACTCATGGAGGGCCAGGTTGGTTGGTTGGTTGGTTGGTTTGAGGGATAAAGGGACCAAATTACAGGGTCATCAGTCCCTTGTTCCAGACGCAAACATGTCTCAGGGCAAAACAACTCCGAAAATGCGTTTGTTAAAGGAAAAGGGGGAAAATGAATGCAGAACCACACCTAAAAAGAAAACAAATGGTACAAACAAACAACAGGAAAACATACACCATACGGAAAAGTAGAGGATTGCATGAAAACCATAGAGGAGATGGTCTGGGCTGGCTGATCACAAGAATAAAAGAGGATGAGACAGCCACTCTGCAACACATTAAAATGTCCACCCCGAAAGACAAAGCGATATGAACACATGTAGGGAAAAGACGAACTCAAAGACAAACAAATGCAAAGAAAGGATGACAGAGTTAAAATGGTGGGAGGGTGGAGGCCCCAGAGAGAAGGCCAAACGCTCACCCTTAGATAGTAGAATAAAAATCCCCTTCACGAATAAAACTTAAAACAAGATCTGCCATTGAGGCACCGTCGCGCAACACCGAAGATAGGGTGCTGAGAAGGTTAAAAGTCCGTCTCAGAGCGGCTAAAATTGGGCAGTCAAGCAAGATGTGCAAAACAGTCCGAAGGGAGCCACAGCGAGACAAAGATGGGTCCTCGCCTCGGAGAAGGTAGCCATGTGTTAGCCATGTATGGCCAATGCGGAGCCAGCGAAGGACAGCAGTTCCCTCCGAGTGGCTCGCATGGATAACCGTCACACATTCGTCGTCTCCTCGATAGCACAGAGTTTATTTGGTCTACTCAGAGTGCGCCATTCAGTATCCCAGATCGCGAAAACTTTGCGGCGGAAGACGGCTTGCAAATCCGTCTCCTGGAGGCCAATCTCCAGAGATGGTTTACTGGTGGCCTGTATCGCCAGATGGTCAGCAAGCTCATTGCCTGGTATCCTAACATGGCCTGGGGTTCAAATGAAGGTAATTGAGCTTCTACTGCTGCAGAGGGCATAAAGAGACTCCTGGATTAACAGTACCAAAGGACTCCTAGGGAAGCACTGGTCGAGGGCTTCCAGGCTGCTTGAGGAGTCACTACAAATGATGGACGCACCAGAGCAGGAGCAGAGGTGATCACGAGTGCGATAGATGGCAACCAACTCTGCAGTGAAAATCCTGCAGCCATCCAGTAAGGATCGTTGTTCAGAATGGCCATCGTGGGCATAAGCGCTACCGTCAATCAATGATCCATCAGTGTAGATTACTTCTGAGCCCTCAGACTGGCCAAGAAGAGAGATGAAATACTGACGCATGGCCTCAGGTGGAACTGAGCCTTTGGGCTCTTGCAATAGGTCCAGCCGAAGACGTGGCTGAGGCATAGACCATAGTGGGGTACAGAAGTGGGCGTGTAGGAAAAGGTGGTAAAGGGGAAGCGCTGAGTTCGTGAAGGAGCGACAGGATACGGTCGCCGAAGGGAAGCCCAGTTCTAGGCCGCCAGAGCGGGAGATGGACCAACGTGTCAGGGAAAAGAAGACTGTAATTGAGCCGTGGCTGGCTCATGCTATACGTTGGATTAAACCTTCAGTGCGATTCTGCGTTTAGTCTCCCGCGGTTATCACGATTTTTCTGTTATCCTCTCCTTCCGCGGGTGATAAAAGCGGTGTGTATCGATATTCGCACCTTGGACTATCTTGGCTATAGTTTCTGGCTGGGCGGCGTGGAGCAGTGAGGAATTATCAGCAGGGTGTAGTTTGGCTGGGCCCACTGGCAGTCTCTACATAGTGTCAGAGCGTGTGGCACTGTTCCCATTGCTACGAGGCCCGTGGCTCACCGACCCTGGACACGAAAATTGACTTGCTGGTAGATTAACTAACAGCAAATCAAGACTGTTCACATTGTGTCGTTTGGAGTTTGTTGTCGGCTGTTAGGATATTCCCGCAAGCAACAATGTGGTTTTCAAGCTGGAAATTTCTAGCCACCCTCCGGTGGAGTTTCACTGTATTTGGTTATTTGAATTGAAGTGCACCAGCGGAATCCTCTGCCTTGTGACCGTTCACGTTCTGGTTACCTGCCCTGCCCGTTGACATAAATTTCAGGCAGTGTAGTTTCCTCGTCGTGTTGTTGCTGTCCAGCACGGTGTGTAGTTTGACAGCTACATGTGTGATCGGTTGTGGGCGTCAATATCTTCTACGTTGTTCCGCTGAATTCTCTGTTTTGCCCTGGTCGGCTGAATTGGAAGTTATCTTGTAGGTGTGTCCGTTGACTGTCGGTCGGTTCGGTTGTCGTCGGATCGTGAATGGTTGGCCCGACTGCCTGTCCCACCTGAGCGAGTGTTAGGGTTTGAATTACAGGTCGACGCTAGAACATCTGAGCGCCCTTGGGTGTACTGCCCTATTTTTTTAGTCTGTTCTTGTAGTTTGTACTTGTATGGTGGAACGATGGTCTGATCATTTAATATTAAAAGACTACGACCGACGTGTGGACGGGGCCAAGAAATTGACATATCAGACCTGATTTAATTCATAAATAATTTATTCATAACATACAATACATAAGACCAACTACGTAAATCCTGCTTCGGTGCTTACAATTGCCCAAAATGGGAGGGCCACCACTTTCGAATTGGAAAGGCTTTAATTTAAGAAACTAAAAAGCCTATTATAATTTTTAAAAATAATAATAACACAACATATATGTAAGCGCTAAGTGAACGCACTCTTAAATCTTTAATTTTTAATCACAAAGCGTGGGTTTACCACATCTAAATTCTCATTGCAATATAAAACATAAATACATGAATTCACAACACAGCATGGCTTGAAAATTTCTACCTGGAGAACCTATAGTCCTAAACTTTCGTATTACATTCCAGCCAATCTCATTAATAACTTATAAACACGATTGGTAAAATACAAACGTTTGCACTATAATCAATTTTAATAATCCACAATCACTCAAAAAACAACATCAGAGGTTCGATACGGAGCATGTAAGCCTGTTTGTACAATCTTTCGGATCAAAATAGGCACAAGGGCCTCCATAACAGAAGTGCGCTAGTTGCTCTTAGGATAGGTGCTCCCATTAGCTTAATCACTGAGCAGATGTTTACTTAAGCGACAGGTAATATAGTTAATGCAAATAGAAGGTATTTCTAAAGTTTTTTTTTCCTTCCCCCCTTTTAACAAGGGGGTTTTAGTAATGTGGAAATTACACTTTGAGGAGACGCAATAGCAATCTAGGGGGCACGCCTTCACGAGGACGCCATGCCACCACACACGTACTAAACTAGCCGCGTATCCGCTGTTCAAGCCAAACATTAACAACACAGTTCCATATTCCTGACACCCAAATAGTCGAGATCAAAACAAACCAAAAATCCCAAGAGCGCAAGATGCAGCATAGCTTCAGAACAGATCTTACTTCATCCGGTTGCCTTCACAAATACAGGTATCGGAATGAAAACAAGAACGTGTAACAACATTCCCTAATCAGCACAATGTTCTTCTGTAGGTCCCGGTAGCGCTAGACAAGGCTGACATGCCAATGTTAACAAACCTCTAAGGCAACAACCTCCGACTGACAAGCCGAAACCAATGTGACCCCTTATCAGCTCCGTGACAGGACTCGAACCCCCAACTACTGTCAGTGCAACTCACTTAGAATAAATACAGCGCAAATAGTATGGCGGACACATATACCCAGGGATTAACAGACACTAGACTGAAATAGAATTAACCTTAATAATACAACACTAGGTCTTGGGAGACAAGGAACTAGCTCCCCACCCGAAGTTCTGCAACCACAGGGCGGGAGGATGAACTACCAAAACACAGAAGTGCAAACGTACACAAATAACTACTAAAATACACCATTACACCGGTTAGCAACGATGCGTGGAGGAATCTGCACTGTCAGAATTGCACCAGTGAACAGAACAGAGGATTGCCACGGCGGTGGCCACAAGGTGGGAAAGACGACTGGATGAACTCAATCCCAAATGTCGATCAACTTGAAACATTCACACTTAACTTCTTTTCTCCTTTCCCTCGATGCATTCCGTCGTTTGTCCGGGACTGCTGTGTACAATTCTGAGCTGTCCCCAGTCGTCCCGGCTGACACTGACTCAGCCAAACTGCTCCCGGACTCAAACCGCACCATGATGGTTACTGTTTGTTTGCCTTCGTCGACGCAGGCGATGATTAGACTGCCATCCGCCTCCCGTGGACAACCAGTGAAGAGCAGACAGAGGGGCCCAACCAGGCCGGCGTTCCTCCACGGGCAGAAGTGCTGGTTCGATAACAACACCCGTACGCGGAAG
Organism: Schistocerca serialis cubense; assembly: GCF_023864345.2. NCBI lineage: Eukaryota > Metazoa > Arthropoda > Insecta > Orthoptera > Acrididae > Schistocerca > Schistocerca serialis. The sequence goes on along the minus strand of NC_064646.1, from coordinate 490,102,877 downwards.
GCAGGATGTCGACGTCACCAGAGCAGACATGAAGGCCACTGCGCGACAACCTCCCCCAGCGTTTTTTTTTTTTTTTTCATTTATTAAGCTGGCAGCATCTTAGTACGCCGCTCTTCAGCCGACAGATTTTGTGACAAAGATCAAGAGAACAAATAATAAAAAACAGGCGATAAAATCGGAGACTTACAGAGTAACAAGGCGAAAAGAAATCGTGGAACTTAAAACAACAACACAGGGATGATGACGCTAGTAAAAATACACACAAAGTAGACAGGGAAAACAATAGACAATTAAAAAAAAAAAAACACGGCGACAGTCTGGATTCTGTTCGCAAAGGAAATAAAATTCACACCGAGCGACAGCATGGTTTCTGTTCGCAACACGAGAAAGACAAACAACTCTGAATAGTCACTGGAACACTGCACTAAAAAGTTGGCAAATGTGACACCACAGTCGAGAGCAGGTGGGGGGAAACTGGACAGAAGATGGGAAAACAAAAAAGGGGGGGAAAGGAGAGTAAAAGCGAAGGGGGGAGCCGGGAAAAGGGCTGAAGGAGGATGAGGACCCATAAGAGGGGTGGGGGGCAGACGCGACAGGGAGTGGGGTAGGCAGAGGAGGGGAATACAAAAGGACTGGGGGGGAGAAGGGAGGTAGGGAGAGGTTTAGTGGGGAGAAAAACAGGACAGAAGGGGAGGGGGGGGGAGAGGGAGCCCAGGGAAAGGACAGAGGAAAGGAGGGGGATTGAGGATCAGAGTTTATAGGAAGGATAAATGGAGGGAGAGAGGGCATCATCCGGGAGGGGGAGGTGGCGGAAGCCACCTTGGGAAAGGAGATGTAGGGTGTAGAGGTGGAGGGTAGGGGGGGCCCAACGGTGAAGACGTGGCAGGGGGCGGGGACGGGAGATGAGAGGAGCAACCAGCCTCCCCCAGCGTGACCGCGCTCGCCTATAAATAGTACAGGCCAAAGAGTCTGCTGCAGTTAACACGTGAGTCGGTCGTGTTACCAACCCACGGTTTCTAAATACACCAAAGACAGAACTCGCAAACGATAGTGGGTACACTACGGGCGGGAGTTCAAACGAAAGAGATTCATAAAGACCAACCGTGAACAACCGCGGAAAAGCGAAATAGAAGCGAAGCAATAAAAGGAAGCAACGAGATGCGAGAGCCCGATCGCGCCCAAACACTGTCGATTACCAAAAATATTGGCTCCACACGACGCTCAGGAAACGAGCCGTGGAAAGATGGAAGTACGCACGGCTCTAGCCGATTTTTTTAAAATTAGAGTTGTTTTGCTCTTAAGGCCTTCAGCCTAAACTAAAGAACTGTTTCACGTAAGGCCTTTGGTATTCAAAATATTACTGTTTTGGAGTCTTAAGTGTTAGGCCTTTATTCGATTTCAATTTAACTTGTTTACTTCGGCCTAACTAAAGAACTGTTTTAAGATAAGGCTTGCCTGTTAAACTGCTGATTATGCTTGCGTTTAAGTTATGGGCCTTCAGTTGTTTTTCAATCAAAGTGGCTTTCAGCCAGTGATTAAGTCCCAAGGATTAAAGCTGTGCGATTTTTTTTAAAAAGAAATTTTTTTTTGGATCGTAATGTTTGATCAAATAATAAAGTTGTATGTTCGAGTGTAACTGACAGCCCTTATTTTGGCCCCTTTCCACAATTTATATTATCTGTCCTGTCCTGGAGGATTAGCAGGGCGTCTCAGTAATTTGGATGGAGAGGCGAACTATGTACGTGGGCCGTCGGAGCAGAAATGAAGGAACGTCGGTTTCCACAAATAGGCTGTTCACGGGGCTAGATCGGAAGGCACCTGTCGCGAGGCGAACTCCACAGTGGTGCGTGGGGTCAAGTAAACTCAATGTAGAGGGGGCTGCTGAACCATATACCACGCTCCTGTAATCAATACGGGACTGTACAAGGGGTTGGTACAGCTGTAGCAGTTTACGAAGACCAGCACCCCAGTCGACGTGGCTCAGATAAGATTAAGGTGCCGCCGGCTGACGAAGATAGGGAAGCCAACTTAAGTGGGTGTCGAAGACCAGTCCCAGAATGCGGTAAGTCTCCAGTACATCTAGTAGTTGGTGGTCGATGTAACGTTGGGGAAGGGGGTGGACGGTATGACGGCGACAAAAGTGCATCACGCAATATTTGGTGGCCGAAAACTGAAAGCCATGAGTGAGGGCCCACAATTGCGCTTTCCGTATAGCTCCCTGCAGATGGCGTTCAGCCGCAACAGTAGAAGAGCAGCAGAACGAAATACAAAAATCGTCAGCGTATAGGAGAGGAGATACCGACGATCCGACTGCTAATGCAAGACCATTGACGGTGAAATGCCTGGGGCTAGCAGGACAGAGCCGATTAGGTTGTGGAAAGAGGACAAAATGAGTTCCTGTCTGTTGCACTCAACATACAAACTTTATTTATCAACACACAATATTACAACAAGGATGCAAAACACTCAGAACTTTGATCGAACTCCTTCTATTAACCTTAGATCGGTTGAAGGCCACATCCAAAATCCAAGATACAACGCTTAAGCATAATTGAAATACAAGGTTCTTCTGGAGGTTTCACGAAAGAATATTTTCTAATTCAGGATCAAATGAAGAAATGTAAACAGTTGAGGCTCGATAGTAAGTTAAGTGAGGACGCGACTTTCATCTCCAAGATCGGTGAACTTCATAGCACTCGCAAGCAGCACCTCACACTGTAACCGCGTGTGCACGCCGCCAGCGGCTCCAACCCGACTTCGCGCGATGGGGGCTTGCTTGCTGCTCCACGCCAACCGACCGACTGGACTGCTGGTCCGTCCGCGACTGCTGCTCCGTCGCGACTGCACTGCTGGTGCGTCTACCTAACACACAAACACCAGGAAATACTATCGGTCGCTCCAGAGATGGTACGAGAGTGCGCTTATCGATACATGCTGCTGCTGCCACTCACAGGCAAGTAGTGCAGAAAGTTAGTGACGCCAGTAAGTGGAATAAGAAAACTAGGTGGCACTACCGTAATAGAAGATGACAAACAATTAATGGGATGAACAAGAGCTGTGGACGGCTCAGACGGCAATTAAAAAGAGTGGGACACTCAGCACCGAGCCCTGTGGGACCCCATTCTCTTGCATATGGGGTGCACTCTGGGAAGCACCGATGCGAAATCTGAAAGTTTGGTGCGATGAAAAGTTCTGTATGAAAATAGGGAGTAGGCACGGAGACTCCACTCATGCAGCGTAGCGAGGATGAGGTGTCGCCAAGTCGCATTGTGGACCTACATTTACATCTACATCTACATTTATACTCCGCAAGCCACCCAACGGTGTGTGGCGGAGGGCACTTTACGTGCCACTGTCATTACCTCCCTTTCCTGTTCCATTTGCGTATGGTTCGCGGGAAGAACGACTGCCGGAAAGCCTCCGTGCGCGCTCGAATCTCCCTAATTTTACATTCGTGATCTCCTCGGGAGGTATAAGTAGGGGGAAGCAATATATTCGATACCTCATCCAGAAACGCACCCTCTCGAAACCTGGCGAGCAAGCTACACCGCGGTGCAGAGCGCCTCTCTTGCAGAGTCTGCCACTTGAGTTTATTAAACATCTCTGTAACGCTATCACGGTTACCAAATAACCCTGTGACGAAACGTGCCGCTCTTCTTTGGATCTTCTCTATCTCCTCCGTCAGACCGATCTGGTACGGATCCGACACTGATGAGCAATACTCAAGTATAGGTCGAACGAGTGTTTTGTAAGCCACCTCCTTTGTTGATAGACTACATTTTCTAAGCACTCTCCCAATGAATCTCAACCTGGTACCCGCCTTACCAACAATTAATTTGATATGATCATTCCACTTCAAATCGTTCCGCACGCATACTCCCAGATATTTTACAGAAGTGTTTGTTCCGCTATCATATAATCATACAATAAAGGATCCTTCTTTCTATGTATTCGCAATACATTACATTTGTCTATGTTAAGGGTCAGTTGCCGCTCCCTGCACCAAGTGCCTATCCGCTGCAGATCTTCCTGCATTTCGCTACAATTTTCTAATGCTGCAACTTCTCTGTATACTACAGCATCATCCGCGAAAAGCCGCATGGAACTTCCGACACTATCTACTAGGTCATTTATATATATTGTGAAAAGCAATGGTCCCATAACACTCCCCTGTGGCACGCCAGAGGTTACTTTAACGTCTGTAGACGTCTCTCCATTGATAACAACATGCTGTGTTCTGTTTGCTAAAAACTCTTCAATCCAGCCACACAGCTGGTCTGATATTCCGTAGGCTCTTACTTTTTTTATCAGGCGACAGTGCGGAACTGTATCGAACGCCTTTCGGAAGTCAAGAAAAATAGCATCTACCTGGGAGCCTGTATCTAATATTTTCTGGGTCTCATGAACAAATAAAGCGAGTTGGGTCTCACGCGATCGCTGTTTTCGGAATCCATACTGATTCCTACATAGTAGATTCTGGGTTTCCAAAAACGACATGATACTCGAGCAAAAAACATGTTCTAAAATTCTACAATAGATCGACGTCAGAGATACAGGTCTATAGTTTTGCGCATCTGCTCGACGACCCTTCTTGAAGACTGGGACTATCTGTGCTCTTTTCCAATCATTTGGAACCCTCCGTTCCTCTAGAGACTTGCGGTACACAGCTGTTAGAAGGGGGCCAAGTTCTTTCGCGTACTCTGTGTAGAATCGAATTGGTATCCCGTCAGGTCCAGTGGACTTTCCTCTATTGAGTGATTCCAGTTGCTTTTCTATTCCTTGGACACTTATTTCGATGTCAGCCATTTTTTCGTTTGTGCGAGGATTTAGAGAAGGAACTGCAGTGCGGTCTTCCTCTGTGAAACAGCTTTGGAAAACGGTGTTTAGTATTTCAGCTTTACGCGTGTCATCCTCTGTTTCAATGCCATCATCATCCCGTAGTGTCTGGATATGCTGTTTCGAGCCACTTACTGATTTAACGTAAGACCAGAACTTCCTAGGATTTTCTGTCAAGTCGGTATATAGAATTTTACTTTCGAATTCACTGAACGCTTCACGCATAGCCCTCCTTACGCTAACTTTGACATCGTTTAGCTTCTGTTTGTCCGAGAGGTTTTGGCTGCGTTTAAACTTGGAGTGGAGCTCTCTTTGCTTTCGCAGTAGTTTCCTAACTTTGTTGTTGTACCACGGTGGGTTTTTCCCGTCCCTCACAGTTTTACTCGCCACGTACCTGTCTAAAACGCATTTTACGATTGCCTTGAACTTTTTCCATAAACACTCAACATTGTCAGTGTTGGAACAGAAATTTTCGTTTTGATCTGTTTGGTAGTCTGAAATCTGCCTTCTATTACTCTTGCTAAACAGATAAACCTTCCTCCCTTTTTTTATATTCCTATTAACTTCCATATTCAGGGATGCTGCAACGGCCTTATGATCACTGATTCCCTGTTCTGTACATACAGAGTCGAAAAGTTCGGGTCTGTTTGTTATCAGTAGGTCCAAGATGTTATCTCCACGAGTCGGTTCTCTGTTTAATTGCTCGAGGTAATTTTCGGATAGTGCACTCAGTATAATGTCACTCGATGCTCTGTCCCTACCACCCGTCCTAAACATCTGAGTGACCCAGTCTATATCTGGTAAATTGAAATCTCAACCTACGACCATAACATGCCGAGAAAATTTATGTGAAATGTATTCCAAATTTTCTCTCAGTTGTTCTGCCACTAATGCTGCTGAGTCGGGAGGTCGGTAAAAGGAGCCAATTATTAACCTAGTTCGGTTGTTGAGTGTAACCTCTACCCATAATAATTCACAGGAACTATCCACTTCTACTTCACTACAGGATAAACTACTACTAACAGCGACGAACACTCCACCACCGGTTGCATGCAATCTATCCTTTCTAAACACCGTCTGTACCTTTGTAAAAATTTCGGCAGAATTTATCTCTGGCTTAAGCCAGCTTTCTGTACCTACAACGATTTCGGCTTCGGTGCTTTCTATCAGCGCTTGAAGTTCTGGTACTTTACCAACGCAGCTTCGACAGTTGACAATTACAATACCGATTGCTGTTTGGTCCCCGCATGTCCTGACTTTGCCCCGCACCCGTTGAGGCTGTTGCCTTCGTGAGATCGGAAAATACGACAATGAAGTACTGTCGCTGGGAAAAGACTGATCGGTTGGCAGACTCCAGGTATACCAAGTTGTCGATGGTGGAGCGTCCTCGGCGAAAACCGCCCTGGAATGGAGCCAGAAGGTCCCGAGACTCGAGAAACCAACACAACCGCCATGCTGTCTTAAACTACCAGTCATTGGTGAGCACGCAAGGACTTAATGGCTGATGAAGCACGACGATCAGGATATCTCCTGGCATAAGCCATGGCTACTTCATTGTCATCGTGTCACCATTCACACGGCGTCAGTATGCCATGTTTATTCCACATCACTTTTCGTGTCAGACCTAACCTCGATGATTTGTGTATTCTGATCTGCCTTGTGTACATTCTACACCATCAAAAAAAGTTCTGCATCACATCGGTTCCGAGAGTTACGGAACCTGTACAGAAAATTGGAATAGAGATCAACATAAACATCATTTCCACCCTTTTTATTGTTCATGAAAACCACACATTGCATGTTGTACCACCACACAGCGAGACCTCCAGAGGTGGTGGTCCAGACTGCTGTACACACTGATACCTCTCATACCCAGCAGCACGTTCTCTTGCACTGATGCGTGCCTGTGTTCGTCATGGAATACTATCCACAAGTTCATAAAGGCACTGTTGGTCCTGATTGTCCTCAACGCCGGATCCGCGTAGATCCGTCAGAGTGGTTGGTGGGTCACGTCGCCCATAAACAGCCCTTTTCGATCTATCCCAGGCATGTACGATAGGGTTCATGTCTGGAGAAAATGTTGGTCACTCCCGTGGAGCTGTGTCGTTGTCCTGGAGGAAGTCATTCACAAGATGTGATCGATGGAGACGCAAATTGTTTTCCATGAAGACGAATACCTCGCCAATATGCTGCCAATATGGTTGCACTATCGGTCGGAGCATGGCATTCACGTATCGTAAAGCCTTTACAGCGCTTCATGACCACCAGCGGCGTACGTCGGCCCCACATAATGACACCCCGCAAGAGCAGGGAACCTTCACCTTGCTGCACTCGCTGGACAGCGTGTCTAAGGAGTTCAGCCTGACCTGGTTGCCTCCAAACACGTCTCAGTCGATTGTCTGGTTGAAGGCATATGCGACACTCATCGATGAAGAGAAGGTGATGCCAATTCTGAGCGGCCCATTCGGCATGTTGTTGGGCCCATCTGTACCGATCTGCATGGTGTCGTGGTTGCAAAGATGGACCTCGCCATGGACGTCAGCAGTGAAGTCGGGTATCATGCAGCCTACTGCGCACAGTTTGAGTGATAACACGACGTCCTCTGACTGCACGAAAAGCATCATTCAACATGGTGGCGTTGCTGTCAGGGTTCCTCCGAGCCATAATCCGTAGGTAGCGGTCACCCACTGCAGTAGTAGCCCTTGGGCGGTATGGGTGAGCCACGTCATCGACAGTTCCTGTCTCTCTGTATCTCCTCCATGTCCGAACAACTTCGCTTTGTTTCACTCCGAAACGCCTGGACTCTTAACTTGTTGAGAGCCCTTCCTGGCCAAAGTAACAATGTGCACGCGATCGAACCGCAGTATTGACCGTCTAGGTATGGTTGAAGTAGAGACAACACGAGCTGTGTACCTCCTTCATGGTGGAATGACTGGAACTGATCGGTTGTCGGACCCCTCCGTCTAACAGGCGCTGCTCATGCATAGTTGTTTACATCTTTGGGTGGGTTTAGTGACATCTATGAACAGTCAAATGGACTCTGTCTGTAAGACAATATGTACAGTTAACTTCTATCTTCAGGAGTTCTGGAAACCTGGGTGATGCAAACATTTTTTTGATGTGTGTAAGTTCATGTGTTATTTAGTTAACAGTGTTCGGTCTTGATGCGACTCTACTGATACACTAGTTTCTGAGTCCCTGTGCTGAGGATTGAGAAACATTTAAATTTCATATCACAATAACAGTAATCAAGATGTAGAACTTTCATTCGTATAACTTCTGCTTTCTACAGTAAGCAAAAAAGCTACAACTATCCAAACTATACTAGATTCAGGTATCTGCCATCTAAGCTAAATACTATAAGGAGGTGACTGTTCCTTGAGAATGCAATAAAATACACAATTCTTTGAAAATTATTTCAATAGTTAACCTGGCGAAGATGTGGTATGGTCAATTTGACCTCGCTTATTTTGTTTTGTTGGCTGTTCTTTGTTGTGCAGTTTGTGATGTTACAGAATAAAAGTGATGTTGTTATTCAATTGAAAAGTTGGAGTTTGAGATTTCGCTTATGTTTTATCAATCACAATTGGCGTAAGAATCATGGATTGACCATTGTCATAAAATATTGCATTATGAAGTGTGAATAGTTTTTACTTGCAGTTTCGCGTGGCTTGAGGCAGTCACAACAAGCGTGCTATTGATTAAGAAATTGCGTTATCGTCTTTCTAATTACTTCATAATCGTAGATACGATCATACCCGGTCGTGTAATTATTGTTATGACAAAACAATTTCCTAAGGGACCAGAAAGTTCTTAAGGGCGCAAAAACAACTGTAACATCACACAAAAGGGGAATTCTATATTAAAGCTGATGCAACAAGACGATCAAACAGTTTTCTTTTTGTCAATGTAACACGCACATTGGACTGCTGATCTTGGTGTCTGTAATCTTAGGAAAAGTTGCCTCAGACTGTCTTCTACCCAATACTGAATATGGCCAGCATAAATGATGCCACTGTTCAGCGATCAAACAACAATAAAAACCAAAAGTTATTTCATAAAAAGAATAGGCCATATGCAATGAACACTTCAGTGCCCGACAAAAAATACCTCAACTGCCAAGCACTTTGCGTAAGAAAATCAGAGAATTTAGTGGAGAATCTTCACAAGAATCGACTTCCGGAGTCCAAAGTGTACGAAAAAGATGTGAAGTGTACCTATGGTAGACATCGTAAGACACATCATGTTTGTCAAGGTTGTCATAAGTACATTTGTCAAGAACACATTGTCCCATTCTGCCAACAATGTGCTATGGCAAGAGATGATTAACAGCTTATATCATAAGTTTATTGTTCATTTTGTGTTCGAAGAAGATGCATCTCGTAAATACTTAACAAAAAATCCGCATTATTGATGAGAAAGTATGGCTTTATAGATGTAACGTTAAGAGTTGTAACGTTAAGAGTTGTTAAAATGATTAATTTGTAGACTTTTATGTGAAAATTAAGTAATAAAGCACTTGTATGCTTAATGGTGCTTATTTCTATGAAAATCATTTGATAATTAAATAATACATAAATTTAATTCACATCCTTTGTTAAAAAGTGCAAATTAATACTTTGTGAATATAAATGAAAAACGGGGTCATAATGACCAACCACATCCTTGATGTGCCCTTTTTGCACCACATCCTAGCCATATTAAACTAACAGAAGAACCCCTTGTCCCAGTTAACAGCGCTTCGCCATTAGTAACTATTTACTCGTAAATATAATGATCATTAGCTTGCTGCTGTAATGCACAGATAGTAGGTTTTATTGGGAGGCAGTGGATGCCTAACGTATTAATACTCTTCGTGTGTTGTTCATATCAAACCACTGGTACATTACTTGCTAAACTGCGCTACTGCCTTGTGCTATCATGCGCATAAGTATCCGAACGATCTAAATAGTGATCCGCCTGATTTGCATGCAACCAACATAACATAGCTGTCTATCGGGTCCTCTAATCACTTTGCGGTACAGTCGTTCGACTACACAAAATGGCTGCCATGAGAGATCACTAGACAACACTGTTCTTTAAGGCGATCAGTGCGATGTAACGTCACACCATGATACCGCAAAAACTAGAAAAACACGTAATTAGAGAAGAGTTAGTCCCTAACGCTTGTACAAAGAAATGACTCTGAGCACTATGGGACTTAGCTTCTGAGGTCATCAGTCCCCTAGAACTTAGAACTACTTAAACCTAACTAACCTAAAGACATCACACACATCCACGCCCTAGGCAGGATTCGAACCTGCGACCGTAGCGGTCCCGCGGTTCCAGACTGTAGCGCCTAGAACCGCTCGGCCACTCCGGCCGGCAACGTTGGTACAGGTTACAATGATTTTCAAAAGCGTTACCATCTCATTAAAATCTGAAACAACTAACTATGGTACATAAACTATGTACCAATCCTTGAAAAAAGTAAATGTTTGCATGAACAAGATATTCTGAGACAACGTCTGGACTAATAAAGGCGTATGCCAGTTGGAAGTATTTTTCCTCTGTGTAAGGTTTTCCCGCATCTGCTAAATGTCCCAGTGACGATTTGTTTTTGCATAAACTAGTCGTTAAAGGAAGTAGTTAAAGAAAACGAGATAAACAGCGGTAAACGCTCTATGGAAACCGCAGTATTAATGGAGTACAATCAGTAACGTCTCTGTACTAATTATTCACGAAGAATCATTTGCCCACATGATATTCACTCTGCAGCGGAGTGAGGTAGGAGACGAGGCACTGTCAGAAATAAAGCTGTGAGGAGGGGCCGTGAGTCGTGCTTGAGTAGCTCAGTTGGTAGAGCACTTGCCCGCGAAAGGTGGCGGACCGAGACTTGGACTCGGGACCTTTGCCTTTCGCGAGCAAGTGCTCTACAAGCTGAGGTACCCCAGCACGACTCACGCCCCGTCCTCACAGCTTTAATTCCGCCAGTACCTCGTCTCATACCTTCCAAACTTTACAGAAGCTCTCCTGCGAACCTAGCAGAACTAACACTCCTGAAAGAAAGGGTATTGCGGAGACGTGGCTTAGCCACAGCCTGGGGGATGTTTCCAGAATGAGATTTTCGCTCTGCAGCGGAGTGTGTGGTGGTATGAGACTTCCTGGCAGATTAAAACTGTGTGCCAGACCGAGACTCGAACTCGGGACCTTTGCCTTTCCCGGGCAAGTGCTCTACCAACTGAGCTACCCAAGCACGACTCACGCCCCGTCCTCACAGCTTTAATTCCGCCAGTACCTCGTCTCCTACCTTCCAAACTTTACAGAAGCTCTCCTGCAAACCTAGCTGAACTAGCACTCCTTTCTTTCAGGACGTAGTAATCATCAGCAGGATTTTGAGGCACTCGCCAGATCATTGGTACGCCAAATGGTAAGTGCTCTTTTTTCCTTTCAGCCATTGTGTTAGTTTAGAATTGCACCTAGTGTAAGTTATGTGAGGTGCCCAATCTTTATCCTTGCCCAATCTTTATCCTCATTTCCCAGTTGGCATTTGAAGTATAAATTGTACGACGTCTTCAGTAAGTTAGAAATTCGTCGTCTTTGTTTCCTTGTCGTGAATTCGCCACACATATAACAAAATAAATCGGGATGGTTTGTACATCCACTTTTTGATTTCTTTATGTTGTATTTCCAATGCCTACGAAACACCTCTCTGTCGAATGAACTTAGCCAGATCAATTCCTGAAAAAGAAAAGAAAAATTCAAGGACTTCAGATAATGTAGAAGGAATAGTAAGCAAATGTATGATACTGGGGGGTTTAAATACACAATTTAAAATACACTAATGTTACATATTACATTTAAAAAGTAGTTCACATTAAAGTTAAGAACAAAAACGGTCACTGCACTAACTTTTATCACACTCCTTTCAAACACAAAGCACTTAAAAATTATACAGTAAATTCAACTGTGTTATATAACTTCCAGGTCATAACTTTTAACCCTGATGTGATGAACGCTTTCTGATTTCACATTTTATGTCACATTACAGTGTAGAATTAAGTTTTATATGTACTTTGTCTGGACCAAAACCACTGTTGACTACTGTTATCAGTTGAGTACTGTATAACTCCAAGGACCAGTAGTGTTGTTTCTTTTTCAATAATAAGTTTCTTAATATTGAGCCACCATATTTTATCCTTAGTCGTTTACCTAGACAGGGCGCAATCCCAAGTGCTACGATAATTCCGAGTATCCTATTTTACTGAACTGAAAAGTAGTTACCTTCCTTAACAGAATTTAATAAACTTTGTGGAATTGTAAAATACATAATTATTTAATGGGCCTAAGGTTTGAAATACTCCATGTAATTTTTATAAGAGGATTTTTAAAGTTTCATGAAAGTACAGTTACTAAGAGACGACTTAAAGTATTTAGTTTAGCGATTCTTCGTATTGAAATAACAATGTTTATAAATTCACGTGTTATGTAGTTAATAGTGGTTGATATTGTGTTGTGACTAAAATGTTCATCCCAGATCCGAGTCTGCTAATAGTATCTAGGGTTCCCGTGCTAGTTTATATTTCATATCACAATAACAGTATAACTTTCACTCATATAACTTTTGTGTACTATTCAAGTATCATATGTCCCACCTGAGCTAAATAGTTTAAGGAAGTGGATGCTCATTGAGAATACAAATGATAATGAGAAAAAATACAATCACTTGAAAGCTATTTCAGTGATAGCAATTTTCTTTAATTAAACTGTCGAAAGAACCCCTAGTGCAAGTTAGTAGTGCTGCACCATTAATGATTATTTACCTACAATTATCATTAGCTTCCTAGTGTGACGTACAGGTGTTAATACTACCTAACGGTGTTAATACTGTTCGTGTGTAGTTCGTGTCAAACCAGTGGTACATTACTTGCTAAATTGTGCTACTGCCTTTATCTTATCTGCAAAACAGACTTTCGGTATCAAGTAAAATCAACCTAAGTTAACTTTGTTTAAAGAGTCATGCTAGTACTTGGTAAACTTTGCCTAATTAGGCTGGAGACGCTTCCTTTTACGTAACTACAGTTTACTTAATTACTAATAGAACCTTGATTGGAGTCCCGTTAATGTAAGTAGTCCGATACCTTTCCATTATGCTCGATCACGGTCAAATAAGTATCCATTCACAGGAATAAGGTTATCCAGGTATAGCTAATTTAGTAGTAGCTTGTAGCGTTACTAGCTTTGTTAGATTTAGAAAATGTTTTCCACACTTCTCAATAAAATGCTCTTTTTGATATTATTACTCTATCATGTATAAAACATAGTGACCAAAACTTTACGTTCAACTTGTACGGAAACCTATACCATAGTTATGAGACAAAGGGCACGGAGAGCAGACAGTGGACGAGAAGGCATTAGGCAGGGCTACAGCGTACCGATGTTATTCAGCCAGTACATTCACCAAGCAGTAAAGGAAACAAAGGAAAATATTTGAAAAAGGAATTAATGTTTAGAGAGAAGGGAAAACAAATTTAAAGGTTGGGGAATGACTTATACTATGTGATCAAAAATATTCGAACACCTGGCTGAAAATTACTTACAAATTCGTGGCGCCCTCCATCGGTAATGCTGGAATTCAGTATGTTATTGGCCCACCCTTAGCCTTGACGACAGCTTCCACTCTCGCAGGCATACGTTCAATCAGGTGCTAGAAGGTTTTTTGGGGAATGGCAGCCCATTCTTCACGGAGTGCTGCACTGAGGAGAGGTACCGATGTCGGTCGGTAAGGCCTGGTACGAAGTCGACGTTCCAAAACATCCCGAAGGTGTTTTGTAGGATTCAGGACACTGTGCAGGCCAGTCCATTACAGGGATGTTGTTGTTGTTTAACCACTCTGCCCCAGGCCGTGCATTATGAACATGTGATCGATCGTGTTGAAACATACAATCGCAGCGGGAAGCAAGAAGGTGCTTAAAACATCAATGTAGGCCTGTGCTGTGATAGTGCCACGCAAAACAACAAGGGGTGCAAGCCCCCTCCATGAAAAACACCCCCGCCTCCGAATTTTGCTGTTGGCACTGCGCACGCTGGCGGATGATGTTCACCGGGCATTCGCCATACCCACACCCTGCCATCAGATCGCCACACTGTGTACCGTGATTTGTCACTCTACAATACGTTTTTCCGCTGTTCAATCGCCCAATGTTTACGCTCCTTACACCAAGCGAGGCGGCGTTTGGCATTTACCGATGTGATGGGTGGCTTATGAGCAGCCGCTCGACATCCAAGTTTTCTCACCTCACGCCTCGCTGTCGTAGTACTTGCAGTGGATCCTGATGCAGTTTGGAATTTCTATGTGATGGTCTGGATAGATGTCTGCCTATTGCACATTACGGCCCTCTTCAACTGTCGGCGGTCTCTGTCAGTCAAGAGACGAGGTCGGCCTGTACGCTTTTGTGCTGTACGTCTCCCTCCACGTTTCCACTTCACTATCACATCGGAAACAGTGGACCTAGGGATGTTTAGGAATGTGGAAATCTCGCATATAGATGTATTACATATGTGACCTCCAGTCACCTGACCACGTTCGAAGTCCGTGAGTTCCGCGGAGCGCCCCATTCTGCTCTCCCACGATTTCTATTGACTACTGAGGTCGCTGATATGGGGTACCTGGCAATAGGTGGCAATACATTGCACCTTTTATGAAAAACGTATGTTTTTGGGGGTGTCCGGATAGTTTTGATCACATAGTGTATTTCTTTCAGATGCGACAGAAGCTTTGGTCAATCAAGTTATGAAAACGAAGGCAATGTGATTTAATTAGGTTTATCATATGGTGCTGAGAGAAATTAGAAAACGAGACATTAAAAGTAATAAACTTGTTTTGCTGTTTGGACAACAAAACAGCGGACGATCGCCATTTTAAACAGGGAGTTAATTACATACGATGATCCCATTTCGGCAAACTGTCATCGTCAGGTGCTTTGTAAATAAATAAATAAACGATGGTCTTAACACAATGGCCTTCTAAAAGATTTGAAAAGCTATAATATATCATTAGGTGTTTTATCTTTCATGTGACATCGCTGCTTTCATGTCCTGTCTCCCAGGTGTACACTGGAGTTTGTATGTCGGGTTTTACTTGTTTTCCATACATGCTGTTTTACTGACAGCTTGGATGACAGTGGGTCTTTGATATTACATTTTTACATAGTCACCATTATAAATAAGTGATGTGTGAAATTCGGTTGTTTATTATTATTTTTATATAGATTTGTTTCTAATTATATTATTGCCTAAAGTTTTTTTTAGTTTTATTTGAGATTTTTGTTTTATGTTTTTTTAATTTTTTCGTCATAATTGTTGTTTATAATTTATGTTGGTGTTCTGTCTCTGCTTTATACTACTCATGTTGTTATTTCTTTTACTTTGGATATGTGTTGTTTAGAGTCTCTGATTTTATTATTTTACCCGTTTTCCCGATTTATAAATTGAATAAAGTTTTCTATATACTTCCTGTGCTTTAGGTCGTTTTGTACGTTCAATAAATTTGTTGAGTTGCTGTATGCAAGTGAACATATCTCTATTTCTTCAACGATGTTCATGAATGTTCCCTTCTGCGTAATATGGAGGATTTCTAGAGCTTCGTTTATGGGTTTTACGTCGTGTTTATCTGCTTGTAAATGTTGAAAAAATGTGGATGGGTTGTTATCATTTTTTATGGCGTGCTCTTTAGATCTAATTTTGAAGTTTCTACCAGTTTGCCCTATGTAGAATTTGTGGCATGTGCTATACGCAATTTTGTAAACGCCGGGATTGTTGTGTATGGGGATTTTCGAGCTGCCTTTGTGAATTTTGTGTTTGAGGCTGTGTGTGTTTTGAAATGCAAATGAGATGTCAGTTTTGTTGAATAATTTATTGATTTTATTCTAAATGTTTCCTAGATAAGTCGTGGTTACGTATTTTGTTTTCTTCTTTTCGTTGTGTGTATGTTTAGTGTCATTTCTTATGTATATTGTGCCTTTCATGGATGTATTTTATTGTGGTATAATTGTGTTATAATTTTGGGGTCATAATCGTTTTGCTGGGCTGTGTATTCTAAGATTTTTTCCCCTCCGGATTGCTTCGTCTTCTAGTGATAAATTTACTACTCTGTTCAGCATTATATGGAAGAATGCGAGTATGTGGGGTTTTGGATGACATGAGTGTGCATTGATAATACAGTCTGTTGTGGTAGGCTTTCTGTAAATTTCGAAGCAATGTTTGTTGTTAGTGTTCCTAGTAGTTAGAACGAGAAAGTTAATTGTTTTGCTAGTTTCGTGTTTTATGGTAAATTTCATTTTGGGGTGTAATTTATTCAGTGCTTTATGTATTTCGTCTACGTCAGTAAGATTACCTTCTATAAGCATTAAAGTGTTGTCTACATATCTGTAATGGTATATGCTTTATTCATTAATTGTGTTTTTTGTTTCAAAAATTTTTCATCCAAGCTGTTAAGGAATATGTCAGCAATGGTTCCAGCAATACTACATCCCATCGCGACTCCATCTTTCTGTGTATATATTTCATTATCGATCTCGAAGTAATTTCGGTGTAAGACAAGTTTTGTTAGTTGCAAAATTTCCGTAGTGCCTTGTACTGATATCTTTCTGCATTTGGGTAGGTTTTGTTCTATGATAACTATTGTTTCCTGGATTGGGATGTTGGTGTATAGGTTAGTAGCGTTGAAAGATACAAATCTTGCATTTGGGGGTATTTCTATGTATTTGATTTTTTTTAGCTAATGTTCTAAAATTCCTTATTGTATATGTTTTATGTATGTGTAAAATTTATTACGGAGGTTGTTTAGTTTCCTGCTTATGTAATATGTGGGCATGTTAAAATTTTCTGCTACAGGACGTATAGGAACGAATTGTTTGTGTATCTTAGGGTGTTGTTCATAATAACCATGTCATTAAAAGACATAGTGTGCAATGCGGGCCCCAAAGAACAAAAGTTATACATTTGAGTGTTAGGGTGCTTTCGTAAAGGTAGTCGCATGGATTGCAGCGTTGTACGTAAGTGAAATGTGGGCTGTAGGCATCTTAGACAAAAGTAGGACAGAAGGTACTGAAAGCTGAAGATTAGATTGGAAGATGGGTGGTCTAAGAAGGAGACACTGAGTCAAATGGGGAGAAAAGTGGTTTATGGTACAAGTAGACTAAAAATAAGGCATAGGTTGGTAGGATACCTTTTGAGGAACCTAGAAATAGTTAATTTGGCAATGGAGGGAAGTGTGAGGAGGGGGTAAATAATGAACTAATAAGGTGTTCGATACAGTTCCCCACAGTCGCTTAATGAACAAAGTAAGAGCATATAGACTATCAGACCAATTGTGTGATTGGATTGAAGAGTTCCTAGATAACAGAACACAGCGTGTCATTCTCAATAGAGAGTAGTCTTCCGAAGTAAGAGTAATTTCAGGCGAGCCGCAGGGGAGTGTCGTAGGATAATTGCTGTTCACAATATACATAAATGACCTTGTGGATAACATCGGAAGTTCACTGAGGCTTTTTGCGGATGATGCTGTGGGATATCGAGAGGTTGTAACAATGGAAAATTGTACTGAAATGCAGGAGGATCTTCAACGAACTGACGCATGGTGCAGGGAATGGCAATTTAATCTCAATGTAGACAAGCGTAATGTGCTGCGAATACATAGAAAGAAAAATCCTTTATCATTTAGCTACAATGTAGCAGGTCAGCAACTGGAAACAGTTAATTCCATAAATTATCTGGGAGTAGGCATTAGGAGTGATTGAAAACGGAATGATCATATAAAGTTGATCGTCGGTAAAGCAGATGCCAGACTGAGATTCATTGGAAGAATCCTAAGGAAATGCAATCCGAAAACAAAGGAAGTAAGTTACAGTACACTTGTTCGCCCACTGCTTGAACATTGTTCATCAGTGTCGGATCCGAACCAGATATGGTTGATAGAAGAGATAGAGAAGATCCAACGGAGAGCAGCGCGCTTCGTTACAGGATCATGTGGTAATCGCGAAAGCGTTACGGAGATGACAGATAAACTGCAGTGGAAGACTCTTCAGGAGAGACGCTCAGTAGCTCGATACGGGCTTTTGTTAAAGTTTCGAGATCATACTTCTTCACCGAAGAGTCATGCAGTATATTGCTCCCTCCTACGTATATCTCGCGAAGAGACCATGAGGATAAAATCAGAGAGATTAGAGCCCACACAGAAGCATACCGACAATCTTTCTTTCCATGAACAATACGAGACTGGAATAGGAGGGAGAACCGATAGAGGTACTCAGGGTACCCTCCGCCAAATACCGTCAGGTGGCTTGCGGAGTATGGATGTAGATGTAGATGTAGATGTTCTATCAACATTAGCCACACAGATTGTTCTTCCAACTCTTTAATTGCCAATTCTTCTTGTAAGGTTTGTACTGTGATCAGATATGTGATAGCTCATCCATCTGCAATGCCTTGACGTATTTAAAACGCTTCATTACGCCCTTGAGCGACGCCACACTGCGTCCATACTTCACCGCTGATAGCATGCAACTGTTAACTGTTGAGTTCCTTCAACCTCTGTCTCCGTATTGCCCCACTTAAAACCTATTCTTTGGATTTTATACAATAAGAATTCCCCTGTCTTGGTTAGCAGTTCTACCATAACGTTTTATACTATATTTTCCCGGGAGGTTTTCATAATTACATTATAATTATTTAAACAACGAACGTGAACAAAACTAATCCCGATAGGTAAACAGTACAAAGCTACGTCTTTTTTTTTATGGCACACGTATGCTTTCTTCTACCGAAATGAAAACTAAAGGTACAAATTTTGACGAGAAACTTCGTTTCAATGCTCTAAAACAGTTTCTGCCGTACTGCTGTAACGCAGTACTGCAGGGTTGCTGCATTGTCCTGAAGCTTGCTGAAGGCAACCACTTGCTCTGCACATTACTGTGGCGCCGTTTGCATCCTTATAGTCTATGTATTTCAGAAGGTATGAGGTTTAGAATACTGAAAACAAGTCTACCCTCACTAATTGTACCTCTAGTTTTCATTATTGCAAAAAAATACATGTGCCATAAGAGGGGGGGGGGGGGGGGTATTAGTGTTTAACGTCCCGTCGACTACGAAGTCATTAGAGACGGAGCGCAAGCTCGGGTGAGGGAAGGATGGGGAAGGAAATCGACCGTGCCCTTTCAAAGGAACCATCCCGGCATTTGCCTGAAGCGATTTAGGGAAATCACGGAAAACCTAAATCACGAAGGCCGGAGACGGGATTGAACCGTCGTCCTCCAGAATGCGAGTCCAGTGTGATAACCACTGCGCCACCTCGCTCGGTGTGCCATAAGAAAGAAGTAACTTTTTCTTCAAGGTGATGTTGGTTTACATTTATGAATTGTGCATTCCTGCCCATTGTATGAGCCCCTGACATAGGTGCATCCATGGCCACTTGTGTTTTTCACATTTCGTTTCGTTTCGGTAACATATGAGGTGGCCGAGTTAAGTGGGGCATGCTGTGTTTGTATGCTATGACGAAAATAGTTACCGTAAAAATAGGAATATATGCTCCTCCCACTGTATTACATTGTTTCTGATTTCATCTAATCTCATAAACAAAGGATTTATCTAACTTTAAACAGAACACCAGCAACTACCAATGTGCAATCAAAAGCACGATCTCTCTAATACAAATATTAGTGTTCCGATAAATTTCTTTTCCTGTGTCTTAGTATTCTGTTAAATTCTAGACTTTGTGACGAGGCATTGTATTATTTTGTTGTTAAATATTTGTGAATTTTCAGTTGCCTACCTGATATCTTCTGGTAAACTGTTGTAGCCTTTTGCACCAGAATATCAAACTCCAATTTGAACTCAAGAGGGGAGTGAATAGTGTATGTGGAAATTATTTTTGTTTATAGGATTTTAGTAGTTAACAGCTAAATTCACCTTTAATTCGGTTTTATTAATCACATATTTCATTCGTGAGTATATACAGGGAGTTGCAAAATGATACTGACAAATTTCGAGGGGCTGTAGAGGATGTCTTGAGGAACAAATTGAGGATAGGAACGTGCGTCCAGGAACGTCATCCAAAGATGCTACAGAGCTTTAAAGTTATAGGTGCAGCCGCCTGCCGCTAGGACACCCGTTTGGCAGCAAAGGTGACTCTGTACGCTGACAGACCATAGGCGGAACGTCTTACAATGTTGTTTGTTATTCAGTGATCGCAACTGAATGCCATGATCGACACTGGAGAAGATGGAGCCAGCTGCTGCACAGACAGGCGTTGTCTCCTATGAATGCAATGCTGGCGATGGTTTCAGACATGGGATTTCATCCACAGTTTATTTTTCTCCTGGAACCCTCTAGAATCTGAGTAAATCATTTATGTGGACCAAGAAGAGGGCGAGGCAAGCACTGAAGCATCATATATAATACTTCCTCCATTCAGATTTTAATATTATTTGTGTCACGTCATTTGCTAATATCACCCCTTGCTTTCTGTTGTTAAGAAATTATTCGATCTAGACAAGGGGATACGGTTTAATATCATACTGTTTTAGCTGCAGAATCGTCTGATCGAAAGAAACAAGAGCCTTGGCGACAGTGCAGAAGATGCCAACAGGGTAATTTTTATTTCATTTTTTAGTCATACTAAAATTGCATTCTTGAGGTCACATATTGAGTTCTCAGTAGAGAAGGTATGACAGAAGCCACACTGAGCTGTTGTTAAAACGTAATTCTCTGAAATATGGTTCAGTTTGTCTCTGAAATTGTTGAGAACACTGAAAGGAAAGAGATTTATCTATGGTTAGAAGTGTGGTGTTTCTGTACTTTTGTACACTTTTGTGTGCTGATGTTAACACTGCATACTTCTGTCTTTCATGACATACGCCAAGCTAGGTGGCGCGGTGGTTAGCATGCTGGACTCGAATTTAGGAGGACGGTGGTTTAAACCCGCGTCCGATCATCTTGATTTAGAAATCATTGGATTCAGTAGCCAATGACTTGACTTTCATATCGTGGCTCTTTGCTACTGGTTTCTTTTTTTTTTTTTGCATTAAATATCATGCTGCGTGCCAAGGGTATTTCGTCTCACGCTTAGTTATACTTTTAAACTGTGCATGCCTCATTTTTGGAACTATCGATTTTTTTGTGGGTAGTGCACAGTTGTCAACTTTTTGAGGACAAGCTTTAGAATTTGGCAATACTGCAAGAGGAGAACCTTTTTTGATTATAGCTATGCTTTAAAGAAAGCATAGCTTTCACAATAAATGTCCGTTACCAGTTGTAAAGGAAACTGAATTCATTATTGTGTAAGTGAGCCGTGGCTGGCTCATGCTATGTGTTGGATTAAACATTGGTTCGTATTCTGTGTTTAGTCTCCCCCGGTTATCACGATTATGCTGTTATCCTCCCTTTCCGCAGGTGGCAGCAGCGGTGTGTATCGATATTCGCACCTGCGGGCGGTTGGTCGGTTGGCGTGGAGCAGCGAGGAAATTTCCGGGGCGCGTAGTTTGGCCTGGCCCGCTGGTAGCCTCTATGTGCTGTTAGAGTGTGTGGTGCTGCTCTCATTGCTACGGGGTTCGGGGCTCACCGATCCTGGACATGAAAGTTGAGTTTTGACTTAATCTATCAGCAAGTCGCGATTGTTCACATTGTGTCGTTTGGAGTTTGCTGTTGGGATATTCCCGTGAGCAACAACGTGTGTTTTCAAATTGGCAAATTTTAGCCACCCTCCGGTGGAGTCTAACTGTACTTTGTTATTTGAACTGAAGTGCACCAGCGGAATCTTCTACCTTGTAGCCGGTAACGTTCCGGTTACCTGCTCTGGCCATTGACATAAATTCAGGCAGTGTATTTTCCTCATAGTGTTGTCGCCGTCCAGCATGGTGTATAGTTTGACAGCTCAATGTATAATTGGTTGTGGGCGCCAATACCTTCTACGTTGTTCCATTGAATCCCCGGTTGTGTGCTGGTCGGGTGAAGCGGAGGTTATTTTGTCGGTGGGTCCGTTGACTGTCTGTCGGTTGGGTTGTCGTCGAATCGATAATGGTTGGGCCGACTGCCTGTATCACCTAAGCGAGCGTTAGTATTTGAATCCCAGGCCGACCCTCTTGGCTGTACTGCCTTTTCTTGTTTGTTCTTGTTGTTGGTACTTGTATGGCTTCTAGCCGATTTTTAGATTAAGGTTGTTTTGCCCTTAAGGCGTCAGATGGTTTGGGCCTTCAGCCTATTTTAAGAACTGTTTTACATAAAGCTTTTGGCACTTTTAAAATTAATGTTAATGAGTCTTAAGTGTCGGGCGTTCAGCCGATTTTGCATTTAAGTTGTTTGCTTTTAAAATGTCAGATTCTTTGGGCCTTCAGCCTAATTAAGGAACTTTTTTAAGATAAAGCTTTGAGTTTATGATTTTGGTTGAGCTTTAAGTTATTGGCTTTCAGCTGTTTTTAAATTAAAGTGGTCTTGCCCTTAAGGCATGAGATTGTAGGCACATTCAGCCCCTAATTAAGTTCCAAAACTAAAGCTGTTCTTTTTTTTTTTTTTAAGAAAATCTTTCTTGGCGCTAGTAATGTTTGATCAAATAAAAGGTTGTATGTTCGAGTGTAACTGACAGCCGCTTATTTTGGCCCTTTCCACAATTTAAACTACGTGTCCTGTCCTGCCGGTTTAGCAAGGCGTCTCAGTAAGATTATGTAGGAAAGGCAGTTGTTAGCTGTTGTGTGTCATTGGTAAACTTCTTTCCATTCTTCAACCTGTAAATCGTCTCCTACTGGAACTTTACTGAACGTTGTCTCTACTTTATCATCCTAAGGCTCCCAATAAACTGGCCTTGTAGATCTCATGGCAAAGAGCTTGACGCGAAAGGGGTGCTTAGTAGACTCGATTTCAGTTCATCTAACAACATCCCTAAACTGTGTGCTAATTGCACGGGGTGAAAAAGGCGACCCATTTAACACTCTGCCGAAGCGTTGATTGCAATCGAACCTTGCACTCTGTCTCCAACGCTATGCCGCTATTGATCTAGAATTCTTGAAATTGTGGCAACTGCAATTTCAGCGACAGGCTCAAGAACTGCAGCAGCAGACTAACCTAAATATACTGCACAGAGCCACACAACAAGCAGTCTAGTGGAGCTCCAGAGCGTCACCCACCATCCCCTCCAGTATTCAAACCCGAGGAGGAAGAGCAGAACACCTTTTATCGGAGGCTTTCCCTGGACTTTCCAGCACGTAATATCACGAACGTTGGTATTCAAAGTTGTTGACTTCTCTCTACCAGCGCCTAGTTCCTCTTTGTTACTTATGTCCTATTGTACAGCCTGAGGAAACGTATGAGCACCCGCTTCCGGGGAGCGCACGGGTTCCAAATCGAATCTTCCTCCCGAATTAACGGTGAAGGACATCGTCCCTGCTAGCATGGGTATGATTTTTAGGCATTCTTAGGTAAATACCGCACTGGTTACAATTAAGTTATACGATGCACAGACACCATGAATAAAGATTTCTTAATTGACGATGCGATATACATGGATTCCTTTCAGGGTGAGGAGCTGGCAGTAGAACGCCTTTGGAAGTGGCGACGTCAGTGTAACAATAGCCTGTATACGGGTCTGGTTCTCTGTGAATTTGGAGAAGAACCTCGCTAGTCCCGACCGGGAGCGGGCTGGATATAGGGCTTCGGAACTGATGTATACAGAGCCTGAGACGCTAGTTTCTAGAGACGTTGGTAAATGTTGTTGTCCTACTTTGAGCAATAGCGTCTGGTAGTCGTTGCAGAGTTCGAATTATTTCAGTGTCGCAAGAAATTCTCACAAACTTACCTTACTTGGGTGGCAGGTTTAATGGGTATATCGCTAAAGTGTAACTTTCCATGTGACAACCTTGCCTATAAGCAGTCGTACGCAGAATATTATATGCAGAATGTTATAATTTGTTATACTCCTGATCTGAAAGTAGAATTGCAAGCCCTGAAATCAAAGAACCCAATGCTAGACGAACGTCTTGCAATCGTTGAAATTTCCTAAATTACCATGTCAGCCCACCACTCATTCGACGAACGTGTTGTGTGTTGTGTGTCTAAACCTCTCCGCTCCTCATGGGCACCGCCACTTTATTCTATTCTCTCGAGGCTATGTGCTTTCAAATGGATTACACCCTAAGCGAAACTGTTCAGGGTTTTCCTAACAATGCAGAGGCTTTCGTTACAGCAACAGGTCTTGAACCCCTGCATAACCAAGTATGGCTTTTTATTTGGAACGGATGGCTCACACACCTACTTGCAAAACTGGCCTGAGAATTATGCGCGTATCTACATCTACATCTACATCCATACTCCGCAAGGCACCTGACGGTGTGTGGCGGAGCGTACTTTGAGTACCTCTATCGGTTCTCCCTTCTATTCCAGTCTCGTATTGTTCGTGGAAAGATTGTCGGTATGCCTCTGTGTGGGCTCTAATCTCTCAGATTTTTTCCTCATGGTCTCTTCACGAGATATACGTAGGAAGAGCAATATACTGCTTAACTCCTCGGTGAAGGTATGTTCTCGAAACTTCAACAAAAGCCCGTACCGAGCTACTGAGCGTCTCTCCTGCAGTCTTCCACTGGAGTTTATCTATCATGTCCGTAACGCTTTCGCGATTACTGAATGATCCTGTAACGAAGCGCGGTGCTCTCCGTTGGATCTTCTCTATCTCTTCTATCAACCCTATCTGGTACGGATCCCATACTGGCGAGCAATATTCAAGCAGTGGGCGAACAAGTGTACTGTAACCTACTTCTTTTGTTTTCGGATTGCATTTCCTTAGGATTCTTCCAATGAATCTCAGTCTGGCATCTTCTTTACCGACGGTCAACTTTATATGATCAATCCATTTTAAATCACTCCTAATACCTATACTCAGGTAATTTATGGAATTAAATGCTTCCAGTTGCTGACCTGCTATATTGTAGCTAAATGATAAAGGATCTTTCTTTCTATGTATTCGCAGCACATTACACCTGTCTACATTGAGATTCAATTCCCATTCCATGCACCATGCGTCAATTCACTGCAGATCCTCCTGCATTTCAGTAGCATTTTCCATTGTTAATGGGAGCTTATCCCGCTATAACATCTACTAGCTGCGAGTCGACAGAGACGTGGAGCACACGGCCGCCACGTGTACGGCCTGCACCACCCTCCAGTGTCGCTCTGCTGCACCGCTGCACGGCTTGGTCCGCACCAAAAGCTCTGAGGGGCTACATTCAAATGGATCTCACCGGCAACATGTACTGATTTCCACTGACGCTCTCTTTAAATTCTAGTATATGTCCTGTATGTATGTACTCTACCACTGCGCACGCCACCATCTTGGCCCCAAAGTAATTTTTTCCATTGAAGGGATTTCCCAGACCTTCTCATCAGACAATAATCCACAATTTGCCTGTGCTGAATGCTCTCCTTTTTTCAGTATACCAGCATCATTAAAGATTCGCACCCTCATTCCACTTGGTCACGTATGTCGAAGCACAATCATTCATTTGTACAGTCAAACAACATCTCAAAATAGCGATATCTACAGACCATAACAAAGACGACGCTGCGGAAGGATTCTTCTCTTGGTGCCGAACCATTTCAATTCAAGGATGGTCCCTGCTAGACCTCTTTTGATGTATGACACATCCATAACTACAGACAGCTCGCCCATGCTAATCTATAGCCGTCTCGGAATGCACTTGCATCTATGGCTGAGTGCTAGGTTGGGTTCTAGCCAAGTTACCACCGCTTGGGGCGAAATGCTCTCTTGGGTAGACACCACTAGGCTGACCCTCCAATGCCATAACAATAAACTTTGTCCTCACAATACACACTACCTTCTACATTGGTAGGTAGCTCCACAACATCATCTCGTCCCCCACCCGCCCCCTATTACTGCGGCACACATGCAGGGGAAACCTCTGCTGTCACTGCAGCAGTTAGTAGACGCTCCTGTACTTTAGGAAATCTGCCCGGTCCATCTGACTGCTCCCATGGCACATTAACAGGGCAACATAGACATCAAAGTCACCAAGGACCCGCGATTACTCACAACATGAGTTTACAAAAGTACACAAATACACAAACATAAAGAAGACACACACACAAACATGATAATAAAGATGCTAAATCCAGCCTTCTAAACCACGCTGACCTGCCATTTACCATTTGTTCAAGAGATAGACATTGACTCCAGCACTAACAGTCCATGCTGTCAGGACCCAAGGTAAAGAATGTCCAACGCGGACATGGGCAATTAATTGCCCAACCAGTTTAGTATCGCCAATGGTGTCTGACCTCTTCAGCGTACAGTCACAGGTGGGAGGGACAACAGTACTTCTCTTTCCTCAGAGCATGGCGCCAGTCGATTCGGAGGTGGTCTTTAACTATCTGGGTGTCGATTATGCAGGCTGTGCCATCTCTGTGGTGACACCGCCCCCAAGCCTGCATGAAGTAGTTGGCTATCTCGGTGATGTAGCGGCATGGATGGCATCACGTATATGCTTCTCACACATAACACCTCCTTGCCTTTGTGCAGAAGGCATTGGTATGTGAACAGAGAGCAGAGATGAAATTGCGCCAGATAGTAGTTCACTGATGTTGGCAGCCACAAGTCTGCCCAGGTACGACAGCAGACACAGAGAGTTACGCTGTCAGAGGTAACATACAGGTATGCAGTCCATATTTTGCTGAAGACATAAGGAGAAGGCCCACCACTTCCCACTGCACTTCTCCCAGGCCCCCATCATCAATGGCTGGTATCTTCCACAGGTCCATGATTCTGTTGTGCCAGAGTGTGGTCCCCATCCAGTGGGCAGATCGAATTCAAGACCCCACTAGGCTACAGAAGCAGGTACTAGTCCAAGAGGATATCCACAGGCAGGTGCATCCGTTTTATGATCGGTACTCCAACTGTGGTGTCCATAGACTTCAGTGAACAAAGCAAATGAGGCTGATTGCCAGACCATGGCAGAGGTCCAGAAGCACCACGTTGGTGAGGGTGAAGAGATGCTATTGGGACTTCTGAAAGGCCTGCAGGATGACGTCCAGCTGATCCTCCAGACTGTGCTGAGTTCAATAGGGTCCTCAAAGACAGAATGGAAAGACTGGACTGTGTTGATGTGAGCCTGGTTAAGCTGGCTGAACGCCCACTTATGGTTGTCAACAACACATAACCGTTTCCAGTAATTTTCGGGTTTGCAGCCGGATCCCATCAACATCCTGCCACGATATTTCGGCCCAGTGACGTCCGGCCATCCTCAGGTGAGTAGGCGAAGTACTGAAGAGACCTGATGAAGTGTTGGTATTTATAGCGAATTCCGCGCATGCGAATGAGTGTCGACTGAGCATGTCTATTCCCTTGCGACCGCATCATTTTAATAATAGGATCCCAATTTTTATCAAGCTGAAAGCCGTTGTTCATATGGTTCAAATGGCTCTGAGCACTATGGGACTCAACATCTGAGGTCATTAGTCCCCTATAACTTAGAACTAGTTAAAACTAACTAACCTAAGGACATCACACACATCAATGCTCGAGGCAGGATTCGAACCTGCGACCGTAGCGGTCGCGCGGTTCCAGACTGAAGCGCCTAGAACCGCTCAGCCACACCGGCCGGCAAAGCATCTGTCACGATTCATTAAATTATCAGCAAGACGTATTTCCACGGATTCTTTAATTACAGGGTCCCAGAAGCTGGAAACCGGTGCTAAAATTTTGGTATTATTGTATTCCATTGAATGTGCCATGGGAATGCAATGTTCTGCCACTGCTGATTTTAAAGGTTGCCACAGACGGGTGAATTTTTCGTGTTCTACACAGCGTTCCTGGACCGTTCGTTTCGTCCGACCTATATATGCAGAGCCGCACTCACAGGGAATTTTATAATTGTAAATCGTCTATAACGGAGCCAACTAAAGCCCTGCTCTTTGCTGGTGGACGGAAGATGACATTCATATTATTCTTCCTAAGCAATCTGCCTATTTTAGAAGACACTTTCCCGGCATATGGAAGGAACACAGTTGATTTATAGTCGTCATCAGTCTCCTTAGAGCGTTGCTTCTTGTTATTACAATTGTGCAAGGCCTTCCGTATTTGAAGTATAGCCATTTTATTTAAAAACCTTCTCCAGGCGCATTAATTCTTCATGAAGGCTATCAGCACCCGAAAAGATATGCGCCCAATGAATTGAAGTACATCGGCTTTTTGTGCGGGGTGATGGCAGCTGGACGCCTGAAGATATAGATCTGCACGTGTGGGTTTTCTCTACACAGAATGTCGCAAAGACCCATCATTCTTACGGCGTACTAACATGTCTAGAAAGGGTAAAGTCCCATCTTTGTCAACCTCAATAGTAAATTTGATGTTCTCATGTAAAGAGTTTAAATGACAAAGGAATTTTTCTAGTTCTTGTCAGCCATGGGGCCATACAACGAAAGTGTCATCTATGTACCGCCAGAAAACCTTAGGTTTTAAGACGGCAGATTCAAGAGCTTTCTCGTCAAAGTCTTCTATAAAATGATTGGCCACCACAGGGGACGAGGGACTCCCCATGGCGACACTGTCAGCTTGTTCAAAAAATTCGTCATTAAATAAGAAATAAGTTGAGGAGAGAGTATGTTCAAACAAGGCCGTCGAATCATCGCTGAATAACTTACGAATAAGATGTAGTGAGTTAATTAAAGGCACTTTTGTAAAAAGTGAGATCACATTGAAGCTAACTAATAAATCCGAGCTGCTCAACAGTCTTCAAACGATTGATAAATGTGGTGTCACCGCCAGACACCACACTTGCTAGGTGGTAGCTTTAAATCGGCCGCGGTCCATTAGTACATGTCGGACCCGCGTGTCGCCACTGTCAGGGATTGCAGACCGAGCGCCACCACAAGGCAGGTCTCGAGATACGGACTAGCACTCGCCCCAGTTGTACGGACGACGTAGCTAGCGACTACACTGACGAAGCCTCGCTCCTTTGCAGAGCCGATAGTTAGAATAGCCTTCAGCTAAGTCAATGGCTACGACCTAGCAAGGCGCCATTAGTAACATTGCATGAATCTAAAGAGTCTCACTTGTATCGCCACAATCTCCAGATGTACCAAAAGGATGGATTAAAGTTAAGTATTCCAGAAGCTACGTACTTTTCTTTATAGCATTCATTACGTATCCTGTTTCAGACCTCACACCATCCTGCTTTAGCTTAGCGCGTGCCTTTCGGCTTCCTCTCATTGTGTCTAGGCTGTCTTGTCTAGACACAACAATAAAATCTTTGGAATTATGTATATGGTGGCAACTTTTACCCACATACGGCTTGAGTAAGGCCAGATGATTTGCAGTCGAAAAAGTAAAAGCACCAATATTACTCACTGTCAGTCGTAGTGGAACTCCATCCTTGTGGATCTTGGGCAGCCCATACAGTCTTGGTGGAACAGCATTGTATGGTCTGAGCCTCTTGATAACTTGTTTAGGTAAAGAACTATCATTCAAAAGAGTAACAGTTTTTCTGGAGATACGGCTCGTTGCGTCCTTATCGATTTTGCTGTACATAGAATCACTTAGTTTATATATCTTATCATTGTAGGCTTCCCTTGTCAAAAGGACCGCAGAATTAGCCTTATTAGCAGGGAGTACGACCGTACCACGGAGGTTGTGAACAGCAGCTCTTTCCGCTGGAGAGATGTTACTCCGTAGCGGCGCACATTTCAGCAAGGTAAAACTTCGTCTACCGAATCCACAGGAAGAGGTCTAAGAGCCTCCTCAATAGAACTGATGAAAGAAGGTGTAGGAACAATGTTTAAACCTTTCGCAAACACTGACATCATCGCATCGTCAAACGATTTCTCCGTGAGATTCGCCACAGATCGTCCAGAAGGGGTTTCTTGTGGTTTACGTGTTGCGAGACGATTAAACTTAGTACTTCGTCTATTTGTATTATCCCTGTGGGACCAAGTTACATCAATCCAATCCCAACTAAGGGAGAAGCAACTGGCCGCAATCTTCAGATGTAAATAAAATAAATCGTTGGAAATCTCCTCTAACTCTCGACGTGTAAAACGGATTCGTTCTCTAACCAAGGCCATACTTGCCCTGCGCTTAATCTTATTTGCAGCAACACTATTAATAAAGTGAACCACTCTAGCAAACATTGGGATCAAATTAATGTCTCGACATTTCAATAAGAAATTAAGTGAGCGCAGTAACATGGCTGTTTTCTCACGTAATTTATCCAGTCTGTGGAAATCCTGAACCATCTCCTCCCCGTAGAGGTATCTGATGTGACTTCCGAAATTTACCCGGCGTATTTCTCCTTCCAGTAATTTTAGGGTATCCAGCCGGATCCTATCAACACTCTGCCACGATATTTCGGCCCAGAGACGTTCGACCACCCTCAGGTGAGTAGACGAAGTACAGAAGACACCTGATGCGGTAATGGTATTTGCAGCGAATTTCGCGCATGCGAATCATACTAGCGGTTTACGGCGCAAGCGTTAGGGGTGACATGCTCGAGACAGCCAAGTTGTGTGTGTGTCCTCACTGATGAAGTAAAGAGCAGGGTCTTAGCCGGATCCGTTGAAGACGATTTACAATTGAGGAAGGCGGGTTTCTTTAAAATTCCCTGTGAGTGCGGCTTTGCATATATAGGCCAGACGACACGAACGATCCAGGAATGCCGTGTAGAACACGAGACTCACCAGTCTGCGGCAAGCTTTAAAATCAGCAGTGGCAGGATATTGCATTTCCATGCGACATTCAATGGAATACAATAATACCAAAATTGTAGCACCGGTTTCCAGCTTCTGGGACTCTGTAACTAAAGAATCCGCGGAAGCACGTCTTACTAATAATTCAATGAATTGTAACAACGGCTTTCAGCTTGATAACAATTGGAATCATATTATTAAAATGATGCCTTCACAACAGAATCGACATGCTCAGTCGACACTCGGCGATTAGTTTGTTCTTACTTCATCACTGAGGGCAGCACACAGAACTTGGCTGCTTCGCGCATGTGACCTCCTTACGTTTGCGCCGTAAACCGCCTGTACGATCCGCATACGCGGAATTCGCTATAAATACAGGGTGATTCAAAAAGAATACCCCAACTTTAAAAATGTGTATTTAATGAAAGAAACATAACATAACCTTCTGTTATACATCATTACAAAGAGTATTTAAAAAGGTTTTTTTTTTCACTCAAAAACAAGTTCAGAGATGTTCAATATGGCCCCCTCCAGACACTCGAGCAATATCAACCCGATACTCCAACTCGTTCCACACTCTCTGTAGCATATCAGGCGTAACAGTTTGGATAGCTGATGTTATTTCTCGTTTCAAATCATCAATGGTGGCTGGGAGAGGTGGCCGAAACACCATATCCTTAACATACCCCCATAAGAAAAAATCGCCAGGGGTAAGATCAGGGCTTCTTGGAGGGCAGTGATGAAGTGCACTGTCACGGGCTGCCTGGCGGCCGATCCATCGCCTCGGGTAGTTGACGTTCAGGTAGTTAAGGACAGATAAGTGCCAATGTGGTGGCGCTCCATCCTGCTGAAATATGAATTGTTGTGCTTCTTGTTCGAGCTGAGGGAACAGCCAATTCTCTAACATCTCCAGATACTGTAGTCCAGTTACAGTAGCACCTTCGAAGAAAAAGGGACCAAAAACTTTATTGGCTGAAATGGCACAGAAAACGTTCACCTTAGGCGAGTCACGTTCATACTGAGTTGTTTCCCGCGGATTCTCAGTGCCCCATATACAGACATTGTGACGGTTGACTTTCCCGTTAGTGTGGAAAGTTGCTTCATCACTAAACACAATCTTTGAAACGAAAGATTCATCTGTTTCCATTTGAGCAAGGATAAAATCACAGAAATCGATTCTTTTAATCTTATCAGCTGCAGACAGTGCTTGAGCCAATTTCAGACGATAAGGTTTCATAACTAACCTTTTTCGTAGGACTCTCCATACAGTTGATTGTGGAATTTGCAGCTCTCTGCTAGCTCTGCGAGTCGATTTTCCTGGGCTGCGAACAAATGCTTGCTGGATGCGTGCTACATTTTCATCACTCGTTCTCGGCCGTCCAGAACTTTTCCCTTTGCACAAACACCCATTCTCTGCAAACTGTTAATACCAACGTTTAATACACCACCTATCAGGAGGTTTAACACCATACTTCGTTCGAAATGCACGCTGAACAACTGTCGTCGATTCACTTCTGCCATACTCAATAACACAAAAAGCTTTCTGTTGAGCGGTCGCCATCTTAGCATCAACTGACGCTGACGCCTAGTTAACAGCGCCTCAAGCGAACAAATGTACAACTAAATGAAACTTTATATCTCCCTTAATTCGCCGACAGATAGCGCTTAGCTCTGCCTTTTGTCGTTGCAGAGTTTTAAATTCCTAAAGTTGTTATATTCTTTTTGAATCACCCTATACTATGACTTCATCATTTATTTTCAGTGCTTCGTCTACTCATCTGAGGATGGCCGGACGAAGTATCGTGGCAGAATGTTGATGGGATCCGGCTGCAAACCCGAAAATTTCAGAAGTCACAATACATAACTGCAATATCCATGAGGCCAGGCCCCTGTGAAAGGTCGTGGGCAGCACAGAGCAGACCGTGATGCAGCGAAAGTCAGAGGGAAGTGTTAGTGCAGCTGTTTTGGGGAGAAGGGTGGCCCAACTTGGAGTAAACGGTTTGGGAACTTCCTCATGAGGAAGAAGAGATTCAGCAGCTTGACAGGAACCTCCAGTGGCAGGCAGAGACGCTGGCTGGTAATCAGGCCGTCAGAGCCCAGGGCAGAACCTCTGGCTAGCACAGAAGCTGCAACCCACGGGTGACTGGTATGCACAGCCACTAAAAGGTTACAGGTTTAGGGTGCGGTAGCAGGTGGCCATTGATGGTGCCTGCAGTGGAGATAGACTTCTTGGAGAAGATATCAACCTAGAAGTCCACCTGGCCCAGGATGGTAGGCGGCAGCTGAAGCTGAGTATTATCCAGGACGCCACGAATGCAGTGCATTTGGTTCCTCCTGAAGATATCCTGAGTGTGTCTGTACTTCCATCTCTACCACTTCTGTCGCTGCTGTGGTGGTCCGATTTGAGGCCACATGGGTGGCGCATGCAGCCTTGTCTACTGCTGATGGTCTCCCTTCTCTAGGGTGGCCGAGCGGTTCTAGGCGCTTCAGTCTGGAACCGCGCGACCACTACGGTCGCAGGTTCGAATCCTGGAACGGGCATGGATGTGTGTGCTGTCCTTAGGTTAGTCAGGTTTAAGTAGTTCTAAGTTCTAGGGGACTGATGACCTTAGAAGTTAAGTCCCATAGTGCTCAGAGCCATTTGAACCATTTTTTTCTCTCTTCTTCAAGCTGACATCTGCAGGCGCACCCTGAAGCACGCACACTACTGATTTTGGCCATGGCTCAGAAGTTAAGTGCAGAGCCAGGTAGTTCTAAATGATGCATCGAAATGGCGGCATCATCTTGCAACAAAATTGGTGATGCGTCATCCCTGGCACGGAATGGAAGGCCTGACACTCCTGACGCAGATTCCTCCTGATGGTTCTTCCTTTCCAGGACAGCCATGGACTCCGCCAGCCACTGTCAGCGTGTGTGCTTCCTCCTCTGGCTCTCGATGGCATCGATGTCGAGTGTGGGAAGAATGGCATCAGGTCTTTATTAATGAAGAGGGTGTTATATCCCAGGGAGATCTCAGGTTCCTCCTTAGCCTGAGGCAGGGCTTCTCCAGTAACACAGGGACAAGTCATCTCGGTCCATATTTCTGCATTGAGATGTGTCAGGCAGTCGTGGACTCTGAGCCCACACTTTGCTGTGAAGTGCGTTGGCACTCATTACAGCGAATAGTGCCTGGTTTTCCACAGTATTGCCATCCTTGTCAGTTGATCACTTAAGGGCAGAGTATCAGTGGGCCCACTAGGAGTGGAAGAAGACCACTTGAGAGTGAGAGGCTAAGTGGGCTATGACAGGGTTACACATCACTCCCCTAGTGACTGTGATCTAAGAAAGACACCGCACTGCCCAAGTGGAGGGTCACCTAGTGAGCATGACTTAGCTACATTAAGAAAGTCGTAGTCAGCTGGGGAGTCAACATCTGAGCAACTTAACTACCTTAAGGAAGTTATAGTACCCCAGTGATTGAGAGCAAAAGCTCTGTTTCGTTTGTTATATTACTTTGTAGGTATTTGTTATGTTAAAACAAGCATTATGCTGAGAGTGCATTGTTCTTAATGAGTTAGTTACAATGCAAATGTCAAAAACTAAACTCAATTCATAGTTGTGTAAAATATGTAACACATCGTAAAAGTGAGAAACATAGCAGGGCCATAGCCCAACGAGCGTGACTAGAAAGGGTATAACATACATTTTAGAGGATGTGGATGTACCGTTATGCTGTACAGAGTTCCTAGTTACACAAAAGAAAAAGTTCAATTCGTGGCAAATAGTGTTACAATAAATCATAAGGATGATTGTAAACAGAATACTCATACCAAATTTAAAAAAAATATTTATTCTCTCTTTAAGAGATGAAGCTTGAAATACACATAACTTCTCAGAATAACGAGACTATCGTGATGAGGGCAATGTTACAACAGCTAACTTAAAGGAATTTCACAGGTACCTCTGAGTGTCAGTCGTCATCAGCTGTAAGAAACTCACGCCACGTTTGCCGCCAAAAGTACACAGCGACAGACCTAGCCCGCCAAGATCTGTTATGGTACACTCCAGAGAAATGACTTTCACGTGAGGTGGGCGCGCTGGAAAATGGCATCAGTGGAACGGAGACATCGTTCTCATGTCCTGACATTGCTCAACGCGGCTGACGAGAAATTTCTGCATGACTTTACTATGAGATAAACGCAACAAAAGATACTCTTTCCATGAAGTTATGAACTTAATTTATTTCATAGATCCGATAGAATTGAATTTTCCTTAAGATACTTGAGCCTCCACTTTATCTACAATAATGATAGAAGCTGAAGAAATGAATAAAAATTTGTGTCATGGCCAGGTCATGAATCCAGGTTTCTTTATTTAGCGGGCAGGTGCGCTAGCCATTACACACACCTGCATTAGCTACCCTCCTGTAATACCCTCCCCAACACAAACTTCAGTTTATGTCTTCAGATCTATAGGTCACCTACACCTGACGGCAGGATTTCCCTCACTACATCCAGCACTGTGGTGTTATTCAAGTACTGGATATCTTTCGCAATAGGGCAAAATAACCTGACGGCGTGAACTGAAGTTTGTGTTGGGGAGGACACTGGACTAAATCGGTCCGTGCAGCTGTGTTATCTACGCTGCTGTGGTAGTGTAATGGCTAGCCCACATGCCTAATAAGCAAGGACACCAGAGTTCCCACACCGGTGAGCAGTATTCAAGCATTGGGCGAACAAGTGTACTGTAACCTACTTCCTTTGTTTTCCGAAATGCCTCGCTCAGGCCGCCCAAGGGCTACTACTGCAGTGGATGGCCGCCACCTGGGGAACCCTGACAGCAACGCCACCATGTTGAATAATGCTTTTCCTGCAGCTACAGGACGTCGTGTTATGACTCAAACTGTGCGCACTAGGCTGCATGATGCGCGACTTCACTCCCGACGTCCATGGCCAGGTCTATCTTTGCAACCACGACACCATGTAGCGCGGTACAGATCGACCCAACAACATGCCGAATGGACCGCTCAGGATTGGTATCACGTTCTCTTCACTGATGGGTGTCGCATATGCCTTCAACCAGAGAATCGTCGGAGAGGTGTTTGGAGGCAACCCGGTCAGGCTCAACGCCTTAGACACACTGTCCAGCGAGTGCAGCAAGGTGGAGACTCCCTGCTGTTTTGGGGTTGCATTATGTGGGGCCGATGTATGCCGCTGGTGGTCACGGAAGGGGCTGTACAGGCTGTACGATACGTGAATGCCATCCTCCGACCGATATTGCAACCATATCGCCAGAATATTGGCGAGGCATTCGTCTTCATGGACGACAATTCATGCCCCCATCGCACACGTGAATGACTTCATTCAGGATAACGACATCGCTCGAGTAGAATGGCGAGAATGTTCTCCAGACATGAACCCCATCGATCATACCTGGGATAGATTGAAAAGGGCTGTTTATGGACGACGTGACCCACCAACCACTGAGGGATCTACGCCGAATCTCCGTTGAGGAGTGGGACAATCAGGACCAATAGTGGCTTGATGAACTTGTGGATGGTATGCCACGACGAATATAGGCATGCATCAACGCAAGAGGACGTGCTACTGGGTATTATAGGTACCGCTGTGTACAACAATCTGGACCACCAACACCTGAATGTCTCGCTGTATGGTGGTGCAATGTGTGGTTTTCATGAGCAATAAAAAGGGCGGTAGTGATGTTTATGTTGATGTGTATTCCAGTTTTGTGTACAGGTTCCGGAACTCTCGGAACCGATGTGATACAATTTTTTTTTTTGATGTGTGTAGAATGTATCATTACATCGTATACAAGGCAGATCATACAGAGGTTCGGTCTGACACGAAGATGGATATGGAATAAACATGGCATACTGACCTCCTGTGAATGGTGATGACAATGAAGCCACCATGGCTTATGCCAGGAGATATTGCGTGCTCACCAATGACTTCGAGAATAATGTAGTTTAAGAAGGCGTGGTGGTAATAGACGAGGACCTGAAAGAAGTGAGTATAAGAAAGTGTATGTTTTAGTTGCGGAACACCACGATCCTCATGTTGGCTTACGAGAAGTTGATACAGTTCCTGGCATCAAATTTGCATCTTTATAGAAAATTGTACACGGTCACAAGTTTCACTTGTACCATCTTTCACTGACACAACAGCTGCAGAAGATGGATTTCAATCGGAGAGATACGTTCTGCGAAAGGGCAGCCAATAATTTCACCTTTGACGCTTTATAAAATGTGTTCTCTGATGCATCCAAGTTCACTAATTATGCTGCAGTGGATCATTATAATATGCATTACTGGACTACTGAGAAACTTTAGTCGGTAAGTCATATCGATCGTTAATGGAGTTGGTACGGAATCGCAGTTACTCTGCTCGGCGGAAATTATCGAGCGTTCGTCGTCGACAGTTTAAGTGCTCTCCTTGAAAATGTCGTTTTAGACATTAGAGGCCATGTAGGGATTAAATTACAGATTGTAAAATACGAAGACTTTCTTATTCAAATAAGTTGCAGCGTAGAATGGGCATAACGTTACGTGAAGAAGATTGATTGCCTGGGAGGTGCAGAAAGAGGTGACGTGATCAAGAGTAGATCCAAGTAAGTGTTTACGTAGAGCGAACCTTGGGACGTCTCGCGGTATTCAGATACAGATTGTGCAAAGAAAATATTCCAGTCAGAAGAAAAGACTACAGAGGGTTAAATGGCATTAGTGAATTAACTACCCTTAGCTTCGATGCGCACGAATGAAGTCTGTGCAAGATACACCCAATCGCTGGATTGCTTATTATTCTTCAGCGTTTATCCCGCAATATAGCGGGGAGGTCCATTCTTTTGGTTCCCTGTACTATCTACTTGACGCGATCTTGTGCTTTGTCCGGGTGGAGATTCGCTATCGTGAGGTCTATATGGAAGGTATCACGGCAACGTCGCCGTGGTCTTGAGATAAGACGTTTACCACCGATTTTAAACGAAAACGTGTGTTCTTATGTTACATTCCTATCTGCTCCAAGTACGTGTTCGTACAACCGGAAACATCTTGCCCACATCTGCCTACTTATTTTGTTACTGGTCGCGTGATCATGAAAGTGTCAGCTATTTGTGTTTCCACTATAACGAGTCATTGCTTTGCTTGTCTCGGATATACATTCTGCACTGTACAAGGTAACTGGATAGATCGCGGAGAGATATATTATCGACCGGTCCGAGATCTTATCACAAAGCGCACGGGTCACTGTCCGCCATGTGAACCATCCATTGCTAACGCATTTAGGAACGAGTTAGTCCTTGGCGTTGACTAGCACAGTCAAATCCACTCCAGTATTCTGGCTAATTGCTCTGAACCGCATTCCATCACCTAATTCGAGAAGAAAGAATGATCTTCCTAGGGAATAAAAAAAAAATTGCAGCAACCAGCAGCTGCCAACTGATGGTGACATGTTTGTTGTCCGAATCAACATACTTCGCTCCAGACATTGGCCACTCAGAACAGCTAGCAACTTGGTGGACTATAACTTCAATCCCCACGAAGTCTGGACGAAATAATTGTGTAATTATACTCCACCAAAGTTCTATAGCTTTCATCTAAGGCAAGAGGAAACCATGAGATGCGGTGATGCCACACAGATGGGACGACGGACTGCAGAGTGCAGCTATGACTCTGCAAGTCAAACACATTCTTAAAGAGTGCCCTCAAAATTCTTATCCTAGAAACACGTCGGATTTCATGGACATTACAACAGATGTGATAAATCATGTAAGGTGTCTCGAGTGCTCCCTCCCCCCCCCCCTCCCCACCCCCCCAAAAAAAGACAGCGACAAGCTTTAAAAATAGGTTCCTTGAACAAAACAAGAAAAAAAAATGTTTAGTAAACGTGAGATCGAAATTCCATGCTTACGAACTATGAGCACTTGTTCAGCAGAAGAGATGTAAGTCATAGCAGCCAACATGAGTAAGTACACATAGCTCTTAAGGTATGCATTTTAGGCCCTGTGAACTAGACATTTTTTCTCGTTTTAGTCCGTATTACCTCCTCCCAAGATACGGAAAGCAAAGTACTTGCAGTGGGACAGATCTGTTTCATAATATCTAAGATGAACAAATGCTTGTGTCTCTTAAGGTACACATTTTACAGCCCATGTTAACGAGATTTGTTTTTCTTGTTTTGCTCCATACTACGTCCTCCCAAAATACATAAAGCAAAGTCCTTGCATTAGAAGAGATCTGTTTCTTAGTATCGAAGATGAAGAAGTGCCCAAGGCTCTTAATGTTTGCATTTTAGAGCCTATGTTTTCTAGAATTTTTTCCTTGTATTGGTGTAAGGAATCTATCCCTAAAGCTTGTCAGTGGTTTTTTGGGACACTCGTTGTAAATAATATGTCTCTGAATTTGTAAATTACGTACGAATTTTATTTATATTTTGAAAGTTATGAGTGATTGCCATACGATTAATAATAATAATAATAATAATAATAATAATATATTGCACTAAGATTCTTCAAGGTGTTTGCCCTTGACAGATCTATACTGTAGATCTTGACTTTGTCCGTATTACTTCCATCTCTCGACACGTATGCAATTTTCTCGATATAAAGAAATTTGAATACCTGTCAAGAGGAGCAAATGATTTGTGCACGATCTGCTCAAACGAATATTTTATTGCTCTGCAGTACGGATCACATCAAAGATGAGAAACAATAGAAATAAAAGTGATCTATCTAATGTCTATAAGCGGCCATGAGGAAAATACTTGACAAACAGGATATAAATCGGAATCCTACCGATGCTGCACGCACTCTTTCTTCCAGCATTATTCGCAATATTTTTGCCGATTCGCGCATCAGTTCCGGTATGTAGGCACGACTCAAAAACGGAAAGGTGCAAGTGGTTATCCTCCCATAAAACGAAAGTTGGCAGCTTAATATTGCAAAACGCGTAGCATGACGCAGCACGGCGCGTATCGAGTGGAGGCGGTGCTAACAGCAGGGCACTCGAGCTGCCTGCCGACCTTCGCAGCGAAACTTCAGGATTGGTGATTGCAAAATGGCGGAATTAACTGTAGGTGGCAATGAAACCGAGGGAGCGCTGGGGTCGTTAATGCAAAACGTGACTTCTCCTTCAGGACGAAGGGAGCTCCTGCAGGAACGTACAGTCAGTGGCCGGTTTCACGTTTTTTGGCTGTGCGGAAACTTCCATCTGCGACATTTTTAAAGCCGTATTTTTCCACTGACTGAGATATAAACGTCATTTACTTCTGCATGAGGTGTCGGGCGTCTACCAAGACCATCATTTCAGATTCCAGCGGAACGCATCACGTGAGCGCTATTCGTAGTGCTTAACATTCACCGCATGACGTCGGCGTGACTCTGGAAATGGTGTGTAAGCAAACAGCATTTACGTGTCATTGATACTTCTCTTTTCGTTCTGTTTGCGGTTACGTCAAACGAAATTGCTTTCCACGTTAATGCGCAATGTCTTGTCGCTTTTCTTCGACGGCTTGCTCGCTCTGCCTGCTACACGCAGATTTTGTTCATTTACTATTAAAATCACTAGTAGTGACTCTCCAACAGAAAGAGGTTCCTACTCAATGGTAGTGATTCTCCAATAGAAAGAGGTTCCTACTCAATGGTCTGAAGATGACCACAGTAGTGGTCGAAACCGGTCACCTTGATAAATAAATCGTGATCAAGACTGTTTTTAATAGTAAATATTCGTAAGACATTGATCACTGCCTTTCTCGTAATGTATTCAAAAGTAATTTTGTTCATTTGTTTTCAGACTGCAAGGCCTGCTGGTGTACCATTTACCACGCACTGAACCTGGACCCCCACTGCAGTAAGTAGTCGCTCGCAGGGTAACGCTTCTGCCAGACTAAATATCCACACTCGAAATCAAGCTCTATCGGCGGTTAAACTGTCCTGATAAAGAGAACAGCAATCATTCACAGGTTTGTGCCGAGCTAGGCGCCTAATTCAACCAACACGCATGGGTTTTGGTACCCTC
The DNA here is from genome assembly GCF_023864345.2 of Schistocerca serialis cubense. NCBI lineage: Eukaryota > Metazoa > Arthropoda > Insecta > Orthoptera > Acrididae > Schistocerca > Schistocerca serialis. The sequence continues at coordinate 490,062,316 of NC_064646.1, read as the reverse complement.
TGCTACATTACTACAAACCTATACACAAAAATGTTCAGATGCCGCCGCAGACTTATGTAGTGCATTTTCTTGTTACTGAATTGTGAGAAGTGGCGAAGGAAAAGCAGAAAAAAATTGCGGCAGGAAGTGAATGTTTTTACAGTATGTGAACTGACAATGTGCGGAAAATACGCCTGCAAATACGAGTGTCCAATATCAGAAAGAAGAAAAAGTGAAGGGGATCTTGAAACTTTCATTCACACGTATAAACAAAAAACTTCGCCAGACGCGTGTAGGACTAGTCACTGAAGGTTCGGTACAGTCTTGATTACGTATACAGACAGTTCATCCATTCCGGGAATCGAGAATCTAAATAATTTTTGCTTATTATCGGCATCGCTACTGGTAAGATATCGCTCACAGGGATTCGACGAGTTTCGAGGAAGTTCTAATTTCAGTACTACAAATGTGACATGAAGTCATGCAGCAGACAGGAGACCATTATTACAATACCAATCAGTATTTCTGCATTCAGGCTGACTCAGACGCAATGATAAAACTAAAAAAATTAGTCAAGGAATGACTTAGTTGCTCATATGACGCGTTTCAGAATTTATCTATCATTACATATCCAGGAGCGATTACCGCAAGTTGATGTCGCGTTTCAAGTTGCATGTGAAACAGCATACCTATTTTCACTAATCGCACCTGGATATCTGATGAAGAATAAACCCTGAAACGCGTTGAGTTTTACCATTGCGACCTAGCCAGCCTGACTGCAGAAATACTGATTTTTTTTAAAATTTCATGTCAGATGGAAAATGACAAAAGAAATGGTTTTTTCGTGTTACATAATTACAGATGAACGATTTTGGATTTTTTCTTTACTTGTACTGTGAAACATAGCTTCTTGCCAAATTTCGTAATCATAGGTCAACGGAAAATAGCCTAAGGATCTGGATGGGTGAGTTCGCGAGTATCAAAATATGTGACATAAATGGTCGTATATTTTTATTACACTGACATAAAAGCTACAGTTTTCATACCCCCAAGGGACTGTAGGTAGACCTTAGTGTCTGACATAGATTACAGACTGATACGTCTTCCCGTTCCTGAGAAAAAGTGTCAGTAACAGACTGACGGACAGAGAATCAGATACGAAATGACAAAAAAAATTTCTTTCGTGTGATATAATCACAAATTTGAATTTTCGGCTTTTTTTACTTTGGTTGTACTCTTAAACCATCCTCAATGCCAAATTTCGTGGGTCTAGGCCTGTAGAAAGTACCCTATCTGGTACCAAGTAGAGAAATATTTGTTTTGCAAATAAAAAACGCCTTCTCCTGCTGCACCATATTTCATTTTCCCAGACATGATATGAATATTTCACTTTAATGCATCATCAGTGGGATCTGCAATAATACAGTTATGACACACTTTGATAGCTTATCTTTATAGATTTTTATGAGCTGAATCCAAATCTAGCCTTAGTTCTTTTGTATCACCCATAATTTTCAGCAATATGCTTTTTACTATGTAAAAGTCCTATGCTATAGGGTAAACGGGGAAATTCATGAAACGCTTTGTTACAACAAAACTATGGTTTGTATTTACAGTAAGCTACTTAAAACAATGATATGTGTTAATAGAGATTTCACTTGTCAGCTAAAATTGGTTTGTATTTTCTTTCTCTTTTCTCTTTGACGCTTCTTGTGTAGCTTTTTTTACGATGAGTCGTTTGCTTAACTTCTCGGTGAAGTTACCAACAGTAGTTCCCCATAATGTTGGTGTTCCAGGGGCCTTGGTAGCATCTTTACGTCGCTTTAATGCCCTGGTGAAAACGCTCTACTTGCTCCTCACTAACACTCCCATATTATCCGGGAAGTAATCAAGGTGATTGTTCAAAAAGTGAACTTTCAAGCTCATTAAGTATTCTAAAGTTTTAAACTTATTTAACACTGTAGCTATAATAGAAATATTGTCTGGGCCTTTTTCATGCCCCAAAAACTTTGTAACGACTTGCTTGACTCATACCCATGCTTCTTTCCCATTTAAGGTCATTGTGGATTCAGAACTAACATCAAACATCAATTTTCTAATGCCAGATCCCACAAAGACGCCTTCTTTCGGTTTATCTTCTGAAAGGTGTGGAAACGTATGGCAGAGATACTTAAAACATGGTCCATCTTTAAGCAAAGTCTTTACAAACTGTATCGTTAGGCCTAACTTTATGTGTAGAGGTGGTAGAAGAACGTTTTTTGGATCTATAAGGTTTCTGCGTAGAATGTTGTTCTCACCAGCTTTTAAAGACTCCCTCACAGGACAGTTCTATGTGCACCAGTGTTGATCCCTAGCCCTACTGTCCCATTGACACAACATACGTGGAAATTTGGTAAAGCCATCTTGCCGACCAAGGATCATGCATCTTACTTTTAGATCGTCACATATCATCCAACCATGAGCAGAATAGACTATTTTATGTAGCTTTATTTCTAGGTTTTCATAGCTTTCTTTCATATGTGCAGAATATCCAACAGGTATAGATGCATACATGTTATCATTGTGCAATAAAACAGCCTTTAAACTAGTTTTGGATGAATCAATAAACAGCCTCCAGTCTTCCTTTTTGTATTTAACTCATTCATCAGACAGGGAATGTCTGAGCAGTACTCTAAATCACCTTCTTGTTGAAAAAACTTGGAAAATTGCTGCTCTCTCTTTCTATACATGTATATGCTGGTTCCAACAGCCAATAAGTTCTTTTCTTTTAATCTAGACCCAAGCAATTCAGCTTCTTCTTTCGTTAAGCTCAGATCCCTAACCAAATCGTTAAGCTCGGTGTGAGTAGACAATTTGGGCTCTAGACTCTCTGTATTACAATGGAATTCATCATCACCTGGTTCACGTAAATCAGAATGTACATAAGAAAATACTTCTGTTGGAATAGAATTTAAATCATCTGGTGGTTCAGGAACCGGCGAATCTATACCATGTCTTACTGGTCGGATGGCGGACGCAAGGTTAGGGTAGCCTATTCCCTTCTTGATTTCCGAATTATGACCAGTAATGTTAACACTGCAAAAGTAGCGTTCATCGGAATGATTTCTTAGTTCCCTCCATGTTACAGCAACGGCAAATCTAAAGGCTTTTTTCTCCTTTTTGGACCATTTTCTCAGATCTTCAACACACACATAACTTACCTTATGCGGCGCCCAAGATGTATCTTGATCACCAAATCTAGATCCAAAGTGTGATAGATAAAGATTTTTCACAAAGTCTGTAATGTTTCTTTGGTGTTTTTAATCACAGATTCACCACAAATATAACAAAAACTGTCAGCAGAGTTTCTACAACCACGATTAGACATTGTACTGAGCATATGTACAGGTTACGTTAACAGTAAACAAAACACCATCTGTTAACACAAAATAGGATCGACCTTTTTTTGCCAGCAAATATTTTTCAGCAGTGCTACCAAAGTCATCTACATTCATTATACCTCCTTTTTAAATTATTTAACTGTATAGAAGCTGTTAAATTCTTTAAAAATTCGTTTAATTTAATAAATTTAACTGTAAAATGTGAAGAAATGCTGGGTGATACAGTTTTTTAAGTATTATATATGGATTTCCCACCATAAAAAACATGATAATAAAATATTTACAGCAAAAGAAAGTTTTTCCATGGTTGGGCTGTGTTATAAAACTGTTCACTTCTCGCTTTTTATGTAAATAAGTTCGTACTTACGGTTCTTACTGTTTTTAGTTGCCATCGGTGTTTCCTCTCATATGGTCAGATGGAGATCACACGACCGCTCCACCGGCCGTTGTGGCCGAGCGGTTCTAGGCGCTTCAGTCTGGAACCGCGTGACCTCTACGGTCGCAGGTTCGAATCCTGCCTCGGCCATGGATGTGTGTGATGTCCTTAGGTTAGTTAGGTTTGAGTAGTTCTGAGTTCTACGGAACTGATGACCTCAGATGTTAAGTCCCATAGTGTTCAGAGCCATTTGAACCATTTTCAACTAAAATGTAAACTTTCACGGCCGGAAATATCATGTCCATTATAATTATCCGGGCTGTTATGCCGTGGTCGGTTGATGAATTCTGAGGTGATTCCCAACGTTTCGTCTCCGACTGCGGGAGACATGTTCAAGGGGGTCCGTAGCTTGATGGAAGGTCCAACACACACACTGGCTCGCTACTGACTGCCGCTAAATTCCGTGTCCGCGCGCCCCCGCGCCGCGGCGTGACGTCACGTGTTTTGAAAACGTCAGTGCAATTGGCCGCTGTCCGTCGCCGTCGATCGCCGTTGCCATCACCCAGTAGTGGACGAGTGGTACACATCTTCTTTAACACCGGCATCCATATACCGTTTAATTTGACGCCCTCCTCCTTTCGGTTGAAATTATTTGGGTGTTTAGCGATTTCGATTGCCTCCCTGTAGAGCCTTTCGTAGTATCCGCTCGTGGCCGCTAGTACTTGCGTCTCCTCGAAACGAATATTGTCGTTCCCTGGCTGGAAAGCATGCTCCGCAACAGCTGATCGTTCCGTTTCTCCTCTTCTACAATTTCCCTTGTGCTCTTCCAAACGTTTAGAAACAGTTCTTTTGGTGGTACCCACATAAACATCACCACAGCTGCATGGGATCCTATACACTCCTTGGCAGGCCTAAGGTATTCCTGTATCTTCCTGGTGGGCTTGTAAATTACGGTAATATTCCGCTTCGTCAAGATCCTCCCTATTCTTTCCGTTACATTTTTAACAAACGGCAGGAAAACCTTAGATTTTGCAGTAGCCTGTACGTCAGTTTGATTTCTGCGTGGCTGTCTCAACGCACGTTTTATTTCGGCGGACGAATATCCGTTCTTCGTTAGTGCATTGTGGAGATGTTCCATCTCAGCGTCGAGCAACTCAGGTTCACAAATATTTCTAGCTCTGCCCGCCAACGTCTTGATAACACCCCGCTTCTCGGAATTTAGCGGCAGTCAGTAGCGAGCCAGTGTGTGTGTTGGACCTTCCATTAAGCTACGGACCCCCTTGAAGATGTCTCCCGCAGTCGGAGACGAAACGTTGGGAATCACCTCAGAATTCATCAACCGACCACGCCATAACAGCCCGGATAATTATAATGGACATCATTTTCAACTACCACTCTATTTACCGAATATAAACACGTTTTTGTGTTTGGAACATTTTTCTTCCACTTTTCTTTTCTCTTGTTGTTGTGATGCATTATCAGCCTTCTGTCACTAATGTAGACATAGCTGCTTTTAGTTCACTGTGCATCTCATCCTGCTTGGTTTTTTTACGTACATGGACATGTTGTCAACATATATATATATATATATATATATATATATATATATATGTGTGTGTGTGTGTGTGCGTGTGCATGTGCATGTCTCTTCATTTCTGTTATATTTGTATGTGTGAGTGTCTGTGTGTTTATGTGTATATGTATATGAGCCTAGGGGAAGGGGGGGGGCGAGGAAGGGAGAGAGAGAGAGAGAGAGAGAGAGAGAGTGTACAAATGAATGGGATTGCCCTTTTTTTTAAAGTTTTGGTTTAAACATTTCATAGAGAGGTTCGTGGACAGGTAAGTGGAAAGGGGGTTGGGAGGTGTTATTATTATTATTACGATAATAGTCCTCTGTTGTAATGTTACTCTGTTATTTTATCTATTAGTGTGAACAATGAGTTGTTTGGTATGTGTACTTGATCATTCAACAGGGTTTTCCTTTGTGCTTTGGTTTTCTGTACGCGGTAATTTTCTTGCAGGGTTAGGAACTGTTTTTTTTTTTTTTAAATTCTTGATTCTAATTATTTTCATATCTTCTTCTCTAGTGGTTGGTTGTGATTGTGTTCTCTTAGGCGTTCTGCAAAAGTGGAGTGGTTTGTCCCATACTTCCAGGCTCTCATGTGTTTTTTGTCAAATGTTCTGCCTGTTCGTCCTACGTACCTGCCATTACAAGTGTGCTTTCTGGCTTATGTCTCTTGTTTTTTGTCAATGTTGGGGTGCATTTTTGGATATAATTGTTTGTTGTGTATGCCATGTTTATTCCCTGTCTTTTGAAAATGTTGGTGATTTTATGTGTGAGTTCGGGTTTGTATGCCACTACGTGCCATCTTGTGTTTTCTCTTATGTTTTCCTGATTATCTGTGCAGTTGTTGTGGTACTAAGTGACTGTGATTGTGTTTGGTTCTGTTGTGCTGTCGCCAATGATTTAGTGCTTTCCTCTTTTATTTTACTTTTAATCTTGTTGTTTAGCTTTATGATTATATTACTATTGTACCCATAGTTTTGGGCTCTCTGCATTATTATGTTCAGTTCTTTTTTCTAGTGTTCTTTGCTGAGGGGGACTGTATTGAGTCTCATGGAGCATGTGTCTAAGTGCTGCATGCTTTTGTTTATGTGGGTGTTTTGAGGACTAGGGGATGATAATGTCGGTTGCTGTGGGTTTACAGTTAATTTCAAATATATGCTTATTGTTTTGCTTTTTGATTGTTGTATCTAGAAAGTCAATTTGGTTATTCTGTTCTCTTTCCATTGCGAATTTTATATCTTTATATACTTCGTTGATGTCAGTATGTAAGTTTTCAATTTTAGTTTGTAGTTCAGCTATTAAGCAGAAGATGTCATCCCTATACCTGTACCATTATATTCTATATTCTTTGGCTACTATTTTTGTGAAAATGATCTGTTCAGTGTGGTTTATAAAAATATTTGCTAAGGATCCTAACAGTGGGGATGTCATAGGTAATCTTTTTTTCTTGTAAATAAAATTCATTATTGAATTGGAAGTAATTTTCCTCTGTTATGTGCTCTTTTAATGTTCTTTCTTGATCTGTCCATCAGGGAGTTGACTATGTGTTTTCAGGTTCTTATATTTAATAACTACTGTTTCTGGTACTGGTATGAGGGAATACATGATTTCTATTTTAAATGAGAGGAGTGTTGCTGTGTCTCGGATTTCTATATCTTTTATTTGTTGCGTTAGCTGTGCAGTGTTTTTAATGGTACTGTCTTCTTGTTCTTTGTTATTTTCAGCCACTATTTTTAACATGCATCCTGCAAACTTGTAAATGAGAGATTTTCTGAAATCCATTATTGGTCTCATGGGATGATTTGGTTTGTGGAACTTTGTTTGGTTTCAGAGGATAGGTGCAGTGGGATTAATCTGTGTCAGCTTTCTTTCATCTGTGTTATCCAGTGTGATGTCTAAACTTTCCATAGAGTTTTTTACTTTTGTCCTGATTCTGTTTGTTGGGTCTGATTTTAAAATTGTAATCTTATTTTGAGAGATGAATTCTTGTTTTTTTAAAAATATTGTTCTTTGTCTACTTTAGAAATGATTTTGAAGTTTTTTCCTAAGTTTTCTGAGTGTTATAGATTCTGTGTTTATGTCGTTTTTGAATTGTTGTGTTTTCATATTACACTACTGGCCATTAAAATTGCTACACCAAGGACAAATGCAGATGATAAACGGATATTCATTGGACAAATATATTATACTAAAACTGATATGTGATTACATTTTCGCGCAATTTGGGTGCATAGATCCTGAGAAATCAGTACCCAGAACAACCACCTCTGGCCGTAATAACGGCCTTGATACGCCTGGGCATTGAGTCAAACAGAGCTTGGGTGCTGTGTACAGGTACAGCTGCCCATAGAGCTTCAACATGATACCACAATTCATCAACAAAAGTGACTGGCGTATTGTGACGAGCCAGTTGCTCGGCCACCATTGACCAGACATTTTCAATTGGTGAGAGATCTGGAGAATGTGCTGGCCAGGGCAACAGTCGAATATTTTCTGTATTCAGAAAGGCCCGTGCAGGACCTGAAACATGCGGTCGTGCATTATCCTGCTCAAGTGTAGGGTTTCGCAGGGATCGAATGAAGGGTAGAGCCACGGGTCGTAACACATCTGAAATGTAACGTCCACTGTTCAAAGTGCCGTCAATGCGAACAAGAGGTGACCGAAGCGTGTAACCAATGGTACCCCATACCGTCACGCCGGGTGATACGCCAGTATGGCGATGACGAATACACGCGTGGAATTTGCGTTCACCGCGAAATCACCAAATACGGATGCGACCATCATGATGCTGTAAACAGAACCTGGATTCATCTGAAAAATGACGTTTTGCCATTCGTGCAACCAGGTTCGTCGTTGAGTAGACACTCAAAGGCGCTCCTGTCTGTGATGCAGCGTCAAGGGTAACCGCAGACATTGTCTCCGAGCAGACAGTCCATGCTGCTGCAAACGTCGTCGAACTGTTCGTGCAGATGGTTGTTGTCTTGCAAACGTCCCCATCTGTTGACTAAGGGATCGAGACGTGGCTGCACGATCCGTTACAGCCATGCGGATAAGATGCTTGTCATCTCGAGGCCGTTGGGATCCAGCACGGCGTTTCGTATTACCCTCCTTCTAGCCACCGATTCCATATTCTGCTAACAGTCATTGGATCTCGACCAACGCGAGCAGCAATGTCGCGATACGATAAACCGTAATCGTTATAGGCTACAATCCGACCTTTACCAAAGTCGGAAACGTGATGGTACGCATTTCTCCTCCTTTCACGAGGCATCACAACAACGTGTCACCAGGCAACGGCGGTCAACTGCTGTTTGTGTATGAGAAATCGGTTGGAAACTTTCCTCATGTCAGCACGTTGTAGGTGTCGCCACCGACGCCAACCTTGTGCGATTGATCTGAAAAGCTAGTCATTGGCATATCACAGCGATTTCGTCCTGTCGGTTAAATTTCGCGTCTGTAGCACGTCATCATCGTGGTGTAGCAATTTCAATGGCCAGTAGTGTAGTTATTATATTATGGATTTTTTTACTATTTCTCTTGTTAATCCAATTTTGCTACTACTGTTTTCTCTACTGCCTTCCTTTGTCAATACACTTTCTGCTTCTGTAATTATATTTTCTATGTAATCTTTTTCTGTTTCTGAATTTACATTTATTTTAACCCTTTTCCAGTAGTTGTCTTTCTTTACTGTTTATTTGTCTGTCCACAAGGTTCACTAATCTTGAGTAGAATTTGTGTGTGTGTATTTGTTGAGTGTGTTTAGAGCTATTGTGTTGTGATTGAATTTTTTTCAATTGACTAATCTTCAACTGTTTCCGTTCTTTGTACAGCAGTTTTTGTGCGATTTTCGACCATGTTGACCAGTTGGGATAAAACTGCATGTTATTAATGGTGTTTGCAAGTTACAAATGTGTCTCATATACCTCGAAATTTAGCTGTTGTTTTGCAGTGCATAGGGATTTGATTTCTAATTTAAGCCACATTTTTTGAGCAGCCTGCACTGCGCTTTTAGTGGGCTGGGTGAACTATTTCTTATCTTTACATTGATGCATCTAGGTACAAGATCATTTCATTTGCATATGGTGTTGAATTTTATGTGTTGTTTGAGTTTAATAGCGTTCAGGTTAAGTCTTCTAAATTTCTGGTATAGACCAAATGGAAATACCTGGCATGGCGTGAATAACGAAAAAAATTTCCATGCATGTATAGTCTCTCTCTATCTCTCCCTTCGTCCCTCGCTCGCAGACACACACCCACCCACCCACCCACCCACACACACACACACACACACACACACACACACAGAAATGAATAGACGTTACTTTTCTGCATGAACTTCGTATTATGTCTACATATATTAGTGACAGAAGACTGATAGCGCATCATAACAACAAGTGCAAACAACATGAGAAGTGGGAAGAAAAATGTTCCAGACACAAAAACTTGCTGATGTTTTGTAAATAGAGCGTTACTACGGCCTCCACGTGACCATATTAGACGAAACACCGCTGCCAACTAAAAACAGGAAGCACCGTAAGTAACCACTTAGTTACATAAAAACCGAAAAGAGAACTATTTTATAATCTACTAGTAGTACATATCAAAACAAAACTGCATCATTATAGATCCTACTGATGATGCCTTAAAGTGACAAAATGCGAAACGCGTCTCGGGAAAATAAAATACAGTGCAGCAAGAGAAAGCGTTTTTTATTTAGAACAAATATTTCATGAGTGAGTTTGCGAATATTAAAATGTGTCACATAAAAGGCCGTATCTTCTGATTGGATTGTCGTAGATTTCAATTTTTTCCACCTCCAAGCAAATATAAATCTAAATATGTGACATAAATTTCAACTTGCTACGTCTACCCATTCTGAGAGAAAGGTTTTCAACACTCTGACAGAAAAAGACAGACAGACGAACAGACAGATACAAAAAGGATCCTATAATGGTTCCGTTTTTAGTGACTGAAGTGCGGAACCATATAAACATTTTGAAATCAGTCTGAGCTGCATTGACATAGATGAATCCACTGTTAATACAGTCATTAATGATACGAAGATAATTCTGTGGGAGACCTAAGCACTACATCAAACTCTAATGGTTGATCGCATAACTCTAGGTGTGGGCGATGCGTCTACGTACTCCCACTCGGAGTTAAAACTGAAGCTATTACGTATTCAGAACGCTAACAGTGAAAGTGAAGCGGGGCTGGAGTGCCTCGAAATAAATTTGTTGAAATTTGCAGTCGCGGTTGTCTATAAACCACCCAAAACAAGCGCAGTATCATCAAGTCAACTTTTCCCTGACTCGAATCACAATACGAGCACGTAATCGTTATGGGAAACATAAATATAGCTAATGTCGCACTTTCCATAGAATTTAAGGAGACTTTTTCACTCTAATGGTATCATTAATTCTCCTCTGCATCAAGAGCAACACACGCCACACAGCCGCACTGTCATAGCTGTAAGATGACAGGCAATGCACTTCACGACAGTCAGAACCTTCTTTAAATATTCTGCCGCTGGCCATTCTGCCCTTGATGTGATATTCTCACTACATTCAGAGCAGGTTGCCAGACAAAATTTTCCTGATGAAGGTCATGGGTGACTGGAATTATACAGTAGAAAAAGGAAGAGAAGGAAACGTAGTAGGTGAATATGGAATGGGGGTAAGGAATGAAAGAGGAAGCCGTCGGGTAGAATTTTGCACAGAGCATAACTTAATCTCAGCTAATACTTGGTTCAATAATCATGAAAGAAGGTTGTATACATGGAAGAAGCCTGGAGATACTAGAAGGTTTCAGATAGATAATATAACAATGAGACAGAGATTTAGGAACCAGCTTTTAAACTGTAAGACATTTCCAGGGCAGATGTGGACTCTGACCACAATCTATTGGTTATGAACTGTAGATTAAAACTGAAGAAACTGCAAAAAGGTGTGAATTTAAGGAGTTGGGGCCTGGATAAACTGACTAAACCAGAGGTTGTAGAGAGCTTCAGGGAGAGCATTAGGGAACGATTGACAAGAATGGGGGTAAGAAATACAGTAGAAGAATAATGGGTAGCTTTGAGAGATGAAATAGTGAAGGCACCAGAGGATCAAGTGGGTAAAAAGACGAAGGCAAATAGAAATCCTTGCGTATCAGAAGAAATATTGAATTTAATAGAAAGTACAAAGATGCAGCAAATGAAGCAGGCAGAAACGAATACAAACGTCTCAAAAATGAGACCGACAGGAAGTGCAAAATGGCTAAGCAGGGATGGCTAAAGAACAAATGTAAGGATGTAGAGGCGTATATCACAAGGGGAAAGATAGATACTGCCAACAGGAAAATTAAAGAGACCTTTGGAGAAAAGAGAACCACTAGCATGAATATCAAGAGCCCAGATGGAAACCCAGTTCTAAGCAAAGAAGGGAAAGCAGAAAGGTGGAACGAGTATATAGAGGGCCTATACAAGGGCGGTGTTATTGAGGACAATATTATGGAATTGGAAGAGGATGTAGATGAAGATGAAATGGGAGATATGATACTGCGTGAAGAGTTTGACAGAGCACTGAAAGACCTAAGTCGAAACAAGTCCCCGGGAGTAGACAACGTCCCATTAGAACTGATAGCCTTTGGAGAGCCAGCCCTGACAAAACTCTACCATCTGGTGGGCAAGATATATGAGACAGGCGAAATACCCTCAGACTTCAAGAAGAATATAATAATTCAAATCCCAAACAAAGCAGGTGTTGACAGATGTGAAAATTACCGAACTATCAATTTAATAAGCTACGGCTGCAAAATACGAATTCTTTACAGACGAGAGGAAAAACTGGTAGAAGCCGACCTCGGGGGAACATCAGTTTGGATTCCGTAGAAATGTTGGAACACGTGAGGCAATACTGATCCTACGACTTATCTAAGAAAATAGATTAAGGAAAGGCAAACCTACGTTTCTAGTATTTGTAGACATAGAGAAAGCTTTTGACAATGTTGACTAGAATACTCTCTTTCAAATTCTGAAGGTGACAGGGGTAAAATACAGCGAGCGAAAGGCTATTTACAATTTGTACAGAAACCAGATGGCATGAAAGGGAAGCAGTGATTGGGAAGGGAGTGAGACAGGGTTGTAGCCTCTCCCCGATGTTATTCAATCTGTATATTGAGCAAGCAGTAAAGGAAACAAAAGAAAAATTCGGAGTAGGAATTAAAATCCATGGAGAAGAAATAAATCTTTGCGGTTTGCCGATGACATTGTAATTCTATCAGAGACAGCAAAGGACCTGGAAGAGCAACTGAACGGAATGGACAGTATGTTGAAAGGAGGATATAACATGAACACCAACAAAAGCAAAATGAGGATAATGGAATGTAGTCTAACCAAATCTGTTGATGCTGGGCGAATTAGATTAGGAAATGAGACGCTTAAATTAGTAAATGAGTTTTGCTACTTGGGGAGCAAAGTAACTGATGATGGTCGAAGTAGAGAGGATATAAAATATAGACTGGCAATGGCAAGGAAAGCATTTCTGAAGAAGAGAAATTTGTTAACATCGAGTGTAGATTTAAGTGTCAGGAAGTCGTTTCTGAAAGTATTTGTATGGAGTGTGGCCATGTGTGCAAGTGAAACGTGGACGATAAATAGTTTAGACAAGAAGAGCATAGAAGCTTTCGAAATGTGGTGCTATAGAAGAATACTGAAGATTAGATGGGTAGATCACATAACTAATGAGGAGGTATTGGATAGAATTGGGGAAAAGAGAAATTTGTGGCACAACTTGACTAGAAAAAGGGATCGGTTGGTCGGACATTTTCTGAAGCACCAAGGGATCACCAATTTAGTATTGGAGGGCAGCGTGGAGGGTAAAAATCGTAGAGGGATACCAAGAGATGAATACACTAAACAGATACAGAAGGATGTAGGTTGCAGTAGGTACTGGGAGATGAGGAATTGCACAGGATAGAGTAGCATGGAGAGCTGCATCAAACCAGTCCCCGGACTGAAGGCCACAACAACAATATCGTACATAAACTTAAAGCAGGTCTCCCTTGATGTGCTACAAAACGACCTTTCTGTATATATCTGATTACACGATATGAGCAACGGACCGACATTAGAATGTAAGGTATGGCAATGTAATCGCAGACTTGCTGCGTTTTACCGCATACATGCCCCTCAGCCGTCAGGTAACACAAAGAAATTCATGCGTTGCGGCTTACTATGGAACTAATCTATACCATGAGCAACACTCTACGCAGTGAAGATTGAAGCTAAATCGAACAACTGAAGTTTATGAAGCATGCAGAACACTGGAAATGCGCAAGACGCTGAAATCATGCGTACCCGTTCTGCTTTACACAGCAAGTTGAGGCCTGCAGCACCGTGAGGGTAAAAGACGAAGAGAAGAAGGAGCAACTTCGGAGTTTCGGCGTAGGCAAGACGAAATCTGATGCTGTTTTTCAATCCTCCGTATACGAATTCCATGAATTTCTCAACATCATTCAGCTATCAGGTTGTGATAATTTATCATTTGTCAGTAGCTATTTACCGGCAGAAGCCTTTTTCTAACTCACGTTTCTACACATACAGGTTTTGAGGCAACATATAATGATGGAGTGAGCATAAGTAGGACTAAAACCTTACCCAGTAGATTATTCCACTCCCTAGAGATATCTTTTATTCACAACTACCAGAGGACTACTGGTCGATCAGCACGTTGCCCATACCACCTAAAACCTAGGAATACTTTGGTCATGAACAAATGTTGGACTACCTAAAAACTTATAACTTCAACGATGAATGACAGTGAGGGTTTAGGAAACTATAGCACACCGACTATATTAATGAAAGAGCCCCACGCCATCAGTCGTATCACAGAGAGACCTGAAGCGACCAGTTTTAACACTGCTTGGTTTCACCAATGTTATTTATAATGTTCATTCTGTTATATTGCTTACGAAAACGAAAATTCAGTTTCTCAAATAATTTAGCACTGTAGTTCGACAGATGCTTTAAAACAAATATCAATGAATCACACGATGGTGAGAGAACTCATCATGGAAAAATATATCCCCAGGAATCACCCAGATAACGTTCTTTAGTACGTTGATTTCCTCGCCGTCTTTCAACGACGTTCCATACATTTACTATCGCTGAGATCTTGACGACACCCAGCTGGATCCGTAAGAATGTTGCTGCTGACGTATCATGCATGAATGGCGACATTTTTTTCAGAATCACTATTAGAGAAACCTAAATCTTGAACTTAACTCTAAGAAGTCACTGGTCATTCCCATAGCACGTGGAAAGTTGGCGAGTGAATATTTTTGCGAAACTGTTCCTTCTCCACTGCTTCATGGGATCTAATCATCGTATCAAAACTCTTTGCTGAGCATCTAATGTGGGAAGAAGAAACTGTCGCATCATGCGGGAACTCTTTCTTTCTTACGTGCAATTCAAAAAACATGAAAAAAGGCATAAAATTCTAGTTCGGTATTTTGTCCCTCTGAATGTTTACTACTGTAATGTAGTTCAACAGGGAACAATTAGTGAAAAGTCCAGAGGATTAGCGCTATCCATGAACGCTTGTGCAAGATACGTGCGCAACATTCGATTGTTTGATTACGTCAGTCCTTTCTATCCTCACTTAGGGTGAACAGGTGAAGTGCTTTTCAAATGTCCAAATGTCTCTGAGCAAAATGAGACTTATCATCTGAGGTCATCACTCCCCTAGAACTTAGAACTACTTAAATCTAACTATCCTAAGGACATGACACACATCCATGCTCGAGGCAGGGTTCGAACCTGCGACCGTAGCGGTCGCGCGGTTCCAAACTGAAGCGTCTAGAACCGCTCGGCGAAGTGATTTTTATATCCTCTCTGTCCCTCGTTGGTTTCTTATTCACTGATTACTTGAAACCTCTCCCAGGCATCAAATAGCTATCATTATTTCATAGCTGCAATGCAAATCTGAACGTCCAGCATCTGGACGTAATACCACATTTCCCTCTCCATTTCGGCAGTAACCTGCCTCTGAGTCAAAATCATGCTGTATTTCTGAGGTGATTACAATACACCGCCGTCAGCTGTTGTTACCGGCACATCCCAGGTGTCTTCCTGCTGTCGAAGAGTGAATCAAAGCATCTAGCACATCGCTAATGCTATCTGTGCTTTCCTCAATCCTGTCTGTTTCTGCTTCCGTTCCTCCACCTCATGTATTATTTACACACCATCATTTATTATTCTTTCAGCCCAGTCAACTTCTTCAGAACTGATTCGCTGTTATCTACTAGTATGCATTTGCATTAGTACATAATTAAGCACAGTTGACAGGGCGTTTAACTTCCTAGGTGAAATAAATAAATACATCATTTTCCTCTAAAGCAAAAAGTGTTCATAAACATTGAAAATTTAATTATTTCTCCAAGAGTAGAGTTATCAGACGAATCTAATCCTTTGTCTGATTTCACTGTGCAGTCCCACACACCAAAACAGGTGTTACAAGGCCCACAATAACACGTTAAGCTGTATATGAAACAGACTTCGGCGAAAAGCCCTTTCATAGTTTTTGAACTCACATGCGCAGAGAAAAGTTAGGATTTAAGATGTGAGCTGAAATTAACAGATTTGTAAATGGGTATTCAAAGCTGTTTGATTTTTCATTATTGATCTGCATTCTTGATGTAGGTAAAGAATTAAATTTTATAAAACATGGACCTTGTCTGTTTTCATACACTTAAATTTTTTGCACTGAAAATCCTCACTATCAATTTTAAATATGATAATTTTGGATTCTTTTCGTTAACTATCATTGTTTCTGATTGATCTATAGGACTACACAAACATTTAAAGAAATGTTGGAATACTTTTCGCACTTTTTCTTATTTACTGTGCCATCTATCATCTAAATTGGCGAAAACCGGTGTTCACCCCACATAAGTTTGTGTTATGTTATTTTCTAACTTTTATTCTTTTCCTTTGTACGCCTTGCAAATGTTTCGTTACGTCGTACCACATCATATCGGCAAATTTCCGAGTTTTGTTCAGTTTAGTACACTGTACCATGTTTATTTATTATTCACGCCAAACTCTCGTTTTGTGTTCCATATCTATCCTGTTCGCTTTGAGTCTTTCCTCATCTTTGCTTTATTCATACCTGTAGCACCTTTACATAAGTACATACGTTAAACAATTGCACCCTTTATTTTCTGAGATGTGAAACTTGTTATTGAGTTTAAATTTGGATATAAAACTGATTTCCGATTTCATGCCTTGTAAACTTGTGTCTTTGTAACTATATTTTTACTGCAAACATTACAAGTTTATGAAAGTCGTGTAGGACCATCCCAGTCAGCCGTGATGATTCCGTTTTCTAATTATTGTTTTCTCGAAGAATGTGTGAGAGCCACACGTGTTGTTCTGACAGGAATTTCTACAAATTTATCACTTCTGTCGATTCCTCTATCATATACGAAGCTGCCTAATGAAGAGTCGGTCTTCAGTCTTTCACATTAAAACTCCCCATTTTAAGTGGGTTTTACTGTCACTTAACGGTTTCTGTTAGTACTCATAAAAATTTTTGTGACAGAACTTAATGATCTCCATGGGATGCCTTTGTTTAGTTTTATAGCAAGTCTTCGTATTTTTCAGCGATACTTTCAATATCTTCAATTTAAAAGAAAATATTAAAAAGCGAAATAGAATTCTTCTCAACAATAAGGTCTACTACTGAGTGTCCTCCATACGGAGTTAGTCTGTTGTTCATCACAAATCCTTATTTTAATTCAGTTCGATGTTTATCCGCATCACTTCTGGTAACTTACTTTATTACAGCTCGGGTTTTAGAACTTTGTTCACCACGTATCCATCGTTTTAAAATTTGTTACGTAAATGGGCCTGAATTACACTATATAAATTTCCGATGACAGAAGGATGCTGCAGTTATTGCAGAAAACAGCAGATCGCAAAGCAGTTTCCTTGACAAGGAGACGTTCGTCACTGAAGGAAACTGAAGTAACTAATCTACATAGTTTCGTCATATTTGTTCTTCTGCCCGCAGTAAAAATTCCTTATTACGCAGCAATACAAGAAAGTAAGGACTGTCATTTCTGCAGAGTAATTGGTAGGTGTGTTCGTAGGTTGTGGCCTCTGTACGTGCTCCAGCAGTTCATTATGGAATTATTGCATGGCAGTGGAGAAACACAGTTAAGAACGAGATTGCAGGAGGTGATCGTTACTGTATATACCTATAACTAAGTAATAAATACGTGCCCAAATTGGTCTTCAAAACAAACTTTATTTTACTGTGTGCTTAATGATTACTCTGACACTTGTTCTGGAGTTGTTACGATTAAGGAGCAAAATGGCGGTTTTCAATTAAGTTAATTTGTAGCTAAGATGTACTAGTTATATATAAGATACGTTGTTGGAAAGACATATACCAATGACTTTGTATTTTGTGGGTAACCCCTTAAAAGTACCAGAATGGTGTACAAGATTCGTGGATGTACTGCTGCTAAGTTGCTCTCATAACTAAACTATATTTGCGCACATGCAAGGCAAAAATAAATGACAATGTATGCATTTAGCATAGTACACAGCAGCTACACTGTAGCTAAAAATGCTTTGAAGTTTGGCGATAACACTGCAATTCTCTCAGAGACGGCGAAGAACTTGGAAGAGCAGTTGAACGGAATGGATGATGTTTTTAGGAGAGGTTATAAAATCAGCATTCACAAAAATAAACAGTGGTATTGGAATGTATTCAGGCGAGGCTCGGAGGTTAGATTAGAAAACGAGACTCTAAAAGGAACAGATGGGTTTCGTAATTTCGGCAGCAAAATAACTAATGCAGACTGAAGTAGAGAGCGTATAAAATACAGCCTGACAAATAGTAAGAGAAGAATTTCTGAAAAAGAGCAACTCATTAACATCTAATTTAAATGTGAGTTGTAGAAAGTACTTTCTGAAGGCATTTGTGGAAAGTGTAGCCTTACACGGAAGTGAAACATGAACGATGAAGAGTAGTGACGAGCAGAGTGTAGCGGTGACCTAAAATCTTTAGAACAGGCTCTCACTTTTGATTAAGGAAGGACTAGGCCCAAGTTTGCACATATAAAATTTTTTATTATAGTGTAGTTCCTCAGTACCTGTTCACATTCCTTGGTTCTCAAAAAAATATACTGTACAATTTACATTCAGTACACTTTATCCTTTAGCAAACAAATTTTGAAATGAATACGATCACTATCAAATTCTCTTTAAATCATTTCAGTAACACCAAAAATTTGAGCAAAGGCCTTCGAAGTGAACTCAGAAAGAAACTCGCCTCACAACCAGGCTAAAGTTTACCTTTCCCTTAAATAAAATATACTAAAAAACTCAACGTTAAAAAGACAAGCATAATTGCATTACAAAAATTTACTCAGTTAATAAAATTATTGAACGTTCATCATTATCTTAGCAAACCCTGAACAAAGCAAAATTTCTGCAAGCTTAATTACCACACTTAAGCATAAGATACTCAGACAATTATAGCTCAATAAGAGTGCTAAATTACAGGAAGAAAATACAATTTCGAATTTTACAGTAATGCTCTGGACACATGCCCTTCTTGCTCTCCGAACGGACTCACACGACGCGCGTACTCGTCCGGGCCAAGGTACATAAACATTGAAACCAGAACAAGAAAGCCTTCTAGAACACACTGAATTTCTACCCACGGCCTTATACATACGTTGCAGTCTTTAACACGCTAATAAAACACAGTAAAATAGTGGCCATACAATTAAGAAAACAACCCCGCAACTTAATTACGAGTAAAAAACCTTAACAGTTACACATCTCTCTTTAACTAATGAAAAGAACATTCACTGATATACACATACGAAAACCAAAATGCCTCTTTCGCAACCAATTAGCATGTCTTGGCTTAGTCGAATATTAACTAACGACAAGTATTGAGCAGCACCAGTTTCATAATCTGAATCTCAACTGAGAAACTTTTTATACGACGGACGAGCCTGCGCAGTTCTTTAATTTTTGCGATAACCACAGTTTTCGTTGGAATGAAGCTCACTGGAAAGATTATCGGTAAGACTGAAAGTTCAGCAGATGGAAACGGAGGCCCATAGCCAACGTCTGAGGGCCGGAGAGCAGATCAACGTCCGGCGTTGACGCCGAGGCAGTCCGGCCGCCACTCGACTCTCTCGCACACTCTGCTCCAGCCGCGGTGCACCACAGTTGCGCCTCCTGGTCGCTGAGGTCCGTCCACCCCACTGCTTGCATGGACATGCGCTATATATCCAGCCAGCGCTAGACAAAATCGAAACTGGCTAGCTTACATAGTCTTTGAACCAGAGGAGATAGATTTTATTACCTCGATGTGAACACATCACAGAGAATTGCAACTTTGGAATTCTATGTGTAGATCGAATAACTAATGAGGAACTGCGGATTAGAACTGAGGAAAAGTTTGGCGTTCAGGATGGTGAAGGAAGTGCCTGCACTGTTGCCCACCCCGCAGCCACCTGGTGCTGTTTTGGGGAAATGTAACCGTCACCGATGCGGTAGGTTCGAGCCGTATTCTGAGCAGCTCACAACTTACTTGTGCTGCCACACGAATCGTGGTGCTGCTTTATTTACAATTTGTTGTCTCTTTTGTGACGTTAACTTCGAATTCACAGGCTACCCAGATAAGAAAACATTGTTGCATTTTCTTAGTACCATCTTCCACGTAATTTGGTACATTCCCACAGCGTTAGAGTCATTTTGTGTAGTTCGAAATGAGATTGTAGAGAACTTTGTTCTCCGTCAATTTGATGTGAATTGCGTCCAGCACAAAGGGCACATAAAAATTTGTTACATCTGATTTAAATTCCAAGATGGCTTAGCTCTCTTACAACTCATAACGTGTTGTATAACCGAACTGTAGTTCTCACTGTGACGGTGCTTTCGTTATCTAGAGTGGCTAAATTCAATAATCACTTATTTAAAAATTGATGTGGGTCTGAGCACTATGGGATTTAACAATTGAGGTCATCAATCCCATAGAACTTAGAACTACTTAAACCTAACTAACCTAAGGACATCACACACATCCATGCCCGAGGCAGGATTCGAGCTTGGGACCGTAGCGGTCGCGCGGTTCCAAACTAAAGGGCCTAGAACCGCTCGGCCACACCGGCTGGCTTAAAAATTGAAAGAAGGGAGGAAGTATTGCACTCGTTCTTCTTATGCGATTGTAGATTTGTTTGCTAACCAGAGAGAGTGGTTTCAATTTCGTCTATATCCTGGTTTTCTATTGTTTCATGACACTATGAACAACGAACTTTAAGGCAGAAATCAAAACTTTCAACTAACAGACTTGCACAGGAGGGGCTAGACTGGAGAGCTGCATCAAAATAATCTTTGGAGTGAAGACAACAACAACAACGACATCAACGATAGTGGCGCTACAAATAAGGAGCACTCGCGCTCACCGGAAAGTGAGAGTCAATAGCTGCAAAATATTATGAAGAGTAACCTTGGTATTTACACTGGTCAGCCAGAATATTGTGACCACCGACCTACTATTTATGTAAACCAGCCCAGGCGTCAGCAGCGCCACTTGCCGAGCAGTGTCTGCCAGTCAGACACACGCACGCTTGCAAGATACCTCGTGTGGGAGGGAGAAAGAGATGTGAATTTTATTTAAATTCTATAAATGAAATGCTGCAAGGAGTCCTGTTCAACATATAAGTGCTTCATTCAATGTAACTGCATTAAACTGCATATGCAATAATTATTGAAATTTTATCAAATTTATTTAACAATCACTCACAAATTATTCAGATAATGATAAACAAAATAAAAAATTTGGGTCGCCAGATACCGTAGAAAGTATAAAAAAACACAATAAATAGAACTGAATTGGCACCAAGAGCTCACAACAAGTGAATTATATAAGGTGCCTGTTCTGGTATTTGCCTTTTAGCATGAGCATTTATGACTTCATGAATTCATTCTAATTTAACATATAAATAAATTACACGAGACAGGTTAACTTGGTGTAATAAATGAGGAAGGAATAAAAAACCAGCTGAACATATGACTCTCTTAACGGGCAAACGGTGAATACTGTGCCTTGCGTCTTTATGAGCATCCAACACATTGCAAAGAAATTGAAGAAAGCGAAAGAAGAATGCGCAGCAAGGAAGGCGGGCGTTTTCTCTATTACCATGTCCATAGCGTGGTCGGCGTGGCGGTGGAGTCGGCTGATTCCGTGCGGCTGCGTCAAGACTCTGCCGGCGACGTAGCTGATAGCGTCTAACATGCCATAAGCTGAAAACAGTGACCGAAACCTGCTACTGGACGTTATCATTACTGGACGACGGTATGCGTCCATCTGCAAGTGCAAACCTACGTGGAACTGCATTAAACAAAGCTCAAAACTGTTCTAACAGTACTACCGTCATCGGACATGTAGTAAATCAAAATGTGATCCTGAGTTAAGCTCTTGATAACGCGCACAATGAGTGAAGCTCGTCTACTAGGATCTAACAAACTTTTCCCGCTAGGCTCTTTGCGACGAATGCAAAGTGCATTGTCTCACGACAAGCGATAAGAGAATCCTTGCGACTTATCGGAAGCAGTCAAGAGTGAACTCCTGCCTCCTCAGAAGCAATATTCGTAATGCCCAATACTAGTGCGCTCCTCGCACCTGGAGTGAGAGAGAGCCGCTCCCCTCCAGCGTCTTGTCTCCGCCCTTCCGCAAATTACGTAGCTCGTACTATTTTTCAAAGCGAACATGAGATTCTTGCCAATGAAGAGGTCCCTTTCAAAATTTCCTCCCCCCTTGCCGTCGCATTCCGCGAGGAAAAGAGAGCGATAGTCTGTGTGAGACAGAGTATACAAATAAACCAAGACTTCGCCCTTTGAGTATTGCCGCTACGTTCCCAGGTCTTCTGCTCAAGGGAAACAGCCAAAATTCCCTGGGCCCCTTGAGATTCTTGGACAGCCAAGTCGTGATGTTGCTATTCAACTCTCATCTCTGTCCGCGTTACCTAGAATCGTGACAAAGCTGTTTTTCGTTCTAAGTTTATAGCTTCCGCTGCCTCGGGCACACGAGCGAATGTCCACGGCTTCCCTTGGCAGGGTGTTGATGTATGCAGGATCTTCGCCTGTCGCTAATCCTCTGGGCGCCTGCCCTCTGTGAAGCGTGCCGACATCGGCGCGCGACCGCCGCTCACCCGTGGACCCACTACCTGTGTCCATCTGGTCGCCGGGCTTCCCAGCTAGAAATGCATCAGAAGAATTCCTTTCATGCACAAAGTGTACCAAGTTTGCAAAGAGAAGAATCATAGCCTTTTGCCGATGCTTAATAATTCACCTCCATCACAATTCATATATTGCAATAATGACTGATTTTAAAAGCAATTATCTCCTGTAATTATAAACATGAAAGCTTTGACGCTTTTCACGCTGTATGTAGCATCAGTGAGTTGCCCGTGTGTAGAATGGGGAAGGCGCGCGATCTATGTGAGTTTGACTGAGGACAGATTACGATGGCCAGAGGCTCGGCATGAGCACTTCGGAAACAGCACGACTTGTCAGGTGTTCGAGGAACGCTGTGGCGTGTGTCTTCAACACGCGACGAAACCAAGGTGAAAACACGTCCAGATGTCGTGGGGTTGGGCTCCACCCCTTATTTCAGATGTCGGACGTCGTAGGCTGGGCAGACTGGGAAAACAGGATAGGCGGCGGACTGTGGCGGAACTAAAATCAGACTTTAACGCTGGGCAGAGTACAAGTGTGTCTGAACACGTAGTCTACCGAACATTTCTATCGATGGGTCTCCGTAGCTGACAACCCATGCATGTGCCAATGTTAAGACCACGACACCGACAACTACGACTGAAATGGGCACGTGACCATCGGCGCTGGACGTTGGGGCAGTGGCAGAGCGTTGCACGGTCTGATGTATCCCGATACCTTCTTCATTATTCCGATGGAAGGGAACGAATCCGTTGTTTTCCAAAGGGAATAGCTCCTCGACACCTGTACTGTGGGACGGAAAGAAAGCGGAGGCGGCCCCATTACGCTCTGGGGAACATTCATGTACCCATTCTTGGGTGCAGTGGAGCTCGTGCAAGGCACCAGGATGGCCAAAGAGTTGTAAGTAGGCTGTTTAGGTTTTTTCATTGGTAACGCCACCTCTGTATGAAAATCACTGGCTGTGCTGTGGGCAGTCTGTGTCTGCTTTGCATTGTTGTAATACTCGCCATTGTAGTGTTGGGCAGCGGCAGCTGGCTGTGAACAGCGCGTAGCGTTGCGCAGTTGGAGGTGAGCCGCCAGCAGTGGTGGATGTGGGGAGAGAGATGGCGGAGTTTTGAAATTTGTCATGATCTACTATATTTGTATATGATGATATCAAGGTAAATACATTGTTCGTCCTCTATTAATATCTTTCATTTTGCTAACTATCCCTATCAGTAGTTAGTGCCTTCAGTAGTTTGAATCTTTTATTTAGCTGGCAGTAGTGGCGCTCGCTGTATTGCAGTAGCTTGAGCAGCGAAGATTTTTGTGAGGTAAGTGATTTGTGAAAGGTATAGTTTAATGTTAGTCAGGGCCATTCTTTTGTAGGGAATTTTGAAAGTCAGATTGCGTTGCGCTAACAAAATATTGTGTGTCAGGTTAAGCACAGTCGTGTATAAATTGTTCAAAGGGGACGTTTCATGAATTTCCTTTGTAGTTGCAGTCTTTCATTGTTGTACAGTAAAACAGTTGTGGCATGCATGTAGATTTGCACCAAGTATTTCGCAGCTGCGCTGGCAATTAAGTAGACATTATTTCCATTGCTATGTTATTTTATTTTGCTCTTCAAATTGTGCTTTTATGTGTTATCGTGTGAAATATTGTGACAATTATGGCGTGTGAAAAACGTAATACTAGGCTCCAAAGTAAACTGAGAAATGACAGTGAAGACGAAGGCAGTGTGTTAGCGCCGCAGAGTAATGAATTAACTAATGTTCAAAGTAGTAATTTGGTAATTGCGCATAGGGAAATGGAGCGGGCGGCAAACAATGGTGTAGACAGTGAAACAGGTAGTGAACAGGGAAGTGTTATCGATCGATTGGTCGGCAACAGCTCGCCTCAGGAATCGGGAATGACAGAACACAATTTTGCAAATACTGCAGACTCAGGTTTTGGGTTCTCACCGTTTTCTCAAAAGAGTCAAGACACATTTTCCGCTTGTCAAAATGTGAATGTTGCCGGTGCAACTTCACTGCCGAAAAGCACTGAGGAACATGTTTCAGACACCAGTGCATTGTTATTACAATTAATGCAACAAATGGGACAAAAGCTTGAAAAGTTAGACACAGTGGAACAAAATCTCAAGAAGTTAGACACAATGGAACAACACCAGAGACAAACACAGCAACAGTTAGACACAATGGAACAAAATCAGAGACAAACACAGCAACAGCTTCAAAAGTTAGACTCATTGGAACAAACTCTTGAACAAACGCGTGAAGATTTAACTACTGAGTTACATCACATTGAATCGAAATGTCAAAAAGTCTGTAATGACGTAAAAACTCAAATTTGTGAGCATTTTCAACCTATTTTTTCGCGGCATGAAAATGCATTACAGAATCACGAAGCAGCCATAAAAGAACTGCAAATTATTGTTCATGAAAATCATGAGACCTTGCAAGCTAAATTTGACTCAGTTGCATCTACCGATTCGGTTACGCAACTTGCAAAAACTCAGGAAAACTTTAAGGACACAGTAGATACTCTGAAACTTGGTTCAGAAAAACACACTGAGGAAATAAGTACACTATTGGAGAAAGTAGCCGAACTTTTGGATCAGTTCACTAATTTATCTACGAAGGTAGATGATAATCTGATTGACGCAAGACCGGTAGTCTTTAATGACACAGAAGAGTACGAACAAATTAGGAAATTCAAACAAAATCAGAATCAAATTAATACACAACACCAAAGAGAAATCCGGGAAGTACAAGATCAGCTGACACAGGTAATACAAGAATTACGTATTTCAGAGGACACTCGCGCTCCAACACGGGAAGAGGGACTTAGAAATACGGAAAAGCCGCAAAATAATAACACAGGGCATTTCGGAAGTTATGAAAGAAATTGGCAATGTGCACCGAATTTTGAGATGGAACGGCCGACACGACCTAACAATGACCGATATGCGACTCGCCGACATGATGATTTTGACTATAAGCTGTTCATTACTACACGTAAATTCAAAACATTTAAGAATTCTGGCAACGACATTCATCCACAAGCATGGCTCCATCAATTCTCTCATTGTTTTCCTCCCAACTGGTCGTTGGAACACAGATTAGAATTTATGTGTGGCTACTTAGAGAATGAACCAGCTGTAAGAATGCGATCGGTAATTCACGATTGCCACAGTGAAGGAGAGTTTTACCATGCCTTCCTCTCAGCATATTGGTCTCAAGCTACACAAGACCGTGTAAAACATAGCATCATGACGATGAAACACTTTGAACAATCTGAATTTTCCAGTCTTGTCAAATATTTTGAAGACATGTTGCATAAGAATCAATATCTTTCAAACCCATACAGCCCCTCAGAACTCATCCGCATTTGCTTGATCAAATTACCTGAACATTTACGACATATTATTTTGGCAGGACGTTGCAAAGACGACATTGAAGCTTTTCAGGGACTGTTACAAGAACTGGAAAGTGACACTGACAATCGCGGAACGCAGGAGCACAACAATTACAGATCACATCAGTCGCAATTCCGCGATGAAAGAAATAATAACTGGACGCGACAAGGCTATTCTCACAACACAAATCGTGACCGAAACAGACACCACCCGTATTACAACCGTTGGCAGAGTAGTAATAATTACAGGGAAAGATCACCTCTCCGTGGTAGTGACTATCACAGAGACAATCTGAGAAACAGACAATTTGGGAACCAAAATAATTATTATCAAGGGAGACAGAATAACTTTAGACGCAACGGTCCAGCGCGCAGTTACTATTCAGGGAGAAATTCTCCACCACTTAACCGACAAGAAAGACTCTACAGGAACTACCGACATGACGACAGACGATGTGATCGTAACGACAGACCTGAATTGCATCAGAACTAGCGGGATTCAAACAGAGCAGGGCCCTCTCGTCACGGTGAATTTGTAGAAGTTAGGTCTCCAAATCCCAATAACGACGCGCGCCAACAAAGAGACAATAGGCAATGACTCGCACAGCAGGCAGCCGCGTGCGCCCGCTGGCTCCGAGAAAAATAACATAAGACGCTAGCCTTGAGAAAAATTTTAGCATTCTTTACCGATGTATACAACATGATAATTCTTTGAAGTTGAAACTCTGTGCACTAGGAAGAGTAAAGGTTTACACCACATTTCACATGTAAAACCGTTTATTGAAAGATAATCTGCTTTTTAACTTAGTCTTTGTCATAAAATTTTTCGCTTCACATTTCTAGTATGCTTTGTCAGACTTAAGAAACTGTTAACATGCTACAATGTTTGAAGTTTAATATCCAATCAAGAACCAAGAGAACTTATTTAAACAGAAATGACGAATGCATTGTTACAGTAAACAGACGTCACAGTGTTATTGTGTGTGTACATTCTTGCTTGTTTGTTGCACGATTACGGAACGACTATAAGGCTCACATACTTAGAACATTTACCAGTACTGCTAATGAGATTTTAAGGCAACATTTTGGTTGACCTGAAAATACATTCTGAATTTAAAGTGCTTTCTGTGAGATACCAGATGACACAGTGTTAGTTTATGTGACAGTTACACGATTTTATTACGACGCTACTAATGAGTGACAATTTACAATGTTGCTTTTGCAGTGTTTCTGTTTTATATCCACACAGTTTTTCTGAATTCTTCTGGAAAGCAAAACATGTTTTAGTAGTAAGCTACAATGTGAGGCCCTTTTCTTAGCACAACAATACTTTACAGTATAGTATTTTCTTGATCACAGTAATGTGCATAATAATTATGATATCTATACACAAAGCATTTCACTTTCATTTCTGATGGGGTAAGTACATTGACTTCTGCAGAACTTAGCTTTCGGAGGACGATAATTACGACACTTCCACAGAATTATCTTACAGCAAGACGCACATTTAGCGCCACAGGACACGCATTTGAGTGATTAATTTTGTACTTAAAACATTTATTTTTAAAGATTTTTGAATTACAAAGAAAGTTTTCCATGATACATTTCATTCCATTGGTGTAATCTGTAACACCTGAGGGTATAATTACATTAATCCTCAGGGGGGTATACGCTTACTTTGTGTACCATGTGTTTGGCAAGCACAAGGAACCCTAGCTAATATGGTATTTGCTTATACAACTTTACACATCGGTACCATATTTCTCTAAAACATAGATTACACAGCTATCTGATCATGTAACTGAGAGATAAACATTTTTTTACTACAACAGTGACACATGTTTACGCAATCCACAGTTGGGTAACTTCACACTTATGAAACTGTATTTTGTCTGTACCTTGTAAACTGTTCATATTTTTTTCGGAATCATTGTGATACTATGAGAGCTTTGAATGATATATTTGGTATGAGATCATGATTTTTAAAGTATATTTGTGGCAGATGACACTTTTGACATGAGCAGAGAATTTTTTTTAATTATTGGAGGAAGCTACGACGATTTTGAGATTTGACTAAGATGTTATGATATTATTATGACGACGATGTGTATTATACTGTTGAGGTATGTTTATGATCAATAAGATGATGCTACCGTATATGAGGAATAAGAAGTATGTTGGAAACCAAGAATCGTACTTTAAGAGTTATTAAATGTGTGTAAATGTGTGACTGTATCACAATGCTGACGAATTTTTTTTTTTTTTTGACGCTGTTATATTTACAAGATTTTGTTTCTACACATTTGTTACGCAAATTTTCGACCTGTGAAATGTTTATATGAGACTGTCACTGTAGCGGAAACTGCTGTCGTAAATATTTCCGTAAGAAAGTTAAGTGACCACCTGCACGTAATGCGTCGCAGGCACCCACCTGGGCGACAGCCGCCCGAAAAAAAGCCATTAGCCTTCAGCCGCACAGGTAGAAAAAAAAAAGGGGAGGCCATTATAATGACAAGTGTCTTTCTACGAGAGTTGAGAGCTACTAACTTATGAAATGTCACATGACTACTGAATGATATTTTTATGCTTTGCTTTTCATAGTTGCTTATTTCATTTGATATCTGTTTTCCAGCTGTGTTACAGCATTAGTTTTATAAAATAAACTTAGATGCATTTGCTAATGTGAACACTTTCTGTCAACAGATCTATTAAATAATTATTTTATGATCCACATTCTTTAAAAAAGGAGCACTTGGAAAGGAAAGAACAATAAGAAGGAACTAGTAACAGTAACACATAATTTTCTTTTCAAGTACATGGTAATATTTCTTTTTACAATCAGTTGTTGTGGTGCACCACTTTAATTACATAGATATTAAGATGTGAATATACATTTCCCTTATCTGCATTGTTGTTTTTACTGTAATATCTTTTATGCTTGAGCTTTGTCATGTATAGATATAAGTTTTATATTTTTTTATATTTGCTGCTGCTGTTTGCCAGGCATAGTGCTACTGAACTTTAATTTGTGTTACTCTGCTAAGCCAATTTTACTACTCATTGATTTTTCATGTTGCTGCACATTGGCTCATATTAGTTGTAATTTTGCATTTTATCTGTTAATTTAGATTTACTGTAGCTTGCTTTGCAATTTTCCAATTTTTTGGTAATTGCTGTTTATATTAATTGTTTTATGTGCTGCTGCATTGCCTCGTCCCTTAGTTTAGCATCTGAGCTCAGTAGATTTAAGTTAGCTTAGGAGGGGGTAGACTATATAAGAAACTGACTATGGACAATATGAAAAAGATTTGGGCCAAAATGAGTATTGTACACTGAGAAATAATTATATTG
Source organism: Schistocerca serialis cubense (assembly GCF_023864345.2). Taxonomy (NCBI): domain Eukaryota; kingdom Metazoa; phylum Arthropoda; class Insecta; order Orthoptera; family Acrididae; genus Schistocerca; species Schistocerca serialis. The sequence continues at coordinate 490,033,013 of NC_064646.1, read as the reverse complement.
AAAGAAATATGAATAGAATACAGAAAGCATTCTTGGATAGGATTTTTTTGGTGGAAACAAAGGATGAAATAAGAGGAAAGATATATGAAGTTTTGGGTTGGACTGCAGTACCAAATGTTACACTGAAAACGAACCCTGTCCTTTCCTATTGGTGTTATCCCACTATGTGTTTGTGTACCCTTGAGTATTTGTTTTCTTCCTGTCTCTGTGTAGTTTCATAGAATTTTTTTTTCTTTTAATATTAAGCTACATTCACTATGATGAGGAATACTGTTATCCTCGAATATAATTGGCATTAATAATATGTTATTTACTTTGTAAAGATGTTAGATATTATTAATTCTGTTTTGTTTTCATGCTCATGTGTGAAGTTGATGTTTCAAAAGTTATTGTGATCTTTTATGTATGTACTCATGTCATAATTCCACTGATGTATATGTTAGTTCGATTCTTTTGTAAAGCCTGTACTACAGATGTTATCTGTATTGTTATGTTTTTAATAATGTATTCTATACCTTTGTTATTGTATTATTATGTTATAAAATTGTAATTGTCACCAGTTCATGATATTATTAACTTTTTAGTTACATTTCACTGCACACGTTTCTGTTGGTCATAGTATATGGACAATATGTGAGAAGTAGGGACTGTTAGTGTTTGCACGTGTGTTGATAATTCAGCAAGGGACTGGATAACAGCATTGCTGGTTCTAAGGACAATTCCAAAAACTTTGTGAGTGCACAAGTGGTGGTTTATGGACTTGCTATATTCTCCGCAAGACTCTTCGATGGTGAATGTGCACCTGCACAATCGCAACAGATGGCTGCTGGTCATCTCTACAAGGACTACAGTGGGTCTGCACCTCTGGTGGCCCACCAATACCATTATCTCTACAAGGACTACAGTGGGCCTACATCTTTGATGATCCATCAGTACCATTATTTCTACAAGGACTGCAGTGGGTCTGCGCCTCTGGTGGCCCACCAATATCGTAATCTCTACCAGGACTACAGTGGGTCTGCTCTGTGATGACCTACCAATATTCATCAAAACTTCGACTGACTCTGCAGTGGGTTTGCTCTGTTGTGACCCAATACTTGTCTGCATGTCGAGAGTCAGCACTGTCTTTCCGTTAGAAGGACAACACTACTTCTTCCAGACTGCATGGAAATCCACTACTTCCGTGTGCATTTTCTTCTACTGCTCAGACTTTGAGAAAAACACTATATTTTACCGTAATGAATGATCAGGACTGTCTTTATGGACTGTGCAAAATTTTAGCTTTTGACCAACGTTGTATAAATAAGTGTGTGCATTTGATATCTTTGTTATTGTAATTATGAAAAATTTTTTCAAATCATTATTGGCCACTGCCCAAAAATATTTTGTAAAATTTTTTTGTGGGGAGCATGGGGGCTATGTAAGTAGGCTGTTTAGGTTTTTTCATTGGTAACGCCACCTCTGTATGAAAATCACTGGCTGTGCTGTGGGCAGTCTGTGTCTGCTTTGCATTGTTGTAATACTCGCCATTGTAGTGTTGGGCAGCGGCAGCTGGCTGTGAACAGCGCGTAGCGTTGCGCAGTTGGAGGTGAGCCGCCAGCAGTGGTGGATGTGGGGAGAGAGATGGCGGAGTTTTGAAATTTGTCATGATCTACTATATTTGTATATGATGATATCAAGGTAAATACATTGTTTGTTCTCTATTAATATCTTTCATTTTGCTAACTATCCCTATCAGTAGTTAGTGCCTTCAGTAGTTTGAATCTTTTATTTAGCTGGCAGTAGTGGCGCTCGCTGTATTGCAGTAGCTTGAGCAGCGAAGATTTTTGTGAGGTAAGTGATTTGTGAAAGGTATAGTTTAATGTTAGTCAGGGCCATTCTTTTGTAGGGAATTTTGAAAGTCAGATTGCGTTGCGCTAACAAAATATTGTGTGTCAGGTTAAGCACAGTCGTGTATAAATTGTTCAAAGGGGACGTTTCAGAGTATTGTACACTGGTCGCAGACCACTTAACACCCCTTCGTGACGTTCATGCTTCACGCTTGCCGTGGTACTTTTCACTAAGATAAAGCGCCACGTCACAAGGCAGGAGTGTGATGGAGTGGATCGGGGAAGACAGTGGCGAGTACCAGTTGATGCGCTGGCTCCTCAACTCGCCAGATCTGAACCATATCGGACAAATCTGGGATGCGACTGAACGTGGCGCCAGAGCTGATCACCCCCCTCCTCGGAATCTTCCGTAATTAGGGGATTGTGTGTGCAGATGTGGTGGAAACTCTGTCCAGCGACCTACCATGGCTTCATTGCTTCCATGCCACGACGCGCCGCCCCTGTCAACTGTCCTGGCTGCTAGGTTGGTGATCATAACGTTCTGGCTGATCACAGTATGCCGGCCGTTGTGGCCGAGCGGCTCTAGGCGCTTCTGTCCGTAACCGTGCTGCTGCTACAGTCGCCGGTTCGAATCCTGCCTCGGGCATGGATGTGTGTTGTCCTTAGGTTAGTTAGGTTTAAGTAGTTCTAAGTTCTAGGGGACTCATGACCTCAGATGTTAAGTTCCATAGTGCTCAGAGCCATTTGAACCATCGGATCAGAGTATATTCTCGTCCCGCCAAAGAGGATACTTTCTGTTCAAAGACTCACATAGCGATGCAGAGTTTGGTCTCATTATATACAAAACGTTGCAGCCTTCAGCTTGCCACACTTGACGACGAGACGAACCAGGCAGTCATTCCTGCTCTAAGGAACGGCTGCGAGTGTGTGGCTTACACAGAAACTTATACCATGCGGCAGCTGACTCTTCGTCAAGTGACTACTCTTAGAAAGCTAAGCCAAATGCACACATCCCTTGACCCAGGTTCAACAACATTACTGCGTCAGTGGATTCGACGGTGGAAAACGTAAACATCTGCCTATGTGTACACACCCATGTGATAATGCCAGAAGAGCAACGACGTATCCATACAGATGAAGCCAGTCTTTTATTTTTGGACCGAATACTCCCATACTCAGAGATGGTGAACATTCAGCGACCTTTCAAAATCTTTACACTGAGGCCGCTTCTCGGGGCCTGTTATGATGGTGAGATACTACGTAACGTATTCAAGTATGTATACTTGTGGATAGAAGTTAGTTTGATTCTTAAAATAGTTTTCGAGTATTTTATCATCAAGTCTTTCCTGTTTTTTAAAAGATCACCTATTTTTGGTTTGATAACAAGAGAAACGAGTGGTGATACAACTTGTGTTACGTGGCGCTGAAACGTACAACTGTAAAAAAATTACAAACCGGTCACTGCCTTCCTTGAGGCAGTATGTATTGTTTATGTGACAGTGTTGATTTATCCTGTATTTTTTTAAACTGTGGTCAGCGGCGAATTCACCATGTAGAACGGTTTACTGAATAGCTTGCAAAACATTAGATATGGCGTAAGCGAATCCATGTTAAAAATTAAAGAGGATGGGCACATACAATGATGTTATGACGCGCCTATTACAATGAATGCTACATGGCGAAAATACAGATATCGTTTTCCGCTCCGCTATAAGTCCTTAATCCATGGTTTTGATTTATTAAACGGATACACATTTAAGAGAGTACTGAAGATTACTCAATTTGATTATATCATAGATAAAGCACTGTACAAAAATTACGTCTACGCATTTAGTATGGGACTGAAAGTAATTGATTTAGTTACATCTGTGTTAACTAACGTAAAGAGACTAGTATTTAAGGACGCGCTGTTTAAAATTATTACTAAATACAGCATAGATAAAGCACTGTACAAAAGTTACAACTACGCATTTACTATGGGAGTGAAAATTATATATATACATATATAAGACTGTATTTAAAGTTGTTACCAAAAAATAGATAAGTTCTTGACCTCTTTAAAGTCAGTACCGCCATTAGACTGTTTTTTATTTGCAGTGTTACATTTACACGATCATGATTTCGGCTTAAAAGTGCCATTATCAAGTGCTTTAATGTTATACAGCGCATAAGATGTCACACTGTGGTATTTAAAACACACTATTACACGCATTGTGTATTTTTAATACGACAGTATTCCATCTTAGACACTGTGTAACATTAAAACACTTGATAATGGCACTTTAAAGCCGAAATCATGATCGTGTAAACGTAACACTGCAAATAAAAAACAATCTAATGGCGGTACTGACTTAAATATATTATGACTGTGGCCCCACATTATGAAAAAGTTATTACAAGTTCTTGACCTATTCACTTCAAAATTTTACACAACGCTCTAATAAACATCGGATATATATATGTAAGTGTACATATTATATACAAAAGGGAACCGTTGTTAGCAAAAATTTGGAAACACCATTGTTTTACCTGTTGGATGTGTGACTCGGTTAACATGGCACAGTCGCACATCAGATATGGTAGTAAGCATATTGCACCGTCATACCTGCAACAGGTAAAACAAAGGTGTTTCATCTCCTGAAAGTGTCAGCTGAAGGAATCGTTTTGAAATAGATCGAATGGTCGCAGTCGATCTCAGATTTGTGAAAAGCATGGTGGGTTCAGTAGAGTTATACAACATGATTCTAACCAGTCACTTTCATATATGTTGGAGAAGTGTACGGCATTTTTAGTGGTGGCGTCGGACGTACACAACGGGTCCTGTATTGATTGCCCACTGGCTGTCGCTGACTGAGTCCAAAGCTGACCGAAGGACTGGTAAGACCACTATCACTACCCATCCACCCCACCTTAGGAATGGATGTAGGGTGAGCGGCTCATAACAGGTCATAACGTCATGTGACAATTGATGGGTTACCGCTCGTACCGCTCCTAGACTTCCAGCCTCAAGACTACAGCGACCAGCTAGGTCAACACAAAAAGTCATCAAAGAGCAATACGGGAGCATTTAAATAACAAGCGTATAAAAATGAAGACTGGACACAGCGAGTGTTTATTCTGTTAGAGCTAGGTTGGCGGGGAGGACTTTTTTCTCACCTGGAGGCAACGAGTCATGGCCATCTCTCAAGTAAAACAGGCTTAACCACCTAAACTAGTTTTTGTCCACACAAAAAAGGGATATCGTGGTTGGAAGAACAAGAGAAACAGGAGACAAGCGTCACGGTTAGAGGTGCCGTGGCAGGTGCGGAATTACAGACTGCAGGACCTGAATAAAGTCGCTAGATAAATAATCAATTACCTGGCTTGGCGAAGCTGGTAGTCACCACAGGGGCATCAATATAACCTGACGTATGTGGCACTGCAATGACTGAGCTATTGGGAGTAATAAGAAGTCAAAAGATGAAACACAAGCAAACTACATTCGCAACTGAGCGCACTATAAACGTTACACGTACCAAAACACCGTATCCCGGTATAATATCTATTAAGTTAGTTACGTTATTAAAGACACAGATGTAAAAGCCTCAGCACTGCCAAAAACTTGACTTGTTCACAACATAAAACCGACAGGTACAGATCGTAACACATCTAGCATTTAAGTAATTACCTGCGACCAACGCAAAAAAAAAAAAAATTGTACACTGCGTGACAAAAAAAAAAGTGAAGCACCCACTACACATGCACAGATGTCATTCTAACTTCGCATACTTACGCACCATCGAGGATATGTGAACGATCACAGTTGCTATACTCTGCGACAGGCAGAACGACCACCAAAGGGCATTAGTGTCTGGTAGGGTACTTAAAGTACTTCAGTTGTTGAGTAATCGCTGTGAAGCGCACAGAGATGACCAGGGAATTAGCGTCCCTTGCGTAAGCCGCCGACAACACCACAACACAAACGGCTGCTTCTGGAGTAGTGACGTGACCGCAGCCGCAACATTACGACCATCGACCTACTGTCGATATAAATTCGTCCAGGTGATAGCGGCGTCACCTGGCGACGAACGACTGCTGGTCAAAGACACGCACTGTGTATTTAGTAGCATCAGTGAGCGCGCTGTCCTTGCGTAGAATGGGGAAGGCGCGCCATCTATCTAAGTTTGGCCGAGGACAGATTGTGATAGCCAGGAGGATCTGCACGAGTATTTCGGAAACTGCGCGAATTGTCGGGTGTGGTGTAGTGAGTGTCTTCAGCACGTGGCGAAACCAATGTGAAACCACGTCCATGCGTTGTGGGGTTAGGCGGCCACCCCTCATTACAACTGTCGGACGTCGCAGGCTGGGCAGACTGGTAAAACCGAACAGGCGGCGAACTGTGGCGGCACTAACATCAGAGTTTAATGGTGGGCACAGTACAAGTATGTCTAACCACACAGTGCGCCGAACAGTCCTAGCGATGGGGCTCCGTGGCCGACGACCCATGCATGTGCCAGTGTTAACACCACGACATCGGCAACTGCGAATGACATGGGCAAGTGACCATCGGCAGTGCACGTTGGCGCAGTGGCAGAGCGTTGCATGGCCTGATAAATCCCGACACATTCTTCATCATTCCTGTGGGAGGGCGCGAATCCGTCGTCTACCTCGACACCTGTACTGCTGCACGGATGGAAGCTGGCGGCTGCTCCATTAGGCTCTGGGGAACAATGACTTGGACACCCGTGAGTCCAGTGGAGCTCGTGCAAGGCACCATGATGGGCAAGGAGCATCGTACACTGGTTGTAGACCACGTACATCCTTTCATAACGATCATGTCTCCCGACGGCAGTTACATTTTTCAGCAAGATAATGCGCCATCCCACAAGGCCAAGAGTGAGATGCAACGACGTTGCCCCCGGCGAAATGGTCTGGGGAACTTTCGGTCACTTCAGGTCACGGCTGCCAGTGATTCAGGGAATTCTGAAAGCAAAACGGTACGTCTCGCACATCTTACACCTTCAAGTGTCACGTCTCGTTTGACAGTATATGTTATTTTTCAACAGCACAATGCTGGTCGGCACATGGCACGTGTCGCTACGAACTGTTTGCAGGATGTTAAGCTAACCCACTGGCCAGCGAAATTCCCAGATCCGGCCTCGACAGGATATGTGTGCGACCAGCTCTGACTTCACCTCCATCTCAGTGTCACTACCCAGAATATCAAGGACCAGTTACTGCAGTCAGTCTCTGGTGGTCCGTCATGGACAGGGGACAACGGCTGGTTAATTAATTGTCAATGGCAATGAAATTCACCAACAGCCGTGTAACTTAAAATATTACTTTATTTTATTTTGCGGGTTACCAGTTTCAGCTTCTCACTACGCCATCTTCAGGTCCCTGCATAGTAAAAGAGTACACATGTAGTGTATATCAAGGTGTACAAAGCAAGCTTACAGAAAGTGACGGGGAATCACAACAGCGCTTAAAGCTCAAAAATAAAAGTAGTGGCATTAAACCAAATCTCTGTGCCCATCCAGCACAATGAACCAAAACATGTGTATATATTTGTTAATGGCGTTAAACCAAATCTCTGTGTACATCCAGCACATTAGACTAAAACCTGTGTACATATTTTTTAGTTCAAAAATGGCTCTGAGCACTATGGGACTCAACTTCTGAGGTCATTAGTCCCCTAGAACTTAGAACTAGTTAAACCTAACTAACCTAAGGACATCACACGCATCCATGCCCGAGGCAGGATTTGAACCTGCGACCGTAGCGTCTCGCGGTTCCAGACTGCAGCGCCTAACTTTTTAGTCATAAAACTATTTACAAGAGAACATGCAAAAAACATTAAAAAGATCAAAACTAGGCAGAATACATTCAGGAGCTCCGTAGAAACTAAGCTTGAATTTTTTATATATAAAATGAAATATTCTTTTTCATCATTACTGTAACTCAGTGATTTGTTTAGTTGAGGCATACAATATGTCACCTTAATGTGATCTCTTAGATCTTGGTTGCTTCTGAAACTCTTAGTATCCAGATTTATAGCAGTCTGCTCTCTTGGTAGGCAGCACGTTTTGATCAGTGACCATGTTTTCGGTTTCTTGTTATCTTACACAGTACTTTTACACTTGGCATAATGTACTGTTTGACTGCTTCCTTATGATGGGAATTGGTGTTGTCTATTGTCAGCTACCACCTTTCAGTCTGTTGCATTTCTAGACCCAAATTAACACATTCCCCAGTTCGCTTGTGGGAATAGGTACGTCTTGATTGCATCTTAGTATGATTAGGACCCAGATAGTTTATCAGCGTGTCAGCGTTGTCCTTATTTCTCCATACATCTTATGGGAAATGCTATGATGTTCTTACTAGAGACGCGTTTTGTTGTTCATGGAGTTTGACGTTGACCTGACGTTAATTATAAAATTTGTGAGTTTATGGACTACCACTGTGGGGCATAATCGGCTTGAGACCCTATACATATTTGGACTGGCAATAACATTTTCTTCCACTGCCTAGGCTACTTCGCTACTGCTGGCCTTGCTCTGAGTAATATTGTTCACCCCAGGAGTACTTTACAATGTGTTTCCAGTTAACAAAGTCTTTTTCACTCACAATAGGTGCCCCTTTTGAGCGCAAATACGTTACTCGCTTTGTGGGTTTCAACTTTGATGATGTGGTAGTCTTCGACACTCACTTACCTTTTATCTTTTTCCGTACTAACGGTACCCATCGCGACGCAACATGCTATGTCTTATTATTTAGATGGGTTCGTTATCTATAGATAGGTTGTTAGGGTATTGCCTTACACTTCCAGGAAAATAGTATACATTCTCGGCTGAGAACTTAGAGGACTCTCCTTGGTTAAGTAGGATTTGAGATCCTTGTTGGTTTGTTTCACTGTGGTAATGCCGACCTGTTAACTGATACATAGAAAAACAAATGATATCTTTTTATTTCTGTTTTCTGTATAACCTAGGTCCACAAGATATTTGGGAATATTATCAGCGTGCTCTTTGCATACTGTTTTTCTCTTAATACGACGACTGCCGTTGGGTTTTCGGTCAAGTTGTTCTTTTTTATGCTGTGACAACTAATTATACCACAAGTTGTGATAGTGCCTAGGCCGTAAGTATGCATACTATTGTACGTCATAGATTACTGTGTAACGTTTTACTTTAAATAATGACAGATATTTATATATACTATAGGTTTCAACATCTGTAAGAATTTCGTAGGATTATAAAGACAACCTTTGTTTCAACGGAGCTCCTCATTGTGCACAATGTCTAGTTCGGATCTTTTTAAGGTTTTTGCATGTTCTCTTGTAAATCTTGCGTGCCTCAGCGATACACATGACCGTACCGTAGTTGCAACCACAACGGAGGGGTATCTGTTGAGAGGCCAGACAAACATGTGGTTCCTGAAGAGGGGCAGCAGCCTTTTCAGTAGTTGCAGGGACAACAGTCTGGATGATTGACTGATCTGTCCTTGTAACATTAACCAAAACGGCCTTGCTGTGCTGGTACTGCGAACGGCTGAAAGCAAGGGGAAACTACAGCCGTGATTTTTCTCGAGGACATGCAGCTTTACTGTATGGTTAAATGATGATGGCGTCCTCTTGGGTAAAATATTCCGGAGGTAAAATAGTCCCCCATTCGGATCTCCGGGCGGGGACTACTCAAGAGGACGTCGTTATCAGGAGAAAGAAAACTGGAATTCTACTGATCGGAGCGTGGAATGTCAGATCCCTTAATCGGGCAGGTAGGTTAGAAAATTTAAAAAGGGAAATGGATAGGTTAAAGTTAGATATAGTGGGAATTAGTGAAGTTCGGTGGTAGGAGGAACAAGACTTTTGGTCAGGTGATTACAGGGTTATAAATACAAAATCAAATAGGGGTAATGCAGGAGTAGGTTTAATAATGAATAAAAAAATAGGAGTGCGGCTTAGCTACTACAAACAGCATAGTGAACGCATTATTGTGGCCAAGATAGACACAAAGCCCATGCCTACTACAGTAGTACAAGTTTATATGCCAACTAGCTCTGCAGATGATGAAGAAATTGATGAAATGTATGACGAGATAAAAGAAATTATTCAGGTAGTGAAGGGAGGCGAAAATTTAATAGTCATGGGTGACTGGAATTCGTCAGTAGGAAAAGGGAGAGAATAAAACATAGTAGGTGAATATGGATTGGGGGGGAAGAAATGAAAGAGGAAGCCGCCTTGTAGAATTTTGCACAGAGCATAACTTAATCATAGCTAACACTTGGTTCAAGAATCATAAAAGGAGGTTCTATACCTGGAAGAATCCTGGAGATACTAAAAGGTATCAGATAGATTATGTAATGGTAAGACAGAGATTTAGAATGCAGGTATTAAATTGTAAGACATTTCCAGGGGCAGATGTGGATTCTGACCACAATGAACTGCAGATTGAAACTGAAGAAACTGCAAAAAGGTGGGAATTTAAGGAGATGGGACCTGGATAAACTGAAAGAACCAGAGGTTGTAGAGAGTTTCAGGGAGAGCATAAGGGAACAATTGACAGGAATGGGGGAAAGAAATACAGTAGAAGAAGACTGGGTAGCTCTGAGGGATGAAGTAGTGAAGGCAGCAGAGGATCAAGTAGGTAAAAAGACGAGAGCTAGTAGAAATCCTTGGGTAACAGAAGAAATATTGAATTTAATTGATGAAAGGAGAAAATATAAAAATGCAGTAAATGAAGCAGGCAAAAAGGAATACAAACGTCTCAAAAACGAAATCGACAGTAAGTGCAAAATGGCTAAGCAGGGATGGCTAGAGGACAAATGTAAGGATGTAGAGGCTTGTCTCACTAGGGGTAAGATAGATACTGCCTAAAGGAAAATTAAAGAGACCTTTGGAGAGAAGAGAACCACTTGTATGAATATCAAGAGCTCAGATGGCAACCCAGTTCTAAGCAAAGAAGGGAAGGCAGAAAGATGGAAGGAGTATATAGAGGGTTTATACAAGGGCGATGTACTTGAGGACAATATTATGGAAAAGGAAGAGGATGTAGATGAAGATGAAATGGGAGATAAGATACTGCGTGAAGAGTTTGACAGAGCACTGAAAGACCTGAGTCGAAACAAGGCCCCGGGAGTAGACAACATTCCATTAGAACTACTGATGGCCTTGGGAGAGCCAGCATAACAAAACTCTACCATCTGGTGAGCAAGATGTATGAGACAGGCGAAATACCCACAGACTTCAAGAAGAATATAATAATTCCAATCCCAAAGAAAGCAGGTGTTGACAGATGTGAAAATTACCGAACTATCAGTTTAATAAGTCACAGCTGCAAAATACTAACGCGAATTCTTTACAGACGAATGGAAAAACTGGTAGAAGCGGGCCTCGGGGAAGATCAGTTTGGATTCCGTAGAAATGTTGGAACACGTGAGGCAATACTAACCTTACGACTTATCTTAGAAAAAAGATTAAGAAAAGGCAAACCTACGTTTCTAGCATTTGTAGACTTAGAGAAAGCTTTTGACAACGTTAACTGGAATACTCTCTTTCAAATTCTGAAGGTGGCAGGGGTAAAATACAGGGAGCGAAAGGCTATGTACAATTTGTACAGAAACCAGATGGCAGTTATAAGAGTGGAGGGGCATGAAAGGGAAGCAGTGGTTGGGAAAGGAGTGAGACAGGGTTGTAGTCTCTCCCCAATGTTATTCAATCTGTATATTGAGCAAGTAGTAAAGGAAACAAAAGAAAAATTAGGAGTAGGTATTAAAATTCATGGAGAAGAAGTAAAAACTTTGAGGTTCGCCGATGACATTGTAATTCTGACAGAGACAGCAAAGGACTTGAAAGAGCAGTTGATCGGAATAGACAGTGTCTTGAAAGGAGGATATAAGATGAACATCAACAAAAGCAAAACGAGGATAATGGAATGTAGTCGAATTAAGTCGGGTGATGCTGAGGGAATTAGATTAGGAAATGAGACGCTTAAAGTAGTAAAGGGGTTTTGCTATTTGGGGAGCAAAATAACTGATGATGGTCGAAGTAGAGAGGATATAAAATGTAGACTGGCAATGGCAAGGAAAGCGTTTCTGAAGAAGAAAAATTTGTTAACATCGAGTATAGATTTAAGTGTCAGGAAGTCGTTTCTGAAAGTATTTGTATGGAGTGTAGCCATGTATGGAAGTGAAACATGGACGATAACCAGTTTGGACAAGAAGAGAATAGAAGCTTTCGAAATGTGGTGCTACAGAAGAATGCTGAAGATAAGGTGGGTAGATCACGTAACTAATGATGAGGTATTGAATAGGATTGGGGAGAAGAGAAGTTTGTGGCACAACTTGACTAGAAGAAGGGATCGGTTGGTAGGACATGTTTTGAGGCATCAAGGGATCACAAATTTAGCATTGGAGGGCAGCGTGGAGGGTAAAAATCGTAGAGGGAGACCAAGAGATGAATACACTAAGCAGATTCAGAAGGATGTAGGCTGCAGTAGGTACTGGGAGATGAAGAAGCTTGCACAGGATAGAGTAGCATGGAGAGCTGCATCAAACCAGTCTCAGGACTGAAGATCACAACAACATCAACTTGTAAATCTGTAGTATTAAATAGTTTTATGACTAAAGAAATATGTAAACCTGTTTTAGTCTATTGTGCTGGATGTACTCACAAATTTGGTTTAATGCCACTAATTTCATTTTTAAGGTTTAAGCGCTTTCTGTAAGCTTGCTTTGTACACATTGATGTACAGTACGTGTATAGTCTTATAATGCAGGGACCTGAAGGTGGCACAATGAAATGCTCAAACTGGTAGCCTTGAAAATAAAATAAAATAACATTTTAAGTTTCACGGCTGTTGGTGAATTTCATTTACATTGGTGATTACTACAGTTGTGGTCCAGATTGCCTCAGCGAAGGATACAGCGGCCTTACGACAACCTCCCTACCCGAATCAGTTTATGCATCCAGGCCAGAGTGGTCGCGACATCTTACTGATAAGTGGGACCGTAACGCCAAGTTCTTTGTGAATGTGTCTCGATTTAGTAATCACTGAAGTAACATCATTTATCTCTCAACCCGTAAAGTCTCATTTCGTTTCCTCATCTCCCTGTGGGTGCTTCACTTCTGTTGTTAGGCAGTGTATCTGTTGGACTTAAAGAACGTATGGACTGCTACAGACAGAATAAATGGAACAAATCCGTAGCGGCGACACACAGGACAAAGCAGGAACAAATAGCCTTACAGGGGGAGGTGGACAACGGCTGTTGTTCTCCAGTTACCAGCTTTACAGCATTGCTTGCCAGTTGATTATTTTTCATTATTCTTGTTTTTAATACACATTAAATTAACAGCATTCAAATCCTTTAGTTTTTTCGTAAGTTAGATTGAGAGTAATCAGGGAAGCTTACATTTCAGGGGTATATTGGTCTACCTGCATGCTGTCATGTTCCTCTTTGCGCTGTCGTCCAGCATGCTTGATGACGCGCTATGGTCATTTCTGTGGTGTCACCGCCAGACACCACACTTGCTAGGTGGTAGCTTTAAATCGGCCGCGGTCCATTTAGTACATGTCGGACCCGCGTGTCGCCACTGTGTGATCGCAGACCGAGCGCCACCACAAGGCAGGTCTCGAGATACGGAATAGCACTCGCCCCAGTTGTACGACGACTTTGCTAGCGACTACACTGACGAAGCCTTTCTCTCATTTGCCGAGAGACAGTTAGAATAGCCTTCAGCTAAGTCCATGGCTACGACCTAGCAAGGCGCCATTAGCCTTACATAGTTTGATAGTTATCGTATGAAATGTCTCATCAAGAACGATGTATACAACAAGGATGATTAAAAGATAAGTATTATAGCAGCTACGTACTTTTCTTGCTACCATTCATTACGTATCTTGTTTCAGACCTCTCACTAGCCTAAGTGAGATTACGCGTGCCTTTCGGCTACTTCAGTGTGGCGTAGCTGTCTTGTTACGCCACAACAATTTCTTCCTGTCGATTGGGAGAGATGACCATAACATCTTCGGGATACTTAGCCACCCCGTAAAACGTTCTTCTTTTTTTAGGTCTCACAGGAATTCATTTTTTTTTACTGGTGCCAACTAAGTACCTTACCAAGATTGCTTCTGTTAAATGCAGGTGGAGAGAAGAAGGCTTATAAGTGCTATTAATGAAGTAAAGAATTATAGTCGTTCAGTCAGAAAATTTTCTGTAGAAAACTAGTAGAGCGAAATATAAAAACCGGTTGTGATTCAAAAAATGCAGTAAGTCAAGGTTCCGGTTTGGGTTTAGCCAAGAGGAACTACAGGGCGTTTCAAAAAGAAAGAGCAGATTTCAAACATTTATTTCTCAAAAACTACAAATGATAGAAACACAATTCAAACGTTTCTTGTCAGAGAAAGGTTCAAAGTTTTTCAATGGTCCGCGCAGAAGTTCCATGCAAATCCGCAGTGGCGCTGGCGTTTGTTTGTAGGAAAATGGCGACGACACCACAGGAACGATCATTTTGTGTGCTGCAATTTGCAAAGTTAGAGTCCATTGTTGGTGTGCAACGTGCATTCCGCCGTCAATTCAACAAACAGCCGCCTCGTCATAAGCAAATTTATGAGTGGCATCACAGATTCGTAGAAGATGGTTGCATCTGCAAGCGAAAAAGCACGGGTCGTCCACGCACATCGGATGAAAATGTCGAGCGTGTCCGTGCAGCTTACGAAAGGAGCCCTAGAAAATCCACGGCACGGGCAAGTCACGAACTAAACATGTCTAAAACAACGGTATGGCGCGTTCTGAGTAACCGTCTGCACATGAAGCCGTACAAACTGCAGTTATTGCAAGCATTGCGTCCTGACGACCACAACAAAAGGTTCGAATTTTCAACTGCAATTCTACAGGACATGGAAGAGGACAATTTTGCCGAACGATTAATTTTTTCAGATGAATCAACGTTTCACATTTCTGGTAAAGTTAATCGGCATAACGTACGAATTTGGGCGAGTGAAACTCCGAGGGACGTTATTCAACATGAAAGAGACTCACCAAAGGTTAACGTCTTTTGTGCAATTTCGGTAAACAAAGTTTATGGACCTTTCTTTTTCATGGAGAAAACTATCACAGGAACCATTTACCTGGACATGTTAGAAAACTGGCTATTTCCTCAACTTCAGGAAGATTCAAATCACTTCATCTTCATGCAAGATGGCGCCCCACCACACTTCTCTGAACCTGTACGACGGTACCTAAATAACACCATTCCAGGACGGTGGATTGGAAGAGCAGGAGCACAAGATCAATGTCATCGTCTGTGGCCTCCCAGGTCACCAGACCTTACTCCCTGCGATTTTTATTTGTGGGGGTACATAAAGGACTGTGTTTATGTCCCACCTATGCCCGCTACTCTTCAAGAGGTACGACATCGAATTGTTGCGGCCGTGAATTCGGTAACTAAAGACCAGTTGCGTCGTGTGTGGCAAGAAATGAGATACCGGTTTGATATTTGTCGTGTAACAAATGGTGCTCATATTGAGGTACAGTTTTGATATTTGTTGTGTAACATTTGGTACTCATATTGAGTGAAGGACCGTTGGAATTGTGTTTCTATCATTTGTAGTTTTTGAGAAATAAATGTTTGAAATCTGCTCTTTCTTTTTGAAACGCCCTGTACTTGTGTGATTTCCTATAATTTCTTCTACAAAACTTATCTACAACAAGTAGTTCAATGAAAATGTGTTAAGATTATAGGATACTCTTTTAATACGATTTCATCTTGTCTGACTGGCCATGTAACCCTGGTACACAGTTTAGATGGCCAAGTGTTATATAATTTTAAAAATATCGTAGTTAGTTTCGAATTTGGTCTAACTTCGTAAACGAAATATAACTATGTCTTTTTATGACTATATAAAACAATATACGTAAATATGTCAGTGTTTTTTATGCTTTGATATTAGCATTTGAAGAAATCATGGGCATCTGTCCCCATTTTGCCTTATTAAAGACACAGCCGTCCTTCGGAAATCGAATACAATCTGAAAATTATGCACATAATCGGAAAGTAAAAATAGGAGATGCTGGAAACATGAGCGACACACTCGACTAAAACAACCAAGGCTGTGAGCTGTCGCTTAGCACTACTTCGAATGCAATTATGAAATTAAAACGGAAGAGACCAGTGTCATGCTGGAAGCACCAAGTCTCTGGGACAGCGTAACTTCACTGAAATAAGGATGTCACAATACCTAATGAACGGGAACGGCGGTTTCAATTTAAATAACGTTTGGGTCCCTGCGCTCGATTTATTATCACGCCGGCCGTCACATCCACCAATGCTGGGGCGCTGCACTGAAGAGCCAAGTCTCTGGACAGCGTAACTTCAATGAAATAAGGATGTCACAATACCTAATGAACGGGAACGGTGGTTTCAATTTAAATAACGTTTGAGGCCCTGCGCTCAGACCGATGACCGTAGCAGTCTGGTCCCTTTTCTCCCACAAACCAACCAACCAACCCTGCGCTCAATTTATTATCACGCCGGCCATCACATCCACCAATGCTGGGGCGCTACACTGAAGAGCCAAAGAAACTGTTACACTTGACCAATATCGTGTAGCGTCCCCGAGAGCACGCAGAAGTGCCGCAACACGTCGTTGATGGACTCGAATCATGTCTGAAGTAGTGCTGGAGGGAACTGACACCATGAATTCTGCAGGGCTGTCCATAAATCCGTAAGAGTTCGAAGGGGTGGAGATCTCAACAGCACGTTGTCAGGGATCCCAGAAATGCTCATTAATGTTCATGCATGGGCAGACTGGGGGCCAGTGGAATTGTTTAACCTCAGAAGAGTGTTCCTGGAGCCACTCTGTAGCAATTCCGGACGTGTGGGTTGTCCTTCTGGAATTGGGCAAGTCTGTCGGAATTCACAATAGACGTGGATGGATGCAGGTGATCACACAGGATACTTACGTACATGTCGCCTCTCAGAGCCGTATTTACACCAATCAGGGGTCCCATATCACTCCAACTGCACACTCTGCACATCATTACAAAGCCTCCACCAGCTTGAACAGTCCCCTGCTGACACGCAGGGTGCATGGATTCAAGAGATTGTCTCCATACCCGTACACGTCCATCCGCTCTATACGATCTGAAACGAGACTCGTCCGATCAGGCAACATGTTTCCATAGATCAACAGTCCAGTGTCGGTGTTGGTGGGCCCAGGCGAGGCGTAAAGCTTTGTGTCGTGCAGTCATCAAGGGGACACGAGTGGGCCATCGACTCTGAAAGCCCATATCGAAGATGTTTCGTTGAACGGATCGTACTTGACATCTGTCGATGGCCCAGCTTTGAAATCTGGGGCAATTTGCGGACGGGTTGCACTTCTGTCACGTTGAACGATTCTCTTCAGTCGTCGTTGGTCCCATGGTTGCAGGATTGTTTACCGGTCGCAGAGATGTCGGAGATTTGATGTTTTCACGGTACACTAGTGAAATGGTAGTACGAGAAAATCGCCACTTCAATTCTACGTTGGAGATGCTGTGTCCCATCGCATTAGCGCCGACTGTAACACCACGTCCAAACTCATTTGAATCTTGATAACGAGCCATTGTAGCAGCAGTAATCGATATAACAACTACGCGAGACACTTGTGTTATATAGACGTTGCCTACCGCAGCGCCGTATTCTGACTGTGTACATATCTTTGAATCTGAATACGCATGCCTATACCAGTTTTTTTGGCGCTTCAGTGTGTGTGGAAACTGAAGGTGGAGGGGGAGAGAGGAAAGTGATTATTGACTTGCGGTGCATCAAGATATTACGCGGAATCCGCGGCGATGAGTGAAAATGTGGGCGAGACCGTATTCGAGCTCGGGATCTCCTTCTTATTAGGCGGTTGCATTAACCGCTGCGCCACTCAGACACAGCGTTTATCGTAAATGCGTGGACTACCTGGGCGCGCTTCACGGCCGACTCACACTCCCACACAGCTCCACCTGTCCGCAGTCCCTGTCCATGTCCGTGTCGTCCATGCTCGGTAGTTTCAGATTCCCGCAGGAAGTCGGACGTATTTGTGCATCGGCACTGAAGAAGATGGATTCGTTGCCCATCTATGCGAATCAATTATATAAATGCGTGGTATCTCTTCTTTCAGACACCACGCGTTCATATAAGAACTGGGGAACGCTGAGAAGACATCGGAGCGGGTCCTGTAAAAAAAAAAAAAACAGATAGAGAGAGAGAGAGCACCAGGGACCAGAGGTGCAATGGGTGTAGGGACTTGAACTCACAATCAGCAGTTAATAACGGTGAGGTGAGGGACCAACAATAGCTCTAATTCTGGTTGAAGTTCAGGCAGTGCGTACATATAACAGCAGAACTCCCAGCACCCGTGGGTGGGTCGTCGAAATGTGCGTATAAAATAGATACAACTGTACACTGGTGAGCCATAACATCATGACCACCCGTTTAGTAGTTTGTTTGTCCGTCTTTGCAATGAAATACTGATTCTGACCCGATAGTTCAAAAATGGCTCTGAGCACTATGGGAAAACATCTGAGGTCATCAGTCTCCTAGAACTTAGAACTACTTAAACCGAACTAACCTAAGGACATCGCACACATCCATGCCCGAGGCAGGATTCGAACCTGCTGCCTTAGTGATCGCGCGGTTTCAGACTTAAGCGCCTAGAACCGTTCGACCACAACGGCCGGCTGGACCCGATAGTTTTTTGAAGTTTGTGGAAGTACGTGGCATTAGACGTCTACGCACAGGTGATGCCATTTCCGTAAATAACGGGTCGATTTGCGTACGCGGTGATGCCGCAAGATAGCAACCCAGATGGATTCCATAGGATTTACAATGGACGAATTTGGTAGCTGAGACAACAACGTGAGTTCACTAAAGTGCTCCCCAAACCACTGTAGCTCGGTACTGTCTCCGTGACGCGGACAATTATACTGCAGACAGATATTACCGCCGTAGGGGAAGACACCAAGGATTAACTGATGTAGGTGGCTCTTAGGTGTCAGAGTGTCTTAGATTACTACCACAGGCTCCATGCAAGTGCAGGATAATGTCTCCGACAGTATATTTCTGTTCCCACAAGTCTGCGCCCGTGGCGCGCTGCACACTTCGAGCCGCCGTTCACCTCGATGACAGTCTTTGTAGAGACGACCCTCGACGTAGTGTAGCAAAAATGTGTTTCATCCGAACAGTCGACACGCTTCCATTGATCGACGGTCCAATTCCGATGGTCCCGCGCCCACAGCAATCGTAATTAAGGATGTCCAAGGGTCAACATCTGAACACGTAGGGTTGGTCTGCTGCGGATATGTACGATGAACGGTGTGCACAGATCACGACCCTGCCTACTTTGCAGAGCAGACAATCTTCTAAACCCCACGTTTTGTGAAGGGTCGTGGACGTCCAACCATTTAGCACCAGGTCACTGTCCTACCATTTTCCGCAGATGCTCACGACAGTAGCACGTCAACATTAGACCAGCTTCACAGGCTCTGCGCAATAATACTCTGGCCTTTGTCCAAGTCACTTATCTCAATGGATTTCCCCATTTTCAGCCTATATCTTCACTAGCGTGATTCCCCGTTCCTATCTGCTCCTCTTACACACTTTTGCCACCAGGCGGCATCCAACTTCGGAGTGGGTAGTGGTCATAATGTTTTGCCTCATCAGTGTGTGCGTGCAAACACGCCATGAGTCAGTCACGCCGAGAAAACGTATCAGAGACTTCACTTGTATTTTTGTTGCTGGAAATGTAGGTCTAAATAATAGATTTCACTGTATTAATGAGCAACTTTGGAAAGAGAGCTTGCAAAGTCGCAGGCGCGGGTGGTAGCGCGTCTGTGGCCGCACACGTGTATTCACATGTTGCGAGATCTGATCAAAAGATGTCGACACTGTCGATAACTCATATGGAATAATGAAATATTCTACAGTGTTTAACGGAATACTCCAAATGAGCTGAGACATTTAAGGAAATCTTCAAAGACGCTTACGCGAGTGTTAGGAACGCTAACTTGCCGTTGAAACAATGCACCCGCGATGTATGTAACACACAAGCACTGTGAATGGCTGTAGCGAAATTGTGAACTGTGAATTAGAACCAAAGCAACAATTAGTGCATCATGATAAGTTCGGCAGCTGACGCCAAGTCATTCAGAATGATCAACTCAATGGTACTTGTTCACGCTGTGCACATGTGTCTAATGGAATCCTACGACCTCAGAATTTTGACAATAATTAATAGAAGATGAGTTTAAGTCAGAACATCAGATAATGGACGAGTTACTAGGAAACCGAATGGACGAGTAACTGGGAAACCGACATCATTTCAAGGTCGACGAAAGCCAGCAGAGTCTGCCATTACCGGCGCAACACGTTAGTATCGAGCCACGAAATAAAATGCCTACATATTTTTATGCGTTTCTCAGATACAGAAGTTCAAAATTACGCTAGTTGTACACGTAAAATACACACATAAAATCCGGTATGAGGCGAAAACGTTGTCTATAAAGTGACGTATCATAGAGAAATATGTCGTAAAGTGTCTCTGTTATCATCAGACAGGTACTGGGAACCCCATGTTTTAATTCTGAAGCCCGTGCAAAACTTTTATGCACGTCAAATCGGACTGAGATTTAAAATTAGTTTTGCGTTATTTCATATTATATTAGTAAATTTTCAAAATTTTATTGACTCGTAAAGCTCGTTTCGTATTAGTGACATGCCCAGCTGCTTCAGGGGAAATAAGGGAACCAGCGGAAATATACTCCTTACGGAGCGCAAAAAAGGCGAATATGCTCCTGTCTAAACGACTTTGGCTGAAAAGTGGGATACAAGCTGCTTCATACTACCTATTTCACCTCGTTTAAAAATTTTCCGAAGAGTTTTCGCATGCGTTATGAATCGCGCTTTTTTATGCTGAGAGAGGAGGTGGCAGTGGGAAAGACACGGAAAAGTAATAAATACTGGAAGACGATAGACAGTGGTTGTGGTATAGAAAGAGCGAAAGAGACAATTACAGTGTGAAAGAAAGAGAGGGACTCAGCGACAATGGAACATAGTTGATAGTGACATGCCCAGCTGCTTAGAAAGAGCGAAAGAGACAATGACAGTGTGAAAGAAAGAGAGGGACGGAGCAGCAATGGAACATAGTTGACTGTGACAGCAGGATGTTGGGAAAAGAGTGAAGGAGATAGTGACATGAAGGATGGGGGGGGGGGGGGGGCTGCGAGGAATGAAGAGAAAGAGAACGTGGAAAAGTGTGAGAGCCAGGAATAATGAGAGACAAAATATATCACATTGACAATGAGGACGAGAGAGACATTGACGGCGAGAAGAGACGTAACAGTGCAAAGGAATGAATGAGATAGTAGCGGTAAGAGAGAGCAAGAGAGTAGTACACTACTGGCCATTAAAATTGCTACACCAACAAGAAATGCAGATGATAAAGGGGTATGCATTGGACAAATATATTATACTAGAACTGACATGTGATTACATTTTCACGCAATTTGGGTGCATAGATCCTGAGAAATCAGTACCCAGAACAACCACCTCTGACCTTAATAACGGCCTTGATACGCCTAGGCATTGAGTAGTGAGTAGTGACTGGCATATTGTGAGAAGCCAGCTGCCACCATTGACCAGACGTTTTCAACTGGTGAGACATCTCGAGAATGTGCTGGCCAGGCCAGCAGTCGAACATTTTCTGTATCCAGAAATGCCCGTACAGGACCTGCCACTTGCGGTCGTGCATTATCTTGCTGAAATGTAGGGCTTCGCAGGGATCGAATGAAGGGTAGAGCCACGGGTCGTAACACATCTGAAATGTAACGTCAACTGTTCAATGTGCCGTCAGTGCGAACAAGAGGTGACCGAGACGTGTAACCAATGGCACCCCATACCATCACGCCGGGTGATACGCCAGTATGGCGATGACGAATACACGCTTCCAATGTGCGTTCACCGAGATCTCGCCAAACACGGATGGGACGATCATGATGCTGTAAACAGAACCTGGATTCATCCGAAAAAATCACGTTTTTCCATTCGTGCACCCAGGTTCGTCGTTGAGTACACCATCGCAGGCGCTCCTGTCTGTGATGCAGCGTCAAGGGTAACCGCAGCCACGGTCCCCGACCTGATAGTCCATTTTGCTGCAAACGCCGTCGAAATGTTCGTGCAGATGGTTGTTGTCTTGCAAACGTCCCCATCTGTTGACTCAGGGATCGAGACGTGGCTGCACGATCCGTTACAACCATGCGGATAAGATGCCGGTCATCTCGACTGCTAGTGATACGAGGCCATTGAGATCGAGCACGGCGTTCCGTATTACCCTCGTGAACCCACCGATTCCATATTCTGCTAACAGTCATTGGATCTAGACCAACGCGAGCAGCAATGTCGCGATACGATAAACCGCAATCGCGATAGGCTACAATCCGACCTTTTATCAAAGTCGGAAACGTGATGGTACGCATTTCTCCTCCTTACACGTGGCGTCCCAACAACGTTTCACTAGGCAACGCCGGTCAATGCTGTTTGTGTATGAGAAATCGGTTGGAAACTTTCGCCATGTCAGCACGTTGTAGGTATCGCCACCGGCGTCAACCTTGTGTGAATGCTCTGAAAGGCGAATCATTTGCATACCACAGCATCTTCTTACTGTCGCTTAAATTTCGCGTCTGTAGCACGTCATCTTCGTGGTGTAGCAATTTTAATGGCCAGTAGTGTAGGACAGAACGAAAGAGACTGTAGCTCTGACACAGTAGACCGTGACAGGGAGACACATAGAGAGTGAGTGAGGATGGACAAGTAGGAGTGGATGGTTATGAGTGATGAACTAGTGGGTGTGAGCGAGTTAGGGGAGCTTTTGGGAGTGAGAGGTGAATTGCATATTAAAAAGAGCGCGAGTATGTTCGCATGCCAAATTTTGTGGGACAAATTTGAAAAATGCTGAGGATGGTAGAGTGAGGCAGCTGGTACCCCAGTCGGTCAGTCTCATTTATACAGGCGCATATTCGCCTATTTTGTGCTTCGATATTAGCATTTTTCCGCTAGTAATATAATACGGTCATAAAGGAAAGCCAAGAAAGACAATACACAAGTGACGGAAAATAAACATTTTGTCCAGCTTCATGCAAGCACAGGATGCAGTCCATTCCTTTAATGCCGAAAGCCAAATCGCCAAGAGGATGTAGACAGATCGTGCAGCATGGTCAGGCCATTTTTGTGAATGTTTACTGTCACGTTATGTTACGTTACGTTAACCGGGAACCTGGGAACGACGGAGAGGCTCCGTCCCCGCCGCAACCGCAGTGGTCCAGAACCCCACAACAGGCTACAGCAGTTCACTTCACCCCTCCGCCGCCCCACACCGAACCCAGGGTTATTGTGCGGTTCGGCCCCCGGTGGACCTCCCAGGGAACGTCTCACACCAGACGAGTGTAACCCCTATGTTTGCGTGGTAGAGTAACGGTGGTGTACGCGTACGTGGAGAACTTGTTTGCGCAGCAATCGCTGACATAGTGTAGCTGAGGCGGAAGGGGAACCAGCCCGCATTCGCCGAGGCAGATGGAAAACCGCTTAAATACCATCCACAGACTGGCCGGCTCACCGGACCTCGACACAAATCCGCCGGGCGGATTCGTGCCGGGGACCAGGCGCTCCTTCCCGCGCGGCCAACCGGACGGACTATGTTTACTGCTAGTCTCAAATATGTAACATACATTGTCTTGTTATTGCGCAGGAATTTTCTGAATTAGGACTGTAGTCACAGACGCGTCCTGTCTTACATTCCATTTGAAGTTCAGTGACATCCGTATCTGCACTTCACAAGCCACATTACGGTGTTTGTCTTTCACCCCCTTTCCTGTTCCACTCACGAAGTTAGTTAATAAGTTATTAGTGAGCTACATCTTCCGTACAACATCTGTTCGATTTTTTTATCTAAATTTTGTGAGACTAGTGAGTTTACAACATAAGTATACATGTTTAGTGTTTACATTAATGAACATATTATTTTTAAGTCCCACTCAGGCATCCACAGTTGACAACTGGTTTCCGCTTGACCGGCTACCTGTTTTAAGTAGAGATTCGTCCATGGAACGGGAGAAGTTGTACAGAAAAAATGATTTTAGTTTAGATTTAAAACTTGCTTTGCTATCTGTCAGGCATTTTATATTTTTGGACAAATGACCAAAAAATATTTTTGCTGCCTCTGGACTCCTTTTTGAGTCATTGGCAGCTTCAGAAATGAGTAATAAAGGTCATTCTTTCCTCTAGTGTTGTGGATGTGAACATGGTGCATGAATTAAGATCATTGTCGGTGAAACTCCGTACGACATTTAATTACTCCGATTTTCTCGTCGAGATCATTTGGCGGGACGAACGTGGCAGGAAGTATCATGTTGTTTGGACTCTCGTTGGAACTAGCGCTTTCTAAACTGCCAATAGTTAATCTTTTCACGATCCACAACGCCTCTCTTGTAGTGTCTGCGGCGTAAGGTTGTTCTGCATCTTTATAAGGCTCTTGAACTGTCTGAACGATCTCGTGACGAAACACGTCGGCCGGCCGCTGTGGCCGAGCGGCTCTAGAGGCTTCAGTTTGGAACCGCGCAACCGCTGCGGTCGCAGGTTCGAATCCTGCCTCGGGAATGGATGTGTGTGATGTCCTTAGATTAGTTAGGTTTAAGTAGTTCTAAGTGCAGGGGACTGATGACCTCAGATGTTCCCCATTGTGCTTAGTGCCATTTTTGAACGAAACATGTCGCTCTTCTTTGGACCTTGTCTGTCTCCTCCATTAAAGCAATCTGGTAAGGGCTCCAGACTGATGAGCAATATTCAAGAACCGACTGAGCGGCGTTCTGTAAGACACCTTTTTCGTGGATGAAGTACAGTTTGTTAAGATTCTCCAGATATATCTCAGTGTTGCATCTGCTTTTCCTATTATTTATTTTACGTGGTCACGGCACTGTACTTGACTTCTGACGGTTACTTTTAAATATTTTACAGTAGGTACTGTTTAAAGCGACAGAACGAGTTAGTGCATTGGTCAGCACACTGGATTTGCATTCTGGAGGACGATGGTTCAAATCCGGCTCCGTCCGTCGTTATTCAGGTTCTCCATCATTTCCCTAAATCGCTACAGGCAAATGCTGGGGTGGTTCCTTTGACAGAACACGCCTGATTAACCTGTCCATCCTCCACATAGTGCGAGACTGTGCTCCATCTCTAGTGACTTCGAAGTCGGTGGGATGTTAAACCCAAATTTCCAGTCCTTCCTGATTGCAGTGATTTGTGCCCCTATAGTACAATCGTACTGTGGCAGACGTCTTCCGAATTTATTCATTTAAGATGAGCGCCAACTGCCAGTCCCAGCAGGTCTTCCTGCACTGCACTACAGACTTCTACTGTCGCAACTTTTCTACGGACAACAGCATCGAACGCGAACAGCTTAAGGCGCCTGCAACGTTACCCACAACATCGCTAGTACGAGGGGTTTGAAAAGTCCGTGCAAAAATAAAAACTACTTACGTCTTTGGGGTAAACATTTTTTATTTTTCGACATAGCCTCCTTTTAGACTTGTACACTTCGTCGAAAGCTGTTCTGATTTGTTGATCCCTTCCGAATAATAGGAACTGTCCAAGTCTGCAAAATAGCTATTAGTTGAAACTTCCTGGCAGATTAAAACTGTGTGCCCGGCCGAGACTCGAACTCGGTTCCTTTGCCTTTCGCGGGCAAGTGCTCTACGGACAGTTTGGTAGAACACTTGCCCGCGAAAGGCAAAGGTACCGAGTTCGAGTCTCGGTCGGGCACACAGTTTTAATCTGCCAGGAAGTTTCATATCAGCGCACACTCCGCTGCAGAGTGAAAATCTCATTCTGGAAACATCCCCCAGGCTGTGGCTAAGCCATGTCTCCGCAATATCCTTTCTTTCAGGAGTGCTAGTTCTGCAAGTTTCGCAGGAGAGCTTCTGTAAAGTTTGGAAAGTAGGAGACGAGGTACTGGCAGAAGTAAAGCTGTGAGTACCGGGCGTGAGTCGTGCTTCGGTAGCTCAGTTGGTAGAGCACTTGCCCGCGAAAGGCAAAGGTACCGAGTTCGAGTCTCGGTCGGGCACACAGTTTTAATCTGCCAGGAAGTTTCATATCAGCGCACACTCCGCTGCAGAGTGAAAATCTCATTCTAGCTATTAGTTGTTGTAATCACCACCTCGTTTGAATGAAATCTTTGTCCCGCCAGCAGTTTCTTCAAATTGGGGAACAAACAGCTGTCTGAGGGAGCCAATTCTGGAGAATAGGGGGGATGTGAAACGAGTTGGAATCCTATTTCCATTAATTTTGCGACCACAACTGCTGAGGTGTGTGCTGGTGCATTGTTGTGATGGAAAAGGACTTTTTTGCGATCCAATAACCGTCGTTTTTCTTGCAGCTCGGTTTTAAAACGGTCCAACAACGATGAATAATATGCACCTGTAATAGTTTTACCCTTTTCCAGATAGCCAATGAGGATTATCCCTTGCGAATCCCAAAAGACAGTCGCCATAACCTTTCCGTCCGAAGGAATGGTCTTCACCTTTTTTGGTGCAGATTCTCCCTTGATAACCCATTGTCTAGATTTGTTGTTTGGTCTCAGGAGTATGGTAATATATCCATGTTTCATCCACAGTGACGATACGACGCTTAAAGTCCTGCGGATTCTTCCTGAACAGCTGCAAACCATCCTTGCAACACTTCACACGATTTCGCTTTTGGTCAAGCGTGAGCAATCGCGGAACCCAACTTGCGTATAGCTTTCTCATGTCCAAATGTTTATGCAAAATATTATGTATCCGTTCATTCGAAATGCCCACAGCACTAGCAATCTCACGCACCTTAACTCTTCAGTCATTCATCACCAAATCGTGGATTTTATCAATGATTTCTGGAGTGATAACCTCCACAGGGCGTCCAGAACGTTTAGCATCATTGGTGCCCATATGGCTACTCTGAAAATTTTGAAACCACTTATAAGCTGTTCTAATCGAAGGTGCAGAGACACCGTAATGTTTATCAAGCTTCTATTTAGTCTCCTGAGGCGTTTTGTCCTTCATAAAGTAATATTTAACCACTACACGAAATTCTTTTTCGTCCCTTTTTTGACAATCACTCGACTTCCTTGATTCACGCGAATGCCAAACACAAAGATATAGACCAATATGGCTGAAACTTGATGTGCGTTCTTTCCAGAGATGCTACTAACTATACATGACCTCGATACGCGCCGGCGGGGCCATCTCTCGGACTTTGGACGGACTTTTCGAACGCTCCTCGGCCCCTCGTATACACTGTCCATCAGAGTACTGTGACCACCTGTCAGTAGCCTGAATAACCACCTTTAGCAGCGTGGACTGCTGCGAGACGTGACATGCAGGAAGAGAGTGAGGTCCTAGAAGGTAGCGACCAGTATGTGGAACTATTTCGACTCCAGGGCCGTGGCCAGCTCCGCTAGGGTTCTCGGTTGAGGATCCGTGGCGCACTCGAGATGGTCCCACAGATCCCCGATTGGGTTTAAATCCGGTGAATTTGCTGGCCGAGGGAGTACGGTAAATTTATCCTGGTGCTCTTCGAACCACACACGTACACTGTGGGCTATGTGACACGTTGCATTGTCCTGCTGATAGATGCCTTCGTACCGAGAAGAAATAAACTGCAACTAGGGGTGGACACGTCCCCAAGGATAGATGCATACGTATGTTCATCGATTGCGCCTTCCTGAAGACATCGTCTAATGAATGCGATGAAAGTATTCTCCAGACCATAACGCTCTCTCCTCTGGCCTGCACCCTTCGGTCGAGAGTAGATGGGTGTTTGTTTCCAGTCGTTTCACACAGATGGAGCATAAAATGTGATTGATCTGAAAAGGCCACCTGTTGTCAATCAGTGGACAGCCAGTTGTGGTACTGGCGTGCACATTACAGTCTTCACCGCCGATGCACAGCAGTGGTGCGTGAACTAGAGCCTGCTGCGGAGCTGCGTACGCAGCAACGTTCCGTGATCGGTCGTCGAGGAGACACTGTTGCCAGCCCCTTGATTCACCTGGGCGGCGAGTTGTTGAGTTGTTCAACAGTTCCATGTCTATTCACCCGTACACATCTCCGCAGCCGTCGTTCATCCCTGGCATCTATCACATACACACGTGAGCCGTGCTGGCCCTGGCTTACGCGTTGGTTTAAACCTTGACTGTTACTCTGCGGTTATTGCTGTTATGCCGTAGTTCTTCCTCTTTCTACGTGTGGCAGCAGTGGTGCGTATCGATATTCGCACCTTGTACTATCTTTGGTCTGGTGCTTATAGTTTCCGGTTACCCGGTGTGCAGTAGTCGGTCGGTTGGTGTGGATCAGCCAGGAAATCTCCGCGCGGCGCAGTGGGCCGGGCCTGCTGGCGGTCTCTACGCAGTGTCGCAGTGTGTGTGAGCTCTTCTGATTGCTACGGGGTTCGTGGCTCACCGACCGAGGACATCAAAGTTGAGTGGTGATTTAATTACCGAAACCAGTCTGTTCACATTGTGCCGTTGGTTTTCGTGGTTGCCTGTTGCGGGTATTCCCGTGAGCAACAGTGAGTGTTCGAGTTGGCGAAAGTTTGGCCATCGTCCGGTGGAGTTTAACTGTATTTTGGTTGTCTGACGTCCTAGTGCACCAGCGGAATTTTCTGCCTTGTGGCCGTTAGCGTTCCGGTTACCTGCCCAGGTTGCTGATGTAAAATTCAGGCAGTTTCCTTTCCTCACCGTGTTGTCACTGTCCAACACGTGTGTAGGTTTGACAACTTATGCATACTTGGTTGTGGATGGCTACGCCTCTACGTTTTGGCTTTGGAGTTCCTTGTGTACTGGTCAGGTGGAAAGCAAGTCGTCTTGTCGGTGGGTCCGTTGACTCTCTCTTGGTTGGGTTGCCGGCTGATCGGATATAGTTGGGCCGACTACCTGTCTCCCCTAAGCGAACGTTAATATTTCGAGTACAGACCGAACCCCGGAAGCTTCTGAGCGCCGCTGGCTGTACTGCCTTTCCTTATTGGTGTTTGATTGGGTACTTTAATGGATCATAGCCGATGGTTTGAATTTGTATGCTTTTAGTTGGGTTTTAAATAATGGGGCTTCAGCAGCTTTAAAATTCAAAAGTTCCTTACTTGTCAAATCTTGCATTGTTTGAGCCTTCAGCCTCATTTAAAATATTTTTTTGATAAAGCTTTGGGCCTTCTGCCTTTGGAAAATTTTCACTCTGCATCGGAGTGTGCGCTGATGTGAAACTTCCTGGCAGATTAAAACTGTGTGCCAGACCGAGACCCGAACTCGGGACCTCTGCCTTAGCGGGCAAGCGCTCTACCATCTTTTTTTTTTTAAATCTCATTTTGTTCGTCTTCGTTCTTTGTATGTGCTCGGGGCGGACGTCGCAACACACCCGTTTCAGTTCGCCGTTGATACATTTACTCAGTTTTTTTATTACAGAGGGCAGCTAACCCGATCGAACACGCTCAGTTACCGTGCCGGCGCATCTTATTTTGTTCTATATTGTTCGTTGATTTTGTTCGTGGCAGACGTCCGCTGACATTCGTTCATGTTGTTCGTTGATCCGTTCACTTAGTTTTTATTACAGAGGCTAGCTAAACCCTCTGACCGGACACGCTGAGCTACCGTGCCGGCACTTCTGCCAGTATCTCGTCTCCTACCGTCCAAACTTTACAGAAGCTCTCCTGCGAACCTAGCAGAACTAGCACTCCTGAAAGAAAGGATATTACGGAGACATGGCTTAGCCACAGCCTGGGGAATGTTTCCAGAATGAGATTTTCACTCTGCAGTGGAGTGTGCGTTGATGTGAAACCTGCTGGCAGGTTAAAACTGTGTGCCCGACCGAGACTCGAACTCGGGACCGAGTCTCGGTCCGGCACACAGTTTTAATCTGCCAGGAAGTTTCGTATTGTAGTTGTATTTTTAAATCATGCGCTTTGAGCCGTTTTAAAATTAAAATTCCTTACTTGTCAAGTCTTAGATTGTTTGGGCCTTCAGCCTCATTTGAAATATTATTTGACGATGAAACCCTGCGCCTTCTGCCTTTTGAAAATTTATTGTGGTTGTGTTTTATATGATGGGCCTTCAGCCGTTTTAAAAATTAAAGAGGTTGTGCCCTTAAGCCATACGATTGTGCGACATATTCAGTTCATAATTAAGCCGGAAATTTGCGATGTAATGTTTGGGCAACAAAATAAAGTGATATGTGTTCGACAGCCGCTCATTTTTGGCTTTCCACAACTCCAACTACCTGTTCTGTCCTGCGGGTTTAACCAGGCGTTTCAATATGAAATGGCAGTGCCTGTGTTGTGAAGGAGTACGATGCTGTGTTCCTTCGGACGTGCGTGGGCGTGTTGGTTTTCAGACGTTTCACGCTGGTGGATCTGAAGAGGCCACCTGTCGGCCGTCAGTGGACTTACAGTTGCGGTATCGGCGTGCGAACTCCAGCCTTCGTCGCTAATGGACAGCGGTCAGCACAAGGGTGTGAAACAGCCGCTGCATGTTGGCACCTGTCACGTACGCCAGTGGTTCACGACAGTTGCGTCCGCCCCCGGTAGCTGAGTGGTCAGCGCGACAGGCTCTCAATCCTAAGGGCCCGGGATCGATTTCCCGCTGGGTCGGAGTTTTACTCTGCTCAGGGACTGCGTGTTGTGTTGTTCTAACCGTCATCATTTCATCCCCATCGACGCGCAAGTCGCCGAAGTGGCGTCAAATCGAAAGACTTGCACCAGGGAGGCCCTCGTCAAAGGACATTATTATTACCACAGTTGCCTCGGTGCCGATTTTGGATAGCACCGTTTTACCGCGCACAGTATGACGGTACGCTAATCGTTTGCGAATTTAGTCGTTTCCGAAATGCTTCCACCCTTGACTCGATAGCAATGATCATGCCCTTTTGGACGTCAGATAAATCGCTCCGTGTCCCCATTACGGCAGCGACTGCACTGTTTTCAGCGTCCCCACGACACGCTTTATATACCCTCCACAGCTAGTGCTGCCACCTGCTGTCTCTAGGTGGCTAGTACCCGTTCACGTCGAACAAATGCAGTGATCACATTTATGTGACTAGACTGTGCAAATTGTAAATACACTCACGTTCAGAAAAAACGGAACACCTTGAACGACTATTCACAGGACGTGTATATTAGTATGTTCTGCAGAAATGATTAGCATTTCAGTCACATCGGTTCACCAACTGTCCTGCCGCCTGGTACATACAGTGTCCGCCATGGGCCCTCATGACCTATTCCATGCGCGGTAGCATCGACGCCTATTAGATGCGAATGCCGTCCTGTGGTATAGCCATTCACGCTGTATTCACCTGGTTCCATAGTCCATCTGTGATGGTTTGCACTGGGTCACAGAGCTGCTGCACCCGTCGTTTCATCATATTCAACAAATTTTCAATTGGCGACAAGTCTGGTGATCTGGCGGGCCAGGGCATGCTTGACATCCTGTGACACCAAGACGGCACGCGTTCGTGCAGCAATATGTCGTCGTGCATTGTCTTGCTGAAAAATGGCATCTAGGGAGTTTTAGCAGCAATGGTACGGCTGCGGGTCGCAGGATGTCATTCACGTCGGTCACAATGGTCACAGTGCCCTGGACACGCACCAGCTGTGGTTTTCCTCAGAAGCACCCCGCACCATGAGGACTTGAGCTGACACTGTGTGACATGTGCGAACGTAGTCAGTGTGATGTCGCTCGCCCTATCTGCGGTGAACCAAAATACGGCTATCATTTTCAAACAAACGAGCTCGACGTCCCCAGCAAGATCTTCATTACGCTGTTGATTTAGCAACAACCGTTCCATGTCCAGGTCGGCTCCAGGTTGTCTGCGTCTCTCCTGAGCCTGGAATGCAGAGATACACACCTGACGCACAATCACAAACTGCCGTCATTTGGTAACTGGTGGTTCAGCACCTTCGGCACAGGGACTGTGTATGGACTGGTCCTCTATACGCCAGTGGTCCTCTATACGCCAGTGGCCAACTGTATAGTGTCAGTTATCCGTATGTACGAAGGCCACGCTGACGTGTACACTGTGTTCCCATAGTCCGGCCGTGATCACACGAAGGCCTATAAAACTGTAGCAGACAGGCCTCGTCTGCTCCCCAGGACCTTTGATTAAGCCACTTCAATTGTTTAGTGTCTTTTGGCCCCTTGCCTTTAGATCCTTAAAGTAACTACAACAGTTTTGAGTGAAAAATAAGGTCCATAAATCTCACAGAGTATTTAAAAGAAAGATAGTGTCCCACAAACGTAAGTCGCGTGAATTCAAGATACGACGAAAACGATTAAAATGAACACACAAATACACTTCTCTGCAGAAAATTTAAATTAGTGTTTGCAACCCACTCCTCCTAACTCCTCACTGTAAGTTGCAGCTGACGACCCGCTGTTGCGGTATTGGAAGAAGAGCATAAGATCGCAAAAATGTCCACAAATAAGGAGAACTGCACAGAACTCCGTGCTGCCGACGTGACCTCTTAATGGTTATCGTAAAATGAGTAACTGCCCTGGGAAACACCGCTGTTCTGCGCAAAACTATATGACACTACGGCACCGACACTGTACCTAAAAAGGACGTCTTGAGAGAAATTAAGACGGGGAGATGGTCGCAAAAGTCCCATTTGTGTAGCTGGCTGAGAATATAGCGCCTCCAGGTAATGTATGTCTTGGTTGTGTGGTTGATTTAGGAAGGGACCAAGCAGGGAGGACATCAGCCCCATCGGATGAGGGACGGATGGGAAAGGAAATCGCCTGTGCCCTTTCAAAAGAACCATCCCGGCATTTGCCTGAAGCGAGTTAGGGAAATCACGGAAAACCTAATTCATGATGGTCGGATGCGAGTGTGAACCATCGTCCTTCCGAATGCGAGTCAGTCTGCTAACCACTGCGCCACCTCGCTTCGTCGTATGTACTACTGATGTCGTCTGGAACAATCTACTCTCTCCTCCACAAATCGTAGTTTGGTCGGTTACGGAAACCAACACATTCCTGTTCAAGGGAAGGGAACGATGGAAGTCTACTCGTGACGAGAGCGATTTCGTATTTGGCAGTAGACTGCGCGATGTTGGAGGACAGTTTTGGTCTTGATGCATTCATGGTCTTTGGGTTTCGCATTCAAGGAACATCGTATTTCCGACTCTGGACTCTGTTCCTTTTCAGGAACTGGACGATCTCTGACGTGTGTTTGGTCCCCTCTTTTCTCTAGGTTTAGGGGCGGGAAAGGATTTCGACGCATGCATCAAGCCTCAAGCCGACGGCCATGCCTAAATTTTATCTTGTTCGACCAATTCCTTCCTCCCTGAGAACGGCAATCAAGGAAAAATCTGATAGTTGTGCACTGAACCAGTCACCTCTAGTCAATGGCCGACACCATTGGTTGTCATTCGCAAACCGCAATGGGCGATTCCTTTGTATAGTTTCAAATCCACCATTAGCGTTCAGTCAGTAATGGATTCTTATCCGATTCTGTGGACCGACGAAATCCTTGGAAAAATGGCGGACAGGGAATGTTTTTCAAAAACTGATTTGGTGGTGGCATGCCTACGCCTTCGTCTGTAACCCGCTTCCCAACATATTACATTTATCGACGCCGTATTTGGATTATACCATTACATCATACTTTTATCATTGCAACTGCCCCTGCTACTTTTCAGCGATTCTTAGAACACTTAACAAGTGATGTCTGCTGCTGTGATGTTGATGATAATGTCTGGTTTGTGGGGCACTCAACTGCACGGTCATCAGCGCCCCTACAAAGTCGCCGTTTTTTCACAGTCCAATTTTTTTCACAGTCCAACGTAGCCACTGTCACGAATGATGAGAACGATGATGAAATGAAAAAAATGGCTCTGAGCACTATGGGACTCAACATCTTAGGTCATAAGTCCCCTAGAACTTAGAACTACTTAAACCTAACTAACCTAAGGACGTCACACACACCCATGCCCGAGGCAGGATTCGAATTTGCGACCGTAGCAGTCGCACGGTTCCGGACTGCGCGCCTAGAACCACGAGACCACCGATGAAATGAAGAAGACAGCACAAACACCTAATCCCTGGGTAGAGGAAATCCCCAACACGGCCGGGAATCGAACCTGGGACCCCGTGATCCAGATGTAGCAACGCTAGCCACTAGCCGCGAGCTGCGGACGTCTGCTGTTGTGTAAACTACCTAGATAACATTCTCGTCAAGGCTCCTCACGGCAGCTGTATCGTGACAACCTTTGGCCTCTTTTTCTCTAAGTTACAGGAGTCAGGCCTTAAGTGCAACCTGCAGAAGTCAAAGATTTTCAGGTGGAAGTAAAATATGTGGACCATCTTCTGTTGAAGGATTGTGGCCATCGTACACAGCATCATCTAGTGGCTATTGTTAACATCCCTAAGCCACAAACCGTGAAAAACGCGAAGCATTTTTGGGAAAGTCGGTTACTACTAAAGATGTATCTCAAATGTTGTGGTTGTCATTCATCTCGTAAACAACTTGTGGAGAAATGTGTTCCTTTTGTTTGATCGGTGGACTGCGACAAGGCATACACGCAAGTCAGTTCGTGGTTATAGTGTTCCCTGTGTCTTGGTGCCTTTGCACCAGGTAAACAGCTGGCTCTACAGTATGGACTTGGGGCGGTTTCCTCTCACAGGGAAGCTGATGGATCTGAACAACCTCAGGCATATGCCTCAAAGACGTTGACGGTTGCTCAACGCTATTATTTCGACATAGAAGTATTAGCGATTGTTCACATGGGCTGCAAATTCCGCATTTCTCTTATGGAAACAGATTCCAAAAAATGGCTCAAATGGGTCTGAGCACTATGGGACTTAACATCTGAGGTCATCAGTCCCCTAGAACTTAGAACTACTTAAACCTAACTAACCTAAGGACATCACACACATCCATGCCCAGACTGAGGCGCCTAGAACCGCTCGGCCACTCCGGCTGGCAACAGATTCCATGTCGTCACCTATGACTGGCCATAAACCGCTTTTGGAACTTTTCAACCCCCTTCCTCGTCTTTCTGATGGGACCAAACAAAGATGTCAGTAGTATGCTTTATTTTTCTACTGAGTATCGGTATGAAATTCACTATTGTCGCACTGCTAGTCGTGTCAATGTAGACACACTGTCGTGCTTACCCATTGGTCCTGACACAGAATTCGACAAAACTGATGTTGTGTGTTTCCAAATCGATCATCATTTGCAGCAGGCATTGGATAGGCATTTGGAACGACGTCTTCTCATGTCTGCACCATTTCACCCCCCATCGAATGTTGAGGCAGAACATATAGTGCGTTCATTTAAGACGTAATTAACAAAGTGCTTGGCAGACTCACTTGCTGATACGGTATTGCCTCTATTCCTAAGCACCTAGAGGAAAACAGTGCTGAACGGCTGCATCCTAGCGGAGGTTCTCTGTAGCTTATAACCCTGGTCATGGCTGCTCCTGCTGTGGCCTACACCACGGTGGCTCGGATACACTGTGAACCATCCTGCCTCGCCTCTCATCTTAGGTCGGCGGCCGGGATGGGCATCAGCTACAATTCATGAGGCACACAGGTGGGGAATGTTCACTGTGGATGCTGGGAGGGCGTTTCTCTCCTGCCATCGCAATCATCTGTGCCTTAGGTGGGGCAACAACCCGCACACTGTCACATCTGACACTGTCAGGGGCCCCTCCTCCAGTCGCTACCTCTTTCCATGGGTGGGGCATCTTGGAGGCTCCTTCTCTGGATGTGCCAGTGGGGGTCGAAAACTTTGAGATGGAGTTACTGCCCACCCCAGACCCTCAATCGGTGGCTGCCTGGACGCTGTCTGGTCCTCAAAGCACCAGGAGGACGTTCTCATATCTCCACTGCACGGTCCACAGAGCTCCCATTTGTAGGGTCGTCACCATCGCCAGTGCACCATCGTCTGGGCCACTTCAGTTTCACCCCGTCAGGCTGGAGACAGATGACAGCCAATCCCTGTGAACGCGAGCCTCTTCAGATGCTGGAGGGCCGATTGAAGCGAACACTGACACCCTGCATCTGCCATTGCACCGCTGCCATCACTGCTGTAGTCGTTGATGAGTCACCTGGGCGGAGGGAGTGGCTTCCACGTTCCTGGCGATCTCCCGCCAGCAGCGATCCTGTCGGTGTAGCCCTCTTCTTCGCCTGTGGCTCCGGATCCGCGTAAGAGGGGAGGGATGTGGTGGCGCGCCCGCTCAATGGGCCACCACAGTATTGTACCCGACGCCAGTGGTGGCTGGGCGAAGCAAGTGTGTCACTGTCCCCTGCAGCCACAGGCCTAGCTGATGAATGCAAACACGTCGGGCCACTACCAGCAGGGCCTCGTCCGCTTGCGCCTTCTCCACTGTATGCAAACTTTCGCGAATCAGATTAGTCCATGATAGTGACCCTTTAGTTGTCAGTGATAGGACTCTGTTCTTGCACAGTTAATAGTTGTATAATTGTTTCTGCAAATTTTCATTATTTGGCAGGCAGTTATCAGCTGACGTAACTTTTGTGCATGTGATAGTTGGAAATAAAGAGTTTAGATACAGCACTGTCTACAACCTCACCCTATCTCCCTTTTAAGTACTCTGGGAGGTCTCTGGGCCTTATTTTTGACTCAAAACTGTCGTGGTTATCTCAAGAACCTGAAGGCAAGAGCCCAGAAGACACTGAACATATCGATGTATCTTAGCCACAGCTCCTGTGGAGCAGACAGTGTGTGTCTGCTCCAGTTTTATAGGATCTTAGTGTATCGTGGCTAGACTGTGTACGTGTCAGTGAGGCCTCCTCACATGAAGATAATTGATGCTGTACACTATGAGGGCAATCAGCTAGCCACAGGCGCGTACAGGACCAGCCTGTGCCCAGTCTGTGGTGAGGCTGGTGAGCTACCATTTACCATGTCACAGTGACTCGGTGCGTCAGGTGTGTGCGTTCCTCACTACTCCCATTTCACTGGTATACCATACCACCGCTCGTCCAGCTACGGAACAGCACTTTGCCAATCGTCCATGGGCAATGAGGCTGTTTGGGATATTCGTGAAGTGTATGGTGGAATCCCTTGGTGTGGAGCATGTGCAAGCTCAAATCCTGGGTTTTAAGTGACAGCCACCCTGATTACTGCAAATGCACAGAGTTATTTTGGTTTTAGTGTAGCAAATGAGAGACTGCACTCCTGCTTCTGCTTTTAATGGAATAATATCCGAAATTTTAAGTGAGTGCCGCTATTGTGCAGCTGTATTCATCGATGGGTATAAACGGGGCATGTATGTTGGTAGATCATTTGGTTTTCTCTGTCATGTCCTCAAGATTCGATTTGTTCCAGAATTCACTGTGGTCGATGCCAGATTATCCGCTACCTCGAGGGCGCTGTATTAGATGAGATGTGCCATGGCTGCTCAATTCTTCGTGTGTTCCCACTTCCCTGAGTGCAATGCTGTGCAATGCTTGTACCCAAACGATAGTCAGGATATCCAGGATTCCATTCTGCAGCTACAAAAGCTATCGAAGGATGTGTCAGGCTGCTGGGTACCAGGGGATATGGTTGTTATGCGGAATGAAAGGCTGTATGTAGCAGCCAAGGCCGCCTTGATCGGTGTGCCATCTCCCAATCGTCTCGCTGTTGAGGTACAGTCATGAGCCACTGGGAAGATGAGTGGCTGGAAGTGACAGACAATAAGCTCCGTCCAGTAGAACCCACAATGCAGCTGTGGTGCGCTTCCTTCCAGAGACGCAGGCTCACTCGTCTTCGCATAGACCACAGACCTACGACGCATAGCTTCTTGCTCCAACGAGAGGATCCTCCGATGTGTGCTGCTTGTGGCGTACAGATCACTGTGCCCCACATTTTATTAGACTATGTTTTATTTTCAGACCGTACGGCCGACCGATCTGCCCTCTATTTTAAACAAAGTTAAAACGTATGTGGTGAGAGTTTTAAGGCCTTTTGATTTGTCCCTCTTGTGTCATAAAATTTGTGGGAGATGCCTTTATGGTATTAACAGGATGGCTCACCCATGTTTTTGTGAGTGACATTTCCCTGTGCCTTTCTTTTAGCTCTTCTGTGGTTTCATTTCTGTTTTAATCTTTCACCCTTCCCTGTTGTAGCAAGGCCTGTGAAATGGAGTGATCATATGGGTCAACTCAAGTGAGATTGTAGTGAGTGGGTGTCACTTTATAGGTTTCCTCCTAACTATTTGACAACATTTTTTGTCATTTTTATCCACATTCACTGTTTTTAATATGCGTAAGGGTGCTTATAACCATAAGCTCAAAACACACACATATTAATACAAACCGACGATCTAGCAAGGAAACAAACAAACCTGTAACAACCAGCTAAGGATGAATTTGTATGAAATCTGAAACCGGTCGTGCTTTGGTTCAAATAATCCTTTTTAAATCATACTTAAGGATGGTTGCCGTTTCAGTGATTAACCTTACTGTACTACAGCCATGACTGTCAAAACATCAATTTTCGACAAAATAGCGATGTTCCGTAATTCTTCAACAGATTGACGTCATCGATCTACTGATATACCTACAATAATGCGCCCCTGTCCGAGGATCTTTCGTGAGAAAGCGCCTTTTTTTTCCAATCGCTAGGTACCCTTCGTTTCTCCAGTGCCTTTAAGGTAAAATAACATAGGCCAGCTGAGCTGATGGAGCAGCTGAGCCAGTATTGTTGCAGTTGCTCGGTAACGTCATCCACCGGTTTCCCGCCTTCTGCCAAGCCGAGCACACGTCGAAGCAGTCCGATTACCGCCTATCGAATAGCAGCAGCAGTAGAAGCAGCAGCGGAAGCTGACACTGAAGTTGCGCTCTCGAACAGCCGTCGCAGCAGTAGCGCCTGTCAACCAACAGCAGCAGAAGTCGTCGCTTCTAGAAATGTTTTCGACTTGGTTCTACGCTCTCTTCCTGAGGCCCGCTACGAGGGTAATGTATGCAGAACGACCTGTTACATTCTTATGTACTGTGATATGACATGCAACAAACGTCGTAAATATTATGTACACTGTGACGTAGTATCAATGTGGATTTCTTCAACGTAATAGACAGAAACTGTGAGTAAAACAATGAAATAACAATGTCAAAAACAAAACGTTTCGGACTACGTATATTGTTCTGGTACCACGCGTCGCGGAATTTGAATCCCCGCTGGACGTCATGGACGTCGAGGACCCCTAGAGGTCTCTGCATCATCGCGCCGTAAACTGTGGCGGCGCGCGCCTCCTGGCCCGCATTTAGTGTGAGGTGGCACCACAGTGGAACACGTGGTTCCAGCGGCCAATAGCGGCGCCCCCGATAGAGTATTTAAGCGCCTGCCTCTCACTCATCCAGAACTACAAACCTATGCCCTTCCTGTCAACTACATCCGTCTGATGACCTCCTTCCTCTTCCGCCACGCCTCCTATGTTACCATCCATAATGCCAATTCCCACACCTTCTACCCCTCTGCAGGTGTGCCCCAGGGCTCTGTCCTCTCCCCCCTCCTCTACCACCTGTACATGGCAGATATGCTGCAGTATGCTGATGACACCGCATTCCTCGCCCTTGCTCCTACCCTCCAACGGTCCCAACGCCTTCTCCAGAATGACCTTGACCTTTCTGCCACATGGTGTAACCAGTGGCTCCTGAAAATCAATCCTTCCAAGACCCAGGAAATCATCGTAGGTCGTACCACTCGCTCCTTCGAGCTCCTGGATTTGTCCCTTACCGTCTGTGCCCATCCTGTCCACCTCTCCCCCACCCTCACCTACCTTGGCCTCACCATTGACCATCACCTCACCCGGCTCCCTCATCTCTGCTCCATCCAATCCAAAGCTCACAACCACCTCCGACTCCTCAAACTCCTTTCTGGCCGGACATGGGGTTTGCACCCCTCTACCATCCTCCACACCTACAAATCCTTAATCCATCCCATCCTCTGTTATGCCAGTCCCGCCTGGATATCTGCCCCCCCCCCCCCCCCGAAATTCTTTGAGTCCCTCCAGATCCTTGAGCGTCATGCAATCCACCTCACCTTCCATATACGCCTCCCATCCCCCACACTGATCCTCTGTGACCTCATTCCTTTCCCCCAACTGCTCCTGTTCCTTGAACATATCCACATACTCTACACCTCCCGCCGCCTTGATACCCCTCACCCCCTGGTTGCTCCTCTCCTCTCCCATCCCCACCCCCTGCCACGCCTTCACTGTTGTGTCCCCCCTACACTCCATCTCTACACCCTTGATCTCCTTTCCCAAGGTGGCTTCCATCAACTCCCCCTCCCAGATGATGCCCTATCTCCCTCCATTTATCTGTCCTATCAACTCTGATCCTCACCCCCCTCCTTTCCTCTGTCCTTTTCCCTGGGCTCCCTCTTCCCCTCCCCCTTCCATCCTGTTCTCTCCCCACCTAACCTCTCCCTACCTCCATTCTCCCCCTTCCCCTCGAGTCCTTTTGTATTCCCCATCCTCAGCCTTCCCCACTCCCTGTCGTGTCTGCCCAGCACCCGCCCCCTCTCCTCTTATGAGTACTCATCCTCCATTGGCTCCTTTCCCCACTCTCCACCACTTCGTTTTTTCCTCTCCTTCCCCCTTTTCTTTCCCGTCATCTGTCCAGGTCCCCCCTTGGCCCTTGGCTGTGGTATATCGTATTTGAGAATTTTTTTAGTGAAGTGTTCAAGTGAATGTTCAGTGTTGTTTCGTCTTTCCAAAGTGTTGCAAACAGAAACCATGCTGTCGTAGAGTGTGAATTTTATGTCTTTTGCGAATAGAAACCAGACTGTCGCCGTGTTTTTTAATTATCTGTCTGTTATTTTACCTGTCTGCTTCATATGTATTTTATTAGCATCATCATCCCTTTGTTCTATGTTTTAAGTTCCACAATTTTTTCGCCATGTTATCCTTTAAGTCTCCGATTTTATAGCCCGTTTTTATTATTTATTATTTATTATCTTCATCTTTTTAATAGAAAGTCTGTTGGCTGAAGAGCGGCATACTAAGCTGCTGCCAGCCCGTCCCCTTCGGGGAGAAACAAAACTCAATAAAGAAAAAAAAAAAAAAAAGAACCTCAGCCAGCGAGTCTAATCGTTGCGTGAGTCTTGACTTATCGCCTCGACAACAGATAGCGTGTTTACCGTTCTTTGTTTTAAGTACTAGTCTTGGATTCGTTTGGTCGTCTCTGTCACTCCGTTGCTTCTTGCGTGTTGTCGTCGTAAGGTCTCCCTACATCGCCCGTCGTTGTTTCGTGTCCGTCCTTTCCGTTCGTTTGTTTGTTCGCGGGCCGCTCTCCGGTTGGTCCCCCGCGGTTTCTCGTCCACCCCGCGACCGTTCCGGTGGCGGTTACAACAGGTTACAACAATTGTAATGAAAGCCATAGTTTTGAGAACGAAAAAGGAATGGCTTACATTGCAATAAACGTAATCCGAAACGCTCGCTTTGCGAATTTTCTTTTACTCACTGAAGCTGTAATGTGTATATATTTCAAACAATGGAACTCCAGGTAGGTAGATAAATATAAATAATATAGGAATAAACAGATTGCTACTTACTGTAAAAAAGATGTCAAGTTGCAGACACGTACATTTAAAAGACACACACAGGTTTCGGACCCAGCCTTCATCAGTAAAGGACGCACGCACACACACACACACACACACACACACACACACACACACAAGCAGGCAAGCAAACCTCTCGCACATATGACCGCCAACTCCGGCGTCTCGGGCCGGAATGCAAAAGATAATTTTATTGCGAATTTACAAATACTGTTGACGAACTGTTGGATACTAAATCGAATCTAAAAGAGAACTGTAGCTACGAATATCTGTTAAAAACGGCAAACATACATATTAATTTTCTCAAGATGCAGCATATGTAACTGTGTAACCTTCCTTCTTCTTCCTCCTATCTTTTATTGGCTCATATATGTTAATACGCAATCTCGTGATTTGACATTAGGCATTATTCTACAAGTAATTTAGGCCCGATTTGACTATTCTATCAGATTTGTTACAGTCTCTTACTCTACCCAGATTATCGTTTCAACGCCACAGATAACGCTAGCGTACTATCAACAAGTTCCACTACAGCCGATACAGAGGGGGGCTACGATATGGTTCGTCCATGATATTCTTTATTGATTAACTCAGATACTACGCAAAATTAAAGCTCATAAAAGTTAACTCTTTCTATCCTTTTACCAAATATGAGAATGATTTTAAGGTGGCACATAGGGAAATGTTATCTAATCAACATGAGATCTGACTCGGTAACAAAATTAGATTTTTATTGTATCAAACTTCAATGTCACATGATCATTCGAATATTACGTTTGGTAAGGAAGCTATTAAAAAGGATCTTTCACAAATCAAATTGAATACCAATCATAATAATAAAGAAAAACTGATAATGACGCCGTAAAATGTATCAGCAATCGTACATTGGTCTCCTACGTTAATGAAATGGTTGCCACACTATTATGACCCAAGATGTGAGCTTATTTAATGAAGTATGGGTGCCATGCATACCGAGCACATTCAAGACTCTACACTACATACTCTGCAAGCAAATGCTAAGTTTTGCTGGCTAATAAAGACGTGGGACAGGCTGTGCAACAAGAGAGGCGGAGTGGCTGTGCAAGTCGTGTCGTCAGAATGTTCCAGAATTATTCCTGCCCACACAAAAGACACAGCAAAGTAACATTAATGAAGATTCTCTTCCAAATAAGCCCCAAAATATTGGATCTGGTATGACAAAAACAAATCCGTCGTCTTCCAGGTAAACGGCTCCTTGGCAACAGTACTGCGGGACAGAGACAAACTCGCGGCTGCTCCATTATACTCTGGGGAACATTCACGTGGCCAATCATGGGTCCAGTGGAGCTCGCGTAAGGCACCATGACGGCCAAGGAGTATCGTACTCTGGTTGCAGACCACGTACACCCTTTCATGACGTTCATGGCATTTTGCAACACGATAATGCGCCCTGTCACGAGGCCAGGGGAGTGACAGAGTGAGTCGAGAAACACAATGGAGAGTTCCAATGGATGTGCTTGCCCCCCAACTCGCCTGATCTGAACCCAGTAACTGTGATCTCTAGTCGTGCCTAAGGTCAAAGAAATTCCACGTTTGAAAGCGCTGGCCATCTAGGTGGATTAGCAAGCCCACGCCCACACTTTTTCGCGTGTGAATAGGAAAGGTACAGAAATGATATGTAGATGCAGTTCAATGTCTGCAATCTTGAGTGCAGAGTTACTGAGCTATCAGCGAACTACACATAAAGAATACACGGATGTGAAATCTCTAATGAAGGTTAGAGTTCTTATATTCGTTGCGGTCTTCAGTTCTAAGATTGTCCATAGGTACTGCAACCTATATCCATTTCCACCCGCTTACTGTAGTCAACACTTAAATCTCCCTCTAGAACTTTTACTCTTCACAGCAACCTCCATTATCAATTTGACAATTCCTTGACGTCTGAAGTTGTGTACCATCAATCGATATCATCGTTTAGTGCAATAACTTTCTTCTCTCCCCACTGATATTCAATTGCGCCAATTTAATTATGCGACGTACGTATCTCATCTTAAGTATTCTTCTGTAGCACCAAATTTCAAAAGCTTCTGTTCTCTTCTTGTTTCATGTCAGTACAAGATTACATTCCATACACATACTTTCAGAAGTCACTTCCCAAAATTTAAATTTATAGACGATGTGAGGAAGTTCCCTTTTTCAGAAATGTTCTTCTTGCTAATTCCAGCTGGTATTTTATATCCTTATACCTCAGCCATCGCAATTTTTCTGCGCTAATGACAAAACTCATCTACTACTTTTGGTGTGATATTTCCTTAATTTCTCTCCTTGTCTCTCCCCACCGCCATCCGTCCCCCCTCTCCCACGCCCCAGCATCGCTTAAATTCATTGAACGACATTCCACTTGTGGTGTCACCGCCAGACACCACACTTGCTAGGTGGTAGCCTTTAAATCGGCCGCGGTCCGTTAGTATACGTCGGACCCGCGTGTCGCCACTATCAGTGATTGCAGACCCAGCGCCGCCACACGGCAGGTCTAGTCTAGAGAGACTCC
Source organism: Schistocerca serialis cubense (assembly GCF_023864345.2). NCBI lineage: Eukaryota > Metazoa > Arthropoda > Insecta > Orthoptera > Acrididae > Schistocerca > Schistocerca serialis. The sequence continues at coordinate 489,989,069 of NC_064646.1, read as the reverse complement.
CTAGCACTCGCCCCAGTTGTACAGCCGATTTTGCTAGCGATGGTTCACTGCCTACATACGCTCTCATTTGCCGAGACTACAGTTTAGCATAGCCTTCAGCTACGTCATTTGCTACGACCTAGCAAGGCACCATATTCAGTTAATATTCTGAACAGATAATATTGTGAATCATGTACCGTCAAGAGCGACGTTAATCATTAATGGATTAAAGTTAAGTGTCAACTATTTTCGTCCGCTTTCTAAATTCTAATTCCTTGTCATGTTCCAGACCTCACGTCAGTATAGTCCTTCCCTCCTCACGCCAGCCTGCGTGAGCTAAAACGCGTGCATTTCGGCCTCCTCTAGTAACACGGTGTTAGCACTTCTGCGGACACAACACCATTACCCTCGTTTTAGTTTCATAGATGTTCATATTGTAACCTTTCATAGTTGTAGCTATTAGGAGTAGTGTGTTTTTAATTTGGCTTAGTACCTGTAAGTACATGTGGCAAGAGTAAGCCATTACTCCTCCCTCCCACCTGCGCAGCACGTCAGGTGTTGAAGTCTGGATGTGTGGATGCAAAACGTTAAGTCCATATAGACAGGCATAGTACACATTACTTGTGTAGTTACGAGCATGGAGAAATCGTGAAGTAGTAAATTATGTACCATGTTTACAGGAGGACTGTTAGACACAGAGAAAAAAACAACTGAAATACTGTAGTGGGTACATATCAGGGTACCAATGATCATAATGTCTGCACTCTTATTCCTAATAAACATGATCCGTAAGCACTGTGTGATGCAAGACAGAGCGGATTCATTAACTCTCCTAATTACTTTGCCGTTTCTGACGGAACTCTAGTGTTATCGGCTAACCTCAAAGTTTTCTTTTCCTTGAACGTTAATTCCCTTTCCGAACTTCTCAGCTATTTCCTTCATAGCTCGCTCAATGTACAGACTCAAATATATCGAGGATAGGCTACAATTTGGTTTCACCTCCATTTAAATTACTGCTTTCTTGCGCTTTGGCTCTTATAACTGCAGGATGGTTTCTGTACAAACTGGAGAGAACCATTGACTCGTCGATATTAATCCCTTCTAACAGCACAATATGTTTTCATCACCACTTTTTAGCCCATTTGGGGAAGAGAAGTGGTGTAGTGCTTGTCAAACATGAGTCCAACAGCGTGTAGCATTATGTTCGAAACCTCTTCGCTTTGTCTCTCGGAAAGACGATTAGACTTCAACGTCCCGCCGACAGCGAGGTCATTAGAGACGGAGCTCAAGCACAGAATACGCAAGAGTGGGGAAGAATATCGGCCATGACCTTTCCAAAAGAACCATCTGAACATTTGCATGAAGTTGTTTAGAGAAATGACACAAAACCCAAATCTGCATGGCTGGGTGGCGATCTAGACCGTGATCTTACGGAATGCGAGTCCAGCGTACTAAGTGTTGTGTACGATTTCGTACACAATGATAAGGAGAGCTGGGTGGCAGAACGGAGTGATAGCAGTCGTCATAGGAAAGCTGGACAGGAACAGAAATGATCAGTGAACAAGTTATCACAGTCAACAGAAGATTTACTTAACTAGTACTTCTCCAAGTGTAAGAAGATTCGTTACAAATAACACTGTACTGAGCACGATGGACGGTGTCAGAGCCGTGAGTAGGTGGCGTCTGCATAGCCTCACATAGAAGATGCTCCGAGTGACTGCGAGTGGTCCGTCTGGCTGCAGCCGGCCCTTCTGTATCGCGTCCTCGTAGTCCAGAACCTCTGGAAGTGTGGCTCAGTGGGCGTGCACCATTGAGTCCGCCGTATCCTGCATGACCGCTATCCACGTCTGATGGAAACTTGCAAATCGTGATGCCAATTTGGACGCCTTTGAGGTGGTACTGATACACGATACCACATTAACCACTGCGCTACCTGTCTCGGAATGTGTCTAGATGTGGCACTTATAGTGACTCCCTATAGTGATTCCTAAAGCAGCTGGGTTGGTTCAACCGGAGAGAGGGACACAGTGCCTACTATAGTGTCTCAGTGTGAGCCGTGTGTCGACTCGTGCTACACCTTGTCTTTAAATTGCAATGGTTTTCCTTTTCTTCCCCTGACATGTTAGTTTGATATGTTGTCTGTCATTAAGTGGCTGCTTGGCTGTCTTTTCCCTCTGCTATCGATATCGACGTTTTGCTTCCGGGAAACTGCTATGGAGGAAGTGAAGTCTTTGACCGGTGGTAACTTCGTGTGGCGGCGCGGAAGTAGGGGCGTTGTGCGCTTGCAGAGAGTCTGGTGGACACGGGAGGGCAGTGTGACTCGCCAGCGCGGACCAGGCGTGGTCGGTTGTGCCGAGTCGCCACGTGATGTATGTCGGTTGTGTTTAACGTCCGGGTCGAGTTGACAGAAGAGCTCCCCGCGCGTTGGTTTTATACACAATCGCCCCACGAGTAGTTGCTGTTCATTTCACCTTGGTGGGACGTTAACAAGCTTCTTTAAGTCCTCCGTTTCAACACTGGAGTTTAAAATGGAGACACATAACATGAAGGAATGGTCACTACCCTTCAACGTTGCAGAGAAGACGTGAACTCCGGTGACGGAGCGTGTTGTCGCGTGACCGTGGCGTGTTGGGTACACTGGCGACGCGTGCGCGGTCGGATGTGTGGATCCTTGCCATCGGAGGTCGTGTACTGCCTGTTCGAGCATAACTGCAAGTTAAGTTAGGGGAAGATTTAATCATTAAGTAATAAGTTTGCGTAACCAGTGTCTCTTCTGCCTTGTGGCCTCCGGCGATCGCGTGTCCTGCCCCCGGCACCGGTGTAATTGGAGACAGTGATCTTTCCTCCTCCTCTCGTTACTGCCCGATGGGAGGTGTAGTTTTGGCAGTTTAATTGTTTCGGTATTCTGTCGTGTGTTATGAGTAAATTCATGCTTCTTGTTGGTTGATCATGTGGTCGCTCATTCAGGACTGTGTGGTGTAATCTTTCCTTGCACGAAGTTAGCTCTAATTCTGTCAGCAAGTTAAGCCATCTTATTACAAGTTTTCACTGGCTAAAGGTCGGTGCAGTGACCAGCCCGAGAGTCGCAATTGTGATTGCGGGCGTATTTAAACTGGTCAGTGTTCTGCCTAGCCTGAGCATCCCTGAGTGGGTGATTTGTGGCCGCCTTACACGGGTCCGTCATATCTGTTATGTTCTAATGATATTCCAGGACACTTTTGTTTAAAATTTTTTTTAAAATTCCTCCATGCCTTTATTGCCATTAATCGTGTGCTTGCTGAGACCTTTGATTTTTTTAATGGCGGTGTTCGTAGCTTCACTACCTCACCGTACTTTATTAACAAAGTTCTGTATTTATTTCAGTAGCCTGTTTACTAATGTTCTTTAAATTTTTTAAACTGTTGTATTGCTATAAATTACTTGATTACCATTAGCGACGTGTTTTGAAAGGCTATTATTGCCGTACTGTTAGCTTCTGTGTTTTTGTTTTTAATTTAACCTGTTGTATTGCTATAAATGACCTGATTGCCGTTAGCGGCGTGTTTTGAAAGGTTGTTTATTGCCGTACTGTTACTTCTGTTTTTTTTTTTTAAAAAAAGAATTTTTTTAAGAAATTGTTGTATTGTTATAAATTACTTGATTGCCGTTAGCGGCGTGTTTAAAAAGCCGTTTATTGCCGTAGCGCTCGTTTCTGTAAGATATGAATAAAACATTTGTGTGTGAAAATCTCAACTCGACAGTAAATTACTAGAAATTTTGCCCCGTTTCCCAACTTGTGGTGTGGCTTGTAGTAACCGTAACCACTGTCTGTCAGAGAGTATATCATGGAATCATATCGAAATGGGTCACAGATATTGAAATATAACAAAATTACTGTTCATTCCTGATGCAGCTGGTTGAAACTACTGTTCACCATCACCTCTCCTATGTTGCGATGATGTTCGCAGATTAAGGCGTGATGTCAAGTATCTGTTTCTTTTATTTATAAGAACTAGAGTCACAATTTTCGTCTCTACTTTTTGATATAACTTCTCCAATTCAGCTGATGTACAAAACAGTTAGTGTAACATCTTTACAACTTAGATGGGTATTCTATAAAACAAAAGAAAGCAGAAACCAACGAATGAAGACGTGAAAATGGATGATTAAAGTAACTTGGGCGATACAAGTGGGCCGTGCGGGATTAGCCGAGCGCTCGAGGACGCTGCAGTCATGGACCGTGCGGCTGGTCCCGGCGGAGATTCGAGTCCTCCCTCGGGCATGGGTGTGTGTGTTTATCCTTAGGATAATTTAGGTTATGTAATGTGTAAGCTTAGGGACTGATGACCTTCGCAGTTAAGTCACATAAGATTTCACACACATGTGAACATTTTTGATACAAGTGGTTTTGTGAGTTACATGTGGATCTCACTAAGAGTATCTCACTATGAATCGAATGTTGCAGAGAGACGGCCCCCTTTACTGGAACCTGTGCTTCGTGGACTACATGGGGCTGCCGGTGGGAATATTGGCGCTGGCCATGGTTGGCATGGTGAGTGACCGAGTGTTGTGTAGAAGACAATGCAGTTAGTGGTTTAAGCAAACATGGCGAAACATTAGTCACACCTTTCCCACCCTCCTAGACCATGACACTAATAGAATGTAGCAGAGCCTCTGACCTTGATAGTGCCTTCAGTCCGACTACGGGCAGTCTAGGGATTTCTCCAGGCACGCAGTTTCCAGATCAAGCCACCCATTTCAAATCGAATGACGCACAGTGTAACATTATGTGATTGCCTTATCATTTTAAATCATTCACTAATCGAGCAGTCGCTCGGCAACAGCTACAGTTAGCAAATAATGTTGCGAGAATGTAAAAGGTGAACGACCTGTGACGTAACTTGTTTATTGTCGAAGCGCCGTCAGAGATGCTGTGAGTTATTGACTTTGAAAACCGCGGCGCGAAAAATGGACAGAAGAAGAACACTTTTTTACACATTTTTTTTTATGTACGAGATATTCTCGATGAACAGTTACTCATTCTTCTCTTGTCTCCTGTAACGTGTGTCGGACGCGCATGTCTTGCCGCCGTATTATTATTGTTAAAAATAATATTGTTTTAGTGTAAAGTAAATGTGTAATACTAAAAGTGCCTAGCAGTAGATTTATTGTGCGACGTGTATGTGAAAACGTCGAAGGAATTGTTTTCATTACGAGAAGTGCCAGTCAAAACGGCATCCATGTTAAATCCTTCATTGCAGTGTAAGTTCGTCTATTAATTGCCATAAATTCAGAGTTAAATGGAACTGGTGTATGGACTATTCATTTACTATAGAATCTATGTCTCACTTCTTCATGAAGTTATTTAATTTTCTTTATGTTTCTTCCAAATAGAGAGTTCACAGTCACGAATTCTTTCGTCGAGTTCGGACGGAAGTTGCATGCGGCGAAATATTTTCTCCGCGCCATATTCTACTGGTAAATGCATGATAAACTACGGTCCCTTAGGAAATTCATGTTGAGCTATCCAAAAATAATTATATTTTGAATAGGCATTTGCTCTCTTCCGCAATGCAACTTCCGACTGATCAGACGATCCAACAAGAAACAGCCGCACACGGTCGGCGTTCGCAAATATGTTTCCACCGCTGATTATAGCTATATGTTACAGCACAAAAGTAAACATATTGTTATAATTAGCGGCTACGAACGGGGACATTTATAACTGTATGTTTATGTATACACATTACGTAAACATATCGTCATAACAGCCACCAAACTGCGCAGATGTTGAGTGCTGAAGTTCACCCGCTGTTCCACAGAATCGAACAAATTTTCGGTGGGATGAAGTCAGAGTGAGTTGGTGCGTCATTCCAGGTGCGACAGAGAGCCTGAGGTTTCGTCGAAACCAGGAATGAGTGCTACCACGCCTCTGAACAGGGCTGTTCTCATCCTGGGAGACAGGACTGGGCAAACCACAAACGTCATAAAGATATAGAAGGTAGGGAAGTACTTGGCCAACGACAATACTAACATAAACTTCACACTTTACGTCCGCAGTAAACCGAAAGAGAGGACCCACGCTGCGATACGAAAAACACTTCCAAAACATCGCAGGAACACCTGAACCCCACCGTCCGCACGCTGCGGGTCAAACGCGTCATTGATCGGTCGGTGCACTCAGAACTTCGCAGCATTTGAAATGAAGCAAAATTCCGATTCACTGAACACGCCCGCATTCAGCTGTTGTACAGTTTGTGTTGTTTGGCTGACTGAAGCTTGCAGCCTTATATGCCGCTGTGAGAAACGACTTCTTGCGGGTACGTTACTCGAAACGCCCATTGCAAGCAGATTCCTTCGCAAAATTGGCTCGGAGGCTGGTTGGGGTGGAGCTGCATTCATTGCCAGCAACAGGTCCTGTCGGGATTGAAACGAGCTGTCACTGACGGCTTAACTCTGTTACGTGAACAAGAGTGGTGCACCAGACCTTTTAGACACATCGTACAGCTTCACTCACGGTATAGTGATGGGCATGTACAGAGACGACGGCTCTTACTACGATTCTGTCACGTATACATGTCGATCCATATTACTGGATACACCACACAAAAGCGATCAGCCCATGCATAATAGTTTCATGGGATGTCGTACGTCAGAGTCTGAGGGTGAAGAATCATCTGGTGTCATTTATATAGAAACCGGCCAGATGTCAGAGCGCTGACTAATGTTTTGTCCGGTGAGCTGACTTTCTACCTTCCATGAGTACTTCTTACCTCTGCGATTTCTCGGACTCCATTTTGAATTTATTTCTTCTGCTGCGCATCTTTCCTGATCTCCTTGTCCATCATTTTCATATTCTCAGTTTCCTGTATACCACTCACGTGTCATGCAGAAATTTCAAAATGCGCCTTCATCTCTATGTTCCTTTTTTATCTAGTGCTTCTCTTACGTCTAATTACACACATCAAAAAAAGTTTTGCCTCACTCCGGTTCCAACAACTCCTGAAAACAGACGTTGACTGTGGATATTGCATCATAGACACAGTCCCTTGACTGTTCAGAGATGTCACTAAACCAGCCCAAAGATGTAAACAATCATGCATGAGCAGCGCCAATTAGACAGAGGGGCTCCGACAGCCGATCAGTTTCCGTCATTCCACCAGGACGGAGGTACACAGCTCGTGATGTCTGTAGTTCAACCATACCTAGACGGTCAATACCGTGGTTCGATCGCGTCCGCATTGTTCCTTTGCGCCAGGAAGGGCTTTCAAGAAGGGAAGTGTCCAGGTGTCTCGGAGTGAATCAAAGCGATGCTATTCGGACATGGAGGAAATACAGAGACACGGGAACTGTCGATGACATGCCTCGCTCAGACCGCCCAAGGGCCGCTACTGCAGTGGATGACCGCTACCTACGGATTATAGCTCGGAGGTACCCTGACAGCAACGCCACCATGTTGAACAATGCTTTTCGTGCAGCCACAGGACGTCGTGTTATGACTCAAAATGTGTGCAGTAGGCATCATGCGGAGCTTCACTTCCGACGTTCATGGCGAGGTCCATCTTTGCAACCACGACACCACGCAGCGCGGTACAGATGGCCCAACAACATGCCGAATGGGCCGCTCAGGATTGGCATCACGTTCTCTTCACCAATGAGTATCATATATGCCTTCAACCAGACAATCGTCGGAGACGTGTTTGGAGGTGATCCGTTCAGGCTGAAATCTTCAGATACGCTGTCCAGCGAGTGCAGCAATGACGAGGTTCCCTATTGTTTTGGGGTGGCATTATGTGGTCATGGAAGGCGCCGTAACGGCTGTACGATACGCGAATGCCATCCTCCGACCGATAGTGCAAGCATATCGGCAGCATATTGGCGAGGCATTCGTCTTCATGGACGGCATACAACCCACCATCGTGCACATCTCGTGAATGACTTCCTTCAGGATAGCGACATCGCTCGACTAATGTGGCCAGCATGTTCTCCAGACGTGAACCCTATCGAACAAGCCCGGGACAGACTGAAAAGGGCTGTTCATGGAAGACGTGACCCACCAACCACTCTGAGGGACTTATGCCGACTCGCCGTTGAGGAGTGGGACAATCTGGACCAGCAGTGTCTTGATGAACTTGTGGATAGTATGCCACGACGAGTACAGGCTTGCATCAATGGAAGGGGACATGCTACTGGGTATTAGAGGTACTGGTGTGTACCGCAATCTGGGCCACCACCCCTCAAGGTATTGCTGTATACTGGTAGAACTTGCAGTGTATGGTTTTCATGAGCAATGAAAAGGGCGGAAATGGTGTTTATGTTGATCTCTATTCCAATTTTCTGTACAGGTTCCAGAACTCTCGGAACCGAGGCGATGCAAAACTTTTTTTGATGTGTGTATGTATTTTTGTAGTATCATTTATTTTCTCTGGTTTGACTTTCACAATTTTTTGTCTCTGTTTTATTCTCTATTTTTCTGTTATTTTGTTTCTCTTTTATGCTTTATACGTAACGCAGTGAACGTGACTTATGAAGTATTCGTCTAGTGTCGACACGCATTATTATGAATGTATTTTGCATATGATTTGGGTGCATCTCATAGAACTGGAAAGAAGATGTCGGTCACTGGAGTGGTTCCACGCCCAATCGTTAAGAAACAAGGCATTCAATACAGCTCCGTCTGCGTCTGCTGGCAGGGACACCGTGTCAGCCTTTGGGATACTGATGGTGTCGCAGTCGTGGATGTGGTGCCAAAGGGATCAGCCATTCATTCCGAGGCATGTGTCAAGACGGAACAAACTCGAGAACCGTTTCCGAGGTATTCGTCTGACAAGAATCTAAAAGAAATCTTGCTGCAACACGATGACGCTCTCTCCCGAGTAAACATGGCGGGCTGGGTTGAACGTCACTGTCTCATCTACCCAGTACTCCAGAAATGGCGTCCTCTGGTTTGCAACGATTTGTGCCACTTAAGGGTTCTCTAACTGGACACACTTGAACACGAAGAGAGGTTGATTGGTGCTGTGAGAGCATGGCCAGAAGCAGATGACAAGAGCTTTCGTCGGCAGGGAACACGAGCTTTTACACAACACTGGCATAAGGCCATAGAACGTGACGGAGGCTGTAGAGAAAAATGGTGAATCTAAAAGAACAAAAGAAATGATGATATTGTCAGAGCTCTGGGACATTATTTGTTAAATGACTTCGTATAAAAGTGCAGACGAAAGAGATCTCAATGCATACACCACAGCGGTCAAACATGCTTATCCTGGATGTGTGTCAGCAAGACTCAGGAAGTCTGTCTAGAGGGACGCGCAGTTGACTTAGCACAGAGCACATCTGCGTGGGAGACAAAGTAATTTTGTCCTTCGTTTCCTTGACTACTTATTCTAGGTGCGGACTGACAATACGACGATTACGTATCAATTTTGTCTCAATCTCTTGTCAAGTACAGTCACATTTTCATGCCCTTTAACTAAGTGTGCTCAAGTTCTATTCAAGTTGTCGACAATCTTCCGGTACCTGACGACTTTCCAATCTTCGCATAATCTACCGCTCATACGTTGCGGGATTATGACTTCTGGAAGAAAGGACACTACGGAGAAACAACCCCACGGTCTTGGGGGTTGTATCCAGAATGAATTTCAATCTGCAGCGAATTGTCAGCTGTTTTGAAACTGACTAGCGGGTTAAAACTGCGTGTCGGACCGAGAGGGAGAGAGAGAGAGAGAGAGAGAGAGAGAGAGAGAGAGAGAGAGAGAGAGAGAGAGACTTCGCTGAAGAGCGGAAATTCATTTAGATATGGTGATGTATGTGTCGATAACTTAACGCCACGTGCTGTAGGCGTTATAGGTAGCACGCCAGTCATTGCGTCGGAGTCCACCATCCACAAACCTAAAAAGTCTCAGGCATCAGTCGATGACTGAAAGTTCGCGGGCTGAATGAAAAAAATCGATGTTTTGAGGCGAGTACCAGTTAAACTTGCTCTAAAATGTTAGTTGCATACGTGTTGGATGATATTGTGGTGACACAGCTTGGACAGAGGGCAGAGGGCCACAACAGACTAACGTCAAGTAAGGTACCAGAATGAAACTCTCTCTCTGCAGCGGAATGTGCGCTGATCTGAAGCTTCGTGGCAGATTAAAACCGTGTGCTGGACCCTGACCGAACTCGGAACCTTTGCCTTTCGCATGCAAATGCTCTGCAGACAGAGCTACCCAACCTCGACTCGCCACCCGACCTCACAGCTTGAATTTCGCCAGTACCTCGTCTCATATCTTCGAAACGTCACAGAAGCTCTCCTGCGAACCTTGAAACACTAGCACTTCTAGAAGAAAGGATATTGCGGAGATATGGCTTAGCCACAGCCTGGGGAATGTTTCCACAGTGAAATTTTCACTCTACAGCGGAGCGCGCGCTGATATAATATTTTCTGGCAGATTAATACTGTGTGCCGGACCGAGACTCGAATTGAGGACCTTTGCTTTCGCGGGCAACTTCTCTACCGACTTACTTCTTGTGCTGTATTTGACGGTGTGGTAAGGCATACTCCGTAGTACTTCTCTTCACTGAAAGCTGACTGAGCTACCCAACCACGACTCACGACCCGGAAAGGCAAACGCAATTACCTTTACGCTCTTTGTTCAAAAATTATGATGAAGCTATCGACATGCAGAGTCGATGTAGAAGTTCGATACACCTCGATAAAAGTTTAGTGTTACCAGTCACTGTTTGTTTATTTCCACGGCGTATTTCAATGGTTTAAACCTCCATCATCATATGGAATATGTATGTATTAATATGACATGTGTATGTTACCCCAAACTGGTAATGAAACACACTCATATCACAGTAACACACACAAATTCGACCTTATGATGAAAGTTTGAAGCCGGCCGTTGTGGCCGTGCGGTTCTGGGCGCTACAGTCTGGAACCGAGCGACCGCTACGGTCGCAGGTTCGAATCCTGCCTCGGGCATGGATGTGTGTGATGTCCTTAGGTAGGTTAGGTTTAATTAGTTCTAAGTTCTAGGGGACTGATGACCTAAGAAGTTAAGTCGCATAGTGCTCAGAGCCATTTGAAAGTTTGAACCACTGAAACTCGTTGAGGAAATAAACAAACTGTGGTGTCACCGCCAGACACCACACTTGCTAGGTGGTAGCTTAAATCGGCCGCGGTCCATTTAGTACATGTCGGACCCGCGTGTCGCCACTGTGTGATCGCAGACCTAGCGCCACCACAAGGCAGGTCTCGAGAGACGATATAGCACTCGCCCCAGTTGTACGAGGAGATTGCTAGCGACCATACGGACGAAGCCTTCCTCTCATTTGCCGAGAGCCAGTTAGAATAGCCTTCTGCTAAGTCCATGGCTACGATCTAGCAAGGCGCCATTAGCCTTACCTACTTTGAGAGTTATAGTATAAATGTCTCAAGAAGAATGCTGTAGTCATCAAATAATAAAGTTAAGTATAAAGCAGCTACGTACTTTTCTTGCTACCATTCAATAGTTATCCTGTTCCAGAATTGACGCCCGTCGGCGTGAGTGTGTACGCGTGCCTTTCTATCGGCTACCCGTCACTGTGGACTGGCTGCCTTGTCAGTCCACTTCACAAACAGTGACAGATAACTCTAAACGTGTTATTTCGTTCGGCGAAGTTTTAATTAGTTGTAACATTGATACAACTGCATTGAGAGCTTACCAGAAACGTTAGTCTGGAAAAATCCAAAATTTATAATCTGCGGTCAATATGGAATCGTTTGTAAATGAACAGAGTTCTCATTTCTTTATGTTTTAATAATTTTACATCGAGCCCCTCTAATCCTACTTCAGCCCTGTTCAATAAACATATATTGTTTTATAAACATGCAAGTAGAACCCACTATGTGAGAGTGTCCCCTGACCATTTGACTGATAAGACACTTAGTGATTGTTACTCACGGCTTGTCTGGCGCCCCATAAATGATGTCACAAATCGCAGTTGTAAAAAAAAAGTGTAATCTGACGGGGAGTGGATGTGGGGAGTTAAGCAGAGTTTCCAGTATCGGGCCACCCACCAGCAGAGAGGCGGAGCAACAATTCCACATGATTCTCTTCTCTGGTGGCACCACTGATTATGCGACGCTGAAGTGCAACTATGTCCCTTTCTTTTGTACTGAACGGTAGTTGAAAAACATTACGGAAAATATTTGTTTTCCAGCCATTTTAAATCACCTCAAACATATTATGAAGCCGTGGAGCTGCAACTGTGGCCCAACCAACGGCCAAAAGGTAAGTTATAAGCAGCGAAATTGAGAGTCTACCAGGGCTTGCCATTCACGACGGGGTACCTAAAAAACAACCAGAATGACTTTTCCACTGGCGGAGCTTGTATAGTACGCATTTCTGTTGCTAAGCGTGTATAACGCAACTCATTGCCACTTCCCTGCTGCCTGCATTGTCGACCTGGCTTGTTCTGTTCACCTGCAGCGATTGTGTTTGCTAGCGCTGTTTTGTTCTTGTTTCGTTTTTTATGATGGCAAGTTTAAGAGCCTAACCTAAAGCTGTGAATTTTGTTTTCTACTCGGTAAAACTGCTGAAACTGTTTTGATGTTAAAAAAAGACTTACCAAGATGGCGTGTGGGAAGAACTGAAGTGCTCCAGTGGTTTTCTCGATTTAAAACTGGCGACATGTCGAGTGATGACAATTTCGATCTGGACGTCCATCAGCAGCCCGAATCGACTAAAATATTGAAAAAATTAGAGAACTTGTGCTCACAGACCATCGACAGACAACTGATCAACGGTGAGAGATTATTGGATTATCTTGGAGCTGGATTCTGCGGATTTTAATGGAAGATTTGGAGATTAAAAAGGTTTGTTGCTAAGTTTGTTCCTCAAGTTCTGAATGACAATCAAAAGGAAGGCCGAGTTGAATCATGTCGTGTTTTGAAACAACGGCATGAAACTGATCCAGATTCTCTATCAAAGGTCATTACTAGTGATGATTCATGGTGCTGTGGTTACGACCCAGAAACATACAAAAATGTCGTCTAGTCAAACCAGACACCAAAACAATGCTGCTTTGGTTTTTTGATGCTAAGGGATGATTCATTCAGAGTTTGTTCTCTAGGTCAGACCGTCAATCATACCTCTTATTTGGAAGCATTAAGAAGATTTCACAACAGCGTTCGTCAAAAAAGACCCGATTTGTGGCAGGCAGGAGACTGCTTCTTCCAACACAACGCGCCTGCACACACAACCATCTCTGTTAGGCAGTTTTTCGCTAAAAATGGTACGTTCCCGCTGCCCCACACATCTTATTTGCGTGACCTGACTCCGAGCGTTTTTTTGTTATTTCCACGCATGAAAAGGGGCATCAAAGGACATCTATTTGACAACACTGAAGAAGTAAAGAGAAAAATGAGAGAGGAGCTGTCAAGCATTTCTACAAAAAATGTTTCGAACAGCGGTAGCACCGGCGGCACAAATGCATAAGTTGTAATGGAGATTATTATGAAGTGGATAACGTTTTTTTGTAAACAGTTCGTTTTATTAGGTACCCCCTGTTATAATGAAACATTGCAGTCTGGGCAGGAGTCAAGCCCATAGCCCATAATTCAGCTGTCGGTGTGCAGAGCAACGTAACATGTGGTTATACACTACTGACCATTGAAATTGCTACACCACGAAGATGACGTGCTACACACGCGAAATTTAACCGACAGGAAGAAGATGCTGTGATATGCAGATGATTAGCTTTTCAGAGCATTCACACAAGGTTGGCTCCGGTGGCGACACCTACAACGGGCTGACATGAGGAAAGTTTCCAACCGATTTCCCATACACAAACAGCAGTTGACTGGCGTTGCGTGGTGAAACGTTGTTGTGATGCCTGGTGTAAGGACAAGAAATGCGTACCATCACGTTTCCGACTTTGATAGATGTCGGATTGTAGCCTATCGCGATTGCGGTTTATCGTATCGCGACATGGCTCCTCGCATTGGTCGAGATCCAATGGCTGTTAGCAGAATATGGAATCGGTGGGTTCAGGAGGGTAATACGGAACGCCGTGCTGGATCCCAAAGGCCTCGTATCACTAGCAGTCGAGATGACAGGCATCTTATCCGCATGGCTGTAACGGATCGTGCAGCCACGTCTCGATCCCTGAGCCAACAGATGGGGACGTTTGCAAGACAACACCCATCTGCACGAACAGTTCGACGACGCTTCCAGCAGCATGGATTATCAGCTCGGAGACCATGGCTGCGGTTACCCTTGACGCTGCATCACAGACCGGAGCGCCTGCGATGATGTAGACAACGACGAACCTGGGTGCACGAATGGCAAAACGTCATTTTTTCGGATGAATCCAGGTTCTGTTTGCAGTATCATGATGGTCGCATCCGTGTTTGGCGACATCGCGGTGAACGCACATTGGAAGCGTGCATTCGTCATCGCCATACTGGCGTATCACCCGGTGTGATGGTATGGGGTGCCATTGGTTACACGTCTCGGCCACCTCTTGTTCGCATTGACGGCACTTTGAACAGTGGAGGTTACATTTCCGATGTGTTACGACCCGTAGCTCTACCCTTCATTCGATTCCTGCGAAACCCCACACATCAGCAGGATAATGCACGACCGAATGTTACAGGTCTTCTACGAGCCTTTCTGGATACAGAAAATGTTGGACTGCTGCCCTGGCCAGCACATTCTCGAGATCTCTCACCAACTGAAAACGTCTGGTCAATGGTGGCCAAGCAACTGGCTCGTCACAATACGCCAGTCACTACTCTTGATGAACTGTGGTATCGTGTTGAAGCTGCATGGGCAGCTGTGCCTGTACACGCCATCCAAGCTCTGTTTGACTCAATGCCCAGGTGTATCCAGGCCGTTATTACGGCCAGAGGTGGTTGTTCTGGGTATTGATTTCTCAGGATCTATGCACTCAAATTGCGTGAAAATGTAATCACATGTCAGTTCTAGTATAGTATATTTGTCCAATGAATACCCGTTTATCATCTGCATTTCTTCTTGGTGTAGCAATTTTAATGTCCAGTAGAGTAATTAAACTGACGGCGGGCGAGTGCCACAGTACAGGCTGTATACATCGCAGGACTCTGAAACGTCGTAGGTGTGTTCCTTAATCGGCGCGCTCGGGGAGTATACTGGAATAAAAGGTATCTCTTCCTGCTACAAGATGAAAACAATGTCGCTATAAGCAGTCAGAGCGTGATGCTTGTGCCAGAAAAGGCGAGGAACAATCAGACACATGATACAGGTGGTTCTTTCATGTTTATTGGGATCTGGTCACAATATGCAGCATCAGTAACACGGTGTGGTCGGCAGTTGCACGCAGCACATCCACTGTAATCAGGGCCATACGTCGTGAATGAGAACGGGAGGATCCGCGATAGACATTATTTTGGTCGGGGGATCTGGAAGGCCACACATCTTGAAGTTGCCGAGAGGCGATGCGGTCGTAGCCGAAGGTTTCTTGAAGGAACGCCTTGAGCTGGCAAGCGACCTGTGCTGTCGCCCGGTCTTGCATGAAAATAGTGGTGTGGACACGGTTACGCCCTTGCAAAGATGGAATCAAGTGTTGCAGTAGGAGGTCCTTGTTACAGTACACCTAATAGACCCCTGGGATGTTATCTCCCCGAAGAGAAACAGGCCGAGAATGAAGGAGCTTGTGATGTCACGTAAGCTGAGCGCAGTGGATGTGGATGTGGATGTGTTACCGTGCAGAGTAAAATTTGTTTCTACCATTCACAGAATATTCCGCTGCTCCATACCATCCTTTTCCATTCGTGCCAAAAAACGAAGCCTGACTAGGGTATTCGTTTGCTGCACATTCTGTAGCCTGAGAGTTATCAGTGTAAAATTCGTAGCAAAGTCTTTTTAAATGTTGACCGCGGGAGAGACATTTCCCGCGACACAACTCGAGCACTGGCTGCGGAACATGAGGCATGTGCTGCATGGTCGGCTGTAGCCACAGCAACTTCTTCAACAACTGTCAAGGGAATGGGCCGCCCCCCACTCCCCGCTGCACCACGTACTTCACCTGCTTCTTCAAATTTCTTGATGATATTCTTTAGCCCATTTATTGATATGCAGCCTCTTAACAACTGTTTCTGTCAGCGACATTCCTGCAATGCAGCGCTGCTATTGTTGCCATTCCAATAAAACAACTTTACGACCAGTGCGCGATCTTACTACGCAATAGCCATTGCGTTTCGTACAGAAAACTTCAACTTTCTTATCCCTTTATACAAACAGTCACTTCAGAAAAGAAATCAATACGTGTCCTCAAGTGACAAGCAGAATACCCACGTCGAAACAGGAGACATTTCTCTTTCTGACTGCTTCCAGCACCATATTTTCTCCTGGCGGCAGACAGTAGAACTACTATACCGATTAACGAACACACCTGGGATGTTTCAGCATCTTACAATGTGTACACCCTGCACTGCAGCACTTTGAACAATGTCAGTTTAAGTGTAACCACCCGGTACACTATGTGATCAGAAGTATCTGGACACCTGACTACAAATGGCTTACAGGTTCGTGGCGCCCTCCATCGGTAATGCTGGAATTCAGTATGGTGTTCACCAACCCTTAGCCTTGATGACAGCTTCCACTCCCGCAGGCATAGTTGAGCCAGGTGCTGGAAAGTGTCTTGGGAAACGGCAGCCCATTCTTCATGGAGTGCTGCACTGAGGAGAGTTATCGTTGTCGGTCGGGGAGGCCGGGCACGAAGTCGGCGTTCCAAAACATCCCAAAGGTGTTCTGTAGGATTTACGATTCAGGTGTGGACTCTGTGCAGGCCAGTCCATTACAGGCATGTTATTGTCGTGTAATCACTCCGCCACGGGCCGTGCACTATGAAGAGGTGTTCGATCGTGTTCAAAGATGCAATCGCCATTCCCGAAGTGCTCTTCAACAGTGGGAAGCAAGAAAGCGCTTAAAACGTCGATGTATGAGCGTGTGCTGTGATTGTGCCACGTAAAACAACAAGGGGTGCAAGCCCCCTCCACGATCACACCATAACAACACCTCCTCAAAATTTTACTGTTGTCACTACACACGCTGGCAGATGACGTTCACCGGGCATTCGCCATACCCACACCCTAACATCGGATCGCCACACTGTGTACCGTGATTCGTCACTCCACACAACATTTTTCCACTGTCCAATCGTCCAATGTTTACGCTCCGTACACCAAGTGAAGCGTCGCTTGGCATTTACCGGCGTGATGTGTGGCTTATGTGCAGCCGCTCGACCGTGAAATCCAAGTTTTCTCACCTCCACCTAACTGTCATACTACTTGAGGTGGAATTCCTGTTCGATGGGATAGATGTCTACCTATTACACATTACGACCCTCTTCAAATGTCGGCGTCTCTGTCAGTCAAGAGACGAGGTCGGCCTGTACGCTTTTTGCTGTACGTGTCCCTTCACGTTTGCACTGCACTATCACATCGGAAACAGTGGACCTAAGGATGTTTAGGAATGTGGAAATCTCGCATACAGACTTATGGCACAGGTGACACCCAATCACCTGACCAAGTTCGAAGTCCGTGAGTTCCGCCGAGCGCCCCATTCTCCTCTCTCACGATGTATAATGACTACTGATGTCGCTGACATGGAGTACCTGGCAGCAGGTGCTGCACAAAGCACGTGATATGAAGAACGTAGGTTTTTGGGAGTGTCCGGATACTTTTGATCACATAGTGTACCAGGCTTCTACGAAGAAGAGCGTTCACGTGACGTTCGGCCCGTTGGATGTGTGCGGAATTCGATTGGCCAGCGACTCGTTCTTTACGGTTGGGGATTTTCTGTCCCCGGCGACTGGGTATTTGTGTTGTCCTCTTTATTTCATCGTCATCGTCATTCGTGACAGTGGCTAGAATGGAGTGTGTAAAAAGAAATTGGAGTGTGTAAAAATTGGGACTTGTACAGGCGCTGGTGACCGCGCAGTTGAGCGCCCCACAAACCAGACGACATCATCATCGGCGACGTATGATCACCTATCTTGGGTACAAGTCATGGCCTATACAGACCTTTCATGTTACACACCAGAGCATACACCATACTGATATCTCAGTGTCACTATTCATGTTGATTTTCCTAGTCACATGCGTCTGTTTACTGCCACATACCTAGTTTCTGAGATAAAGCCCATTTCGGTGGCATGAATCGTGCTTGGTGTCGCAATTAACACCATTGTTAGTACGAAATGAGCAGCGTCGTAAAGATGCTTTATACTTTCTTATTCTAGGAAATTCATTTTCGTTGTAGGTGTTCTAGTGAGAGGTGCTATAGGAAATTAGTTTTTATCGCACGTATTGTAGACAGAAGAGGTCTAATTTTCTACATGATTGTTACAGGTAAGTGCGATCTCGGTAGTCATGGAAACCATGCGAAGGAACCCGGTGCAACCGGAACAGCAGGAAGCGGAAAGTTCCAGCACGGCTGCGGATCGCGAGCAACGGCAGAATCCAGGTGAGGAGCTTCACGTGTTACGTTGCCACGTCGCGCAAAGAGAAAAAAAGTCACGATCAGGTGAAAGAGTAATCGGTAATTTGTGTAGCATACAGGGTCCGAAAATGTGTGTCATTTTAAAATTCTGGTGTGGACTGGTTTACGTAAGCCCACACAAGTACATCGGGCAAGGCAAGCCTCTGTACAGTGGGGAGGTACTGGTAGTTCCATTCACGTGTGGGACGAGGAAAAAGTGTCTGTATGCCTCGGTAAGCCCAAACCTCACTTATCACGCTCCGCAGGTCGCTAAGCAAGATGCGCGACAGACGCAGCAGAGGTTTTGCACAGTCTCCCACGAATAGCACCTCTCTAAATTTAATTTCGTTAGAAGAAGTACACTTTTTTTCCTCCAAATATTTCTATTCCTGTTCCCTGACTATCGTCGTTCCAAATTTGCAAGGGATATACTAACAGTATTTTTCTGAATTCGTTCAATGGATTTATTTCGTGTCAGGAACATTACAGTACGTATTAGAAATTGTTTGTTACATGACAGAACAGCTCAATTATGGTAGTTTAGGCCAGAAGCGGGCGACGGCAGTTGTGTTGAGTTTCTTGAGGTTGTACTGGGCGGAGTGATGTAGGTAGAAGAAAATGTGTTGAGCTGTCTACCACAACTTAGACTACAGTGCGTAATCCCACATCAGAAACTCTGCGTCCGGCCTTGTCGTCCTGTCGAAGGTCGGTAGAGGGATTTCCAGATACTAATCGATATGGCGAGGGACTCGTTCCTTAAAGACAACATTTCAGTGCCTGCGTTATTCCGAATGACGATGCAATGTTCCTTCTGACAAGCACACGTGTGCAAAGGAACAGGCACTGCCACGACTACAGTCGTTATGAAATACATGAAAAGTATTGGCAGTTGCGAATATGGGCAACCGTCAGCTGTGTAATGCAATGACGACAGTGAGAATGTGTGCCGGACCACGACTTGAACCCGGTTTTCCCCCTTATCGCGGGCTGCCGCCTTACCATTTGGCTATCCGAGTACGACTTACAGACAGACCCAAACACCTACAGGTCGTCAACCATGTGTCGACAACCTGTACTCGCACTGGGCATATACGAGGGTCACGCCAAAAGAAATTCGCACTATTTTTGTAAAAATACAGTTTTGATTCTACAGGTATGAAAGTTTTACAGTGTGTAGATACATCCTTCCCGATTGTTTCAAAACTTGGTTCAACCTCTTCCCGTCAGTGGCGCCGTCACAGCATGTCTTCAAGTTGGCTGCTACACTTGACGTTCGTCAGAAGCAACGTGCTGTCATAGAATTCATGTGCTGTGAAAACGAGACAGTGGGAAACATCCACAAGAGACTCAAAAAGGTGTATGGAGATGCTGCTGTCGATCGCAGTACAGTTAGTCGGTGGGCAAGCGGGTTACGTGATGAAAGCGGGCACGGCAATATTGAGGATTGTCCTCGCAGCGGCAGGCCTCGTACTGCACACTCTCCAGACAATGTGCAGAGAGTTAACGAATTAGTGACCGCTGACAGACGCATCACAGTGAACGAATTGTCACGCTACGTTGGGATAGGGGAAGGAAGTGTTTGCAGAATACTGAAAGTGTTGGCGTTAAAAAAAGTTTTGTGCCAGGTAGGTTCCCAGGATGTTGACAGTGGCTCACAAAGAAACAAGAAAAACGGTATGCAGGGAACTTTTGGAACAGTACGAGAATGGTGGAGATGAATTTTTTGAAAGAACCGTGACAGGTGGTGAAACATGGCTCCATCATTTTTCACCAGAGACGAAGAGGCAATCAATGGAGTGGCATCATGCAAATTCAACCAAGAAAAAAAAATTCAAAACCACACCTTCTGCTGGAAAAGTTATGGCTACGGTGTTTTTTGATTCCGAAGGACTCTTTCTTGTGGATGTCATGCCAAGTGGAACCACCACAAATTCTGCTGCATGTGTGACGACACTGAAGGAACTTTAAGCTCGACTGAGTCGTGTTCGACCACATCGGCAAAAGCAGGATGTTTTGCTGTTGCACGACAATGCACGGCCACATGTCAGTCAAAAAACCATGGAAGCGATCACAAAACTCGGATCGACAACACTGAAACACCCGCCTTACAGTCCTGACCTGGCTCCATGTGACTGAAAGACTCTCTTAGTGGAACAAGGTTTGAAGATGATGACTCCCTTGTGCACGCTGCCAAACAGTGACTCCAACAAGTTGGTCCAGAATTTTACCGCGCGGGTATACAGGCGCTGGTTCGAAGATGGCGTAAGGAGTTGAGAAGGATGGAAATTATGTAGAAAAATGAAAAAAATCCTAAATGATGTATCTACACACTGTAAAAGTTTCAAACATGTAGAATAAAAGATGGATTTAAAAAAAAATAGTGTGCATTTCTTTTGGAGTGACCCTTGTACATAATGGATGTACGAGTACAGGTCGTAGACGCATGTTTGACGACATATGGATGTTTGGGTCTGTCTGTAAGTCGTACTCGGTTAGAAAAATGGTTAACAGACCACTCACGATCTCACGTTAAGCAGGAAAACCGATTTCGAGTCCTGGTCCGGCAAAAAGTTTTGTTTTCGTCATTCCATTATACAGTTCATGGTTGTCCATATTCGCCACTGCGAGTACATTTCATGCTTTCCTATGATGGTTACATCCAGTGATGGTCTTTTACAGTTGGCCCTCCACTTTACGCTGAGATTGTTGTGCGTAGTTCTAGATCAAAAAGTTTCCGTTCGAAGGCCGTGAATCTGTACGACAGTCAGCCAGAATCACAGTGGGCACTGAAGTTGACGTACCAGGTTGAAGATCCCCATAACAACGGCTCCTGCTCCGTAAAGAAGTCCATAACTCTCTCCGACAGGAATTGTCGACCGTCAGTGTCTTTTTCATGGGACCGAAGGCGTGATGGTCGCCTGGAGAGAGATCAGGACTACAGGGCGGGCGTTCCAGTGTCTCGCACTTGGTATAGCTTCTGCCATACGCCACTTGCGAAAAGAGAACGTGTGTTGTCAGCAGCCCTATAAACATTCTTCACTCTCCAATTGCTGCCGTCGTTTGCCCTTTGGCAGCGTGGAAAAAATAACAGCACGTTGGTCGTACTTGGACGTATTTGGTTATGACGTAGCCATAGTTCACGTTTCTGGATTTATCGCACGTTCTTTGGAAAGACGCGAATGCCACACGGACCCCTTGCCTGCATGTCGTTGCTCATATACCCACATCTGAATCGCGCTACGTTTCGTATACGCAGCAGCAAGGCGCTCATACGGAAAATTTTTGGTTCTCCCTTGTTCTTATTGTTGTGGTCTTCAGTCCTGAGACTGGTTTGATGCAGCTCTCCGTGCTACTCTATCTATCCTGTGCAAGCTTCTTCATCTCCCAGTACCTACTGGAACCTACATCCTTCTGAATCTGCTTAGTGTATTCATCTCTTGGTCTCCATCTACGATTTTTACCCTCCACGCTGCCCTCCAATGCTAAATTTGTGATCCCCTGATGCCTCTGAACATGTCCTACCAACCGGTCCCTTCCTCTTGTCAAGTTGTGCCACAAACTCCTCTTCTCCCCAATTCCATTCAATACCTCCTCATTAGTTATGTGATCTACCCATCTAATCTTCAGCATTCTTCTGTAGCACCACATTTCGAAAGCTTCTATTCTCTTCTTGTCCAAACTATTTATCGTCCATGTTTCACTTCCATACATGGCTACACTCCATACAAATACTTACAGAAACGAGTTCCTGACACTTACATCTATACTCGATGTTAACAAATTTCTCTTCTTCAGAAACGCTTTCCTTGCCATAGCCAGTCTACATTTTATATTTTCTGCACTTCCACCATCATCAGTTATTTTGCTCCCCAAATAGCAAAACTCCTGTATACTTTAAGTGTCTCCCTTATATTTCTTGAATTCAGCCTTTGGGTATGCGGTCGAACAAGTTTTATCGAGCCTCTCTACGACCCCTCCTCGCTATGGATTCATGGCACGAGTACATGGGTCAGCCAGAGAGTAGTTTTTCTTTTTTATGTATTTATTTATTAATTTTTAGTTAAGCATCTTCCGCCATAAGGTTCAAAATAGTTTTACCGATTATTGCAATTTCCCTAATTTTCAGAATTTAACTTTGCGGCCTTCAGCCATCTTAATACGTTTGTTTATCTCTTTCTGTGCACCTTGTGGGCCATCAGCCCTGTTAGCATCTTAAAACATTGTGGCCTTCTGCCTTCAGTAAGCATCATACCAGTATATTTGGAATTTTGAAGATTTAATCCGTCTGCCTTCAGCTGCTCCGCATGCTGATCTCATTATTGTATACGATTTCCCTTATTCGTAAATTTAACTGTGTGTCATGTCTTCTCAAAACTGAACTTATTCTAAAGCATTTCTTTGGAGGACTTTAGCCGCGAAGCAAATTTAATTCTTTCAAAAGTGTTCAAATGGTTCAAATGACTCTGAGCACTATGGGACTTAACATCTGAGGTCATCAGTCCCCTAGAACTTAGAACTACTTAAATCTAACTAAAATAAGGACGTCACACACATCCATGCCCGAGGCAGGATTCGAACCTGCGACCGTAGCGATCGCGCGGTTCCAGACTGAAGCGCCTAGAACCGCTCGGCGACATCGGCCGGCTCTCTTTAACACCCGTCAGTCAGCAACGAGGCCTTTCGGAATACGTGCATAGGATTTCATTTTAGAAATTGGTGCAGTAGGTACTGTTGTTTTACGCCAAGGTTGGAACGTGTAACGTAGCAAATTATGACGGATTGTGATCTTGCATTGAAAGTGCCGTGGAGCCGAGAGGACAGCAGGTGTTGGCTGTCATGCTCGCTCAGCTGACGCGGGGTACTGGGCCGGCCGAGCCTTGTGCGTACTTGCTGAACGATGCGTGCAACACGCAACACGTACTCTCTATGAATCTGAAGAAGTACTATTAAATGTTAATCGGTCTTTTTCATACATAGCGTACCGAATTCTATTTATTGCAGAACCATACTGCTAAAATTACAAATCTATTACCTCAATCCTTTCGGATATATAAATTTTTACTCAAGACATAATAGCTGTGTTTGCATTGCTGCTTCTGATAGAATTGAAACGTCGTAGACAAAAGAATATTTTTTATCTTTTACTGCCTCAATTTTAATTGCATTTGGAAATTTTCGCTTGATTTCCTTTATCGCTTTGTAATGGTACTTGAATTACGTAACCATTACGGCACCTCACCTGAACCTCTCGATACCAGTAATATTCTACTGTGTTTCTGTAAAGTAGTTGACATATTTCTGAGACAACATTCAGATTTGATTTCATTAATGTAGAGGTACTTTGATACATCGATATGTTTATATTGCAATGATGTTATTCGTATGTGTATTCTTTTTTTTGTCACTATGATCTTTGACGTACTTGTAACTCTGATTTTTGGGCGCGTAAGCGATTATTAGTTACTTAGAGAGTCGGACCTTGAGAAAGTCAAGTCTTGGACGTCATGTTGTAAAGACGCATATTGTAGTCAGCTTATAAAATGTGAACTTTGACAGTGAGGAAGATGTTTTCAAGTTTAATCTTCAAGAATGGTTTGTGAAGCGCATCTACAAAACTTTTGAATATAGCAGAATAAAACCTAGGCCTCTTTGCATCCGAGCTTCGAATCATCACCACCTAGATTATCGACGATTGAGCCGTGATTTCACAACGAGACCAGCGTGGGAAACACGGAACGATGAGTGCCTAGTTTATTCATTATTACATGAAATGACTTTATTAACTGTGCTCTAATGACTCCTGCCACATAATAACTTTATTGTTGCCCGAAAATGCAGTATTTAGCAGCGTGAGCAACACCACAATCATTATTAAATTTTTGACCTTTGTTGTGGTATGGTTGTTAGAGCTTGCATTAAGTACAGACTGAATCCTGTGTGACACCTCTCTGAATTATTACCACCCTTTCATTTCTTCTGACTCTTAGGGCTGCAGTGCGGTATCTGTACAAATTATAGATAGCCTTCCCCTCTCTGTATTTTCACGCTCATCAATTAAGTTTCAAAGAATAACAGTAGTTTCCGTTCTCAAAGACCTTACTAAATTTATGGATGGTGTAAACATTGGTTTGCCTTTCTTTAACTTATCTCCTACGATAAGACATTAAGTTAGAAATGCTTCCCGTGTGACAATATTTGTCTTGTTCAAAATTTGATTTCACCCCAGATCAGATTCCTTCCGTCTGCCCGACCTTCCGTAAATAATTCGCGTTTGTGTTCTGCAACCATGGTTTATTACTCTGACAGTCCGGTAATGCTTCCACATGTGAGACCCTGCCTTATTGGTCCTGGGATTAGTAAGCTCTTCTTGAAGTTGGAGGGTAGTTCATACATCTCATATATATTAACTGCGAGATGGAAGTTTTTTCATGGTTAGTTCTCCAAAAGATCCTAATAATACTTGGGGAATATCGTACACCTGAGGTAGCTTTTCTCGCCTATGCCTACCCATGTGATATTATCTAAGGGGTCACCAAGTTCAATGTTAGAATTCGACGCAGGGATGGACGTTAAATACCACATTCTTATAGTCTCCTACATATTGCGAAAATATGTTGAATTTATCCTGGACATTGGCTAACGGATGGGTGAAAGGATTTCCTTCCCTGTCGAGTACTGGTGGCGAAAATTTCTTCTGTAACAAGGATTACAAGCATCTCCCTACGACCCGAAAACCACCCATCGAACCTGCGTCGTAAACCTATGATATAAAGGAATAATAATGACATCTGTTGAGATACAGATTTTTCGATGGTGCGGTTCTAGTAAACCTGTAGCTAAAGTGGGCTCCAGTAATCGCTTTCAGAACTATCATCCGAAATAGTGACTATGGCCTCTGTACATCTGCAGATGCATGCACATCATACCCACTAACTTTGCTCTATTGTACAGTAGATGATACTGTTGGTAAATTCGCTATCGGTGCGGGAGTTTGACGAACATTTCTCAGACGGTAGTGCACTAACTAAACAAATTAGACACGAAACGTAGCGTCGTTCTCCATCTGCTGTGATAATTTTGTTCGGTAGAAATAGTGGATGGACAGTGGTCGAGAATTGGTATGAGGAAAATTTTGCAAGGAACTGGCCGGCCGAAGTGGCCGCGCGGTTCTGGCGCTGCAGTCTGGAACCGCGAGACCGCTACGGTCGCAGGTTCGAATCCTGCCTCGGGCATGGATGTGTGTGATGTCCTTAGGTTAGTTAGGTTTAACTAGTTCTAAGTTCTAGGGGACTAATGACCTCAGCAGTTGAGTCCCATAGTGCTCAGAGCCATTTGAACCATTTGCAAGGAACTTATTGCATGAATGAAATCTATTTCATTATGATCCTTCTAGTGAAACTCTGCCTGGCGTCTGCTTTTTAGTTGTCTGTCGACGTTCCACTTTCGGTTGTTGCATGTGGATGGAAACTGTCAGGATGAACCACATTAAAACTCGTCTGCATTTCCCAAGTGATTTAATATTTCCAGCTACTGTACCCCGTTCTTCTCGATCTGCCTCACCGGGTCCCACAAAGCTGAGGACACCACTTTGCTGCCTGAAAAACGGCTTGGCGTTGAATGGCTGCCTCAGCAACCCCTACAACGCCCTGCAGTGTCGTACAGGCGCGGCATCGGAGTTACGAACACGTCACACTGCGCCGGCAGTTCACTCACAAGGGGAGGCCGCCAATTGTGAAATTCAGATTCGATTCATACTGCGCATAATAAAAGCTCATGGCCAGAGGTGTAATGTGGCAAAGCACCAAGATGCACTTCTCAGCCGTTGTCGAGAAAATCGACAGTTAAAAGAAACCGTTGCGGTGAAATACTCTCGACAGTTAATAATTTTCTACAGCGTCGTGGCGCAGCGGTAAGCGCTCGGGTTCGTAATCCGAAGGTCGCCGGATGCTGGAAATATTAAATCACTTGGGAAATGCAGACGAGTTTTAATGTGGTTCATCCTGACATTTTCCATCCACATGCAACAACCGAAAGTGGAACGTCGACAGACAACTAAAAAGCAGACGCCCGGCAGAGTTTCACTAGAAGGATCATAATGAAACGGATTTCATTCATGCAATAAGTTCCTTGCAAAATTTTGTAATTCAAATATATATATATATATATATATATATATATATATATATATATATATATATAAAGTATTAATGAATTGCTTATGCATGTTGGTGAAGGCGGATCGCTCTCCAATTGTACCGCCTCCATTTTTCCGTTTTTTTTAACAGGGTATACCAAAGCTCTCCCGTCCGCACTGATTTTCGACAATGTTATAAGTTGCGCTAGGGACCGCATCTACCTTCTATCGAAGTTAGCAGGCAACTACGCTGTTATGCGGCGGCTCGTTTCGGCCCATTCAACATCTGTCATTCAAGTGTAACGAGCGAGTAACGGAGTTTATATTTCATACCTGCCACAGCAAATTTGTGTTCGTGAGGTCTCTATTCTAATTCGAACGTTTGACTTACGCTATACGTATTCGTTTCGGAATATCGTTTCTACGTCTTCCGTTAACTATACGTGGTTAACATTATGAAGACAATTAATAACATTTGTCAAATACAACTTTGTTTGCAGAAAACATAATGATGTCGCCAGTTTTTCCACGACAAACGACTTTCAACAACTTATTATATGCATAATTGCTGCAACTGATTGCCGGGAATTATATATATATATATATATATATATATATATATATATATATATATATATATATATATTTGAATTATGAAAAACAAATACTAAAAAAAAGGGTTACATAGCGCGAGATTCGATCCGGCGACCTTCGGATTACGAACCCGAGCGCTTACCGCTGCGCCACGACGCTGTAGAGAATTATTAATCGTAGAGAGTATTTCACCGCAACGGATTCTTTTAATTGTCGATTTTCTCGACAACGGCTGAGAAGTGCATCTTGGTGCTTTGCCACATTACACCTCTGGCCATGAGCTTTTATTATGCGCAGTATGAATCGAATCTGAATTTCACAATTGGCGGCCTCCCCTTGTCAGCGGTATCCGTCCCTGCTTGCCTCAGCGACGCTCTCCGGAAAACCGAGCGAGGTGGCGCAGTGGTTAGCACACTGGACTCGCATTTGGGAGGACGACGGTTCAATCCCGTCTCCAGCCATCCTGATTTAGGTTTTCCGTGATTTCCCTAAATCGTTTCAGGCAAATGCCGGGATGATTCCTTTGAAAGGGCACGGCCGATTTCCTTCCGCTTCCTTCCGTAAACCGAGCTTGCGCTCCGTCTCTAATGACCTCGTTGTCGACGGGACGTTAAACACTAATCTCCTCCTCCGCTCCCCGGAAAGCCGCAAGGTGGCCCTGAAGCATGCTTCCTCGCCGGCATGGCTGAGTTTGCAGCGACGAGAATCGCTCGCGATCCGGCATCCAAATCTGCGGCCCACGCCTCAGGATGCCTCTGGCATCTGTTAGAAGCCAACAAGACTGCCCGCAACAGTGAGCCATGGTGTGGCCCATCGCTGGCTGACTGTAGACCCCGTGTTGGCCTCAGAGGCTGGAACCAGCGACCTGCCGTGGACTGGAACGCTGGCGCCCATCTGCTGCTGCGTGTAGCCAGTGGTGTGACATGCTCCGTCGTCCAGGAGAGCTGTCACACTTGAATGCATTGTTAGTGAACCAGCACCTATTTATACGCAGCTGTGCACCTCTGTTTTGCTAACACGCAGCTCCAAGTCATGTACTCATAACAGCTGGGTTGGGCCAGTGGGCCCTTTCTGCCTGTAACTTGCACCATGCAAACTGCTGTGTTTACTCTTTTCAGCGGGTCTATGGCCTGTGGCCCCCATTCTACTTCACAACCGCTGGTAGCGTAACTTACTGTCAACAGACCCACGCCTGGCTGTAACTTGTGCACTCAGAAATATTGCACAGAAGCTATCATTTTCTCCCCTTAAACGGTGGTGCCATTACATTATTCCCCCCTTCAGAAAGGTCCGGTCCCCTGGTCGACGTCTAAATCTGCCTTCTTTCAGTTTGTCAAATGCTTTCTGA
Organism: Schistocerca serialis cubense; assembly: GCF_023864345.2. Classification (NCBI taxonomy): domain Eukaryota; kingdom Metazoa; phylum Arthropoda; class Insecta; order Orthoptera; family Acrididae; genus Schistocerca; species Schistocerca serialis. Next base: position 489,960,538 of record NC_064646.1, on the reverse strand, counting down.
CACTCTTAAACTTGTTTGGGTTGGCATGTACTTATGACGTATTTACTACTACTATTAGAAAATTGAGATGTGATCTAGTCCTCTTATAACACATGACATGAGACAAAACCTAAAAATTCCTTACTGGATGACCTCTACACTTAATGCTTGATCAACCCCATACCTACCCATCTTAGACCTTGGTATCCAATCCACTGGGATTTGGACTAATGTTGATTCCCTCTGGGAACTGGCTCTCTGCCTGATCAGAATGAAAGCAACACACAACAAAGTTAAGGCTGTGATGGCACTTGGCACAGAGGTGCTCTAAACGACCGTTACTTGTCGTTGCCTTTCCCTATATTGAGCGACATGCAGGACAAGCTGTTCAGCTGATATATGCCCCTCTTTCTCTGAAATGAACTGGTTTACAGATCTCAACAGAACTGACTTTAGAGTTTGATTTAACATAGTCAGATTCTGCATTGGCAAGATCTCTAATTATGCTTCTGGCCAGTACAGCTGTGGCTGCGTAACATTTAATTGTGTGACTCCTGAAGCTGACGCTGGCAATTGGAAGATTGGTCCTATTATGTTACACACAGTTCCATTGATTGAAATTCCGCTCTCCTCGAGCTCTATACGTTTCGCTTCAGCAAATACTCCCTGCTCAAAACAACTTGTTACTACTATTTATTTTTTGTAGGTGGAGAAGATCCAATGCATCCTGACCCATTACAAGCTCAATTTTGGCTCCATGATGTCCCTTGGACAGTCTTTTTCTTCCCTCCTGGCTAAAAATAACTGCACTGTGTAAGTGTCCTGATTGGTGCTTATCACCCTGGCTGGACATACCATTACCTTCCCTCTATGGCAGCTCCAAAATTCCACCCTTGTCATCTCGGCACACCGGATGTTAACTGCCGAGATCAGCAATACCTCCTCGGTTTCTTACTTCTACCAACTTGCTCAACGCTCCCCACTTCACTGGATACGGGTGGACCGTGTAACGTTACAACCTCGCGTTTCTCCCCAAAACTGGGAATTGGAGGAACCGCGGGACTGCTACGGTCGCAGGTTCGAATCCTGCATCGGGCATGGGTGTGTGTGATGTCCTCAGGTTAGTTAGGTTTAAGTAGTTCTAAGTTCTAGGGGACTTATGACCTAAGATGTTGAGTCCCATAGTGCTCAGAGCCATTTGAACATTTGGGAATTGGACCAAAATATACACTCCCCTTTTCAGTGACCTGAGTACAGGGATCACCTCCCTCTTCAAAAAGACTGCTGTCCCTAGCAGGCTCGCAGTACTTGAAAACACAACATATGAAGATACAATTAATTTACGCAAATCGAATGATACATAATATGAAAACAAAAAACTACAAATACTCTACTACTTTCTGGATCGCAAAGTATGGTACATCACGTTGTACTCTATCTTTCTGGTTTTCTCTGCACTGAACACCTCTCTTCACTCTCTCTTTCCTCCTCTTACCTTCCTGTGCGATGCCTGGAATCACATCAGGACAACCCTTAAATGGCCGCAACCGCCCAATGTGTACTATCGTTGTTCTCGTTGGCAACTGAAGCTTGACATTAATGAGGGATGTGGTTTTCGACCCATTGCCCTACTTTTACACTGCGGTAAACTTCCTTTCTGCTTCACTGCGTCTTCCTGCCTTTCCAAAGCCTACGTATTCGCCTTCTGTAACTGTTTCCAAACATCCCTAATTGTTCTTCCGAATTGACGTACAGAATCACTGGTTCTTGCTTTCTGTAGCTTCACGAAATCAAACGGTGATGGCATTTCTCGCCCGTACACTACCTCATACGGCGACAAACCGGTATTGGTATGGACTTTTGCATTGTATATGATTACAATATGCTTCAAATACTTGTCCCACCGAAGGTGATGAGAATCCACATAAAAACTCAGCCTCTTTACAATTGTTCTGTGTACCTGTTCTGTCCTTCTGTTCGCCTGTGGACGCAGCGCGCTCGTCCTCAACTTCTTTACGTTCAACAATTTGCACAGTTCCTTCATTAAATCCGACATGAAGTTGGTCCTTTGGTCAATAATTATTGTCTCCGTTACACTAAACTTCAAAATCCAGTTGTTTAGTAATGCTTCCGTGACCATTGCTGCCTGTTGGTTTAGCATAGCCACCATCTCCACATACCTCGAAAAATGGTCTATTATTGTCAGAACGAATCTGTTCCCCAACGGTGTTCGACTGAAAGGTCCTAATGGACATGTCGCTTCTGGCACTCGTTCTAGCTGTATCTGTTTCCGACTCAAATCTGCTATCTGCGCACATGGTATACAATTTTTGACACACTGGTCCACATCCACTTTCCTAACTCTCCACCAGTACCTCTCCGCCACTCTCCTATTCGTCGCTCTACACCCGCCATGACCAGATAACACGTGATCATGTGCCTCCTTCAAAACCGCATGTCTCAGCTTCGCTGGCACTACTACCCTTAGTCCTAACTTCGTTTCCCTGCACAGAAGACCGTCGTACATATGAAATTTTGGCTGTGTCCGATACAATTTACGATCGTTGTCAGTGTCCTGTAATTCTTGCCATACTGATAGGTGATGACCTATGACGTTTACTTTTGCCACGTTTCTACTCAGTGCATTCGCACTACCGTGCTTCTTCCCAGGCTTGTGCACCACTTCATAGTCGAATTCACTAAGCCTCACAGCTCACCTAGCGAGTCTAGTGGACGGATCCTTCTACTCCAACAACAACTCCAATGCAGCATGATCTGTCACTACCCGAAATCTTCTTCCATGTAAATAACATTTAAAATATGTGATTCCATAGATTACGCTAAGCATATCCCACTCTGTTGTTGAGTAATTCCTCTCTGCTGCATTCATCTGCCTAGACACATAGGCTACAGGATGTTCTTTCCCATCAATTTCCTGACTAAGAACACACCCTAATGCTTGATTCGATGCATTGCATGCTAGAATAAATTACTTTTCAAAATCTGGAAACACAGGAACCGGACTTGATGGTAACACTTCTTTCAGTTTGTCAAATGCTTTCTGACACTCTTCTGTCCACTCAAATTTCACACCCTTCCGTAACAATCACCAGCAAAACCCTTGACGAACTTTCGATAGAAATTGCAAATTCGGACCAATGATTGCACTTTATTAATTGTTTTTGGTTCCCAGAAATCCCTTACAGCCTGTACCATCCTCGGTTCTGTTCGCACACCGTCCTTACTGATGGTATGACCCAAATATTTCACTTCTTCCAATGCAAAATGATACTTCTCCCAGCTCAGCGTCAAACGATCTGCTCTTAACCTCATAAATACTTCTCTTAACCACTTTCTATGTTGCTCCATACTACTTGAAAACACTATAACGTCATCCAAATAAACAAGACACTGCTGTGGTTTCAAACGCCTCAACACACTGTCTAGCAAGCTCTGAAACGTTGTCGGAGCGTTGTTCAAACCGAATGGCGTTCTAATGTACTGGTAATGGCCTCCAGAAGTAGAGAAAGTAGTTTTTGGACGATCCTATGGAGCCACCTCTAACTGATGATAACCACTTGTCGAAAATCCAAAGTCTCCGATATGTTTGGAATGGGGTATGAGTCCGTTACTGTCTTATTATTTAGGTACCGGTAGTCACAACAGAACCTGTATTTCTCAGTTCCATCCATAGATTTTTAGGCATAACGACAATTCCCGCTCCCCAGCAACTGTTACTATGCTCTATAATACCGTCCACAAGTTGCTGATCAGTGAAATCCTCCACGATCAGCTGCAAATACCTCGAAATTCGGTATGGTTTATGGTAAACAGGTGCTTCGTTCCCTGTTGGTATCCTATGTTGAACTAATGGAGCTGCTGGTAACGGCCCACGCGGAAAAAACAAATCCTTAAATTCCCACAACAATTCTTCTTCTTTCTCCTCCTTACAAATGCTTAACTTTGTTATGCAATGCAGTTCTATCGGCAGTTAGTGGTGGTTCGCTGCCCCTACCTCTCGAACACCAGTCTTCGTCATGTGGTGCATCCAAATTCGCTACTAAAACTCCTGTTCTCAAATTCGCGTCTACAGCACTAAAATTATATACGTTCACGGGGACTACTCGGCCGTCGTTTCCCTCTTGTACGCGTACAATACTATGTTTCACAAAACAACCTAATGGATCCAAAACTTCATTATCTTCCATTATCCTTCAATAATACATACCGTACCCACAGATAGATTTGACTCTACACTTAGCCAAATCGACTTCCCGGTGTCACTAGACATACACTCATGCGAACTAAGCCTTAATGCTAATGTACGCGGTTCAGTAGGGTTGTTCACTATGTTGAACGCCCCTCGCGACAGCTCTGCATCGACAACAGTTTCCACTGGCTGAAATAACATTCCAACAAGTTCCACAGTTCGTTGTCCAAGGTCAATTTTGGCATGATGGTACTTCCTCCGTGCATGCATTAAGTCGGACTTTCCCCATGCGAAAGTTAACTTTCACTGACCCCAAAGGTGTGACCTCCTTATCCCCCACTCCACACAACCTATAACGTGGTGGGTCTAACTTCCTTCGTCCCATTAAACTCTTAGTGTCTACTGACACTTGCGCCCCTGTGTCCAACAAAATCTTAAACTTTTTAGTTCCTATGAATCCTACCACTGAACATTCCACCTGTGCATACGCATTTGTAGCATTGAAATTAAACAGGAGCTCCCTTAGTTGGGTCTGCCATTTAACGATTGTCCACCTCTTCTAACTCCACTTCTCCATCCTCCACGCTGCTGATTTCCACCCCTCCCTCTATTCCACGGTGACTGGGTACATTGTCTCTGAACGTGTTCCGTACGACCACACTTATAACATTTTATACCCGCTGTAAACACTGCTTGTCTATCACGTACCCCGGTTGCCATGTCTAATTCCTCACGTTGAATTGCCAGCTGCATGGCCGAATACAAATCTTTCGGAGCCCTTCACGCACTTTCCGCGACATATGCGCCGATAAACCCCTCGAAAATACATCAAGTGCCCTTTGCTCGACTTCCTGCAACAAAACACCATTCGCTTCATCGCTCTGACCCAGCACGAAAGTATACTCGGTAATTTCTCTTATCCTGTCCTCAAATTTCTCTAACGTCTTCCCCTACCTCTTCGTCATTGTATGCAACCTCTCCCTGAAGTACCAAGCGCTGTTGTGTTTCTTGCACCTCTGCAAAAGCCCGCCTTCAACTGCTTCAACTGTCCCTTCCTTAAGGCTTCAGAACACCTTACATATGTCTTCGCTTCACCCGTAATCTAATCTTGGGTACATGCAACAATTGTTCATCAGACCAACCATTCATCACAGCTGAAGTTTCCAAGTCCTCCACAAACGAATGCACATCCTCAGATGCCTTGCCAGAAAACGGAATAATCAAACTCGCGGCGGCTGGATCAGTCTCCTGCTGCGGTACCCTAGGCAAAAACGACTGATCGGACGCGGTTTCTCGCTCACTTCTAGACGTTGATTCACTTCTCAACTGCGTGTTGTCCGCTGTCAATTGTGCTACCTTTTCCGTACCGCTTCTGGTTCCGACACACCTTGCGTCCCTGACTCTGCCATTGTGTTGCTTTCGTTCCCAGTTAGTTCCGAAACAAAACACTTTAATGCAAGAATAACGTGTCTTTCTACATATCTGTATAATCATACTCAGTATCATCATACACCAATACAAAAGTAATCAAATGCCACGAAAAACAACATCTTACTGGCCCAAACACATTAACACTCATTCTGAAAAAAAAATTATACCTACGCAAAACATCTAAAATGCCCTGCTAGATGCCATACTCAAAACCCACAAAGAAAGAAAGAAAACGTCCAATACTCAAAAAGAAAAATTGGTCAACACTGCTAAAGGCTTACAATGTCTGCCTGTTACACTAAAGTCTATTAAGCAGTTGCATAATGGTTCCTTGCTTGTTGAGACAAACTGGGCAAAGCAGATGGAACTCCTCAAGAAGTCAGCAAAATTGGGTGAGTACGACATCATTGTTGAATTGCATAACTCCCATAACTCCAGCAAAGGTGTGGTAATGTGTCCGGATATTATGGATATAGACGTTGCTGAACTCAAACAAGATTGGCCACCACAGGGGATCATAGATGTCGAACAAAGGACTCGCAAGAACAATGGAGAGATTGAGAAGACTGCCACTTTTATTGTGACCTTCAATTCTCCAACGCTACCTGACCACATCATGGCAAGTTTCCTCCGACTTAGGGTTCAGCCCTCCTTACCTAACCCTGTTCAAAGTTTCAAATGACAGCGTTTTGGCCATACAATGCTGAGTTGCAGAGGTGAAGCGACTTGTGGGAAGTGTGGAAAGGGAGCCCATAAAGCTGGGATCGACTGTCTGTCTCCACAGGTCTTTATTAACTGCTCTGGGAGCCATCCAGTCTGGAGTCGAGCCTGCCCGGTTTTTGCAGGGGAAAGAAAAATTCGCGAAATCAAAGTGACCAAGCGGATCCCCTATGCAGACGTCTAAAAGGACTATCAGGCGATGAAACCCCTGTGTCTTTACCACTTCTTATGCTTCGTTGGTGCAGAAACCTGTTACTAAGGTCGACGCTTCGACTCAGATGATGTCCAGTGTTCCTTTATCCACCTCTGGCACCTGTACTTACATCTGTATGTGCCAAAGTCAAGTGAAAGACATGGCGATCCAGACAGCTAGGATGGGAGAGACAAGTCATGCTTCCACAGTGCATAGCCTAAAGCCACAAAGCCACCCCAAAAGCAGAGTGCCCCACAGCGCATCTACTTCATCTACATCTACATCTACATACTTGCTCCGCAAGCCACCTGACGGTGTGTGGCGGAGGGTACCCTGAGTATCTCTATCGGTTCTCCCTTCTATTCCAGTCTCGTATTGTTCGTGGAAAGAAAGATTGTCGGTATGCTTCTGTGTGGGCTCTAATCTCTATGATTTTATCCTCATGGTCTCTTCGCGAGATATACGTAGGAGGGAGCAGTATACTGCTTGACTCTTCGGTGAAGGTATGTTCTCGAAACTTTGACAAAAGCCCGTACCGAGCTACTGAGCGTCTCTCCTGCAGAGTCTTCCACTGGAGTTTATCTATCATCTCCGTAACGCTTTCGCGATTACTAAATGATCCTGTAACGAAGCGCGCTGCTCTCCGTTGGATCTTCTCTATCTCTTCTATCAACCATATCTTGTATGGATCCCACACTACTGAGCAGTATTCAAGCAGTGGGCGAACAAGCGTACTGTAACCTACTTCCTTTGTTTTCGGATTGCATTTCCTTAGGATTCTTCCAATGAATCTCAGTCTGGCTTCTGCTTTACCGACGATCAACTTTATATGATCATTCCATTTTAAATCACTCCTAATGCGTACTCCCAGATAATTTATGGAATTAACTGCTTCCAGTTGCTGATCTGCTATTTTGTAGCTAAATGATAAGGGATCTATCTTTCTCTGTATTCGCAGCACATTACACTTGTCTACATTAAGATTCAATTGCCATTCCCTGCACCAAGCGTCAATTCGCTGCAGATCCTCCTGTATTGCAGTACAATTTTCCATTGTTACAACCTCTCGATACACCACAGCATCATCTGCAAAAATCCTCAGTGAACTTCCGAAGTCATCCATCAGGTCATTTATGTATATTGTGAATAGCAACGGTCCTATGGCACACCCCTGCGGCACACCTGAAATCACTCTTACTTCGGAAGACTTCTCTCCATTGAGAATGACATGCTGCGTTCTGTTATCTAGGAACTCCTCAATCCAATCACACAATTGGTCTGATAGTCCATATGCTCTTACTTTGTTCATTAAACGACTGTGGGGAACTGTATCGAACGCCTTGCAGAAGTCAAGAAACACGGCATCTACCTGTGAACCCGTGTCTATGGCCCTCTGAGTCTCGTGGACGAATAGCGCGAGCTGGGTTTCACACGATCGTCTTTTTCGAAAACCATTCTGATTCCTACAGAGTAGATTTCTAGTCTCCAGAAAAGTCATTATACTCGAACATAATACGTGTTCCAAAATTCTACAACTGATCGACGTTAGAAATATAGGTCTATAGTTGTGCACATCTGTTCGACGTCCCTTCTTGAAAACGGGGATGACCTGTGCCCATTTCCAATACTTTTGAACGCTACGCTCTTCTAGAGACCTACGGTACACCGCTGCAAGAAGGGGGGCAAGTTCCTTCGCGTACTCTGTGTAAAATCGAACTGGTATCCCATAAGGTGCAGCGGCCTTTCCTCTTTTGAGCGATTTTAATTGTTTCTCTCGTCGTCTATTTCGATATCTACCATTTTGTCATCTGTGCGCCAATCTAGAGAAGGAACTACAGTTCAGTGTTCCTCTGTGAAACAGCTTTGGAAAAAGACACATAGTATTTCGGCCTTTAGTCTGTCATCCTCTGTTTCAGTACCATTTTGGTCACAGAGTGTCTGGGCATTTTGTTTTGATCCACCTACCGCTTTGACATAAGACCAAAATTTCTTAGGATTTTCTGCCAAGTCAGTACATAGAACTTTACTTTCGAATTCATTGAACGCCTCTCGCATAGCCCTCCTCACACTACATTTCGCTTCGCGTAATTTTTGTTTGTCTGCAAGGCTTTGGCTATGTTTATGTTTGCTGTGAAGTTCCCTTTGCTTCCGCAGCAGTTTCCTAACTCAGTTGTTGTACCACTGTGGCTCTTTTCCATCTCTTACGATCTTGCTTGGCACATACTCATCTAACGCATATTGTACGATGGTTCTGAACTTTGTCCACTGGTCCTCAACACTATCTGTACTTGAGACAAAACTTTTGTGTTGAGCCGTCAGGTACTCTGTAATCTACTTTTTGTTACTTTTGCTAAACAGAAAAATCTTCCTACCTTTCTTAATATTTCTATTTACGGCTGAAATCATCGATGAAGTAACCGCTTTATGATCGCTGATTCCCTGTTCTGCATTAACTGTTTCAAATAGTTCGGGTCTGTTTGTCACCAGAAGGTCTAATATGTTATCGCCACGAGTAGGTTCTCTGTTTATCTGCTCAAGGTAGTTTTCAGATAAAGCACTTAAAAAAATTTCACTGGATTCTTTGTCCCTGCCACCCGTTATGAACGTTTGAGTCTGCCAGTCTATATCCGGCAAATTAAAATCTCCACCCAGAACTATAACGTGGTGGGGAAATCTACTCGAAATATTTTCCAAATTATCCTTCAGGTGCTCGGCCACAACAGCTGCTGAGCCCGGGGGCTCTTCAAAGAAAAATGGCTCTCACAGCCCCCTTTTCCCCTCATCTTTGCTGGGAAAGGGAGCAGGGAAAGGTGCCCAACATTTGGGTCGAAAGCTGACCCGTGCGCCATCAGATGTCATTCTGATGATGAGGGCACGATGGATTTTGATGCCTCATCACCAGACCCAGTCAGCCCTAAAACACAGCCTCGCTCTCCAAGCGCCTCACCTATCCCCCCTCCCCCTCAGCGTGGAGACAGGGGTAAATCAAGACCATGTTGATGATATGGTTCCCATACTCCAGTGGAATATGAATGGATACAGGACTCACATGGAGGAACCGAGACTCCTTGCGCAGGACAGACCCTTTTGCCTCTGTCTTCAAGAGAATCATTTTAAAGAGTCTGACACTCTTGTGCTTAGAGGCTATCACCTTTATAGACATGTCGAACGTACTGATGAGAGGGCAAAAGGTGGGGTTGCAGTGTTCATAAAGGACACTTTTCACTCCTCACCTGTTCCCTTAACAACAACACTACAAGCGGTTGATGTTCGGGTAGCGGCTCATGTTGACATCACAGTGTGCTCTGTGTACTTGCCACCCCATGAGCCTCGTGGGGACCTCACTCACCTTCTTGATGAACTATCCCATACCTTTCTCCTTCTCGGGGACTTCAATGCACACAGTACTCTATGGGGTTCTAACTCCACATGCCCCAAGGGTTGGGGACTTGAAGATATGCTACAAGCCACAGATCTTATGCTGCTGAACATTGGTCAAGTTACAGATTATAGCACGGCTACAGGTTTGTCTGCCTCCATAGACCTCTCTTTCTGCTCACCTGCTCGTGGGGACACTGCTCAGTGGGCAGTGGACGATGGCCTTCACGGCAGTGACCATTTCCCTATATGGATCGACCTACCTGATGGAGCAGAGCCCGGAAGAAAGCCACCGAGATGGTTACTCAAGAAGGGTAATTGGATGCATTACAGGCAGTTAACTGTTTTCGAATAAATAATGTGACGGCGTTCAGGAGTGGGTGGATCACATTACAGCCATGATTCACCATGCCGCTGATGCACCCATCCCAAAGTCTGTGGAAGTGCCTAGGCGGTGACCTGCGACTTGGTGGAATGCTGAGTGTCGTTTTGCAATCAGGCACAGGAGGGCAACTATGCGCAGATTCAATCGATGCGCTACAGATGCGAATCTTGCACACTTTCGAATGGAGCGTGCAGAGGCGAGTAGAATCACTCGGGAGAGTAAGCAGAGGTCTTGGCAAGAGTTCCTGAACTCCATCAGTAAGTCCACATCCGCAAGTAAAGTATGGGAAGCCGTCAGGAGGATCTCCGGGCACAACTCTCGACCGCCAATAGCAGCTGTATGAATGCAGGGGTCTCTTGTAACATCGATGACGGACATAGCTCAGACAATGGCTGAATCATTTAAATCCATTACAGCTGATTCCAGCCAGGACACCACCTTCTGTCGATATCAGGAGGCCCAGGAGAAGGTTGATCTTGATTTTAATTCCACCAACATGGAAGAATAAAACCAGCCTTTCTCTCTGTGGGAGCTGGATTCTGCATTGTCAGTTGCTTGTGATACGACCCCGTATAGCATGTTGCAACGGTTGGACCGACGGTCGAAGGAAGTCCTCCTTCAGCTCTTCAGTAAAATTTGGATAACTGGCGACTTTCCCAACCTGTGGAAAGAATCTATTTGAATCCCAATTTTAAAACCAGGAAAGGATCGGACTGACCTTGGTAGTTATCGTAGTATTAGCCAGACAAGCTGCGTAGGAACGACTCTGGAGCGTACGGTCAATCAGCGCCTAGTGTGGGTTCTGGAAACCAGGTCCCTACTCAGTCGCTCCCAGTGTGGGTTGAGGAGTACCCCTCTACCCTCGATAACCTGTACCTGCTCGAAGCTTAGATCCAACAAACTCTCCTTCGTAAGCAACACATTATCGTTGTTTTGTCGATTTGGAAAAGGCCTACGATACTACCTGGAGACATAATATTTTGTCGCAACTCCATCAGTGGGGATTCTGTGGACGTCTACCGACCTTCATATGGTCCTTTCTTTCGGACAGATATTTATACAGGGTTGTGTATGCCCTGTCTGACCGTTTTAAGCAGGAGAATGGTGTCCCTCAAGGGAGTGGTTTATGTGTCACAGCTTTCGCCATTGCAATCAATAGTATTACAATCACAGTGCGACGTCCAGTACTATGTTTCTTGTTTGTGGACGACTTCTTCATCTTCTGTGAATCCTCCAACCTCGCCACGGCCACTCGGCCATTACAGCTGACGATCAGGCTGTTGGAGGAATGGTCTACCACCAGAGGTTTTAAATTCTCATTCGAGAAGAGATGCCTCAAAGCCTTAAACATCCTGAAATGTGTCAGCCATTGGTCTTGGGGAGCTGACAGGGCACGTCTGCTCCAACTTTATAAAGCCTTTGTGCGACCCTGACTTGGATACGGATGCCAGATTTATGGGTCAGCAAGGCCTTCATACCTTAAAATGCTGGATTCAGTTCAGCATAAAGGTATAAAGCTGTGTACAGGGGCCTATCGCGCGAGCCCGGCTGTTAGTTTGTGTGCAGAGGGTGGTGAGCCTCCACTGTCTATTCGACGTCTTCTTCTTGTGGTGCACCAAGCTTATAGGGCATGGTCCGTTGGTACATCACCAGCATGCAGTTACGTTGTTCAGCCGCCTCTGGAACGGCTGTTTGATCGTCGGCCACAAGAAATTTTATCATTTGGGATCCATGCAAGGAAGAGCCTTGAATTATTACAGGTTGGTGGCATTAACATCCAAAGCCAGGGTTGGAGTAGGGCCTCCCCCTGGCTACTACCAAGGCCCAGATTGCTTTTAGAGCTGACTACTTACAAGAACATTGTAACTCAGACTATGTTTTCAAAGTTAAATTTAATGAAATTTTACGTAGCCACCCAGATTTTATTACAGTCTACATGGATGGTTCTAAACAGGGCGATGTTTTCGGTTGTACTGTCGTGTTTCCCGACATTGTCCTCAGGATAGGGCTCCCAGAGCAGTTTTCAGTTTATTACGTGGAACGATTTGCTATCCTGATGGCAATGGAGCAAATGAGAAGCCATCGTGCCAAGAAATTTCTCATCTGCTCTGATTCTCAAAGTACTCTTCTCACTCTCGGACAGATGTACTCAGCAGATGGGATGGTGCAACATGTACAGGACGCTCTCTTTCTCTTGCACAGGAAAAACAAGGAAATAATTTTTTCTGGGTTCCAGGGCACATAGGCATTCAGGGAAATGAATTCGCTGATGCTGCTGCTAAGGGGGCTTGCTCCACCCTCCTCCTGCCCGCTGTTCAGTCCCTCTGCGGGCTGTCACTTCACTTGTGACCAGGAAGGCCATATGTTGGTGGGAGTCCCAGTGGCAGGAAGTGAGGAACAATAAACTGCGTCCCATCAAGACTTCAGTGCGATCATGGATCACCTCCTTTAGCTCGTGACAGTGTTAAGAAGTAGCCCTTACCCGGATTAGAGTGGGACATTGTACATTGACGCATGGCTTCCTTTTACGCCCAGAGGAGCCCCTAGTATGTCAGAGATGTGGGACACAGCTGTCAGTACGACATACTTTAACGGAATGTATTTTATATGACGATCATAGGGTTTAACTTGGTTTCCCCCAGGATTTTCCCTCTGTTTTAACTGATAACGAGGCGAGCGTTGTTCATGTCTTAAAATTTTGTGTGGTACCCAAACTTCTTCCCCAAATACTTGGTGTGAGATCTTAATGTATCACAGAGTGGCTGGGTCACGTATTATTTCAAAGTCGTCATCTAGTCACAGTTATTTGTCCCTCTTTTAACAGCGTCCTTACATGTATTTTATCCATGATTTTATTTAGTTATCCCGCTGTGTCTCGCTGGGGTTCTATTACAAGATTTTATGAACGTCACCTTCTTGGAGTTGCTTTATGTTGCCTGTGGTGGGATCACACGTAGTTTTCCGATTTACTGATCTTCTTCCATTGATTGTAAACATCGCCTTCAGTATAACACTAATTCAAGGGTGCTGATTGTGGTGTCACCGCCAGACACCACACTTGCTACGTGGTAGCCTTTAAATCGGCCGCGGTCCGTTAGTATACGTCGGACCCGCGTGTCGCCACTATCAGTGATTGCAGACCGAGCGCCGCCACAGGGCAGGTCTAGAGAGACTTCCTAGCACTCGCCCCAGTTGTACAGCCGACTTTGCTAGCGATGGTCACTGACAAATTGCGCTCTCATTTGCCGAGACGATAGTTAGCATAGCCTTCAGCTACGTCATTTGCTACGACCTAGCAAGGCGCCATTATCAACTGCTATTTATCTTGTGATGCATGTACCGTCAGACCGATGTTCACCAATTAATGGATTAAAGTTAAGTATTCCAACAGCTACGTACTTTATTTGCTAGACTCAAATCCTTTAACTGTTCCAGACCTCACGCCAGGCTGCGTGAGCTTAAACGCGTGCCTTTCGGCTTTCTCTCATAGTGACTTGGCTGTCTTGCCAAGTCACAACACTGATCACCTAATTGTTTAGCGCCCTCCGCCATAAATCATCATCATCAAACCTCGTACTGTACAGACGACACCTGCAATTCTGACACCAAAAGTAGAGGGGTGTTGGACGTGGATGGAAAATGTCAGGATGCACTGTATGCACTCGTTCGCGCTTCCCAAGTGATTTATTATTTCCAGCTACAGAGTCCCTGTTCCTCTCACTTTGTCACTGGGTCCTGCAATGCTGAGGACACCACTGCCTGCGACATGGCTTGGCGCTGAATGGCTGCCACATAAACCCGTGCTATGCCCTGTGGTGTGTCACCCTGCGGAGTTGTGACGATATCAGGCTGCGCCAGCAGTCTCCGTCCCTGCTTGCGTCGGTGCCGCTCGCCAGGAAGCCACAAGGTGGCCCTGTGGCATGCTTCCTGACTGGTGTGGCTGAGATTGTGGCGGCGACAAGTGCCCTGATCTGGCGTCCGAATCTGTGGCCTTCGCCTCGGGATGCCTGCAGTGTGTGTTGGAAGCCAACAAGTCAGCCACAGTAGCGAGTCATGGTGTGGCCCGCCGCTGGCTGGCTGCGGACCCCACATAGGCCTCAGCGTGTCGAACCAATGCCCTGCTGTGGACTGAAACGCTGGCACCCCATCTGCTGCTATGTGTAGCCAGTGGTGTGAAATGCCACAGAGCTGTCACACTTGAATGCCTTGTTAGTGAGCCGGCACCTATTTATATGCGGCTGTGCGCCTCTGTTTTGCTAATGCGCCACTCCGAGTCATGTTGTAACACCTGGATTGCGCCAGTGGGCCCCTTCTGCCTGTAACTTGCGCCAAGCAAACTGCTGCGTTTACTCTTTTCAGCGAGTCTATGCCCGTGTGGCCTCCATTCTACTTCGCAACTCCTGGTAGCATAACTTACTGTCAACAGCCCACACCTAGCTGTAACCTGTGCACTCACAAATATTGTACGGAAGCCAACGTTTCCCATCTTAAACGGTGGTGCCTCTTCAGTTGTTACTATTTCCAATGACTTATCACTAATAGAATTATAGCGCAGTAATGCATTTTTCCTACGCTTTAGACTCAACATGTAACATTAATGGATGTCACCGTGGTGTACAATTCGTCTACAATAAAGTTACAGCTCCACCCCCTGGCGCCTGCACTTTTCTAGCGAGTGAGCGTATATATTGGCGAGACCTTGCAGCTACCCATCAGTAAGTACCTGAAGTTGACGAGCAGATGTCTCATTGAAATACTGTGCAGCTTCCACAACATTATACGACGCTCCGGCCGTGGACCAACGAATCAATAATAATTTACTTTGACGGTCAAGTACCAGTTGATGCACAAAGCGTCGACCCACCTCAGATATCCTAACATTCGTGACGCACAAAATCGCGATTTGTGAACAGCCCCTCTGAGACGTCTGTATCTACAGTGGAGTTCATGGAAGTGTGTGTGTGTGTGGGAACACATATCTGTCTCACAGAGTGTGTTTTCTGTCCCCGCAGTGAGGCCGGAGACGGAGCGCACCCTCAGACTGTCGCTGGCCGTGCTGTGTCTGGAGAACCACCTGCTGCTCATCGCTGCCGTTATCTGGGTGAGTAGCCCACTCTTCACGCAGTAATGATGAAGCATAATCCTGATCATCAAAACGCATACAGGGGTTAGTGAACAGAGGGTTGTCGTAGCGTGACAATTTGTAGCCCCAAAACCCTCCAAAAATAAACGAAAATTGTACCTATTCAAAAAAGCAGATTAAAATTCACTTGATGGCTTCCTAAGAGACAATCTCCATACCTTCCAAATTAATAATAGACCAGATGTGGCTTGAATTCGAATAAATAGTATCGGAAGCAATTGAGAGACTCATACTAATAAATTAACAAACGACGGAGCTGATCCTCCATGGTACACAAAACGGGTCAGAACACTGTTGCAGAAACAACGAAGCAAACATGCCAAATTTAAACAGACGCAAAATCCCCAAGATTGGCGATCTTTTATAGAAGCTCGAAAAATATCGCGGACTTCAAGGCGAGATGCTTATATAAGTTTCCACAACGAAACTTTGTCCCGATACCTGGCAGAAAAACCAACGAGATTCTCGTCGTTATGTGAAGTATGTTAGGGGCAAGAAACAATCAATGCCTTCTCTGCGTGATAGCGATGGACATACTGTCGAAGACAGTGCTGCCAAAGCAGAGTTACTAAACACAGCCTTCCGAAATGCCTTCACAAAAGAGGACGAAGTAAATATTCCACAATTCGAATCAAGAACAGCTGCCGACATGAGTAACGTAGAAGTAAATATCCTCGGGGTAGTGAAGCAATTTAAATCACTTAATAAAAGCAAGTCTTCTGGTCCCTACTGTATACTAGTTCTGTTCCTTTCAGAGTATGCTGATGCATTAGCTCCATACTTAACAATCATATAAAACCGTTCGCTCGACGAAAGATCCTTACCCAATGACTAGAAAGTTGCACAGATCACACCAATATTCAAGAAAGGTAGTAGGAGTAATCGACTTAATTACAGACTCATATCAGTAACGTCGATATGTAGCAGGATTCTGGAGCATATATTGCGTTCGAATTACCTCGAAGAAAACGACCTATTGGCACACAGTCAACATGGGTTTAGAAAACATCGTTCATGTGAAACGCAACTAGCTTCCTATTCACATGAAGTGTTGAGTGCTATGTACAAGGGATTTCAGATACATTCCGTATTCCTGGATTTCCGGAAGGCTTTTGACACTGTACCACACAAACGGCTTCTAGTGAAATTGCGTGCTTATGGAATACCGTCTCAGTTATGTTACTGGATTTGTGATTTGTGACTTCCTGTCAGAGAAGTCATAGTTGATAGTAATTGACGGCAAGTCACCAGATAAAACAGAAGTGATTTGTGGCGTTCCCCAAGGTAATGTTACAGGCTCTTTGCTGTTCCTTATCTTTAGCCGGCCGGCGTGGCCGAGCGATTCTAGGTGCTACAGTTGGGAACGCACGACCGCTACGGTTGCAGGTTCGAATCCTGCCTCGGGCATGGATGTGTGTGCTGTCCCTAGGTTAGTTAGGTTTAAGTAGTTCTAAGATCTAGGGGACTGATGACCTCAGGAGTTAAGTCCCATAGTGCTCAGAGCCATTTTGCAAAACTGTTTAGAAAAGATATCTGAATGGTGCGAAAATCGGCAGTTGACCCTAAATAACGAAAAGTGTGAGGTCATCCACATGAGTGATAAAAGGAACTTGTTAAACTTGGGTTACACGATAAATCAGTCAAATGTAAAGGCCGTAAATTCAAGTAAATACCTAGGAATTACAATTACGAACAAGTTAAATTGGAAGGCACACATAGAAAATGTCGTGGGGAAAGCTAACCAAAGACTGTGTTTTATTGGCAGGTCACTTACAAAATGTAACAGATCTACTAAGGAGACTGCCTACATTACGCTTGTCCGTCCTCTTTTAGAATACTGCTGCGCGGTGTGGGATCCTTACCAGATAGGACTGACGGAGTACATCGAAAAAGTTCAATGAAGGGCAGCACGTTTTGTTTTATCGGGAAATATGGGAGAGAGTGTCACTGAAATGATACAGGATTTGGGCTGGACATCATTAAAAGAAAGGCGTTTTTCGTTGCGGTGGAATCTTCTCACGAAATTCTAGTCACCAGATTTCTCCTCCGAGTACGAAATTTTTTTGTTGACACCGACCTACATAGGGACAAACAATCACCACGATAAAATAAGGGAAATCAGAGCTCGTACGGAGCTGTTCGTTCTTTCCGTGCACTATACGAGACCGGAATATTAGAGAATTGTGAAGGTGGTTCGATGAACCCTCTGCCACGCACGTAAACGTGTTTTTTCAGAGTGTTCATGTAGATGTAGATGAGCGCGCAGTTACCTGTCGGCTGTATCTCAGTAACCACGCAAGTACATGTTTATTCGTGAGTACCTGTGTGGCTTCAGAAGACGACTGCAGGAAAATTGCAAGATAAGCAGTATAATGACAGGTGTCAGTGGACAGATCACCTCCCTAAGTTGAGGTCGGTAATACGAAGAAAATGGTTGAAACGGCACTAAGTACTATGGGACTCAACATCTGAGGTCATCAGTCCCCTAGAACTTAGAACTACTGAAACCTAACTAACCTAAGGACATCACACATACCCATGCCAGAGGCAGGATTCGAACGTGCGACCGTTGCAGCAGCGCCGTTCCGGTCTGAAGGCCCTGAACCGTTCGGCCACAGCGGCCGGTTTTGATAATACGCACTGTGGCCAGTTGCACTGGGCATGCCGTACTTCCCGGTAACATGGAACCGATATTGAAATCTCTCAAACTATGCGGACTTTAGACTGTAGTTCTATGGTTGTAAATCTGTTTGATACTGGCTGAGGACATTCGCATGTTATATATGCAGTTCTTTTCTAACGTAATCTATTAAATTTTATTATTATTTCACATTCTTGTACTCAATGTAACAGATGTTCCATATTCATTATCACACTGTTGAACTCAATAAGTAAATGGTGATGATTAATTTGAGGCACATACGACATTAATAAGCACGTGCAGGGTACGTACGAATCTCTCTGCGCGTCCAAGCCCCTAAGTTCAAAAGCGCTCTTTAATTCGACATAGTGAAAAAGGAAAGACTAATAATAATAATAATAAATTTTATTTATCACGCTGAGTAATTTCATTTCGTTTGTTTTCAAATTTTTATGTAACCTAAGATAAGGACACTTGTTGTTGTAATACACGCTTGAACAACCAATTAAAGCATCTCATTTGAATAATTTAGTACAGTCATAACAAGGTAACTTACTTGAAGTGGAAGGTTTTCATCAGTTGCGAAGCTGAACATCTCAAGACAATATGAAGTTACAGTTAATAAAGCGATACTTTATTTGTTCGTTCGTCTCATACGAGTACCTTTTCATAGTAAACATGTCAAATGTGTCGGTCATTTACTGATAGTAAGTGAACTGAAACAGATATGATTTCCAAACATGCCTGTGTAATCCTTGAAAACGGGTTTTTTGCTCGTAAACGCTTCTGACATTCAAGACGTCGCGTTACTAGCAAAGAAGTCGTGGAGCTAGAAGCTACGTCAGGGACAGCCCGCCATCAAACTGTCCGCTAGTAACGCTTCCTACAGTTATTTCAACGCCATCCACCTTCACAGTTCGTTCCCTTTGCATAACATGTGGCCGGTTATAGTCTAAGTATAACTTACATAAAATTATTTGGTGTTGTCTGTGTCTGTGTATCGTGTAAGTAGGGAGCATCATGTAGCATAATATTAGTATACACGACTGAAAAGCAGTTATTCAGCAAACACTTTAGCTGCGTCTGAGAACCAAGTAGTCACATGGGTTCGCCCCTCCGTCATTAATACCGCGTATTAGAATTATATGGTTGATGCCAAAGCTGATAGCGCCTCTTTACTCGAGATGAAGGCCAACTGATATTAAACAATAATGTTTCATCCCAAAGCAGACTATAGTTTATGTGTTTCGTTTGACAAGGAAGATCCTGATGAAAAGTTAAAACTGTCATCTGTCCCAATTTGTAAAACTACACTGCGGTGAAAAACTTGAATACGAGTTGGATAAAGTAACAGAGCAAATTAACAACTCGGTCGAAATGAATGAAACTGCGGGTGTACGTTGCCAGAGGTCTCCCAGTCGTGAGCAGAAAGCTTCACGTTACATGCCTTTTGGTCTGTGTGACTGTAACGCCAAATGGGGCTGGCTCTGCAACAGATGGCAGGTGAAATAACGGGAGAAGACAGTGTGTGTGTGTGTGTGTGTGTGTGTGTGTGTGTGTGTGTGTGTGTGTGTGTGTGTGTGGGTGTTCGACTCTGCCGGAAAAAAAATCAGTGAGGTGTTTGAATGTCTGTGGATTAATAGCAACTCATTCTTCCCCAAGAGTCCAAACCAGAGATGGTAGTGACATTGGACCCTCGGATCCGGAGAGAAGTTCTAACCCATGGCAAAGGTGATCCATTGCATCAGATGTAAAATATGACATATCCTTCCACGTCTAGCGTTTAATTAATCTCACGAAGGGGAGCACATGCTAATCACGAAAAACATTTCCGTACCGTAACACTTTGTCCTCCGTAATTCACTGCTGACATTACACATGAAGGGTAACTTTCTCCAGGCATATGCCAAACCCACATCCTTCGATCGGATTTCCATAGCGTATAGAGTTAGAAGAGTATTACAAAAAGAATTTAAGGGAGCTTTGGAGGACTTAATCGGTGGATCGAAGAAGCAATGATAGAAATAAATTCAGCAGTGGAATTAAAATTACATCAATGATACGATTCGCTGGCAACTTTGCTATCCTGAGTGAAAGTGAATAAGAATTACATGATCCGCTGAATGGAATGAATAGTCTAACGAGCATAGGAGAGTAAATCGCAGAAAGACGAAAGTAACAGAAACAAGAACAGCGAGAAACTTAACATCAAAATTGATGGTCACGATGGGGATGAAGTTAAGGAATTCTTCTACCTAGGTAGCAAAATATCCAATGACGGACGGAGCAAGGAGGACATCAAAAGCAAACTAGAAGTGGCAAAAAGGGTATTCCTGGCCAAGAGAAGTCTACTAATATCAAAGACAGACCTTAGCCGGAGGAAGAAATTTCCCAAAATGTACGTCTGCTATACAGCGTTGTATGGTAGACAAACACGGACTGAGAGAAAACCGGAACAGAAGAGAATTGCATCATTTGAGATGTGGTGCTACAGACGAATGTTAAAAATTATCTGGACTGATAAGGTAAAGGAACAGGAGGTCCTGCACAGAATTCAAGAGAAAAGGAATATGTGGAAAATACTGACAAGGAGAAGGGACATCTGTTAAGATATCAGGGAATTCACGGTAAATGATGACAGCCAAAACAGATGCAGGATAAAGATTTATTAAAATTCTTGACCACGGTTTCGGTATATCTAAATATACCTTCATCACAAGTAAAGTACACTAAAATTACATCCTGCAATGGAGATTAATAAAACAATTGTGCAGAAGGCGTCGTCAGTAGTTAAAACATCATCTCCATTTATTCAACATTCGTTCGCATCCACCCTAGTGACGACGCCTTTGGCACAATCGTTTTATTAATCTCCACTGCAAGATGTAATTATAGTGTATTTTACTTCTGATGAAGGTATGTTTAGATATACCGAAACCGTGGTCAAGAATTTTAGTAAATCTTCATCCTGCAACTGTTATGGCTGTCATTATTTACCGTTAAGAATTTCAAGAGTTGCTGTTTCAGCCATGTTTAAAATCATGAAATATCAGGGAATGGCTTCTATAGTACTAGAGGGAGCTGCACAAGGGAAAAACTGTAGAATAAGACTGAAATTGGAATACACCCAGCAAATAATTGAGGACGTAGATTGCAAGTACTACTCTAAGATGAAGAGGTTGGCACAGGAGAGGGTTTTGTGTCAGCCCACATCAAACCAGTCAGAATATTGATGACACAAAAACAAAACAAAGCAAAAAATAAAAATAAAACAGCGTTATTCATCACTCCTAAAACTTGTTTCTAGTCATTCGCAGTCCACTGGTGTCGGCCTTTATACCATCTGAAGCGTTGCTTAGCACTGACTGCAGAGGTCTGTGGCTCGTGTGAGGGATTACTCGCCACTGTTCCCCATTCTTTGTAACTCCATACGCACAGCCACTGTGCTGAAATGGTGGCGGCGCTTTCGGACTCACGAGTGACTGCCATAGCTGATATCCGGTGATTTCTTACAACCGTCCTGCTCAATGATCTGCTACGCTCCCTGAGAATCAGTACATGAGGACTTCCTGGACTTTGTTCAGCTGCGATGTTTCCTTTGCGTTTCGAATTCACAAGCACGTCACCAACAGCTTCAGAAGGGTAGAAATGTCATTGACGGATTTGTTACTCGGGTGGAATCCAATGACTAATCCACGTCCGAAGTCACTGATGTCTCCTGATACACCCATGCAGCTTTTACCGTCCCTCTACTGACAGTATAGTACCCTCTTCCCCCTTTTATGCCTGTGGATTTGTTTCTTGTGACACCTTCGGCTGTTCAGAGATACTTTTGATTAGGTAGTGTATATGATACGTAGCCACAGAGCGGGAGTAAAAGTTTCAGGTTCGGCTGGATAACTAAACGAAGTGTGACACAAAAGTACGATTTTATGTATAATCGTGATTCTGGATTACATGACAGCATAAGTCGCAACGGATAATGAATGAGTTCTGCAGTTTGTTAGTCGAACACATTGTTCTGGTGGTGAGCAAAAACGCACCGGTCCTATTTCTCAGTCTGATATTTATCGCCCGAGCTGTCAGCGTTTCCGCGACAGGTCAGCTCAACTCCAGTTTCAACCATAGGGATTAACGTTTAACATTGAGTCTCCAAATCCTGGCTGCTGAATACGGGACAGTTCACTACAACAGCCACCATTGATTGCTTACCCCATTTCTGACAATATTGCTCCTTGTGATTTCTCTGTGGCTGAGCAATAAAAACGCCCCAGAAAAATATTAGTAGCAACTTAATATTACGTCATGTGACCAAATACTTAAACTGAGAAACGAAGAACAGAAATGTGTTACTGAATGATGTGGTGGTGGTGTGTTGGGGCTTATGGGCGCTCAACATCGAGGTCATCAGCGCCCTGACACACATTAAAAGGAACGAATGTGGACAGACCTAAGAAAACTAAAGCACACACTCAAAGAATGCAGGAAAAGAAGGAAAATGCTACGTAAGAAAGTAAAACCTAAGGAAAGGGGAAACATAGCAACAAGAATGTCACAGGAAATTGTTATTGGCTGGCCACTTACATAAAATATGGGCGAGCTTGTCACACAGTGAGCAAACTAAAATCCTCTCCCTAAAATCTTTGTAAAAATATTTGACAGGGCACAGAACTTTAAAACTTTAACCACATTCGTCCGAGTGTTGTCTAAAAGAGACGGAAGGTCCGCTGGCAAGTCAGCCGCGACCCGCTGGTCAGAAAATAAAATGCAATCCAATAAAACGTGGCGCACAGTGACCTGGACGCCGCAAGCACCACACATTGGAGGGTCCTCTCGCCGGAGCAGGAAGCCATGCGTCATAGGGCTGTGGCCTATTCGAAGCCGAGTGAGGAGAACCTCATCCCGTCGATGGGGCTGAAAGGAAGTACACCACGCACGCGTTGTGGGCTTGACTATACGGAGCTTATTGTCAGTCACTTCCAGCCACTCATCCTCCCACCGACGCATGACCCGTGAGCTCAACAGCGAGGTGAGTGCGTGCAAGGGGATAGCACACTGAGATACTTGTGGGGCGAGACACGCCTCCTTGGCTGCGAGATCTGCCCTTTCATTCCCAGCAATACCAACATGCCCCGGAACCCAGCAGAAAGCTACAACCTTCCCCAATCGCTGTAGTCGGAGGAGGGCATCCTGGATGGTCTGGACAATTTTGTCTGCCGGATACAAACGTTGCAATGAGTGAAGGGCACTGAGTGAATCGGAACAGACAAGAAATTTAGGAGAGGAAGAATGTCTCATGTGCTCCAGTGCCCGCAAGATCGCAAACAATTCTGCATCAAAGACAGTAAAAGTCTGAGGCAGTCGGACCTTGAGGACACGGTATGGAAAAACAACTGAGCAACCAACAGAATCCCCTTGTTTCGACCCATCCGTAAAAACAGCTACATAGTAGTGGTGCTCAGATAAAATGTCAGAAAATGCTGCATTAAAAACGGTGGCAGGAGTGCAATCTCTCTTGTACTGCAATAAATCTAAAATCACTCCGGGCCTCTTCAGTAACCAGGGTGGCAGGCGGTTAAAACCTTGGATTTGGGGTTGTACAGAATCCACACCGAGGGACTCTAGTACACGTTGCACACGGATCCCAAACGGCAACATAGCCCGGGAACGGCGGGAAAAAAGGCGGTCCAGAGGTGGATGGGCAACAAGATTGTGAGCAGGCGATCTGGGAGCTGCAAGAAACTTACAAGCCTGGCGCCCCAGCAGGAGCTGCCGCCGGATGGTAAGTGGGGGTTCGCCAGACTCAGCACAGAGGCTGGGTACGGGACTGGTCCGATAAGCACCCGTGGCCAGTCGGATCCCAGCATGGTGGACAGCGTCAAGGATCCGCAAATAAGATGGCCTCGCTGACCCATATACTGTGCACCCATAGTCCAGCCGTGAACGCACAAAAGCTCCATAAATCTGTAGGAGACGCGCCCTGTCCGCGCCCCAAGACCTGTGGCTGAGGCACTTGAGGATGTTCAGTGCCTTCAGCGTTCTGGCTTTCAAGTCACGTAGGTGTGGCAGCCATGACAACCTGGAGTCAAAAATTAGGCCCAGAAACCGCACTGTGTCTCTAAAATGTAGGACAGTATCCCCCATATGCAAGGCAGGCAAAGTAAAAAGATGACGAGAACGATTAAAATGAACACAAACACACTTATCGGCAGAAAACCGAAAACCCGTCTTTGCAGCCCACTCCTCTAACCGCCGCACTGTTAGCTGCAACTGACGGCTCACGGTTGCAACACTGGAGGAGGAACAGAAAACAGCAAAGTCGTCCACAAATAAGGAGCACTGTACTGGACTCCTCACTGTAGACGTTATACTGTTGATGGCTATGGCAAAGAGGGTAACGCTTAAAACACTGCCCTGGAGGACACCGTTCTCTTGCTCAAAGCGATCAGACAGTGTGTTACCAACGCGGGTCCGAAAAAACCGCTGAGACAGGAAAGACCGAATGAAAATCGGGAGGCGGCCACGAAAGCCCCATTGATGCATTTGTGCAAGAATACAGTGTCTCCAAGTAGTATCATATGCCTTACTGATATCAAAGAAGATACCGATACAGTGATGCTGACGGAGAAAAGCCTGCTGAATAGCCGCCTCTAGGAGGGTCAGGTTGTCAACCGTGGACCGAAATTTTCGGAATCCACACTGAAAGCGGCTGAGGAGCTGTCTGGTCTCTAACAGCCAGACCAGACGCCAGTTAACCATCCGTTCCAGGGTCTTTCCGACACAGCTTGTCAAGGCGATACTACGATAACTACCGGGACATGTGCGGTCCTTTCCTGGTTCGAGGAGAGGGATGAGGATTGCCTCCCTCCACGAGGTGGGGAACACTCCTGTCTGCCATATGAGATTAAAACATTCGAGGAGGATTTCCTTTGACGCCGCTGGCAGATGTCGAAGCATGGATTACCGGATGCGGTCGTAACCTGGTGCAGTGTCAGAAGTCTCAGTAAGTGCCGATTCAAGTTCCCACATGGAGAAAGGGGAATTGTAGGCCTCAGATCTGTTCGACCGAAAGTCCAAGGTCGCTCTTTCGACAGTCGCACGGTAGCGACGAAACGCTGGATCCTGATTTGCAGTGGCATTACTTTGTGCAAAATGCTCTGCCAGCGTCTGAGCAATGGCTCTGGGTGTCGTTTGGAGGCATCCCTGGTTCAGGACAGCAGACATTAGTAAACGGCTACGTTTACCGGAAATCCTCCGTATGGCTTCCCATACTCTTGTGGAACAAGTGGAACGGTTGATGGAGTCCAGGAACTCCTGCCATGACCTTTTCTTGCTCTCTTTAATGACACGGCGTGCCCTGGCTCTCGCGATTCGAAAGGCGGTAAGATTGACCGCTGTTGGGCGGCATTTAAATCGGCGAAGAGCCGCACGCCTGTGCCGGATGGCTGAACGGCACCCTTCTGTCCACCAAGGCACAAGGCGCCGCTTAAGAGTGCCAGAAGACTGTGGTATGGACAGGTCAGCAGCATGATGGACCACAAGCGTGATGTGATCCACCCATTCCTGCACGCTGTTGTGGCGGTCAAAGACAGCCAACCGAGTGAACAGTGACCAGTAAGCCCTGCCAATCATCCACGATGGTGGCCGCGGCTCCAGCAATACACCATCCAGGAGGTGAATGCGGATAGGGAAGTGATCGCTGGAATGAAGGTCGTCAATGACCTCCCAGTGAACAGAGTCGGTGAGGGTTGGAGAGCAGAAAGATAGGTTAATGGCTGAGAATGACCCTGTAGCAGTAGAGAAATGAGTCGGAGTACCTGTGTTGAGGATGCACAACACTTGAGATGTTAGGAGGCTCTCCAAAATTCGACCTCGAGCGCAAAGAGAAGTGGATCCCCACAGGACGTGATGGGCATTGAAGTCTCCAAGGAGGAGAAATGGGCGGGGGAGTTGGTCGATAAGATCTGTGAGAGCGTCTAAGGTCATTGCATCCAGAGGGGGTAAATAAAGGGAGCAAACGGTAATGAATTTCAACTGCAACTGCTTGCAGGTCAGTATCCAGGGGGACAGCAGAGGACTGGTGGTCATTATTGACAAACACAGCGACTCCGCCTTTGGCCCTTTCTCCAGTCAGGTCATCTTTGCGATATGACATATAGTCCCTTAGTACAGGAGCATCAGATGGTTTTAAATGCGTTTCCTGTGAACACAAGCACAGGGGGCGTTGGCGTGCTAGGAGGTGCAATTCCTCCACATGTGCCCGGAATCCATTCATGTTCCACTGTATAATGGGAGCCATCTATCAGGGTGGGAGTACTTTCATTCTCACTTTATGTCGGGGAGGAGAGCCCACAGCAGGTGGAGGCTCAGTTTTGGGGCGAGATGATTGCCCCAGTCTGACATCAACCTCCATCGCCTCAGAAGAGGAGTCGAGAGAGACGTCAGAGAGAATGACATCCACATCAGCAGACTGTAGAACTTCAGTCTCCTTTAGTGGGCGAGTCTTCACCTTTGCCTTTGGCTTCGATTTTCTGGCCTGAGATGGCATTGGAGCCAAAACCTCAGAAGCAGTAGGGGGTGTAGCAGCGCTGGGCAGTGCACAAGACTGGACCCAGGAAGGGGCAGGAGGTTCCATGACGTCAGCTACCACGGCCTGGTCAGAAGGCCCGGGGGGAGCAGCAGGCTTCACAGGAACGGCAGCAGCACACGTACATTGACAAACGCAGGTGCTAGTGCTGACAGCAGCAACCTCCGTTTGTGTAGCGGCATCGGTTTTCAAGACTGATTGTTTGAGAACGGAAGAAAAGGAAGCAGCGAACGTGGGTGGCTGCATGGACTTGTAAATTTTCTTCGCCTCACTATACGGGATGCGTTTTGTAGTTTTGAGTTCCTGGATCTTCCGTTCCTCAAGGAAAACTCTGCATTCCCTACTCCACACAGGGTGATCCTCAGAGCAGTTGACACACTTGTGAGGAGAGGAGCAACCAACTCCCTCATGGGCGGCTTTACCACAATTCCCGCAAGTGGCTTCCCCTCAACAGCCGAGAGTAGTGTGTCCAAAGTGTTGGCATTTAAAACACCGCATGGGGTTGGGGTAATAAGGCCGTACACTGAGACGTAGGAAACCTGCCTTCACATGCTCTGGCAATTTAGTGCTGGTAAATGTAAGGATAAATGAGTCAGTCTTTATGAGAGCACCATCCACCCGTTTCTTAATGTGTTGCACGTCGACAATTCCTTCCCGGGACCATTCAGCCTTCAGTTCGTCTTGGGGAATGTCAAGGAGATCTCTGCAAACACAACACCCTTGCTGTAGTTCAAGGTGTTGTGAAATTCAGTCTCTATCGCAAACTCCCCAAGAAATTGTGCCTTCTGAAGGTTCTGGACTTGCTGGAAGCTAGATGTTTCAACCAACAAGGTGCCATTTCGCAAGCGCTTTACAGATTTTAATGTGCCAGCAATACCTTCTAAGCCCTTCTGTTTATAAAATGGCGAAACTTTTTTAAAACCTCCATCATTTCTTTTAATTATGAAAAACACATTCTGCGAAGCAGCATGCGTTCTGTTACTACTACCTGATTCAGGAGAACTGGCTACACGAGCCCTCTTGTTGGATTGGGTGTTAGAACCCACCAGCGGTCCACCCTTTCCGCTGGCAGGAGAAGAATAAAAGTTCGAGGGTTCCATCTCGGTCCCACGAGCAGCTAGGGAACTATAAGTCCACCTAGACAGAGCCCCGCGTGCCTAGGTAAGCCTTATACAACCTGGGTGCGGCAGGTGCCCCAGAGGTTGCCCGCTTGCGACTGTTCCAACCCAACAGCCATGCATCTTATAGCCGTGCAGCACACCGTAAGATTGAGGGGTTTTTATAGAGGTTTACGTTCCTCGCAATCCAGGCGGTCAAGCCAAGATTACCATTCCCCGCAGCACACAACATTCCACCGCCGAGCCATGCGGTGGTCGCTGAAGCATGTCCGGGGGTTACGGTGACAGGAGACTGGCGGCGCTGACCAGTCCCCAGCTCAGGACCCCGGGGTCGCCAAGCCCGTACTCAGCAACTGAATGCTGAGCCCCTGGGGGATTACTGAATGAAAAAAAAAATGATTGTACTGTGGTGTTCGCCTCTACTGCAGACAGTCTTACGTAACTTTGAACGTAGGCCTGAAAATCGATTTCTGTACCAACAAAATAAAGTATAATCAACACATCGAAAATTAAATAATACTAATCAACAATAAAATCGCAGCACCAATTGGAGATTTCAGAATAAAATTCAGTCGTCCGTTTCAAAGATATTTTTATTCCGCTTTACCGATTTCAACAAATTAATTTCTTCATCTTCAGAAGCCTAAAAAGTTAGCGACGTCTTAAATAATTAGACCTTGACAATATATTTGTTTACAGTACACGAAGACTGAAGCGGCAAGGAACATATAAAAAGTATAACAGACAAAATAGCTTGACATGTACATAGATGTGATACATTTACTGTAAATTATCCATCTGTCAATCTGTGTTTACAATAATCACACACAATATGTGCTGTTTTTGACATGTCGAGGCATTATGCTTCTGTGGAGAAGATATTGACACCCAATAAACCAATACTTAGTAAGATTCTGTAATAATCTTCATATACTTTAGAAAATGTGTGGCGAAGGCCGAATGACTTATAAATTCCTACTTTTTAGGAATCTGAGGATGAGAAATTAATTTGTTAAAACCGGTAAAGTGATAAAAGTCTGTGCAACTGACGAGTGAATTTTATTTTAAAATATTGTGATATAATTGTCGAAAAAATAGCAGGTACGAATACAATTACCAATTGTAGAGTTTTTGCATTTATGGTACTTGAAGGCAGCGACTAGACGGCCGATAAAGGAAGCGTTGTGTCCGACTTCTTGTACACTGGGGTGACTGGTAATAAAACAGTTAATTAATACACTCTGATTAAGCAGTACTTTATTAATTACAAAAAAACTTATCTTTGCTCGCCATACTTGGCTCTAGCTATAAAACTGCACATGTGGACTTGCTGTTCGGATCACACTGGATGATCGAAATAAAAGTCTACAAACAATTCGTCTTAGCCGGCGGCAGTGGCCGAGTGGTTCTAGGCGCTACAGTCTGGAACCGCGCGACTGCTACAGTCGCAGGTTCGAATCCTGCCTCGGGCATGGATGTGTGTGATGTCCTTAGGTTAGTTAGGTTTAAGTAGTTCTAAGTTCTGGGGGGCTGATGACCTCAGAAGTTAAGTACCATAGTGCTCAGAGCCAATTCGTCTTAACAGTTTTCACTTACTAGCATGATGTATAACTTTTAACGAGACACCAGTTTCA
Organism: Schistocerca serialis cubense; assembly: GCF_023864345.2. Taxonomy (NCBI): domain Eukaryota; kingdom Metazoa; phylum Arthropoda; class Insecta; order Orthoptera; family Acrididae; genus Schistocerca; species Schistocerca serialis. The sequence continues at coordinate 489,931,119 of NC_064646.1, read as the reverse complement.
AAACGTAGAGCTGTTCAGTGAACAGCCAGTAACCAATCTCAACTGCCGATTTCTTAAATTATCGATCTCCCCTGTACGAGGCAGCTCCAGACGGCTTACCACTTAAATATGTTCAATATCTGAATTCAAGTGTGTAAAACCTTTATAGTTGATGATGCAAAAACGTAATTATGTTAGTTTTATTAGCTTCACATTATTCATCCACACACTAATAAAAAAAGTCAGAAGTAAAACTCGAACTCTTTCTCAAGAGCTAGCTTTTCTCCTACAGTATGCGTGTGCGATGATAAAAATTTCGTGGTATGCGTGTTATACTGTCTGCAGAATGGTTAGCGAGAAGAGTTAGTAGCAAAAATGGAATAATTGAAACCTCATGCCTGATGCTGAAGCTGCACTGCATGAACATCGAAAATGTAGTAAACGATAAATTTTCTCCTTTCTTTATTTTGTGGGGGCATCAGAGAGAAAAAGTTATTAAAATATTTGAAATTATCTGTAAAGTTTATTGGAAGGCACCAAGTGCTCTGATTCTCAAACACTGGATGAGTGTCGTGAGTTATTCTGCCAAAATATGTATCTACGCTTTCTAACTTTAATATCTGATTTGCTGTGTTAAACCTGTAACGTAAGATTATACCTCTTAATGAGCAGATTATGACAGCGTTTTAAACTTTTAAATTCAGACAATAATAATTATACAAAATACTGAAATAAAATTGTTGTTGGCCCCCGAAGATACGAGATGGGTAACCTGAAACGGGAATTGTGTGACCACTTAAGCCATTTAGTAATACCAATGGAGAGGAGATGATAGGGAAGTACACTGAAGAATCAAAGAAACTGATACTCCTGCCTAATATCGTGTAGGGCCCCCAAGAGCAAGCAGAAGTGCCGCAACACGAACTGGCATGGACTCGACTAATCTCTGAAGTAGTGCTGGAGGGAACTGACACCATGAATCCTGCAGGACTTTCCATGAATCAGAAATAGTACGAGGGGACGGAGATCTCTTCTGAACAGCACCTTGCAAGGCGTCCAAGATATGCTGAACAATGTTCATGCTTGCGGAGTTTGGTGGCCAACGGAAGTGTTTAAAGTCAGAAGAGTTTGTCCTTCTGGAGTTGCCCAGTTGCGTCAGAATCAACAATGGACATGAATGGATGCACGTGAGCATGCGACCTGTCAGAGCCGTATCTACACGTATAAGGGGTCTCATACCAGTCCAGCTGCACACGCCCCACACCATTACAGAGCCTCCACCAGCTTGAACAGTACCCTGCTGACATGCAGGGTCCGTGGATTCATAAAGTTGTCTCCGTACCCGTACAAGTCCATCCACTCGATACAATTTCAAACGGGATTCGTCCGACCAGGCAACATGTTTGCAGCCATCAACAGTCCAATGTTTGCGTTGACGGGCCCAGGCGAGGCGTAAAGCTTGTGTCGTGCGGTCATCAAGGGTACACGAGTGGGTCTTCAGCTCCACACGCCAATATTGATGATGGTTCGTTGAATGGTTCGCACGCTGACACTTGTCTGACACTTGTTGATGGCCCAGCATTGAAATATGCTGCAATTTGCGGAAGGCTTGCACTTCTGTCACGTTGAACGATTCTCTTCAGTCGTCGTTGGTCCCGCTTTTGCAGGATCTATTTCCGGCCGCAGCGATATCGGAGGTTTGATGTTTTACCTGACGGTACGCTCATGAAATGGTCGTACGGGAATATCACTACTTCATCCCTACCTCGGACATGCCATGTCCCATCGCTCATTCACCGACTATAGCACCATGTTCAAAGTCACTTAAATCTTGATAACCTGCCATTGTAGCAGCAGTAACCGATCTAATAACTGCGGCAGACACTGGTTGTCTTATCTAGGCGTTGCCGACCGCAGCGGCGTATACTGACCGTTTACACATTTCTGTATTTTAATACGTATACCTGCACCAGTTTCTTTGGCGCTTCTGTGTACGAGCAAATGTAGGAAATTTTTTTAAAAATGTGCATGAGGGGACAGACTGAAGTGAAAGCTGTAATTAAGTTAAATGGAGGTGGGTGGAGCATGTAGCCAGTTGCATGGACGGTAGATGGGCCAAGAAACCTTGTTCTTCAATTCCGTGAGACGTGTGATGGTCAGAAAAACAGAGTAATGGAGTGTTGGGCAGGTGACATAGGAAAATATGCAAGGCGAACATGTGAGCCTGCAGGAGGCCATTATGAAGCAGTCGATGCCAGACGTCTGATTAATACGAGGGCTGTTCGTAAAGCTACTTCCAGTTTCACATAGTGTGCGCAAGAGCAGAGATAGTGCCGCCGCTCCTGCGGTGGAGTGCACCTCCAGCCAGTACACTGCGAGCAGCGGAGGGTCGAGGTTGTGTCTTTGTTCCTCTCTGAGCCACGCGCTGTCAAAGTGTGTGCTCCAGTCACAAATCCCGCCAAATGTAATGCAGGTTCTGTCATAAGGTTTCTTGCGGCAAAGGACTGTAAAGCTAGTGACATCCTTCGCGAAGTTTGTGAAGTTTGTGGGCCAAAAGTAATGAGTGAAGGTGGTGTAAGGCAATGGTGACATTGTTCCAAAATGAGCGAACCAATGTCTGAGACGAAGAGATAAGTGGTAGACTGAGTATCATGAATCCAAGTCTCATTTTTTTGGTTGGCGAAAAGGCTAGGGAACCGCCGATTCAGCATATCGCCACTTTGTGTTCATTTTCTGCAGTTTAGTGGTACAAAGTGATTGCCGAAGATTTGGTTTGCAGGAAATGTAATGCCAGCTGGGTGGCTAAACTCCTTTCTGTACAATAAAGACTTGCAGCACTGTAATTTCTTGTGCATTACAAGAGAAAAGGCGAAGCTGTTCTCGATCAGACTGTTAAAATGGATCTGAGCGCTATGGGACTTAACATCTGACGTCATCAGTCCCCTAGAACTGTGAACTACTTAAATCTAACTAACCTAAGGACATCACACACATCCATGCCCGAGGCAGGATTCGAACCTGCGACCGTAGTAGTCGCGCGGTTCTGGACTGAAGCGTATAGAACCGCTCGGCCACCGCGATCAGACTGTGTCAGGAAGTGAAACGTGTGTCCGGTACGTAAGTGCAGACACTAAACTTCAGTCACTGCACTGAGACCGTGGTGGGTCACCTTAAAGTATTGACAGTGTCTCCAAATACTATCCAGTAGGAAACCCATCAGCACTCTCTTCCAGGGCAGAAAAGAAATTTTGCTAGGGGAGTTGGAAACAAACGCCGTGGCACGTTGAGGTCTGCCATGATTTTCCTGCACCAGGACGCATGGCCGCATTCAGTGCAACTGCGAGGGTTCAAATAGGATATATCGGATCACCCTCCCTATACTCCTCAATTCGCGCCTGGCGATTCTCATCTTTTCATGCACATGCAGAAGTGACTCAGCTCGAAACACATTGGAGATAACGAACAGATGGAAACTAGCGTCATGTGTTGCCGTCAGTCGCAGCGGCGGAATTTCAGAGCTCGTCAAACGCTACAATAAATGTCTCAGTGTGGCTGGAAACAATGTAGAAAATTTTTAGAGTTCACATTCTCACAGTATTGTAAAACTAGTCTGATGTGCCACTCCTGGAACGCAATTCACCAGTGATTCTGCATGCCATGGATTCGACATGTACCTGATGGCTCCCAGAGGTTTGTGGCACAGATGCCTACGCACAGGTAACACACTTCTCGTAATTTATGTACGGTTAGTATGTCAGAGCGGATATGGAGCCAGATAGCGTCCGAGTTGGGTTTCATCGGATTCAGTTAAGTCGAATTTGATGGCCAGTCATGCTCCTCCAACCACTGCAGCAGGAGTCTGACCTTGTGACACGGATAGTTATCCTGCTGAAAGATAGCACTGCTGTTGAGGAAGACATCAAGCACAACGGCTTACAGGTGGTCCCTAATAATATTCACGTTGTCCAAAGCTTTCACGGCACCTTCGATTTCTCCCGCATGTCCCATGGACGCACAGGCGAATGTCCCCCATAGCATAATACTGCTCCCACCGGCCTGCGACCGTGGTGTGCTGCATGTTTCGAGCAGCCGTTGGCCTAGATGACGGTGTATCTGGGCACGACCATCGACCTGGTTTAACAGTAAACGCGACTCATCTGACCAGGCGACACCATTCCATTGATCTGAGGTCCTCACTCGATCATCCTGTGCCCACTGTAATCATAATTGACTATGTTGTCATGTCAACATGGGATCACGTAGGAGTCCCCTGCTGCGGAACACAATGTTCATCACTATGCGCTGAAAAGTGCGCTCCAAAACACTTGTGTTTGCGCCAGCACTTTACTCCGTCGTCAAATCTGCTACAGATCACCGACTGTCCCGTCTTAGAGAGTGGGCACGTCTCGGATCCCTATGTTCTGTGATGAGGTACGGACGTCCAACTTCTTTATCGCCCACTCTTGGTCTCAGCATTCTTCAGTCACTTTCGATAGATGCTCACGACAGCCGCGCGCCAGCAGCCGTTCAGCTTCTCTGTTTTCGAGACGCTCGTTCGCAGGTATTCGGCCACAGCAATCAGGCTTTTGTCAAAATCGCTAAGCCGGCGGATTTCCGCATTTGCGCCACTTATCGTCTCTAGAATGATTCCCCATTCGTCTCTGGTCCATGCCCTCACCACCACCACTCGCATTGAACCCTGCAGTGTGCAGCGATCATAATGTCTTGGCTCTTCAGTATAATGCTGTGACTGTATTATCTTTCTTTTTTAAAAATCTAAATAGCAGTTACATGTACATCAACATACATACTCCGCAATCCACCATACGGTGCGTGGCGGAAGGTACCTCGTACCACAACTAGCATCTTCTCTCCCTGTTCCACTCCCAAACAGAACGAGGGAAAAATGACTGCCTATATGCCTCCGTAAGAGCCCTAATCTGTCTTATCTTACCTTTCTGGTCTTTCCGCGAAATGTAAGTTGGCGGCAGTAAAATTGTACTGCAGTCAGCCTCAAATGCTGGTTCTCTAAACTTCCTCAGTACCGATTCACGAAAAGAACGCCTCCTTTCCTCTAGAGACTCCCAATTTCCTGGAGCATTTCCGTAACACTCGCGTGATGATTAAACCTACCAGTAACAAATCTAGCAGCCCGCCTCTGAATTGCTTCTGCGTCCTCCCTCAATCCCACCTGATAGGGATCCCAAACGCTCGAGCAGTACTCAAGAATAGGTCGTATTAGTGTTTTATAAGCGGTCTCCTTTACAGATGAACCACATCTTCCCAAAATTCTACCAATGAACTGAAGACGACTATCTGCCTTCCCCACAACTGCCATTACACGCTTGTCCCACTTCATATCGCTCTGCAATGTTACGCCCAAATATTTAATCGACGTGACTGTGTCTAGCGCTACACTACTAATGGAGTATTCAAACATTACAAGATTCTTTTTCCTATTCATCTGCATTAATTTACATTTATCTATATTTAGAGTTAGCTGTCATTCTTTACACCAATCACAAATCCTGTCCAAGTCATCTTGTATCCTCCTACAGTCACTCAACGACGACACTTTCCCGTACACCACAGCATCATCAGCAAACAGCCGCACATTGCTATCCACCCTACCCAAAAGATCATTTATGTACATAGAAAACAACAGCGGACCTACCACACTTCCGTGAGGCACTCCAAATGATACCCTCACCTCCGATGAACACTCACCATCGAGGACAACGTACTGGGTTCTATTACTTTGAAGTTACTGTATGAATAGCCCTGACATGAGGACACGATGATGATACGATGGTGACGCCTGCGTGCCGCAGAGCCCGCTGCTGGTGGTGCCGTGGCTGTTGGTGCAGGTGGTGGAGGTTCTGCTAGAGCTGCTCCTGCTCTTCAGCCAGCTGTCCTCAGGGGACCCCAGCGCCGGCCTGCCGAAGCACCTCTGGTCTGCAGGTGAGGAGACAACACTTCCCCCTCTACGCACTCAGATACAGCCAGAGATAGAAATGTACACTTCAGGCCATTAAAACGGCGACACGACGAAGGACTCCAAATAACTCACTGTGTAAATACCATGTAGTAGCGACAATATCGGATTAAATTTGTACACGATTCCAGGGTAAACAGTACATTAAATGTACACTAATCAGCCACAAGATTACCACTACCTACCTAACAAACGGTGTGTCCACCTTTAGCACGGGTAACAGCGGCGAAGCGTCCTGGCATGGAAGCAGTGAGGCCATGGTAGGTGGCTGGAGGGAGCTGCAACATTCAGTCACATCACAGATGTGTTCGATCAGGTTGAGATCTGCTGACTTGGGGGGCCAGCACATCAACTGGAACTCGCCACTGTGTTCCTCAATCCACTCCATCACACTCCTGGCCTTGTGACGTGACGCATTGTCTTGTTGAAAAATGCCACAGCTATCGGAACCAGGTTTTAAATTGTATGACATTTCCAGGGGCAGATGTGGACTCTGATCACAATCTATTGGTTATGAACTGTAAATTAAAACTGAAGAAACTGCAAAAAGGTGGGAATTTAAGGAGATGGGACTTGGACAAACTGAAAGAACCAGAGGTTGTACAGAGTTTCAGGGAGAGCATAAGGGAACAATTGACAGGAATGGGGGAAAGAAATACAGTAGAAGAATGGATAGCTTTGAGAGATGAAGTAGTGAAGGCAGCAGAGGATCAAGTAGGTAAAAAGACGAGGTCTACTAGAAATCCTTGGGTAATAGAAGAAATACTGAATTTAATTGATGAAAGGAGAAAATATAAAAATGCAGTAAATGAAGCAGGCAAAAAGGAATACAAACGTCTCAAAAATGAGATCGACAGGAAGTGCAAAATGGCTAAGCAGGGATGGCTAGAGGACAAATGTAAGGATGTAGAGGCTTATCTCACTAGCGGTAATATAGATACTGCCTACAGGAAAATTCAAGAGACATTCCGAAAAAAAGAGAACCACATGTATGAATATCAAGAGCTCAGATGGAAACCCAGTTCTATGCAAAGAAGGGAAAGCAGAAAGGTGGAAGGGGTATATAGAAGGTCTATTCAAGGGCGATGTTCTTGAGGACAATATTATAGAAATGGAAGAGGAGGTAGATGAAGATGAAATGGGAGATACGATACTGCGTGAAACGTTTGACAAGCACTGAAAGACCTGAGTCGAAACAAGGCCCCGTTAGTAGACAACATTCCATTGGAACTACTGACGGCCTTGGGAGAGCAACTCATGACAAAACTCTACCATCTGGTGAGCAAGATATATGAAACAAGCGAAATACCCTCAGACTTCAAGAAGAATATAATAATTCCAATTCCAAAGAAAGCAGGTGTTCTCAGATGCGAAAATTACCGAACTATCAGTTTAATAAGTCACTGCTGCAAAATACTAACGCGAATTCTTTACAGACTACAGTAGAAGGCGACTTTGGGGAAGATCAGTTTGGATTCCGTAGAAATGTTGGAACACGTGAGGCAATACTGACCCTACGACTTACCTTAGAAACTAGATTAACAAAATGCAAACCTACGTTTCTAGCACTTGTAGACTTAGAGAAAGCTTTCGACAAGGTTGACTGGAATACTCTCTTTCAAATTCTGAATGTGGCAGAGGTAAAATACAGGGAGCGAAAGGGTATTTACAATTTGTACAGAAACCAGATGGCAGTTATAAGAGTCGAGGGGCATGAAAGGGAAGCACCGGTTGAGAAGGGAGTGAGACACGGTTTTAGTCTCTCCACGATGTTATTCAATCTGTATATTGAGCAAGCAGTAAAGGAAACAAAAGAAAAATTCGTAGTAGGAATTAAAATCCATGGAGAAGAGATATAAACTTCGAGGTTTGCCGATGGCAATGTAATTCTGTCAGAGACAGCAAAGGACTTGGAAGAGCAGTTGAACGGAATGGACAGTGTCTTGAAAGAAGAATATAAGATGAACACCAACAAAAGCAAAACGAGGAGAATGGAATGTAGTCGAATTAAGCTGGGTAATGCTGAGGAAATTCGATTAGGAAATGAGACACTTAAAGTAGTGAAGGTATTTTGCTATTTGGGGAGCAAAATAGCTGATGATGGTCGAAGTAGAGAGGATATAAAATGTAGACTGGCAATGGCAAGGAAAGCGTTTCTGAAGAAGAGAAATTTGTTAACATCGAGTATAGATTTAAGTGTCAGGAAGTCGTTTCTGAAAGTATTTATATGGAGTGTAGCCATGTATGGAAGTGAAACATGGACGATAAATAGTTTGGACAAGAAGAGAATAGAAGCTTTCGAAATGTGGTGCTACACAAGAATGCTGAAGATGAGATGGGTAGATCACATAACTAATGAGGAGGTATTGAATAGGTTTGGGGAGAAGAGAATTTTGTGGCACAACTTGACTAGAAGAAGGGATCGGTTGGTAGGACATGTTCTGTGGCATCAAGGGATCACCAATTTAGCTTTCGAGGGCAGTGTCGAGGGTAAAAATCGTAGAGGGAGACCAAGAGATGAATACAATAAGCAGATTCAGAAGGATGAATGTTGCAGTAGGTACTGGGAGATGAAGAAGCTTGCACAGGATAGAGTAGCATGGAGAGCTGCATCAAACCAGTCTCAGGACTGAAAACCACAACAACAACTTCGGGAAACATGATCGCTCTGAAGGGGTGTACGTCATCTGCAACCCGCGAACGACAATCCTTTGCCATCGTGGTGGCTTGCACGAGCTCCACTGGACCCATGAAATCCCATGTGAATGTTCCCCATAGCATAATGGAGCCGCCGCCGTTTTGTCTCCATCCTGGAGTACAGCTGTCAGGGAGCTGTTCCCCTGCAATCCGATGGACTCGCGCCCTGCCGTCGGCATGATAATCAAGGTATCAGGATTCATTAGATCAGGGACTGCTCTGCAACTGCACCAACGTCCAGCGTCAATGGTCACATGCCCATTTCAGTCCTAACTGCCGATGTTGTGGTGTTAGCATTGACACAATTCTGGGTCGTCGGCTGCAGAGGCCCATCGTTTGGGGTGTTCGGTGCAGTGTGTGTTCTGACGCAGCTGCAAAGGCTGCAGTCCTCGTACCTCAGCCGCTAGTACCTCTGTCCCCTCCGATGATCTCTGCGTTGCCGTCTGTCAGGAGGTGGTGCCCCTTTGACATCACCAATCGTCCTTCCTTCACGGGAATAAGCTTCTCCTCATTAAGCCTCTCCCGGCGCCTTGGACGACCTCCTCTCGACCCTCTCGTCGGAAGGAGATTATTTTAACTCGGCCTCATATTAGGCACTGCCTTTTTAGCCATCGTCATTTGCTCAGTGGCGCTGCCTGCTACTTTGTACGCATTGCGTCCAAATTTTAACTGTCCACCGCTGCCTGCTGGAATGCCCTTTTTTTAACAATTTACGTTCCAGCTTGGGTTTGTTGCCTGATTTATCAACCATTTTAGCGAATGACGCGAGGGCTGTCGACCGCGCCTTACGTTTTATCCGCCGAGGCAATATGGTGAAAGCCATGTAATATTTAATTTTGGACTTCTATTTGTGTATGATTTTTTTGCAGCCCTTTTTCCACGTGCCTGTTTTTAGCTGTCTCCTATTCTGTCCATTGGGACTGACGTATTGTCGTTTCCCTCCTCTCTGTGTTTGTGTTCTATAGTTTTGACTTGGGCACGTATGACCCCAGATGTTTTTTGCGCCCTAAAACAAAACAAAACAAAACTAAACTTTGTGTTCAGACACACTTGTATCAGCCCAGCATCAAAGGTTGATGTAAGTTCCGCCACAGCTCGCCGCCTATTCTGTTTTACCAGTCTGTGCAGACTACGACAACTGACTTCTGTAACGACGGCTGCCACCCAACTCCACGACGTCCGGACGTGATGTCACCTTGCTGAAGACACTCAGCACACCACTACTCGAACACCCGACAAGTCATGCAGTTTCTGAAATGCTCTTGCAGAGTCTCTGGGCCAACACAATCTATCGTCGGTCAAACTCAAATAGATCGCGCGCCTTCCTGATTCCACATATCTGCAGCACGGTCGCTCATACTATATGCACTGTGCATGTGTCTGACTAGCAGTCGCTTCCCACCAGATGACGCTGCTATCTCCTGGATGGATAGTAGGTCTGTGGTCATAGTGTCCTTGTTGATCAGTGCAGTATAAAGAATCGTCATCAGCGGAAGTGCCTCAGACACAACTGGTCACTGAGTCGAACTGATCTTGAGTGACAGATAAAGGTTCTTCACCCCATAATCCGTGCCAGAGTTCATCAGCCGCAGCGGCTGCTTGGCTGTCAGTCCATCAGCAACCAGTGGCCAGATGAGTGCAGTGAGTGAGAACTCTGGAGAATGTGCCAGCCTGGGTGACGTCCAGCGCCCTCTGTAACGACGCATGTCAGGCCTGCATGGGTGCATGCAGTCTTGCGTTATCCAGTTGAAAGATTAACGTCACACAAACCTCGAAGATCGAGCACATTTTTGTTTTTGGAAAATCAGTCGTGTGATTCGATGGATGCGGCCAGGCACGACTTCCTCACCTGTGCTGACCTCTTACTGCCAGTGTCCTCGTTCATTTGTTGCATGTATTCCAGTCTCTATCTCACCCTACAGTTTTCACACTCTACAGCGCTTTTAAGTACCGTAGGAGGTTTTCTCTGATGTCTTAACACGAGTCCTTTCATGATGTCCCTTCCTCCTTGCAATGTTTTCCAGATATTTCTTTCTTTGTCAGTTCTGCGGAGACCCTCCGCATTCCTTATCTCCTTAGTCCACCTAATTTTCCACATCCTTCCTTAGAATTATGTCTCATATTTCTTCTATGTTCTTCTTTTCCATTTTCTCCACAGTCCATTATTCAATTCAATACGTTGCTCTCGTCCGAACGTACATTCTCAGACATATCTTTCTCAAGTTAAGTAATGTATCGAGTTTGATGCTGTCTTTGCCTGTGTTGCTCTTCCTTATGTCGTCCATATTGGACTGTTGTATGGAACAGCGACTGTGTATGACGATACAAGATCAAATAAAATAATTACCTACGCCAGTCACTCTTTTCGCTTCATTCCCCGACATGTTTCGAGAGTTTACATTCTCATGTTCAGGTGGATCAATGCTATATTGTTACACGATTGCTGGCTGTATGAAGCAAGTTGTTTGTTTTGGTTTCGTTTTCAGTCTGTTGCACCGCACAGAACCTTACGGTTCGTCGTACATATATATGTTTTTTTAACTTAATTTATTTTGTGTATAGCTGACCAAATGAGATTAAAAAATAATGAAACTTCCTGGCAGATTAAAACTGTGTGCCCGACCGAGACTCGAACTCGGGACCTTTGCCTTTCGCGGGCAAGTGCTCTACCAACTGAGCTACCGAAGTACGACTCACGCCCGGTACTCACAGCTTTACTTCTGCCAGTACCTCGTCTCCTACCTTCCAAACTTTACAGAAGCTCTCCTGCGAACCTTGCAGAACTAGCACTCCTGAAAGAAAGGATATTGCGGAGACATGGCTTAGCCACAGCCTGGGGGATGTTTCCAGAATGAGATTTTCACTCTGCAGCGGAGTGTGCGCTGATATGAAACTCCCTGGCAGATTAAAACTGTGTGCCCGACCGAGACTCGAACTCGGGACCTTTGCCTTTCGCGGGCAAGTGCTCTACCAGCTGAGCTACCGAAGCACGACTCACGCCCGGTACTCACAGCTTTACTTCTGCCAGTACCTCGTCTCCTACCTTCCAAACTTTACAGAAGCTCTCCTGCGAACCTTGCAGAACTAGCACTCCTGAAAGAAAGGATATTGCGGAGACATGGCTTAGCCACAGCCTGGGGGATGTTTCCAGAATGAGATTTTCACTCTGCAGCGGAGTGTGCGCTGATATGAAACTTCCTGGCAGATTAAAACTGTGTGCCCGACCGAGACTCGAACTCGGGACCTTTGCCTTTCGCGGGCAAGTGCTCTACCAACTGAGCTACCGAAGCACGACTCACGGCCGGTACTCACAGCTTTACTTCTGCCAGTACCTCGTCTCCTACCTTCCAAACTTTACAGAAGCTCTCCTGCGAACCTTGCAGAACTAGCACTCCTGAAAGAAAGGATATTGCGGAGACATGGCTTAGCCACAGCCTGGGGGATGTTTCCAGAATGAGATTTTCATTCTGCAGCGGAGTGTGCGCTGATATGAAACTTCCTGGCAGATTAAAACTGTGTGCCCGACCGAGACTCGAACTCGGGACCTTTGCCTTTCGCGGGCAAGTGCTCTACCAACTGAGCTACCGAAGCACGACTCACGCCCGGTACTCACAGCTTTACTTCTGCCAGTACCTCGTCTCCTACCTTCCAAACTTTACAGAAGCTCTCCTGCGAACCTTGCAGAACTAGCACTCCTGAAAGAAAGGATATTGTGGAGACATGGCTTAGCCACAGCCTGGGGGATGTTTCCAGAATGAGATTTTCACTCTGCAGCGGAGTGTGCACTTGCCCGCGAAAGGCAAATGTCCCGAGTTCGAGTCTCGGTCGGGCACACAGTTTTAATCTGCCAGGAAGTTTCATATCAGCGCACACTCCGCTGCAGAGTGAAAATCTCATTCTGGAAACATCCCCCAGGCTGTGGCTAAGCCATGTCTCCGCAATATCCTTTCTTTCAGGAGTGCTAGTTCTGCAAGGTTCGCAGGAGAGCTTCTGTAAAGTTTGGAAGGTAGGAGACGAGGTACTGGCAGAAGTAAAGTTGTGAGTACCGGGCGTGAGTCGTGCTTCGGTAGCTCAGTTGGTGCCGGCACGGTAGCTCAGCGTGTTCGGTCAGAGAGCCGGTTGGCCTCTGTAATAAACAACTGAGTGGAACGATCACCCACCGAACTTGAACAGGATGTCTTGCGACGTCCGCAATGACCAAACACAACGATCAATAACGAACAAAAAAAAAGTTGGTAGAGCACTTGCTTGCGAAAGGCAAAGGTCCCGAGTTCGAGTCTCGGTCGGGCACACAGTTTTAATCTGCCAGGAAGTTTCATATCAGCGCACACTCCGCTGCAGAGTGAAAATCTCATTCTTAAAAAATAATATTTTCATTAACGTTAACACTAATCCTGCGTATATGTCCTCTAATCTGACTCGTTCAACATCATTTGCATAAAAGAATCGTTCAGATTATCTATGGAAACATTTATAGCGTAATGTTTCATTTCGTTATTTATGTTATTTATTAATAATTTAGGCTGTTAAAAATACATGCCAACCTAATATTCGATAAACAGAAGAACCTTTTCTTTTCCAGGATCAGCAATTTTCAATTTCTTACAAGTCATGTGCTTCTTGCTGAAGGAGCTTGCACACTGTTGACATTGAAGAATTCGTGAGTCGTCTATTCAATAGGTGCTCTGTTAATATCTCAGAGACTATGTCGTTCTAAACAAAACATCCGTAGAGCTTTCTGAAAAGCTGCTCACAAAGTGAAGAAAAATGCCTGAAAACATGTTAAGTGGTCAGAACTAAACTGTGTGGATGTATTTTCCATTTTGTTGTGGCGCAGTGACTCCTGCCATGCTTCATATGAACATATACGATCTATGGTGCTATATACCTCACAGAGCAGTGAAATCAACCATCGTTAACACAAACTGTCAACTGTTTCCTCCATTACTGAAGTATTTATCGCGAAAATAAAAGCGAGAGTACCTGGCAGCATTCAAGTACTGGTGTGTTTGTTTATTGCCATTTTTGTGTAAAACTTCCTAACTTACCCGCAGTATGTCATGCAGTGAGAGTCCGTTAAACTAGTGATGGTAGTCTACTCGTCGGACGGGGTTATTAGAATATGGGAATTATTTTATGATGTTGGCCAGGAGTGGACAGTGCATTACCACAGAATTTCACTCTCGTATTTTCTGACATTACATACTCATCCGTCGTAATGAAAACACATTATTTATGTTAAGAAGGTACGAGGCTCACTCACATTTTATAGTTACAGATGTGTCACACATCATTCAAACATCGATGCGAGCAAACGAAAAATCAGTCTTCACATAGAGAGTCTCCAGAAATAAAATGTAGTTGTTTCGTATTGCCTCTAAAAAAACGTTTTTAAACTAGCAAACTGTTTGCGGTCATTTTCAAGTGACTCATTTATAGCAAAAACATAGAATACCATTGAAAGGAAACACCGCGTTCAGAGGGAAGCAAATTGAACAATCCTCCGCCATGTTTTTGGAAGTCAAAACAAAGGGGCACGGTACATGATAGTACGTAACGTAGGGAAATTACAAAACGTAGCCTAAAATAATAAATTCACATATTCACGAAAAGTTATATGAATGTTCTCTCTGTGTTGGTTTATAACACAAATGAAAAAACCACCAACAGATAAAATTTTTTAACAGTACGCCTACGAAATGAGATGTATTCGTAGTTTTACTATTTTCTTGCGAACACTTTAGGGATATTGCGAAAAAAATCGGCAGTTGCGTATCTTACAAATTCGCACTCGTACTATCTCGCCTTGAAAACAACCACAGAATGACGAGTGACTGAAATGAGAAAGCCAAAACCGCTTCCGACTGGCGTTCGTCTCAAATCAGAAATCAGTCACGTGTCGTCACACGCTCGTTAATTTTGAAAGCAGTAGCCGTATTTCGTTGTTTCTGTGTTCTAACTTTCGTAATATTACATTACGTTGTTTCAAGGCAGGGACATATTAAAGATTATCACAGCCACGTCACTTTAGACACGGTTTTTTATAATTGAATGTCAGTTAAGAACACATCAACTTTGAGAGTCCTTAAAAGATTCTAAAACGAATGATAATAATTATAAAAGTGTAACCGATGGCTGTGCTCATGGGGTTAGTGACGTGCGACAGGGTGGTCGAAGGAAGTATGCTCGCGTCCTGGTACATATTTTTTTCTCCAACTATCTTATTCAGGTTGCAGAATTACATTCTGCAACATTCGATGCTACCTGTATATAAGGGCGTGCTCTATCAGGAATGAGTGAGTTTCTTTGATTTCGTGACTTCATTCAGATTGAAAAACAAAAGATGATGCTGCTGCAAGTCAAACAAGCAGCAATGACATTTATGTTCTTCCTTATCAGATATGTCTGACCATTTTTTTTCCAGAATTTTTCTCTATTTCAAAGGGTGTGGTTAGGCAGCAATAAATTTAATTACCGCGAGTGAAATGAGCAGCAATGACAGTTATGTTCTTCCACGTCACAAATGCTTGGCTGTTTATTCCTGAACATGCAGCGATTTCAGAGAGTATGTATAAAAAAATGGTTCAAATGGCTCTGAGCACTATGGGACTTAACATCTATGGTCATCAGTCCCCTAGAACTTAAAACTACTTTAACCTAACTAACCTAAGAACATCACACAACACCCAGTCATCACGAGGCAGAGAAAATCCCTGACCCCGCCGGGAATCGAACCCGGGAAGAGTATGTATAGGAAGGAACATAAGAGCACAGACTGAATAGCTGCAAATGAAACGAGTGGTAAACATATTTATTGTCTTGTTTCTCGCTAATATTTAGTTGCCATTGAATCATTAGCAACAGTTCCGTAAATGTGGCGGTCAAGACAGAAATCGCACAACACATCAAGCAACTGATGCCACGTGATGTATTTCCGAATACCAACTGTGAGCGTCGGTAATTCCTCATTTTAGTCACTCGTATTCAATGACTTCCGAAAGTATGGCGGATAATAGTACAGTGTGGTGCCGCAGGGAGCGCTGAACAACGTATCACAGCCTTCTATGTATACGCTATCTCTTTGGTTTGTTCACATGTACCGAAAAGAAGGGCACAGTTATTAAAAATCGTTGAATAGTGTCATAAGGTTAGATTTGAACAGTAATTGATATACGAGGGTTGGAACTTTAATAATGGCAACTATTTATTTACAGCTCGTATAATTTAGATACGTGTTTCAAAGTTTTACTTACCTTCAAAGTAGTCACCAGCATTGTGTATAACCCGTTGCCAGCGATGTGGAAGTCGTAGGATACTCTTAGCAGTGCCAGTTGTGTTGACAGTTCGAGAGTCGTGGTCTATTGCCCGACCAATTTGTAGCAGTTCTGAAGCGAATGCCGTCAAGGTTTTCCTTCTGTTTAGAAATCGAGTCGAACTTACGAGGGCTTAAGCCAGAGGAGTACAGTACGTGGTACAACACTTAGCAGCCCCATCAGCCAAACAAATCAGTAACAGCTTGCAGTGTACCTGTTTGAGAATTGTCCTGCAAAATGATGGTCAGGTCCTGCAGAAAGTGTCATCACTTCTGTCTCTATGCCGGTCGTAGATTGTGTTCCAAA